>NC_090439.1:971343698-971994948 GCF_031143425.1 Pleurodeles waltl
TGTAATTATCACCAATAAATCATTTTGCATCTGAATGTTCATGATCCACCACATTTATCATTGGAATGTTGCTCATATCTCAGAGAGCAGAAAAGAAACACAACAGTAACAAAGATGGTTGGAACTTAGGTTGTGATGTAAGAGGGTATAGCACCTCAATGCCACACATCAGTGTCATATAACTCACGGCCATGTGGCTCTCGTAGACCTAGACCCACGCACCACAAAAAATATTTGGCATTAAGTGGCCATTGTGCAAACACCTACCCCTTTCCCCACACCAAACCCACGCCTGGCAAGATGTATTCAAGGGGGTGTACATATGGTAGGGGCTGTTTCCAAATGGTGCATTAGAAAAGTAGGTACTCAACTGTGTCACATCTCAGGCAGATAGCTGCTGTGCCAGCACGTGTGACAAGGGGGGAGACCATTGGTATCAATAGACTTTCCTTGACTGTTCAGGGTTATGAACCAAAGTTTGACCCTAAGCCTGCACTGCATATCAATGGTGCTATGTTCCGGCACCGCCATTGGGCCCAACCCTGCTACATGCTGTGCTGTACCTCTTATATAGCACACACATGTTGGCTGTGGAGTGGGATAAGGGCTGCTAGACAAGTGAAGCAGCAATGGGTGCTGATCCACTCTCCATACATATGGCCTATAGCCATGATTTAACTATAAAATGGGAGAATGCACCACCAAATTAATGTCTGGGCAGAATGTAGGTAGAGTCTGTCCCACTCCCTATGTACATTCTAACACACTTGTCACACAAATCTGCTGTCTTGACACATGCATGCAGCTAATACAGCTATACATGTGAAGACTGATGTAGGGGTGTATGGCTTAGGTAGGAAAGGGTTTGCAATTACCTAAAATAGTTGACATGTGTCAGCAAGGTTACCCAGTACAGTCTGTATGAAACCATCACACACCACATATGAAAACACACCTCTCATTGACACTCACATGCCTGACCAAGAGAAAGTTACCAACACTGACAAAATTCCCTAAAATGTCTAGGTCGCCAGCATGTCACTCAGGTGTGGGATGTACAAGTATGTCTAGAAATGTCCAAACATGTCACAGACCCATCCTAAAATGTGTGTCAGAAGAAGGAGACAACTATGTTTTATGTGGCCAGAAAATGATACAGTGCTGAGATGATTTTACTCGGTAACAAGATACACTCATAGTGACACTGACATAGGTTGTGGAATGCTGAATTTAGTGCAAACCTATGTACACCAAAGGATGTGGAAGGACAGCTGAGAGAATCCCACAGAAACCTGGAGATGCAACATGGGGAGGTCACTTGGAGATTACACAAGTGCTGTGGCAGGTGTACTGTCATGTGTGTGTGGCAGTCATGTAATCTCGCAAAGCCTAGAAATGGGAGGGAAACTATCATGTAGCCAGTAGTAGAAGATGTGTACATCTCCAAATTACACAAGTCACACAATGCATCCTGTCCATGTATGACAGGACAATGCTGCAGGAGAAGATGTGTACAAAGTGTAAGCAGCCTAAAGAATGCCAGCAAGTTAGGACCTAATCTATTCCAAACAAGATATGCTGTAAATGATGGAGAAGGTACACACATAGACCAATACTGACTGTGCAACACAACAATATTACCATGTGATCACCCAACATATGTACAGAGAAGATGGCTAGGTCAGTACATAACCCACTCATGTTTGCTACAACAACAACGCTGTAGTTGCCCATTGCATACTATTCTACCAGAAGGCAGTGAAGGATGACAACATCTATCCCCTGGGTCGTACACAAATTATGAGTTACACTAGAGATACAGGCCCTAACCAAGAAATTATAAAGAATGTATTACCATGTCTGTCAGACCATGCCAAATGATGAGACATGTCCTACACGTACAAGTAGCCAGTCCTCTGTACATGATAAGGCAAGCCTGGCATCAAGTACCCCAAAGGAAAATGAAAATCCCAGGCCATTTGATCACAAATGTAAATGTGTCAGTCTGCAGGGGACTGTGCATTGCTCTGCTGAAGAGCTATCATGAGAATGCTAGATTCCCGCCCAACACCCCGTAACTACAATGCTGAGGCTACATTGACACTTGACACAGTCAGGGGCCTGATGCATGTGCACAGTTGACTGAGCAGAGTGGAGCACTGTAAAGCTGCCAAAATGTGACCATGTGTCTGGTTGGGCATAACAAGTCACACAGTACAAATGATCACTAGGCTGCCATCATTGCCTGACTGCAACACTGCTACACAGTTGTATGCCATTCTATGTGACAGTCATAACAAACATGTTGCGGTTGATTGAAAGTACCTAGTTTGTTGCATGCACACATATGTCTGATATCTCAGCACACATGTACCACTTAAATGGCACAAGCCTGGTATTGTGTGCTGGAGTTTGCACAAAAGTCAACTTTCCACTAATGAAAATGCACTTGCATCACATGATCATTGACATACTTAAATGACCCTCAGATATGTTCCAACATACCGAAACATAGGTGGGACTGATATGACTACACAGCCATTTAACAAAGTCCAACATGTGTCTATGCAGGAAGGTAGATTTGTGAGGTTTCATATCCCATGGACACACCGCTGTGGTAAATCTTGCACATATGACACTACACATGTCTTCCAACCCACACGGCACATACCAACATTCATTGACACATGTGAGTAAACCATCTCCTGCACCATTGATGCATGGGGAACTATATGTCACACATTTAGCAGAGTATCATGAAAGCTGAACCTAACAACACACCTAAATGTGGACACACATGGACCCACATTGCCAGGTGTAACGTGAAATCAACCCAGCCGTTGTCCACTACACCCTCAGAGTACAATTTGTCATGGATATCTCATGCATTACCATGTATTGGACATAGCCCATCATACCTTCTGTGTTGTGATCATGTACATTTGGAAATCAGACATTACAATGTGGTAGACCCACATATATGTGTTAGATCACATATGTACACTCCTAGTACATATGTGGTAACATCTATGTGTATAAAGTCTAGCAACACATGCACATATGCAAACCATATCAGTCATCCCATGCACATACAAACACAATGGTAATTCATATGGATGTTACCGTTAAGATTTGTATGAATATGCACACACAGGTAACCATACCATATTCACTCCACACATGCATAGCCCCTGTGACATGGTATGTAAAACTGGGTGCACTGTCAGTCTTTCCAACAAAATCCATGCTTTTCCATTATGTGTCAAAATTGTGGCAAATGGCAATATCCAATACTCGGCTATGCCAAAAATATGACACCTGGCCCCTGCGCATCAATCTCACGTCCACAAGCCTTTTCAGGTTTAATGGGAAGGAATACCACGCATGACCGTCCTGCATACATTTTTTTTGACACAAATACTACTAACTTTGCTAAGTAAAAAATGGCACCTGGCCCCTGCATGCCAATCGCAAGTCTTGATGCCTTGTCAGCCTCAATGGGGGAAAATCGATGCACGACCATCATGCGTAAAAAAAAAAGACGCATATCAGAAAACGTGACACACAGGCCCAGGAAGTGATGAAACAGGACTTCCTGGCTGCATACATGGTGCAGTGCATTCACTTTCACTTTCACTCCACAGTCTTTTTGTCTGTGACTGTGTGAAGGTGTGTGGAGCTGGTGGAGGATTGGTGTTGTTTGAGAGTTTTGTGCTGTGTCCTGTTGCTATTGTGTGCTTTTTGTATTTTTCCTCAGTCTTTTGTAGGGTTTTTGTCCTGTATTTGTTATTGTACTGTGGGGTGTTTGTCCAGGGGTAAGATAGTTTGTTGGGTTAATTGAAGTTGGATGGGGTAGTTTGTTAATTATTTTTTGGGGGTTTGGTACATTTGCAGTTTGTACATGCTGTACAATGTCTGAAAAAGGAAAGGCAACCAAGATGGTAGATGAAGAATCAGGAGGGTTCATTTGGTTGGTGCACCATTACCTTCCGATGATGCTAGTTTTGGGTGGCCACGTAATCGAGGGCTACCCCATAGAGGCACGGAAGCTGCAGTGGAGCAAGGTGCTCCACTACCTGTGCAGACTACTTGGAGTAGTGCGCACCGACCACCAGTTGAAGCATCGTTGGGCTGACCTGGTAGCACGGAAGCAGGATCTACTGGATCACCTGGGGATACAGATTGGTGGACCAGTTGGTAAGTACCCCATTTGCATAGCTGCATCCTTATTTGCATGTGCATGACAGGAGGACATAAAGTTGAGTGCAGCATGTTTTGTCAATGACCAGGACGGGTTGTTGTGCTCCACATTTAAAAGCCCATAGCGCCACTACGCCAGGCATCATGTATGGGGGGGAGCCTTCCCCTGTAAGGGGGGGGAGAAATAAATGGGGCAGGGAAACGTTATATATCCTAGGGCCAATTTTTCCACCACTTGAACGCCTCCTCAGAAAAGGTATTTAAAGGTGGCATACTTTTATATATGATGGTCCCCTATGTACTTTGCAGGAGTAGTGCTAAATTTTTGGTGCCACTCCTGCTGAGTACATATTTTGCTGCATGGTGCGCCGTATATTATTTATGGTGCACACATGGTGGGAGGAGAAAGGGGCGCCAAGGGGTGCAAGGACAGTTGTGAGGCACTACCTGAGGCACCACTTTCCTTAAATCAGCTCATTTGTGTCTTTGGGCAACAGCATTTAAGGGAGCTTAGCTAGGCACCAAGTAAAGACTACTTGCACATTGCTCTTGTGTACATAGTGCATTCCACAACACTTCCCTATGCTCACACCACCCTTCAATCAATCAATCAATCACGTAATTTATAAAGCGTGCTACCCACCCGTCAGGGTCTCAAGGCGCTGGGAGGGGGGGAGCTACTGGTCGAATAGCCATGTCTTGAGGAGTTACCTGAAAGTCAGGAGGTCCTTGGTCTGGCGTAGGCGGAGCGGTAGGGAGTTTCAGGTCTTGGTGGTGAGGTGAGAGAAGGAACTTCCTCCGGCGGTGGTGCGGCGAATGCGGGGGACGGAGGCGAGGGCGAGGCTGGCGTAGCGGAGCTGGCAGATGTGGGTGTGGAAGGTGAGTCTGTCATTGAGGTAGGCCGGACCTGTGTTGTGGAGGGCTTTGCGTGCGTGGGTGAGTAGTTTGAAGGTAATCCTCTTCGATACGGGTAGCCAGTGTAGGTCTCTGAGGTGGGTAGAGATCCACTTGAAAATCTTGCGGAGCATGCGGAGGGTATTGTAACAGGAAGAGGAGACTGGGTTGACCTGCTGAGTCATGCTGAGTGCTGAGTCCGGGATGATTCCCAGGGTGGTGGGAGTGGGCGCGGCTCCAAGGGAGGTAGGCCACCAGGAGTTGTTCCAGGCTGAGGGGTTGCTGCCGAGGATGAGGATCTCAGTTTTGTCTGTGTTTAGCTTGAGGCGGCTTGATTCTATCCAGTTGGCGATGGCGTGAAGTCCATTGTGGAGGTTGTTTCTTGCGGTTGTGGGGTCTTTCATGAGGGAGATGATCAGTTGGGTGTCGTCTGCGGAGGATACTATGTTGATGTGTTGTGGGATCGTGCGATGTTGGCGAGAGGAGCCATGGAAATGTTGAAAAGTGTTGGGCTGAGGGAGGATCCCTGGGGGATGCCACAGATGGTTGTGGAGGATTCGGACAGGTAGGGCTGAAGGCGGACTCTCTGGGTTCTGTCGGAGAGGAAAGAAGAGATCCAGTCGAGGGCCTTGCCGTGGATCCTGGCATTGTGGAGGCGTGCTCGAAGGGTGTGGTGACAAATGGTGTCGAAGGCTGCGGAGAGGTCTGGGAGGATGAGCCCTGCGGTTTCGCCTTTGTCGAGCATGGTCCTGATGTTTACTCTGGCTTCTCCGTGCTGTGGTTCTTGCGAAATCCAGATTGGGAGGTATCAAGCGCTTTGCTATCTTCCAGGAAGCAGGATAGTTGGCTGGTCACGATTTTATCAATGACCTTCACTGGGAAGGGGAGGAGGGAGATTGGTTTGTAGGTTTTGGGGTCATCTGGGTCCGCTTTGGGTTTCTTCAACAGGGCGTTGATGACGGCGTGTTTCCAGCTCTCCGGGAAGGTGGCTGTCTCAAAGGAGCTGTTGATGATGGCGCAGAGGTGGGGGATGATGATGTTGCTGGCTTTGTTGAAGATCTGGTGCTGGCATGGGTTCGAGGGGGAGCTGGAGTGGATGGAGGCCAGGGTGTTGATGGTGTCTTCATTGTTGATGTGGGTCCAGGAGAATAGAGGGTTGGTGTTGCTTGTTGCATTGGTGTCTATGCAGCTTTTGTAGTAGGTTCTTTTGGTGGTGTGGATCAGCTGGTGATGTTTGTGGATGGCCGTCTTGAGGGCGATGTGGTTGGAGTCGGTGGGTGCAAGGCGCCAGGTCTTCTCCATTTTTAGGCATTCCCGTTTGGAGGCCTGCAGGTCGGGGTGTACCAGTTGGCCTTGGGTCTGTGGTGGATGTCTGAGGGTTGTTTGAGTGGTGCGAGGCTGTTGGCGCAGTCTTCTATCCAATGATGCAAGTTGGTGGCGGCTGTGTTGGGGTCCTGGGAGGAGGTGCCTGGGCGAGGGTGGAGTTCAGCTGTTCTGTCGAGATTCTGTTCCAGTAGCGACGGGGGGTTGGGTGGTGAGGTGGTGAGTGACCGGCTTCTGAAAGGAGAAATGGATGCAGCGATGGTCGGTCCAGTGGAGTTCGGTGGTGTGGCTGAAGGAGACATGGTTGCTGGCTGAGAAGATGGGGTCGAGTGTGTGTCCTGCGGTGTGGGTGGGCGACGTGACGAGTTGCTTGAGGCCGAGGTTGGAGAGGTTGGCGATTAGGTTGGTGGTGTTGATATCGTTGTTGTTTTCTAGGTGGAAGTTCAGGTCGCCGAGGAGGATGTAGTCCGTTGAGGCGAGGGCTTGGGCGCTGATGGTGTCGGCAATGTCGACGCAGAAGTGAGGTCGGGGGCCTAGGGGTCTGTAGACCAGTGTTCCTCTGAGCGTGGTGTTGGCGTTGACGTGGGTTTTTAAATGGAGGTGCTCGGCAGAGTTGATGGTGTCGTCGGAGCTGGTGGAGACTCTGATGGTGCTTTTGTGGACTATGGCGATTCCTCCTCCTGGTTTGTTGCTGCGGTCCCTTCTAGTGATCTTGTAGCCTTCAGGTATGTCTATGGCTATGTCTGGTTCTGAGTCCGAATTCATCCTGGTTTCGGTGAGAAATGCGACGCCAGGCGATGATGAGGTCAGTAGGTCCCAGAGTTCGATTGCGTGCTTGTGCAGGCTTTGGAGGAGAAGGGTCCTTTGGTGTGCTTCGGAGTGCACTGGAAGCAGATGGAGGAGCATCCTTGATTGAGGGCGTGGAGGTCATTGGCTATGTAGCTGTGATTGGTGGTGCGGGGCGCGGGGGCCAGGGGGACTGGTGCGGTCTTGGCGCGGACAGGCACAGACGGGCTTGCCTTCAGCACGCCAGCGGTGCACCCGCTGCACGTGTCAACTGTACGTCCATGCCGCGGCCGCCATAAGAGGGGAGGCGGGAGGGAGTGGCAGCTGGGAGGAGGGGAACCGCAAATGGGCGAGCAGGGGGGGCGGGGCCGCAGGGGCTCAGCGACGGAAAAAAGGTGAACCGAAGTGGAGGGAAGGGGACGGGGCCCCGGGGACGCAGCGGCTGAGTTGCGAGTAAAAACAAAAATAGAAATGCGAAAAGGAAAAGAAAGGGCACCTGGAGTGGAGGCGGAAGAGGCGGCGGTGTAGGGAGCGACCTGTCTGCCAGAAGCAGGGTCAAGGGTCGTTGTTAGTCTTTTAGTGCTGATAATGAGTAAGATGTCTTCAGCACATGGGCCAGGGCCAAAAGCAATGGGTGTTACAAAGGGACGGCCACTTCAACAATCATTGCATGCCCCTCTGTCACTGCACTTTTGACAGCACTGTGTGCCAGATGTAGCTTTCAGTTTCTCAGGAAATGGTACAGATGATGTTCATGTTTAGAAGTCTCTAGGGGGCTTATTTATGAGACACTTGCAACACCTGTGCCTCACTACTCTTCAGATTTTGAATGAGGCAGCAGTCATGAAAGGAGCTTTATTGTGATGGCCAACAGTCATTTGAGTACATAATGAGAAAACAACTCTGCTCAAGTTGTGTGTGTGACATGTCTATGGTATATAGAAGGCTAGATGTGTGCAGATTTACCAACATGGTCTACCCATCATGATCTTTATGAGTGATCTTGGTCACAATACGTGTCCATAGAATGTGAATGCTCAGTGTGTACCTGGTACATAGGAGTTGTCTGACATGCATGTGCACATGTTGTTTAATATATAGGAATACTGTAGCTGTACCCAGTGCACTGCCAATCTTACTGTCCCCCTTGGGGCACTCATACAACCACCATGTGTGTGCCACATTACCCAATTTGCACAACATAGCACAGGGTAGCAGGCAATAGGTACCAATTCTGTAGACAACATATGTGTACTGTTCATGCTGTGGCCAAACTATATGGGCACAAAGCCTGAACTGTACATGTGAGCCCATTGAGAGCAACGGTGTGCCCCCTGTAATGCGTGCTCTGAGCAGGTGTTAATCCAAGGACACATGAATGATGCTTTGCAAAACCTTAGAATTGCCAGTGGGAAGTTTCCTGTGCCTCTATCAGATGACACCCACCTTGAATCCATGATGCCTGGCCAAGGCTTGATGTAGCACCAGGGGTGTCAAAGTGGTGGATTGCCTACATTTGCTCCACATATTGACAATGGCACAGGGATTCTGGAATTGTAGGGCCACTTGATCCTCACTAGTCTGATGACACAAATGTTGAGCAAGAACTCAAGTAACCCACTTACCTATGGGTGGGCCCTGATGGTCAACAATGGACAGCCGTTACCTCAGTGACATATACATGATACCGTAGTTGGCTGGTATGAAGTTTGTATCGATTTGGAGTTTGTCAGTGTTGTGGAATGTGTGGTGGACAGAATCTGTAATTTGAGGACGCTTTGTACATTGCACGTCTGTTCTACCTTCACCCATTGATGTATTTAATGCCATGTTCTCCTCATGTTTCAGCTGCCAATAGGACCCCAGCAGAAAAACACGCCTTTGAGAAGAGGGCTTACAGGTACCAGCACATAATGGCAGTACAGGCCGGTACCAAAGGATGGAGAAGAGCCATAGAAGGGAGAAATCGACTGGGGCTTGATGTGCATTTTCAAATGGGGGACCTCTGCTGCAGCCCACAACTGGTCAGGCCACATCGGGGAAGACATCTGGGACCAGGAGGGCTTCTGCTGGTCCTACCCCCTCCACTTCAGTAGCACCAATCCACAGCCAGGCACTCCAACAGCCACAAGCGCTACATTCAAATCAGCCATGAGACTGGACATGGCAGCCATGATGGCAAGGCTGGATAAGTTGGGGAGAGACTATTCCTGTAATTATAAACTACTAAAGTACTGCAAGATAAAACTGAAGAAGTTGTAAAAGGATGTGTGCCACAGCCTCCCAGTTCCTCCCTCTACCTTTTACTGATGTTAAATTATCAAGTGGGTTTTAGGTGGGTAGTGTTAGGATAGTAAAATAGTGTAGTTGAGGGGTGGGTTTTAGTACATTTTTTATTCTGGAGAGGTTGGGTGGAGGTTTATGTTGTGGTTTCTATGTTTATAAAAAACAAATTAAATATATATATATATATATATATATATATATATATATATATATATATATATATATATATATTTGTTTAGGTGATAGATTAGTTTAGTACATGTGTAGCCGTAGTTTATGTTGTCCTACTTGTGTCTTGTCACTTAAGTGCGTGTGCGGGGACAATGCTAAGAGTGTGGCATTACATGTGTAAGATTAGTTTAGAATAGGATAGATAGGTGGAAGTCAAGTTAAGGTAGTTTAGGTTAGTTTAGTGTAGGGTAGTGTATAGGATAGGTTTTCATATATTGTTTTTAATATGTTTTAATAAATCCTGTCAGTATTAGACAATTATCTCTCCATGTTGATTAAGTGTCTGGGTGTTCTCATGTGTGCACTGGCCAAGCAGGAGGAATGGCTTAGGGTATCCTTTCTGTATTTATTTCCATGGATGACCATGTGCATACCCTATGACCAAGGAGCTGTCAGAATGGCTGCTAAATGACATCAGTTAGTCCAAACATTTGTCATCCACTTTTCCAGCCATTCTCATTGTGTATGTATACGGTATCCTGGACAGGTAAGTATGGAACTTTGATGTGTGTGGTGCCTCCTGTGCCATGGGTGGTGCTGTTGTTGAGGGGAACCCACACACATCAGGGGATAGAGATTGGAGTCAAAGGTCCTGGCAGCTGCCATTTGTGGGAACACATAAGGCATCAGTGCAGCAAGAAAGAACTGCTGATTTCTCAACACCGCAGCAACATCACAGTGGTAGGCAGCCATGTTTTCCCTGAGGGAGGCCACTTCTCACTGTATGGATTCCAGGGTATTCTGTATAGCCCCCAGCCTGTTATCTATCATCCTGATGCCACTTTTGGAGGGCGATTGTTGAAGCCTCTGCCTCATAACAGCAGCTATGTTGGTCAGGGACTGCTGGAGTCCACGTAGCAGGTAGTGGGTGCCTCTGATGGCAGCTAAGTAGTCCTTAATTGGACTGAGGCACATCTGCACTGACTCTAGGCTGCTTGCCATGGTCATCATCCCCACCCGCACCTTCTTGGACAGATCCCACTGGACTTCTACCACTGTCCTCTGGAAGGTGATGTCTATGTCCTCGGAGTCCAGGACTGGGTCAGGACTGGCTGGTGCTGTGTGTTGGTAGCTGGATAGTTCATGTAGAGACCTCGCAATGCTGGGTGTCCTCCCTGTGACTGAAGGTGGTGTCTGGAAGGACCCTAGGACATCCTGGAGAGTCTCTTCATTGATGGTCGGCAGCTGGCCATTCATGTAATCTGTAAAATCCAAAACAGGCAGGTCGGCAGGAGGTAAGGCAACATCCTCTGCAATGATGTAGTGATATGTCAATCATTGATTGTGGTAGCTGTTTACATGGAACATCATTTACTTGCTAATGCAGGCTCAGTGACATGTTACAGACCCCAGGTCGTAGTTGGATATTATATGTAGCATTGTGCAACACATATTTTTGCTTTGATCTCACACCACCTACTTCCTTGCAGGCTCGTTGTCCTTGCCACTGACACCATGGTGGCATGTAATTTGCCTTCATATTCACCATGGTGGACATTCCCACAGTAGTGTAACGTGTGCTGTCACTGTTTTGGTGCTGTAATGTATTGGCACCATGAATGATGGCACTAGTGCAGCATAGCACAGATAGGTCCATTGTGTATAATGTTTGTGTTACATTCTCACCTTCCTTATAGCAGGGCGCACACATATGCTAATTGGAAGGAACAGTGCAACCATTATGGATTGCCTGCCCCATTAGTTTGTCCCTCCCTACATTTGCAACATTTCCTTTCACAGCATATCTGCCACAGGCATATGCTGGTGGAAGGATGTAGAATGTGGATCAATGCATGCATTTTGAGACTTTGTTGATGTGGCACAAGGGGAATGTGCAGCTTGGGTCCACATGGCCAACTATTTGTATGATGATACAGTTACATTACGGGCTAGTGACATTGTGCTGGTAGTGCAACTTTGATGCCACTTTTGCCAGTTCTTACGCATGTTGAATGTCCCATTAAGCAGTACACCATCCATTAACACAACAGACTCAGGCCCAAGACCGCCGAAACCGCGGGCGCCACAATACCGCCAGTGCTGGGCAGTGAAATGCACGATGGGGCTGTGCCTGGGGGCCCCTGCACTGCCCATGCCAAGTGCATGGGCAGTGCAGGGGCCCCCAGGGGCACCCTGAGTGCCCCTTACTGCCAGCCTTTCCATGGCGGTGTTTACCGCCATGGAAAGGCTGGTGGTTGGGGACTCATAAAAACAGTGCTGCCTTGGGGATTATGACCGCCTGGCAGAAGCCTGGCGGTATAGTGGAGGGGCCGGCAGTATGGCCGAGGCTAATGTGCCACGGTCATAATACACTGGCGGAACACTGCCAGCCTGTTGGCAGTGTTACCGTCAGTGTTCTGCCGGCCGCCAGGGTCGTAATGACTCTCTCAATCTTGTTAGATGGTGAGATTGCAGCTACTTGTACAGCTGCACAAATGATGTTCACAGACATGCCCCATGTGTTGTATGAGTTGACTTTTGTGGCCATTCCCAAATGGCGCATGGAGTTGTGTGAGAATTGTTGTTGGTCCACCCTGTGCGGTTTGCTTTCCACAGATTGCAAACTTAAGGGCTGTTTTTTTCTCAAGTGGCACAGCTCAGTGCAGCAGCAATATGTGTTGCACGGCGCTGCACCAGTTTTGAAACGCAGGGATGTGCCATGTTTACTGGAATACGGCACACCCCTGTGCAGATTTGTTCTCCCTGCACCAACGGAGGCATTGTTGCACTATGATGAAGAGGTGCCTGTGTTGAGGGGATAGGTTGTTTATGTACAGGTAGGTGTCCCTTCCTGCACATGTACAAGCTATTATGGCAAGGTGGCATTTCAATGTGTGCTGCAGGATGCAACACACATGAGAAGGGCAATGACACAAGGAGGAAGGAAGCGTTTTTTCCTTGTTACGCCATCCTGACACCACCCCTGGGATGGTATTGACTCCAGTCCCAGTCTCAAATGTACATGTTGTGTTGGATTTGGAGCAATGACAATATGCAATGGGTGTTGTTGTGGCACAGCCACACTAATTGCACATCTCTTCCAAGGAATGTGCTGCATATTTACATGGTGGTGTAAAGCCATAGTAAGTGGCTTATCTCAACCTTGTGTATATGAGTGCATTGCGCAACCAGAGCGTCACTACAAGTGTTGCTTGGGTGGCGATGGTGCATTTTGATTCAGGGCCTATGTGTCCTGATGGAACCCTTTACCATGCATTGAGTGTGTCCTATGTGCCTCCCCTTCTGCCATTTGTGAGACTCCAAATAGTCCCTCCCTGCAACTGACCCTGAATTTGTGGTAGTTCTTGGTAGTCTGTGCTGCCCTGTCCTGCGATTCCAGCGACCAGCTCCTCTGGGATGACTGTTGCAACTATCTCCTCCTGCTCATCCAGTTCCTCCTGTGATGCGTGACTTCCACCTCCAGTCTGCAGTGCTGCCTTTCTGTTCCTGGACATTTTCTCCTTAGTCCTGCGCTTTCAATTGTGCCAGCGCTTCTTGCAATCGGTGACAGTCCTCCTCACCTTTGCCATGCTGTTGACTTTGTCTACTATTGCCTGCCATATAGCCTCTCTCCTACCTATTTGCAATTTGGAGGTGACAAAGACCTGGTATTGGTGGTCCGTCACCTTTCTAACCAAGATGCCATGCTCCTTTTCCGCTTCCTCTTCTCCTTTTCTTGGGACTTTGCTGGACCCTCCTAGCTGGTACTTGGCTGATTGGGGTCTTCCTTGGGTCTCTCCTGGCCTGCATTCCCCATCTTGTCTTCCCAAATGTTTATTTCTTGTGCAGTTTTTTAACGCAAATGTGGTTAAATATGGCGCTAACCTGTTTTGCGTCAAAAATATGTGCCACAAAACGATCTAGTGCCACTTTTGCAGCATTTGCTTCATTTTTTCTTACGGCATATCGCAATTGTTAGTATCATTTTTTTGCCCCCAACCATTTCAAAATACAAATCAAAATACACACACCTGATACACATACACACACCACACCCACACACCCAATCCAATATAAAGCACACACCCACATCACCCACAAACCCCTACTACCAAAATTTTGAAAGGCCAGAGAGAGAGACTACCTATAACACCAGCATCCACAGACACACAACACCATCACTTACACAACATCCACGCACCTCAAACAACACACACCAACACATCCCCTCACACATCACAACAGACAGCACCTCACACATCACCCACACCACACCATCGCACCTCAAAGACACCCCAGGTTCTATTCGGATCACAGGTGCAGCAGACATCCATTGCAAGGAAGATGGAGCTATGGCGCAGAATTGTCAACAGTGTTAACGCAGTGGGACAGCATCCAAGAACACGGGATGACATCAGGAAGAGGGGGAACCCTACGGAGGAAGGTGCGTTCCGTGGTATCCAGACACCAGATTGCTGTACAGAGGACTGGCGGTGGATCCCCACCTCCTCCCCCACAACTAACAACATGGGAGGAGAAAGTCTTGGCAATTATGCATTCTGAGGGCCTCGCAGGAGTAGCAGGAGGAATGGACTCTGTCAAGACATATCTTTACTACTTTATCCCCCACACCCCACCTGCATGCCGTCACATACCACCACCCTTACCCTCACACCCATCACCCCAACAACCCACAGATACCCCACTAACACAACCCACACATCCCAAACCAAGCCCTGCATGTAACACCAATGCATGGACACCCATCACCAAATCATGTCCAGTACAGGGACTCACTCATGCCCCAAAATCACCAATCACACAAGGACCAAGCCAATAATGCACAGGAGTAGAGGGTCACTCACCCATTGCACAAGATGGCACACCCAGATACAATAACTATGTATTTACAACCCAACATGACCCATACCCAACGTCACAGGAGGTGCCAGACATATCCAGTCTCCACACAGAAGAGGCCCACAGTGATGACAGCAGCTCTGCACGCCTGGATCAAGATGACCAGTCCAGCCCATCGGGGAACTCAGGCAGTCCGTTCCCCTCACAGAGGCACAAACCACCACAGAGCCTCCCCCCTCAGGAAACACCAGCACAGCACCCACCGAGCGGGCCCATCCCTCTGTCCCCAGGACACGTCAATCAGCAGTGTGTCCACCACTACAGGAAACCCAGGCAACCCCACTAGCACAGGACGATCAGGGACCTGGGGCAGTGGCAGTGGGCACATGGTTCAGGGGACAGAGGCACAGGATAACACAGATGCAGGGAGGACTGCTGTGCATCAGGGGGAAGACAGGCCCAGGGAACCGATTCTCCACGAGGCGGGAGCTTACCACCATTCCCAGGAGGCCATAGGCACGGTACTGGCCAAGTTTCAGGAGACCCAGCGGCTGCAGGAGGAACACTACCTGGGGATCAGGGAGGACTTGAAGTCCATCAACACCACCCTGGTCACCATTGCAGGGGTGCTGGCAGACCTTCTCATCACCAGGAGGGACACAGTGGCACACCAACGGGCCCCTGTGTCTAACCTGGACGATGAACAGCCCTCCACATCTGCCGGCGCTAGTGGACAGGAGGCAGCGCCACAGGAACAACAGGCCACCAGCACCCTACCCCCTGCAGATGGAGAACCACCCTGCAAACGGTACCTAAGATCAAGACATAAAACATTGCCAAGACCCATGCCAGGAAATAAGACCCCCCTGAATGTCACCCTTCTGTCCCACTTTGTCACCCTGTCCACCTTAAACTGCCATTGTTCCACTTCCTATGCCCCACTGGACAATGCACCTGTGAAACAAATAGACTGGACTCTGCCATGGACATACCTCCACCATCACCCCAGTCCATTTTGCAACCCCCACCACTTATTTGTACAGGAATAAACACACTTCAATCACAAAACAATCTGGAGTCAGTCTGTGCTTTCACAAATGTGTAATTGCAATATCTATGGAATATAGAAATGTCAATTTACTTGTTCACATACCAATGTAACACAGCTGTGGGCCAGGAGTAAAAATAGCACAGGGTACAGATCTGTGAAATGGAAAGTCAAAGTGACAAGTCAGGGTCCATACACTGAGTGAAAATGACAGACTTATGCTAGCTCCAACAATAGTATGAGATATGGGACGCAGTGACATCTTCTTACCTGTGTCTCACTGGAAGTATTGCATCATGATGATGTTTCAGTTGTCGATATCCTCTTCTTCTGCCTCCTCTTCTTCACTGTCCACAGGCTCCACAGCTGCCACAAGACCACCATCTGGCCCATCCTCCTGCAGAAAAGGCACCTGCTGTCACAAAGCCAAGTTGTGCAGCATACAGCAGGCCACGATTATATGGCACACCTTCTTCGGTGAGTAGTACAGGGAACCACCTGTCAGATGGAGGCACCGGAATCTGGCCTTCAGAAGGCCGAAGGTATGTTCTATTATCCTTCTAGTTCGCCCATGTGCCTCATTGTAGCATTCCCCTGCCCTTGTACTGGGATTCCTCACTGGGGTCAGTAGCCATGACAGGTTGGGGTAACCAGAGTCACCTGCAAATGTCGAGGGACAACTGTTAGACATACACTAATCCTTAGGGACAACCCCATACCCAGACACCTATGTCAACTGTATTGGGACCTTGGCCTCACCTATTAGCCACACACGGTGCCTCAGGAGTTGTCCCATCACATAAGGGATACTGCTATCTCTCAAAATGTAAGCGTCATGCACAGAGCCCGGATACTTTGCATTCACATGGGAGATGTACTGGTCTGCCAAACAACCATCTGCACATTCATCGAATGGTAGCTTTTCTGGTTTCTGTACACCTGTTCATTCCTGCAGGGGGGACAAATGCCACATGTGTACCATCAATGGCACCAATGATGTTGGGGATATGTCCCAGGGCATAGAAGTCACCTTTCACTGTGGGCAAATCCTCCACCTGAGGGAAAACGATGTAGCTGCGCATGTGTTTCAGCAGGGCAGACAACACTCTGGACAACACATTAGAGAACATTGGCTGGGACATCCCTGATGCCATGGCCACTGTTGTTTGAAAAGACCCACTGGCCAGGAAATGGAGTACAGACAGGACCTGCACTAGAGGGGGTATCCCTGTGGGATGGCGGATAGCTGACATCAAGTCGGGCTCCAACTGAGCACACAGTTCCAGGATTGTTGCACGATCAAGTCTGTATGTGATTATGATGTGTCTCTCTTCCATTGTCGATGGCGGTCAAAGACTGCGGCGCAATTCTGCATTGGTTAACATTGGGCCCTATGGGTCCCAGGAGCCAATTACGATGTACGCCGGCGGTGACTGTAAGCACCACCGCAGACGTGACCGCCATTTTCTGTCTGTTCACTCACTTGATACCTGACCGTCAACAGGAGAGGACCTACACTGCAAGTGCTGCTGTGACCTGTATCTGGAAGCGACTATGGATACAGTGTCTGGGGAAAGGGCCCCTGCCTTCACTTTGGAGGAGTTGGAGAAACTAGTGGATGGGGTCCTCTCTCAGTACACGCAACTGTACGGTCCTCCAGACAAACAGGTGAGTACACTGTGAGCATGCTGCATTGGCAATGCCTGCTTTGAGTGGTGTTGATGGAAGATACATGGGGGGGCTGAGGCCTGCATGTGTGGATGGTGAGTGTATGTCCATCAGGGCATGGGTGGGAACTGGTGGGCAATGAGTATGACGGTCCGGACGGGTGAGTAATTTCCTTTCCCCCTGGAACATTCCTCTAGGTCAGCGCCCACCAGAAGAAGGGTATGTGGCGTGCCATTGCCAAGGACTTCCGGACCCTGGGGGTCTACCACAGACGGAGCACCCACTGCCGTAAAAGATGGGAGGACCTGCGCCGCTGGAGCAAGAAGACGGCGGAGGCCCAGCTGGGGATGGCCTCCCAACGTGGAAGGGGTGCCCGTCGCACCATGACCCCCCTGATGTCCCGGATCCTGGCGATGGCCTATCCGGAGTTGGATGGGCGCTTGAGGGCATCACAGCAGCTACAAGGGGGTGAGTATACTCTTGTTCAGCTGACTCATTACGAGGTGTCTGGGTGGGGGAGGTGGGCAGTGTGTTCCCCTAGGCCAGTGCGAACTTGGTAAGCAAGGTCCCTTGTGAGGCAGGCTATGTGGCACCCCAACCCCACTAGTGGTAAAAGCCATCTACACCTAGTCAGGCTCCTGTGACTTCCAGGTGTGCAGCAATTGGGCTTAGGCCTCGTACCCCATGGTCAGGTGAGTTTTCTAGGAACTGTTAGTGCATGGTGTAGTGCTGAAGACTGCTCCCTGTGTGTTGTGTCCGCCAACGGTAGTGGTGTTGCTTGCACTGAACATGTTTTTCTTCTATCTTTCCCCCCACTTTTTGTGGACTCCCTGTTTTTGTGTGCAATAGCATCATCAGGCGGAGGAGCATTGGCACCGGAGCAGGAGGGAGCTGCAACCCACCTGGCACTGGAGGGTGAAGCAACGGAGTCTGAAGCCACAAGTGGGATGGAGAGCGAGGGGAGCTCCACGGCGGGGACAGGAGCAGACACCACTGACAGCGACTCCTCCTCTGATGGGAGCTCCCTTGCAGTGGCAGGCACCTCTGTGCCCACCGCATCAACAGCTACAGCCGCCACCCCCCCTACCAGCACCGCCCTCCCAGCAGCCCCTCAGTGTGTGTCCTGTGACCGCTCATCCAGGAGGGTGGGCATCTCCTTCGCCCCTGACACCTCAGGCCCTGCCCCAGTCAGCCCTGCTGCCCTCAGTGAGGAGGCTATTGACCTCCTGAGATCCCTCACTGTTGGGCAATCTACCATTTTGAATGCCATCCAGGGTGTTGAGAGGCATTTGCAACAAACAAATGCATACCTGGAGGGAATTCATTCTGGGCAGGCGGCCCAACAGAGAGCATTTCAGGCTCTGGCCTCAGCACTGATGGCAGTCATCGTCCCTGTGTCCAGCCTCCCCCCTCCAACTTCCTCCACCCAGACCCAATCCCCTGTACCTCAGCCTATCCCAAGCACACCATCAGACCAGCATGCACACACATCAACACACAGGAGTGGACATGGCAAACATAAGCACCACACATCCCACAGGCACTCACACAAGCACCATCCCCATGCAGACACAGCAACATCCACTGCCTCCACTGTGTCCCCCTCCTCCACGTCCTCCTCCTCCCTCCCTGTCTCGTCTCCACTCACACCTGGATGCACTACATCCTCAGCCACTACCTCCATCACCAGCACGCCCATCACCACACACCGCTCACGTGCAATCACCACCCCCACTACCATTCACACATCCCCTGTGTCCTCTCCCAGTGTGTCTGTGAGCCCTCCTCCCAAAGTACACAAACGCAGGCACACATCCACCCAACAGCCATCCACCTCACAACAGCCTCTGGCCCATGCACCTTCACCCAAATTCAGCAAACGTACACCTCCTACAACCACTACCTCTTCCTCCACTCCCAAACCCCCTCCATCTTCCTGTCCCAGTGTGTCTAGGAAACTTTTACTGGCAACTCTTTGCCTCTTCCCTTCACCTCCCCCCCGTCCTTCCCCTAGGGCCAGGCTTTCCAGGTCCCAACCCAGCACCACAGCCACCAAAATCCCAGACACAGCAACTGCGGGGTCATCGAGTGCGCTACCCATCAGGGCTGCCAGTGTGCCACGTAGCGAAGGCAAGGACATTCCGCCACCTGCAAAGGTGAAAAAGGTGCCCACATCCCAGATGGAGAAGCCGAAACTACCAGCCACCAAGGGCTCAGGAAAAACAAAAGAGGATAGTGGCAAGACAACTGCGGCACCATCAAAGGTGGGGAAAGGACAAAAGCAGAAGTGCAGGTCAGGAGAGGGCAACGGTGGCACCGACTGAGGGACCAGTGTCCCACCTTCTGTCCACGACCACACCAACCTGTACGGTGGCCAACACTGCTAGCTGCCCCGCCACCACAACTGCCACCTGCACCGCCACCTGCACAGCCACCTGCACAGCCACCGGCACGTCTACAGCCTCAGCGACAGTCCCCAGCCTCTACCCCAGTGGGCAGCCATCCGAGGCTGCAGGAGACGTCCTGCTGTGTCCTCAGCAGGTGCTGACCCATGCACCACCGCCAGCACCGCCGCCACAGACACTGCCGCAAGCACCGCCACAGCCCCGTGACGTGCTCGGACAGTGGCACCACTGCTGACATGGCTACCATCCTCAGTGGTCAGTTGTCCGAGGCTGGGGGAGAGTTCCTGGACCCTGGGCAGCTTCCATGAGGCATGACGTCCATCACTGTTTGCACCTGTAGGTTGAAGGCGAAGCCGCAGCAGTGTGGGGTATGTCACTGCCTCCATGGCGTATCATGCTACCTGTACCTTGGCAATCTCATGACACACACACCCAGGTGAGGGAATTGTACTGGCCACACTGCATGTGGAGCACTCTGGGCACCATGCCCCCTCCAGAACCAGTGGAAGAAGGCATCCACTCACCCTATCCTTGGCAGGATGAAGCACTTTGGGCACCAGGCTCCCTCCAGAACCAGTGGAAGAAGGCATCCACTCACCCTATCCTTGGCAGGATGAAGCACTCTGGGCACCAGGCCCCCTCCAGAACCAGTGGAGAAAAGCATCCACTTCCCCAGTCCTTGGCAGGATGAAGCACTCTGGGCACCAGGCCCCCTCCAGAACCAGTGGAGAAAAGCATCCACTTCCCCAGACTTGGCAGGATGAAGCACTCTGGACACCAGGCCCCCTCCAGAACCAGTGGAAGAAGGCATCCACTTGAGAGACTGTGGCTTTGCACTCCCCATTATAAAGCAGTGGGCAAACCAGCCACTGGGAGACTTGAGAGTCTGTGGCTTTGCACTCCCCAGGATAAAGCAGTGGGCAAACCACCCACTGGAGAAACTTGAGAGACTGTGGCTTGGCACTCCCCAGGATAGCAGTGGGCAAACCAGCCATGGGAGAGACTTGAAAGACTGTGCCTTTGCACTCCCCAGGATAAAGCAGTGGGCAAACCAGCCACTGGACTTGAGAGACTGTGTCTTGGCACTCTCCAGGATACAGCAACGGGCATGGAGCCCCCTCGTGCAGCAGTGGCGTTGTGCATTCATCTGGCTGAGGTACCCCCCCTCCCCTTCCGCCTGAGGTGCCTGTATATTTTCAGTCTGCTGCCCAGCAGTGTTCTCTCCATTTACAGTCAAGTATCTAGTGTGGGCTTCGCCCATGCCTTTTGGGACCAGTGGTCCATGGACAATGATTGGTACACTATCAGGACCTGTGTAGTTGGTGTACATATTTGTATATACTGAATTTTGATTTTTGACTATCAGGTTTTTCATGATTACACTGGTTACAATCATTTCCTTTTGTCCATGCGTTCTTCCAGGGAGTGATGGGATGTATATGTGATGTTGCTGCATGTATTTGTGTGTATGGTGTTGTGGGTGAGGGTGGGGGTGGGAGTATTGCGTGTTGCGTGTTGCATGTGTGTGTCACTCTCTTCCCCCCCCGTGCAGTACTCACCATGGTCGTCAACGGCATCTGCCCTGCTCCTGATAGAGCAGGAGGAAGAGCAGCATTGGTAACACCTGTAGTTCGGGCTCCATGGCGTCCTGGTTCCTCGTTGGGTGTCGAGAGGTGAGTGGTTTCCCTTCTGTGTACTGTTTCCGCCGTGCTTTTGATGGCGTTGGTTCTGCCCCGGAAAAGGTGGCGGATAGGCGTGTTGAAATACAGTGGGCGGTACTTTGTCTTCCGCCTGTCTGTTGGCGGTTACTGCTGTGGTGTTTGTTTCTACCGCCGTGGCGGTCTGAGTGTTAAAGTGGCTGTCTATGTTGGCGGTTACCACCATGGTCGTGATTCCATTTTTTTTTTTCGCCGGCCAGTTGGCGGTATTACCGGCGCTTTAACACCGACCGCCAGGATTGTAATGAGGGCCTTAATCCCACTTAATCCCAAGAAACTTGACCCAGAGATGCCTAATGTTCTTATCAAGGCACATATTCTTACAGGTGATGAAAATATGAGCAAAATTGGATCAAAGCTTGGAGCTTTAACTGCTGAAGGGAAACATCCAGTACAACGTGGTCATTAGCATGCAAGACCATCACCACGAAGCCATTACCTTTGCCATGCATGCCTTTACCATGAATATACCTTTACCACACGTGCCTTTACAATGAATTTCGTTCTAAAGGCATATATGTGGTAAAGGTTTTAACTGTAAGTATTATTTTTTTTATTTCGTAAAGGAATGAGTGGTAAAGGTATATGTGTGGTAAAGGTTTAACAGGTAAATACAGGTAAGAAATAACAGTTTTAAGTGTTTTTTAACAGGACTACAGCCCAAACCGCTGAACGGAATTACACCAAATTTGACAGAAAGCTAGCTCTTGGTCCAGAAAGCCTGCTTTTTGTGATTTGGTGTAAATCCCTTCAGTAGTTTTAGGGATATTACTGTTTAAAAAATATAGATGTCTAGGGACGCGGATCCTCAACATATCCAACTGTCCCTGTGCGGATATTTGATTGGCTGCCAACACTTCAACAAGGAAGTGTAGGTAGTCATCTTTGGACTCGGCTTTAGCCACGTACCACAAAAAAGTGAAAAAATAAAAGGGGCCATGGTAGGGTCACTCCAAGCCCCTAGCCTTCATCTGGCAGTCCCTCACAGACCTCGCCAAGGCTAAAAAACATTTTTTAAATTTAAAGTCCCATCCCATCATTAAAAAAAGGGGCAGTCTCCCACCCTTTTCTCTTCTTTTGTGCCCAGGTGTGCCAGATCCCAGTGGAATTGGGGGCTTTAAAAAGGTGGAGGCACATGGGCCCACCCTCCTATGGACTTGTATTAGTCCCAGGGACTGCCACCTGCCTACAGTCATAGAATTCAAGCCAACTTGGAAAATGACATTGTGGTTGAGCTCAAACATTTCTGTAAGGAAAGAGGGCTCCCCACCAAGAAAAGTACCAAAATGTTGGAGTGTCACAAAGCTCTGAGGGCCAGATGGGAGGTTGACCAGTCTCAGACAGCGACAGAGGAGCAGGATGGAGAGGAGGATATGGTTGAACAGCATCACGACCTGAATATCATCCCTTAAATACAGCCTTCAGGGGAGAGGGGGAACTCCCTGCCAGAGCAGAAAGCAGTGTACACTCACATTAACAGAGGAGCTGGTAGACAGGAAGGCAGAGAGGGAGCTTCAGCTGCAGAAGGTCAAGATAAAAATGGAGAAAAGAAACTGGTCATAGAGAAAAGGATAATGGCCCATGAGCATAGCCTCAAAGTGCTGAAACTTAATGCAAATCAGACATATTCCAGCACTGTATACTTACAGTGTCTGAAGGAGTTAAGAAGGTCTGCATCCCTAAAGATGTAGTGCCCAGTTATGTGGTGGGAAATGACATAGACAAATGGTTTTCTGCTTATGAGGTAACCCTGAGGGTACACAAGATCCTGGAGGAGCACTGGAGGGGTGCCTTGTGGAAACATATGCCTACAGTAAGGGGGAGACTCTTTTCACACTTGAGGTAGAGGGCCAAACCCAGAATGCCCCCATGAAAGCTATACCTCTCGCAAAATTTGGGCTGACACTTGAGAAGTACAGGCAGAGGTTCAGGGACAGCCACAAGCTCCCAAATCCATTTTGGGTGGATTTCTTGGATTATGCTAGCAAGGCATTAAATGGCTGGGTAAGGGGCAGTGAAGTTAATGATTCCAATTGGGTGTACAACTTGATTCAGAGGGAGCACATGGTCCATATTTGTTTTACATAGCTGCGCCTGCACCTAGTGGACAGCTAGCTGACTGACACCAGGAATCTTGCTGAGGGGGCAAACCTCTGGGCCAGTACCAGAGTGTCCTATAAGGCATCTGAAGGAGACACCCAAAAGGGTGGTCAGGTGTCCCACCAGAAGAAATAGGAGGGAAAATAACTTAAAAATAAGGAATACTCAAAAGTCCCCCAAAATGATAATTCACGAGGGAAGAACAGCAACCATTATCAAGCTGAGCCAAAGAAGAATCGGTTCTTTGAGAAGCCGAGAGGGAGCTATGTCCCATAGTGTACTAAAGTGCTACAAGTATGGGCACTCCGTGGGAGACCCCAGATGTCTCAAGAAGGCACATCCCGCCCCCACTGGTGGGCAAACAACTGGGTTGGAGAGTGTAGCACATAGGAAGGAGGTAGCCACCATTACCTTGGTGGAGAAGGCAGAGGTTACCTTAATGTCCTGGGGGATAAGGAGATGATGCCAAATGTCCATATGCCTTTGAATACTTCTATGTATAGGCAGTAGGTCACCATCTATGGGCAATGGGTAGGGGCTCTGAGGGACACAGGAGCCAGCAGGACTACTGTGAGGTGAGGTGTCATCTGGTGTCCTCAGAGCAGGTTGTCCCTAAGACAATTCACCAAGTCATAGTCGCGAACAACAGTGAGAATCGTCTACCTATGGCTCTGGTTTTCTTTCAGCAGGGGGTCTCAGGTTTGTGAACCACCCTGCCATGTCTGTAGATTGTCTGTTGGACAACAATCCAGAGCACACTAGCTGGAAAGAGGTGGAGCTCAGCTCACACTTGGAGATGTTAGGATTGATTGAATAGGTCTGTATGGCCACAAGGTCCATGGCTGCCCAGAAGGTGAGTCAAGGGAGCCTGAAGGAATGGCCCAAGAAAAGCAAGGGCAAGAGGAGTGGGAGTGGAAAACCATTCCCAGAAGTTCCCACAGTCCACGTTGATGGAACACCTAAGGAGGACACCCCCAAGCCTATCAGGGAGGTCATTGCCTCCCTGGGGGGCCTGTCTGATCTTGCTGGATTGCAGTTTGAGGGTGGTCCCACCAGGAGGAATTCTACAAAGTGCGGAAAGGGGATATACGGTGGCTAAGGGAAACTTTATACTACATTCCCCAAAAGAAAGATATTGTCATCACTCTTATAGGTAGGATCATGAGCATTTGTATCATTACGTGCCCATTTCTCCCTTTTTTTTACATGTAGAACAGCAATTTAAATTAGTAGTAATAATATACAGGAAACTGAAAAGAAAACCACGAAAGACTCCCAAGATGGCACAGAATAATCTCCAGGCGAATCAACTGTAACCTGAAGTGTGCATGTGCAAGGCTCTTAGGGGGTGATCTAAGAAAAGTGGCTCTGCACCTAGTGCAGCCCCACTTTCCTTGCACCCCTTAGCGCACCACCTATCACCAGCATGTGTGTGCCTGTGCACCGTATTTAAAATACTGCGCACCATGGTGCAGGGTAGTGGGCAATAGTGTCAGAATTCCTGACGCTATTGATGTATCTTGCAGGAGTAGCGTCAACATTTTGGTGCTCCTCCTGTAGAGTACATGGGGGCCTATTGCATTCAATGGCATGGCCCCTTTTAATGCCTGCTCTGAGCAGGCGTTAAGAGTGCCCCAAAAAATGGTGTAAGGAAATCTAAGAGATTTCTTTGTGTAATTTTTTGGCACCTCTAATGGGGGAATGCCCCCCTAGCAACCATTATGCCTGGCGCAGGCATAATGTAGCGCAAGGGTTTACAAAGTGGCGCAGTGCATGCATTTCACACTTTGTAAAATATGGCGCGTATAAAAAGCCACTTTAACGCTGCCTTAGGGTAAGAAAAATTACACTATGGTGGTGCTAAGGTGGCTCTAGGGCCTCTTAAATTAGGCCCTTAGTGTTCTTGTCTTGCGATCCAGAAGAAAGAAAAAGAGAACAGCAAAAGGATGGAAAGTATGGAAAGTAAAAAATAAGAGGGAAAGAGAAAAAAAGAGTAGAAGAAAAAATAAAACAACAAGAGAGAGATTGAGAAAATGACAGTTGTGGGAAAAGAAAAAGAAATAAAAAAGTACAATAAGTAAATGTACTAAGCAAACAGAAAAGTAGAGAAAGAAAACAGCGTTGAGGAAAAATGGTACATTGGCCCTCATTATAACCGCGGCGGTAAAAACCACCTACTGCTGCAGCGAAGGCCGCCAAAAGGCCGTCCCCATGGCTACCAGCCGTCTGCCATATTATGACCACAGCCGGCTTTCCGCCACAAGAATGGCGGAAATACGGCTGTGGCCATGCTGGCGGATGGCGGGAATGTGGCGCTGCTGCCAGCAGCAGCGCCACGCCAGTAGACCACCACCAGCCGTATTATGACCCATAATGGCGGGGCTGCTGGTGGTAGCAGCGCCCTGTCCCATCTCCTGCCAGAGGACCCCCTGGATCCAAGTAAGTCAGGTCTCCGACAGGGGAGGGGGGCTGGGGGTGTTGTGTGTGTGTGTGTGGGGGTGTGTGAATGTATGTGTGCACATGAATGCGGGTGTGTGTTGAGTGTTGAATGCGTGTGTGCATGGACGGACATGAGTGCATGTATATTGTGTAATGAGAATGCATGTCTGCATGTATGTTTGAATGGGTGTGCAGATGCGTGCGCGACTGGATGTATGCATGCGTGTAGGCATGTGTGAATAAGTGTGTGTATGCGTGTGTGTGTGTGGGTGAAGGGGGGGTGAAGTAACATTGATTACATATCTATCGATTGACATCCAACTATGGCCTAATTTAATGGATATGGAAGCTGTACCAAAAATGGACAGTGACCATAATGCGTCTCATTCCATCATAGCCTTTTCACAAACGCCTAGCTAACGAACAATGCGGATGCAAATATCGATCTTTGCTCAAACAACCGTAATAATGCTAAATGGTTTTCGAATAACAATGTGTCTATGTCTCCCCTCTGTCAAGGCTACATGGAAATCTTATACCCATATGAACATATTGACATAAATGTGCTAAGGTGGGGGTAAAGGACCACCCCCACAGTAATCCCCCTCACCAAAGACTGCAAGCAAGCAAAGTTAGTCCTATTAAGTGCAGTCAAAATGGGTGATAGAAATTAAATTAGGGCTGCACGGAGAAGCTATACAGCTATTTTGAGTGCCAATATGCAAGCATAGGAGAATAAATTGTGGTACAACCTAATAAATGCCCTCTAATGAAAAACATGAGGGCATTCTGGAACATCCTTGCCAACAGGAGTCTAACAGTTGACTTTGAACCAGAAGTGGCTGCACAACCAGAGTTGTGGATTGCCCATTTCTCTAATCCAGTGGTTCCCAACTTGTGGTCCGGGGACCCCGGGGGGTCCGCAAAGGCTTCTCAGGGGGTCCACGACTGCTTTGAAAATTAAATATTATTAACAGATTAGGTCCCCAGCTTTCAGTAATAACTCACTGGGGGGTCCCTGGATTCCATTAATGATTCAGTGGGGGTCCCTGGGTTCCAGTAATGATAAAGTGGGGGTCCACAGAGATCGAAAGGTTGGGAACCACTGCTCTAATCTATACGAAGAAAGATGTACCAGCGTTGCCTGCACCCTGAGGATGTAGCCCTTTGGCTAGCTCTTGAGCTTCTAGAAGAATAGCAACGGTTCAGGAATTCTAGCTATGTGAAACAGAGGCAGAATTATTCCAGCTCAGGAGGGAGAAAGCTCCAGGCCTCGAAAGTATACCAGGGGACCTGTATTTATCCCAACCCTCCATTTGAGTGCCCTATCTTAACATCCTCACTAATGTCATTGTGAAGGTCAAGGAGATTCCTCCCTCGTGGGGAGGAACAATTATTGTTCTTATCCATAAAAAGGGCAGAAAGGACATCCCTGGCAATTATAGGCCTATAAGCCTCATTGATATCATCCAAAAAAAACTTTCCCAGGCAGGTCCTTTCTAGACTTCTGACTTGAATTACCGAGAATAACATTCTTACAGAATTCCAAGCTGGGTTCAGGAGTGAGGTTAGCACGCTGAACCAGGTCTTTTGTTTTAAAACTGTTAGTTGGAAACACGTTTCCCTCAAAATCAGCAGGCTCCAGCACTCCGATACTGATGTTTGCTGACAACACCCTGTAACTATCTAAGACCCCCATGGGCCTTTAAGCTCTTTAGGCTGCTTTGCCTCCTTTTGTTCATCCAGAGGATTAGAGTTCAACCCAGCTAAATCAAAATATATGGCAATAAACCACCATCTATCATTTAGGGGTGTGTTGAAGGTGGGAGGTGTTGCCTCGAAAATTTAAAAATCTTTGACTACTTGGATGTCAGACTCACTGACAATTTGACATGGCAGCCACAACTAGAAAATAGTTTGGTGATCCTACAGAGCTGCAGTTGTTGTAAGGAAATTCAAAGCTACCTCTAGCAGAACAACTTCTCTAATCCTAGAAGTTTACAGGGTGACAGCACTTCCTGGGGCTCTATATTGAGCGGAGGTGTGGGGCAGTGCAAATACAACGGTGTCCTTCACAGAAGAAAATAAATGTATTAGATCCATGTTTGATCTACCAACAAGCACTCCCCTTTTCCCTGTTCGCTTTGATATGGAGCTCAATAGGGTGGACTCAGCAGTCTATTTGAGAGTTCTAAAATATTGGGTATGCATGTGGGTTACACAAGAGCTGGATCCCTATCATAAAGTGCTGATTAAACCAATAGTTTTAGACAAAGAAGTAGGTACTATGTAGCTTTGACGGACTCAAATTCTTAGCACTTTGATTAATATGGAGGATTTATGGCACGCACCGGCTTTACCAGATCAAGCTTTTCTTAATAGAGTGAGCAGCACATACTGGAAACATCTCTTGTATAACACATGAAATGACCAGCACAAATGTTCATCTTGCTTGGAACCCAATCAGTGCCGGCCGGCAGCTTTAGGAGGGAGGGGGGCGGGCGGGGCACACACACACACACACACACACACACTCATTCTTTCACACACAGACACGCACGCAGGCACATCCATTAACAACACTCAGACCGTTCAAACATGCACGCACGTACCAAACATTCATTTTAAAACATCACACACACTCATTCTTTCACATACACACACGCACGAACGCACATCCATTAACAACATTCATACCATTCAAACATGCACGCACGCACCAAACATTAAATTTGAAACATCACACACATACACAGACACATACACTTACCTTCAGGAGGGTTGGGACTGCTGCCTTCCCTCATTGGCTGACCTTAGGTAATGAGGAATGAGGGAAGGCAGCAGTCCCAGCCTCGTCACGGAGTGGGATGGGTTTAGTGAGACTGCTGACCCCACCCCACTCTGTGACGAAGTGTCACTGATTGACACTTAAACTGAAGCGCCCAGGGAGAGTGTCAATTGGTGACGCTTTCCTCGTCACCCAGAGGATGGCCTCGAGGCACCTTTGCTGGGCTGAGGAGGTCATGCCCATAGGAGCTGTGATCTCCTTCATTCCAGCAAAGTTCAGCTCAGGCAGCCAGGAGTCTAGGCAAATTGCGCATGTCTGCTCCTGGCTGCCTGACCTGAACATGAAGAGTGTCTGTCAGGCTGACCTTTGTTCAGCCTGACAGACACTCTTCATGGGGGGCAAAAGGTGGGGGGGCGTGGCCCTTCCGCCCTAAAGGACGGGCCGCCACTGATCCCAATATAAATAGGATTCCTCCCAGCTTAGCAAGAGATGTATATGTAAGATTTAGGATTGGTCCCTCCCCCTGAACACGTTTACTGCTACATGGTGCAATGACTCTTCCTCATCTGCTTCCTGTCCCTATTGCCCTCTGTTATCAGAGACAGAAGCACCCTTTTTATTTTTTGCCCCGTCCCCCGAGGAAAAGGTGGCTAGTTCCCGTATGCAGACACCTATGCAGGCACACAACACTTCTTGAAAGCACAGGGGATTTTGAAATGTGACTGCTGAGATAATTATCTTTGCCACTTCAAGGTACTTAAAATGGGGCCTTGCGTGTTAGACTCAGGCAAATTGCTATAAGTGCCCAATGAACTGGGACGTGGATTAATCGGATCTATCCTAGGAAGTCCTAGTTAGGCAGCCTCAAGGGTCTCCTAGATGGCTATAGCCCGTGGTTGATACAAGACAGCATGAAAAATATTCAATGAATAACATTTCTCTAATTGTCATGTCTGAACTTGTGCTTATTCTCGGCAATATGTGTTGTTTGCATTATGTAATCATGGACCGATCTCTGTTAGGTAAAGACAAACTATTGCTTTTTTTTAACTGACTGAGTTTTATTGTATTTTTAAATGTTTTATCTCGTACTTTTATGATTTTATAAACTGAAGTAAAGTAAATTTGAATAGAAATACTCTCAAGCCTGCTGAGACGCAATTATCATGTCCGAACTACTCAATGGCAGCAATGTTTAATGAGGTGATCACAACAGGCATTGTCCCGGCATCCTGGAAAGGCTCAATAATCCACCCCATATATAAGGGTGGGAGCGCACTCTCCCCAAGCAACTACAGACTAATCGCTCTTTTAGACGTTGACCTCAAGTACTTTTCCTGCTGTGTGCTTAAACATCTAGAAGCCTGGATTACAGAGAACAATATTCTACCCTTTAATCAAACCGGGTTTACCAAGCACCAAGGAACATTAACAAATCTTATGGGGCTAGGCTTGATCATAAACAGAGCAAAAGCAAAGGGGACTCCAACTTATTTATGTTTTGTTGACTTTAAAGCTGCTTTTGACTGTGTCCTCCGTGGCAAAATGTGGGCCAAATTACTACAGTGGGTGCTGCCACACCCTATTTTAAATGCCATCAAAATGTTATACTCTGATACTTGGGTAAAGGTTAAATTGGGGAAAGGCTCTCACCTATCCAGGGCAGTCAAAACAACAGTGGGGGTGAAGCAAGGCTGTGTATTGGCTCCAACACTCTTCAACCTGTACATAGCAGATCTCCCCACCAAGTTAAATGGTCACTCATCCCACTCTCCATCACTGGGTGGTCAACAAGTATCCAACCTACTATATGCAGATGACCTATTACTAATCAGTAATACCAGAATAGGCATGCAGAAATTGTTAAAGGCATTAGAAGAATACTCAGGTTCTAATGATTTAGAAATTAATCATAAAAAATCTAAAATTATTACCTTAAACCGCAGGCCAACCACCCAAGGTAAATGGCATATGAATGGGAAAACCCTAGAGGAAGAAACATCATACAGATACCTAGGATTGGTGGTAGATGCTAGAGGTAATTACACACCACAAAAAGAGGCTATAAAAAACAAGACGCAGGCCCTTACTTACGCCTTTTGCAAGCTAGCAATTTCAATCTGTGGTCATGCTCTGAACCCACTAACAGCAGTAATGAGAGCGAAGCTACTTCCATCTATTACCTATGGGACCGAAATAATGAGGGGGATGGAAGTAGGTCTCCTGGATAAACTTCTGATAAAAACCTATAAGCGTGTTTTTCGGCTGCCCGGACGTGCATCGCCAGCCCAGGTCAGATTGGAATTTATGCTGGTCAAACAGTTGTTAGCCCGACCAGCAGCATACATTAAATGCTGCTACAAACTAAGTCGCGCTTCAAAAGGGTCTTTAGCCAATCTAGTCTGGCAGGAAATTATCCTAGAAAGAGGGAACCCCAACTACATAAGGTATCTAGAAAAAAGTAAGAATCTTTTGAACTTAGATGATGTATGGAACCGGTCTCTACCCATCCCCGTTTTCAATAAGGCAGTGAATAAAGCAAGTAAATTACAGAGCTTGTTAGAAGATAAGATCTCATTGGCCAAAAGGGAGCATAGTTGGTTGATTCTTAACTCCTACAAAACATTTAAAGAATCACCACTTATGGCTGGCCCCTACTCAAGGAAAATCAAGCAATCCTTTCTCAGACTTAGGCTGGGTGAAGTCCCTACTTTAGACCTCACGCCAAAATGGAAGAAGGAGCGGCAAGTAGGCTCCCAGGAGTGCCGGCTCTGTCATCTAGCAGATGAAAACTTGATGCATGTGGTCTGCATTTGCCCAGCCCTGGCGGCCGAAAGGATACTCTTACTAAAAAAAGAATTTAACAGTTTAAAAATTAGATCTTGCAGACAAGCATTAATTGCAGCCTTTAACCCTCGAAATACGATATTGAACATTAGGCTGGTTCAATTTTTGGAAATTTTCACTCTAAAAACCACAGCCTCTCGCAATAACCAACTCAGAGGGAGGGCAGAAACAATAGTGAAATCCCTATAACCCGCTTTGAACATCTTAAAGAAGGGAAGGCTCCTAGGTAGTCCATTGGGTTGTTTAGCTTGTGTCATAATAAAGTCTGGTACCAACAACCAGACTTAAGTAGGGGTAAATAAAATCGATAGAAGGTCTCTTCCCACTTTGCCCTATTTTTACCAATACCTCATTGGGTTACTGTTTATATTTCTTTGTGGAAGGAAAACTTCATATATCATTTCATTTTAAACATAAGATTTTATTTGGCGCTGTATTTTTTCTAACCTTCAATAAGATTGTTCTGTTGCCCTATTATCAATGCCTTATAGCACTAGTATGTTTTTTCTAAAAAAAATTATGTGGAAGGAAATTTTACTTACCATTTCACCCTAAGCCAAAGAACTGAAATTGTCTTTTTGAACTAAAATTGTTCTGTTATTGTTTACGTGGAAGGAAAAGTTTTATGGTTTTAATTAACTAATAAACTTGTTATTATCGATACTCAATGGCAGCCTGTGACCTACTGGTAGCTCTCCATCGACCTGTTGGAGAACCCATATGCTAGTGATCTTAATTTAAAGCTGCATCCAACTCAGCCAGATGACTTGAGGCTCACAATCCATCAATCTGGGACTGCATCTGTTTTTGGTGGACCTTTAGCACAACGTGGCTTTATGTATCCAAATGGACATTTTGGAAACGATAACGATGCTAGAAACTCATTTAAGTCTGGAGCGGGCCTCTCACGTGTTGAGTATATATTTGAATCAGTGGAACACTTCGGGTGGTTTTCCAACTTTAAAAAAAATGAAACAGTGTATAGTTATCATCAATGATGAAAGACATATTACTTTTGTGACGGCTGACTATAAGAAGGTTTCTGCAAATCTAATAACCTATCACTACAGTTTCTAAGCCTATTGGAGCAAGTACAGTCTGAATAGCCTCATCTCGCAGGCAATGTTGTTTACCTTATTGTTTGTTAGATATCATTATAATCAGGCAAATTACCTGCATCAATCGCTCCTGAAAGTGGGCATCGGTGAGCGCTGCTAAGGCTACTTGAATGAAAGTAAAGTGTTAGTTGATGTGGGCTGAGAACTCACCTTAAATAATAGTTGTAGTCCTTCCAAAGTGAAACGCAAAAGCCACTAAATTAACTTGTTCCCAACCCTTTAGTAGCTTTGCGCAGGGCAAACAAGCATAGCTTTAGAGGCAACGTATAAAGTATTCATGCAGTACGCAACCAGTAATGAAGTGAAAACACAATAGAAGAAAAATTCCAAACCAATTAAAACTAATAGAAAAAAAATAATTATTAAATAAAATGAAACCAAAATGACAAAAATACAATGAGTAGAGCAAGAGTTATGAATTTGAAAAGCTTGGACTTTAAAAATAACTGCAACAAATTTTAAGCACAAGCAGTGATTATCTGGTTGTGCAAGATTGGTGCAAGGTCAAAAGTTAAGGCTGACCACGATGGAGCGTAAGTCATATACAGAGACCAAGTTTGTCCTGGTCAGAAAGTTACCTTTGGGGTTAAAAATTTGTATGGAGGTAGAACATCTTTAGCAGGGTGAGGTAGTCAATTGGATCCAAAGAAGTGCTTGATGACAACAGGCAGTGCTTAATTCGAGCTGGTTGGGGCCGGTGCAGTCCACTGACATTCATTTTGGGGGACCAACATCAGGCTTTTACCCAGACAAGAGAGGGAAAACACATAGGGGGTTATTCTAACTTTGGAGGAGGTGTTAATCCGTCCCAAAAGTGACAGAAAAGTGACGGATTTACCACCAGCCGTATTACGAGTCCATTATATCCTATGGAACTCGTAATACGGCTGGTGGTATATCCGTCACTTTACCGTCACTTTTGGGACGGATTAACACTCCTCCAAAGTTAGAATAACCCCCATAAAGTGGAAAGGCGTCAGAAGAGAAAGAGGGACATACTGTCACAAATGGAGAAAGCAGGAGCCTGCAAGAGATAGATAAGGAGGCTGTGAGTGTCTGGTAATTAATTAAAAGGCATGAAGTGGATTTAAGGCTGCACAACCTTGGTATTTGGCACAGCACCATGTGACTGAACAGGCCTCAGGCATTTGAGCAGAGCTTTGGGTACCGGCAGTCATTCTTGTACAAATTAATCACTGACATTGGGTAGCCAATGTATGAGGTCTCAGGGTCGATTGAAGGCTGCTCGGTGTCGAGTCCAGGGAAACCACTGACAAAGGTTATCGGCATCAATGTTCAGTATCGAGTCCAGTAACTTTCTGGTAGGCAGGGAAGAGTGCACTCTGACCACATCCAAAGGTTCAGGAGGTTGGGCACAGTACCTGGGGGTCAGAACTCAGTTCCACAGAGGCGAGCAGATGGGACAAGGTCAGGTCTAGTTGGGGCTGAAAGCTTGTTGTTGCCCTCTAGGTCAAACAGAACATCAGTCAACTGACTCTTGGAGTCACTTCTGGAGCCCTGGGTTCAAGACAAGCAGGCAGTCTTCCTTCAGCTTCTTCAGACAGCAGGGCAGTCCTTCTTCTCATTCTTCTCAGGTCCAGGAGTGTCCTGAGGAGTGATCTCTGGGTGCCACATTTAGCCCAAGTGCCGGTCTTTGGGTAGGGGCAACCCATGGCCACTCACTAACCAATGGGGTAAAAGTTCCTAGGGGTGCCCTTTCTTACTTTTGCAGCCTTTCCTGTGTGTTTTGCTGTAAACAATCCCACAGTCACCCTCTTCCCCTAAAACCGACATGGCAGAATCTTTCTTCCTTGGGGTCAGTGTTATCTGTGCCCACCGGGGAATGAGGCTATGGAAATGGGTAACCACCTACTCTGTAGTCACTCTAAACAAGTTCTGGGGCAACGTCATTCTCCCACTGGGTTTGGAACCAAGATAGCTCAAAACACAAAAGGTAGGCAGGCCTAAGTGTGAGCTACATCTGTCAGTGATAAAGCCCCTTTGAAGTGCACAGATGGGCTGGGCACATTCCCCCTGGCCGTCCTATCAAGGAAAGGCCAATTTCTCCCCCACTCCATTGTCCCTATCCTGGGAGCAATTCACCCCTTAAACAGGAGAGCCATCAACCAATCATGTGACAAGTGAACACTGGCAGAAAAGCTTTAGAGGTTTCCGGCATAAAAGAGACAACTTTCTAAAGTGTGTTACTCCTAGTGATAGTATAAAATCTGACCTTACAATCAAACTGTTAAAAAGAGTTCATGAACTATTTTTCTAACTGGTCCCAAACCGAATTTATAATTTTAAGGTGTGATAATGCAATCCAGTGTTTCCCTTTGGAAGCGGCCAGCCTTGCTAGAGTGAAATAGCTTTTAGGCATTTTCACTGAGAGGACATGTTTAACATTAAACCTTTACATGTCCTTCTTTTATACTGTATGCACCCTGCCTTATAAGTGATTTTATTTAAAAGGAAGGATTAGACCTGCCAAAAAGGTTGCTGTGATAGGTCAGATTTGCAGTGTAAAAACTACACAACTAGGTTGCAGTAGCAGGCCTAGAGAAATGCTTTACAGGTCTACCATAGGAGGTGGCACAATTAGTGCTGCAGCCCATTAGTAGCATTTAACTTACAGGACTTGGGTACATGTGGTACCACATACTTGGGATTCATAAGTAATTTAGATGTGGCAGTCAGGTTAATACCAATTTTGAAAAGTTTGAAAAGGAGAGCACATGCACTTTACCCCTGGTTAAAGTGTGCAGAGTCCTATGGACAACAGAAATGGTAATTTCCAATACTAATCAAGAAAGAAAACGGTGCTTGCATTTTGAGTTTGGCATCTTGATTTAGGAAACTGCGTAGGTGGTAGAGCAAAGCCTTAAAGTGGAGCATGAATCATTCATTTTAGCAGCAAGACGCATTAGGCTAATAGGCAACACCATATAAAGAGATTCCCCACTGTGAACTGCAGCTTCTCAACATTATCACTTTAGCCTGAAGCTCCTACTCTCATGAGTTCTAGAGTCACAAAGTATCTCTTCTTGGTTGCGGCTGGTATTCTTTGTCTGCCAGCTCTTCCTTATGTATCCACCCCTCTGTAAGCAGCAGCTAGCCATTATGCCTGACTAGTTATATGTTGAAAGTTATCTGTTTTCTTTCTTCCAATCAGTACCTAGCCATCAATACTGCTAATCCAATATATATATATAAATATATATATACATTTTCATTGCTGTTTCAATTTTTTTTTGCAAAGAATGTTCAGATTATGAGATCTGGTTTCTGAATGCAGTGATCCAATCCACCTGCAGTCAGAAATAGCACAAATCAGTTTTTGGGTTCTCTCCATAGCTTCAACAACTTAGTGGCAACTCTGGACGCCAGATCGCGGCCGTATTGTGTTACCTAATATATATTCTCACATACCAGCCCTGAATTATTGAGATACAGGGTCCGCTATATGCATCTGTTCGGTTCATAACAGACAATACAGTGGACAGTAGGGCCCCTGCTGCAATTAGTTCCACTATTCAGAGTCTCCAAGAAAAAGGTGAAGCATTAGATTTGGATAATGAACATAAATTAAACGATGTGCAATCTACAGCTGCTAAAGCTACCGTGGCACATTCCTCTCTGGGCTTCTATGCAGTTACTGCCTCCTGAAAAATGTAACTTATCAGCTACATTATCAGATATTTGTGCATCCGTGTCAATTACAGTTCTTATTTAAAGTTGAAACTTTTTGTAATGACCACACGAGAGATCCTGAGCTCTGGGCAGCACCAATAATTGCATTGTTCTCTCCATTTGCCACATTTAAGAAACACATTCGTTTAACATTCCAAGGTCGGCAAGCAGAGTATGTTTCTGAGAACTGCCTTCTTGAATTTGGTAAGAGAGACAATTTGAACAGAAATTCCGACCTACTGAACTATTAGGAGATCACAATTTTGCAGAAGTACCTGACCGTCTAGACTCTAATTCACAGCCTATGCACCAGATTTATAAAGTGGCACAATACATGCATTGCACAACTTTGTAACCCTTTGCCCTACATTATACCTGCACCAGGCATAATGTATGAAAAGGGGGCTGCCCCCGTTAGAGGGGCCGAAACAATGGCACAAACAAATCTAAAAGATTTCTTTGCTTCATTTTTTTCGGCACTTTTAGTGCCTGCTCTGCTCAGAGCAGGCATTAAAAGGGGGCACACCTTTGTTTACAATGGACCCCTATGTACTTTTTAGGGTTAGCGCCAACATATTGGTGCTAAACTTGAACAGTACAGCAATAGCGTAAATATTTTTGACGCTATTGCCCCCTACCCTGCACCATGGTGCTCCATATCTTAGATATGGCACACACATGGTGGTGGTAGTGGGTGCTAAGGAGCACCCAGTGTAGCGACGCTTTCCTTAAATCTGCCCCATAGTCTGTTGCCTAAGACAATTCATACTTAGGCCCTCATTACAACCCTGGAAGAACGCAAGGACAAAAGGAAATTATTGTAACAATTGTAATCATAAAAAATCTGATAGTCAAAAATCAAAATTCGGTATATACAAATATGTACACCAACTACACAAGTCCGGATAGTGTACCAATTATTGTCCGTGGACCACTGGGCCCAAAATGCATGGGCGAAGCCCACACAAGATACCTGACTGGAAACTGAGAGAACACTGCTGGGGCATCAGATCGAAAATATACAGGCACCTCAGGGGGAGAGGGAAGGGGGACACCACAGCCAGGTGAACGCACGACGCCACTGCTGCATGAGGGGGCTCCATGCCCATTGCTGTATCCTGGGGAGTGCAAAGCCACAGTCTCTCAAGTCTCTCCAGTGGGTGGTTGCCCACTGCTTTGTCCTGGGGAGTGCAAAGCCACAGTTTCTCAAGTCTCTCCAGTGGGTGGTTTGCCCACTGCTTTATCCTGGGGAGTGCAAAGCCACAGTCTCTCAAGTCTCTCAAGTGGGTGGGTTGCCCACTGCTTTATCCTGGGGAGTGCAAAGCCACAGTCTCTCAAGTCTCTCCAGTGGGCGGTTTGCCCACTGCTTTATCCTGGGGAGTGCAAAGCCACAGTCTCTCGAGTGGATAACACTCTCCACTGGTTCTGGAGGGGGCCTGGTGCTCAGAGTGCTTCATCCTGCCAAGGACTGAGGTAGTGGATGTCATTCTCCACTGGTTCTGGAGGGGGCCTGGTGCCCAGAGTGCTTCATCCTGCCAAGGACCGAGGTAGTGGCTGTATCTCTCCACTGGTTCTGGAGGGGGCCTGGTGCCCAGAGTGCTTCATCCTGCCAAGGACTGATATAGTGGATGTATCTCTCCACGTGCAGTGTAGCTGGTACAATTCCCTCACCTCGGTGTGTGTGCCACGAGATTGCAGAGGTACAGGTGGCAGGTTACACCATGGAGGCAGCGACATACCCCCACACTGCTGAGGCTTCGCATTCCACCTGCAGGTGCAAACAGTGATGAAAGTCATGCCTCATGGAAGCTGGCCAGGGTCCAGGAAGTCTCCTCCAGCCTCGGACGACTGACCACTGGGGATGGTAGCCATGTAAGCAGTGGTGCCCCTGTCCGAGCACGTCGCGGGGCTGGTGGCGGTGCTTGCGGCGGAGTCTGTGGTGGTGGTGCTGGCGGTGGTGCATGGGTCAGCACTTGCTGAGGGACACAGTAGGACATCTCCTGCAGGCTCGGATGGCTGCCCCCTGGTGGCTGTGTAGGTGGCGGTGCAGGTGGCGGTGCAGGTGGCAGTGCAGGTGGCGGTTGTGGTGGCAGGGCAGGTGGCGGTTGTGGTGGCGGGGCAGCTTGCGGTGTTCGCCGCCATACAGGTTGGTGTGGTCGTGGACAGAAGGTGTGACACTGGTCCCTCAGTCGGTGCCACCTTGCCCTCTCCTGACCTGCTCTTGTGCTTTTGTCCCTTCCCCACCTTTTAGGGTGCTGCAGTTGTCTTGCCACTATCCCATTTTGTTTTTGCTGAGCCCTTGGTGGCTTGTAGGTGCGGTTTCTCCCTCCGGGATGTGGGCACCTTTTTCACCTTGGCAGGTGGCAGAATGTCCTTGCCCTCGCTACGTGGCACACTGGCAGCCCTGATGGGTGGCGCACTCAATGACCCCGCAGTTGCTGGCACCACTGTGCCTGGGGATTTGGTGGCTGAGGTGCTGGGCTGGGACCTCGAAAGCCTGGCCCTAGGGGAAGGACGGGGGAGGTGTAGGGAAGAGGTCAATGTTAGCCAGGAATAGTTTTTTATACACACTGGGACGGGAAGATGGAGGGGGTTTGGGAGTGGAGGAAGAGGTAGTGGTTATAGGAGGTGCACGTCTGCTAAATTTGGGTGAAGGTGCATTGGCCGGAGGCTGTTGTGAGGTGGATGCCTGTTGAGTGGGTGTGTGCCTGCGTTTGTGTACTTTGGGAGGAGGGCTCACAGACACACTGGGAGAGGACACTGGGGATGTGTGAATGGTAGTGGGGGTGGTGATTGCACGTGAGCGGTGTGTGGTGATGGGCGTGCTGGTGATGGAGGTAGTGGCTGCAGGTGTGAGTGGAGACAAGACAGTGAGGGAGGAGGAGGACAAGGAGGAGGGGGAAACAGTGGAGGTAGTGGATGTTGCTGTGTCTGCATGGGGATGGTGCTTGTGTGAGTGCCTGTGGGATGTGTGGTGCTTATGTTTTCCGGAGCCACTTTTGTGTGTTGATGTGTGTGCATGCTGGTCTGATGGTGTGCTTGGGATAGGCTGAGGTAAAGGGGATTGGGTCTGGGTGGAGGAAGCTGGAGGGGGGAGGCTGGACACAGGGACAGTGGATGCCATCAGTGCTGAGGCCAGAGCCTGAAATGCTCTATGTTCGGCCGCCTGCCCAAAATGAATGCCCTCCAGGTATGCATTTGTTTGTTGCAAATGCCTCTCAACACCCTGGATGGCATTCAAAATGGTAGATTGCCCAACAGAGAGGAATCTCAGGAGGTCAATAGCCTCCTCACTGAGGGCAGCAGGGCTGACTAGGGCAGGGCCTGAGGTGCCTGGGGCGAAGGTGATACCCATCCTCCTGGGTGAGCGGGCACAGGACACACGCTGAGGGGCTGCTGAGAGGGCGGTGCTGGTAGGGAGGGTGGCGGCTGTACCTGTTGATGCGGTGGGCACAGACATGCCCGCCACCGCAAGGGAGCTCCCATTAGAGGAGGAGTCGCTGTCACTGGTGTATGCTCCTGTCCCTGCAGTGGAGCTCCCCTCGCCCTCGGTCCCACTGGTGGCTTCAGACTCCATTGCTTCACCCTCCAGGGCCAAGTGTGTTGCAGCTCCCTCCTTCTCCGGTGCCACTGCTCCTCTGCCTGATGATGCTATTGCACACAAGAACAGGGAGACCACAAAAAGGGGGGGGGGAGACAGAAGAAAAACATGTTCAGTTCATGCAACACCACTACCGTTGGCAGACACAACACACAGGGATCAGCCCTCAGCACTACGCCATGCACTAACAGTTCCTAGAAAATTTGCCTGACCATGGGGTACGAGGCCTAAGCCTAATTGCTGCACACCTGGAAGTCACGGGAGCCTGACTAGGTGTAGATGGCTCTTACCACCAGTGGGGTTGGGGTGCCACATAGCCTGCCTCACAAGGGACCTTGCCTACCAAGTTCGCCCTGGCCTAGGGGAACACACTGCCCACCTCCCCACCCAGACACCTCGTAATGCATGCAGAGTCAGTTGAATGAGAGTGTACTCACCCCCTTGTGGCTGCTGTGATGCCCTCAAGCGCCCATCCTACTCTGGATAGGCCACCGTCAGGATCCGGGACATCAGGGGGGTCATGGTGCAACAGGCACCCCTTACACGTTGGGAGGCCATCCCCAGCTGGGCCTCCGCCGTCTTCTTGCTCCAGCGGCGCAGGTCCTCGCATCTTTTACAGCAGTGGGTGATCCGTCTGTTGTAGACCCTGAGGGTCCGGACATCTTTGGCGATGGCATGCCAAATATCCTTCTTCTGAACTAGAGGAATGGTACAGGGGAAAGGGAATTACTCACACGTCCGGACCGTCATACTCATTGACCACCAGTTCCCACCAATGCCCTGACGCACATACACTCACCATCCGCGCATGCAGGCCTCAGCCCCCACCATGTATCTTCAATCCACACCACTCAAAGCAGGCATTGCCCATGCTGCATGCTCACAGTGTGCTCACCTGTTTGTCTGGAGGACCGTACAGTTGCGTGTACTGGGGGAGGACCCCATCCACTAGTTTCTCCATCTCCTCCGAAGTGAAGGCAGGGGCCCTTTCCTCAGACACTGTAGCCATTGTCGCTTCCAGCCACAGGTCACAGCTGCACTTGCAGTGTAGGTCCTCTCCTGTTGAAGGTCAGGTATCAAGTGAGTGAACAGACAGAAAATGGGGATCACGTCCACAGCGGTGCGTACCGTCACCACCGGCGTACATCGTCATTGGCTGCTGGGACCCATAGGGCCCAATGTTACCCAATGCAGAATTGCGCCGCGGTCTTTGACCGCCCACCGCGACGGTGTACAACGCCAGCGCAGTTACCTCATATCCCCTTGTCCCACCTTACAGGTCAGGCAGCTGCCATTTCAGGGGGCCACATGGGATGGATGAAAACTGCGTCACATCTATCTAGGCCGGGAATACAGACAGATACCAGCACATTGCGGATTACTAACGTTTCTGCAAATAACGCATTGTGATACCTCAGTGTTGGATGACTCTCTGCTCGCTGTTCTTCTCCATAGGGCACGTCTGCTGGGGCAGGTGATGAGATGGCGGCATCCTCCGGTGTACAGACCCCTGGTGGATCTGTTGACAATGGAAGAGAGACACATCATAATCACATACAGACATGATCGTTCAACAATCCTGGAGCTGTGTGCCCAGTTGGAGCCAGACCTGATGTCAGCTATCCACCATCCCACAGGGATAACGCCTCTAGTACAGGTCCTGTCTGTATTCCATTTCCTGCCAAGTGGGTCTTTTCAAACAAGTGGCCCTGGCATCAGGGATGTCCCAGCCAATGTTCTCTAACATGTTGTCCAGAGTGTTGTCTCCCCTGCTGAAACACATGAGCAGCTACATCGTTTTCCCTCAGGTGGAGGATTTGCCCACAGTGAAAGGTGACTTTTATGCCCTGGGACATATCCCCAACATAATTGGTGCCATTGATGGTGCACATGTGGCATTTGCCCCCCCCCGCAGGAATGAACAGGTGTACAGAAACCGGAAAAGCTACCATTCAATGAATGTGCAGATGGTGTGTTTGGCAGACCAGTACATCTCCCATGTGAAGGCCAAGTATCCTGGCTCTGTGCATGATGCTTACATTTTGAGGAATAGCAGCATCCCTTATGTGATGAGGCAACTCCTGAGGCACCGTGTGTGGCTAATAGGTGAGGCCAAGGTCCCAATACAGTTGACATAGGTGTCTGGGTATGGGGTTGTCCCTAAGAGTTAGTGTGTTTCTAACAGTTGTCCCTCAACATTTGCAGGAGACTGGTACCCCAACCTCTCATGGCTACTGACCCAGTGAGGAATGCCAGGACAAGGGCAGAGGAATGTTACAATGAGGCACATGGGCGAACAAGGAGGATAATAGAACGCACCTTCGGCCTCCTGAAGGCCAGATTCCAGTGCCACCATCTGACAGGTGGTTCCCTATACCTCTCACCGAAGAAGGTGTGCCAGATAATCGTGGCCTGCTGTATGCTGCACAACCTAGCTTTGCGGCGCCAGGTGCCTTTTCTGCAGGAGGATGGGCCAGATGGTGGTCTTGTGGCAGCTGTGGAGCCTGTGGAAAGTGAAGAAGATGAGGCAGAAGAAGATGATATTGAGAACCGAAACAACATCATCTTGCAATACTTCCAGTGAGACTCAGGTAAGAAGATGTCACTGCTTCCCACATCTCATACTATTGTTGGAGCTAGCATAAGTCTGTCATTTTCACTCAGTATATGGACACTGACTTATCACATTGACTTTCCATTTCACAGATCTGAGTCCCACTTTGTGCCCTCTGCTATGTTTACTCCTGGCCTACAGATGTGTTACATTGGTATGTGAACAAGTAAATTGACATTGCTATATTCCATAGATATTGCAATTACACATTTGTGAAAGCACAGACTGACTCCAGATTGTTTTGTGATTGAAGTGTGTTTATTCCTGTGCAAATAAGTGGAGGGGTTGTAAAATGGGCCGGGGTGATGGTGGAGGTATGTCCATGGCAGAGTCCAGTCTATTTGTTTCACAGGTGCATTGTCAAAAGGAGCATAGGAGCAATGGCAGTTTAAGGATGGACAGGGTGGCATAGTGGGACAGAAGGGTGACATTCAGGGGGGTCTTATTTCCTGGCGGGGGTCTTGGAAATGTTCTCTGTCTTGTTCCTGGATCTCAGGGACCGTTTGCGGGGTGGTTCTCCATCTGCAGGGGGTGGGGTGCTGGTGGCCTGTTGGTCCTGTGGCGGTGCCTCCTGTCCACTAGCGCCGGCAGATGTGGAGGGCTGCTCATCGTCCAGGCTAGTGTCAGAGGCCCGTTGGTGTGTCACTCTGTCCCTCCTGGTGTTGAGGTCTGCCAGCACCCCTGCAATGGTGACCAGGGTGGTGCCAATGGACTTCAAGTCCTCCCTGATCCCCAGGGAGTGTTCCTCCTGCAGCCGCTGAGTCTCCTGAAACTTGGCCAGTACCGTGCCCATGGTCTCCTGGGAATGGTGATAAGCTCCCATGATGTTGGAGAGTACCTTGTGGAGAGTGGGTTCCCTGGGCCTGTCCTCCCCTGTCGCACAGCAGTCCTCCCAGCTTCCCTGTTATTCTGTGCCTCTGTCCCCTGAACCGTGTGCCCACTGCCCCCAGGTCCCTGATCGTCCCGTGTTAGTGGGGTTGCCTGGGTTCCCTGTAGTGGTGGACACACTGCTGATTGACGTGTCCTGAGGAGAGAGGGATGGGCCTGCTGGGTGGGTGCTGTGGTGGTGTTTCCTGAGGGGGGAGGTTCAGTGGTGGTTTGTGACTGTGTCAGGGGAACCGACTGTCCCGAGGTCCCTGATGGGCCGGGCTGGTCATCTTGATCCAGTCGTGCAGAGCTGCTGTCATCACTGTGGGTCTCTTCTGTGGGGGGACTGGATATGTCTGCACCTCCTGTCCGGTGACGTTGGGTATGGGTCCAGTTGGGGTGTAAATTCATAGTTATTGTATCTGTGTGGGCCATCTTGTGCAATGGGTGAGTGACCCTCTACTCCTGTGCTTGCATTATTGGCTTGGTCCTTGTGTGATTGGTGATTTTGGGGCATAAGTGAGTCTCTGTTCTGGACATGCTTTGGTGATGGGTGTCCATGCATTGGTGTTACATGCAGGGCTTGGTTTTGGGATGTGTGGGTTGTGTTAGTGGGGTATCTGTGGGTTGTTGGGGTGATGGGTGTGAGGGTAAGGGTGGCGGTATGTGATGGCATGCAGGTGGGGTGGGAGGATAAAGTAGTATAGATATGTCTTACCAGAGTCCAGTCCTCTTGCTACTCCTGCGAGGCCCTCAGGATGCAGTATTGCCAAGACTTGCTCCTCCCATGTTGTTAGTTGTGGGGGAGGAGATGCGGGTCCACCGTCAGTCCTCTGTACAGCAATCTGGTGTCTTGAAACCATGGAACGCACCTTCCCCCGTAGGTTGTTCCACCTCTTCCTGATGTCATCCGGTGTTCTTGGATGCTGTCCCACTGCATTAACCCTGTCGACAATTCTGCGCCATAGCTCCATCTTCCTTGCAATGGAGGTGTGTTGCACCTGTGATCCAAATAGCTGTGGCTGTACCCGGACGATTTCCTCCACCATGACCCTGAGCTCCTCCTCAGAGAACCTGGGGTGTCTTTGAGGTGCCATGATGTGGTGTGGGTGATGTGTGAGGTGGTGTCTGTTGTGATGTGTGAGGGAATGTGTTGGTGTGTGCTGTTTGAGGTTCATGGATGTTGTGTAAGTGATGGAGTTGTGTGTCTGTGGATGCTGGTGTTGTTTTAGGTAGTCTCTCTCTCTGGCCTTCTTTCAAATTTTTGGTTGTAAGGGTTTGTGGGTGATGTGGGTGTGTGCTTTATATTGGATTGGGTGTGTGGGTGTGGTGTGTGTATGTGTATCAGGTGTGTCTTTTTGCGAATTGTCTAATGTGGTTGTGTTTTGTAAGTGTGTGTGTATTTGGAGCGCGGCGGTGTGTACTGCCAATGGATTACCGCAGTTGAAAGACCGCTGCGTTGATTCGTGGGTTGTGATAGTGTGGGCGTATTCCTGTTGCGTGACGGTTTTGGTATCGCCAGTTTATCACTGACCTTTGGTGTGGCAGACTTGTGTGGGTGTCTGTATTGTGGCGGATTCCGAGCTACGGGTCGTAATACCTGTAGCGGAATTCCGCGGCCGCAGCGGTATGTTGGCGGTCTTCTGCACGGCAGAAAGCGGGATTTATCACCAGGGTTGTAATGAGGGCCTTAGGCCATGTTATAATGAAGTGCGTGTGGCAATTACATGGATGGCAAGTATTCCAAAGCTTTATGTTTACAATGGATTTAATATAAGAATATTCAGAAGAGCTAAGTGAAGTGAACTGAACTCCTTTTGCATCAGGCCCAATAATTAATTTGCTGAACACAACCATTACCAATTGTCTTCAACATCGTTTCTCATTCAAACGAGTAAAAAGTTGCCTTTGGAAAATGGCAAAAATATGAAAACTAATTACGTGGCAATAATAAGTATACTTCCTGAATACCTATCTTTTTTCTGATGTATTTATTGTGAACAAAGCTGATCATTTAGCGCCCAACTGGTCATACGATTGCCCAATAACCTTGAAGCTTAATGCTCACATGGAAAAAGCTATTCATTAACGCACCTAGAGAAGGAAGTATTAATTCTAATCCCGAAAAAAGCTTTACATGAGTTTCTCCGGTGCAGCAGGAGCCTCGCTATTTTTTTAAAAAAAGAAGACTGGAGCTCTTAGGCTATGTATAGATCACAGGGAGTTAAAGGGAAAAAACTACTAAAAATTGGTACTTTTACCTCTTATTTAATCGCTACTGAATACTCTTCTTGGAACCTGCTGGTATACTAAGATTGACTTACATGGAACTTGCAATTTATTACGATTACACCCTGGGGATGAGTGGAAATCTGCTTTCCATACTCAAATTGGACATTATGAATATTCAGTAATGCCATTCGTGCTCTGCAATGATCCATCCACCTTTCAAAGATTTATTAATGGAATATTTCAAGACCTACTTAGAAAGACTTTAATGATATGTCTTGTATTCAAAGCTTTCCCAGAGCATGTCCTGTGCGTAATCCAAGTTCTAAAGAGGTTATGGTCTGTTGACTGAATTCTAAATTGGAAAAAGATTCCTTTAACCAACAAGAGATGGATAATTTAGGATATCATTAAACACGCTCAGATGGTGCCATGAATCAACAGAAGGAACAAGCGATTCTGCAGTGGTCAAATGCTCACAACCTAAAACGTTATACCAGTTTTTAGGCTCTGCGAATGTTTATCGCTCACATTTATTGACGATTTTTCGCAGAATATTATGCTCCTCAATCATTTGGCTAAAAGGACAGTGATTTATCACTGGAATGCTGAAACTGGAGAAGGTTTTCCAAATTAAGAAAAGATTAACAAAGTTTTTACAGAGGATAAAACTCATGGTTATACAGACAATAAAAATCTTCAACATTTTGGAACACTTGATTGTTTAAACCAACATCTGGTTCATTAATCCTTATTCTTTTCCTATTTTGACTTTCTGATAGCCTACTCTGCAAGCAAAGCTAATCTACATTCTGATGCCTTATCATGTACGAAAGAGAAAATAAAACCCCCATAAATCTCTACAGCATTATCTTTAAAACAGAAAATGGCTACAGTACCAAGATCACAAGTAGGGTTGGGCGGTAAATTCTGCTCTGCCAATGGAGTTAGCAGAGTTTTGTAAAATACACAAAAATTCCCCTTGGCTCTACACATCACATGTACCACTGATTTCACATCAATACAACCACCATAATCATACAATCCTGTTATACCATCCTCTCGCACTCTTAATGACCAGTGATAAACAGGGGATACAAAAATATACTTCTCTTTAATATAAATATATCAATGATACAATAAAGCACACCTTTAAAATCCACAACAATGTCCCGTCCAGAAACCCCCCACTTAAAAATAATAATTCATCCCTTTAATAAAGCCCCTTAATTTCTTAAAAGAACATAAACATTTAAGAGACACACAAAAGACAACCATCAATTGTCTATAACAATATTACTGATCTGCAAATTTCATCAACATGCTCAATGACCGTTCCTTCTGTCTCAGAGTCTAATTATTCCATGTCCCTGTGAATTCAGTATCACAAATGCGTTGACGAATTTTAATGACCTTCACACCTTCCAGAGGACAGTAATATGGTCTCCTATAAACATTTAAAACATGAAGGGCATACAAATGACTCTGATTGCCTCAATATGAATTCCCAACCATGGCTTGTACAAGAAAGAGTGTCATTCATCCTCCCATCTAAACTTTCCCACTTTGTAATGCACAACGTATATCTTGGTCGGGTATTTTTCCCTTATTTCAATCTCTCCCGTTAGCTCTCAAGTCATAAACCACAAATAGATATTGTTGAGTAAAAGTCCCCCGGTCTTTTCTCCGGAGGGAACAGTGAGTCGCATTTTCCTATAACCCTGTACGCTGTATTTCAATGTGGAACCTCACTTCCAATACCCATAGTTTATTTTCTTATCTAAAGAATAGACTACGGATATTGGGAGTGAGGTTCAACATTGAAATACGGTATTTTAGAAATTATACGGTGCTCTGCCCCCTTGTTGTGAGGGGCCTTCTCTCTGGTTTTTAGGTTTGCAGAGTTTTACCACTCTGCGCTTGGAGCACAGAGTTCGGCAAAAAACGTCACCACATGACGGAGTTTACCGCCAACCTGTCACAACCTATTCACTGCAGAAGCATCTTCAATCTGAAACCTTAGTTTGACAGACATCAGGTCCCTCCAACGAAGGTTGTAAAGGTGGAGAATGAGCTGTGACATCAGATAGGCACAAATGAATGGAAAAAGCCTCCCCCTGGAATGGAGGGGCCCGTGGAGAGAGAGACTCGTTCTAGTCTCTCCACGGGCACGTTCGGGAGGGCAGGAAGTGGCACAGAGGCGCCGGATTGGATAAAAGGTAAGTGGGGGAGGGTTTTTAGTAAGGGTTTTAAAGGGGGGTGGAAGGGTGGTGTCGGTCTCTGTTCTGCGCCGACTGGGGATAGGAAGGGCGGTTTTTGAGGATCGGACGAGGCAGGTGTGTGCGTGCGAGCTGGTTGTTTTTAGGGCCGGGCAGGGGGCGTTTTTTCAGAGCGTGTGTGCCGGGTGGCAGGGACAGCGCGGAGTGGGCCTGGGGGCCGCATTTCAACGCCGGCAAACTGCCGATTAAGGCTAGGCAGGCGCACAAGGCCGCGCTGGCCGGGCGCCTGTCCCCCTTTTTCAAAAAATTACTCGAGGAGCGAGGCGTGGCGGTCTATGCGCTTGCGACTGAGTGACATAGAAGGGGCCCACAAATAAAGAAGGCCCGAGGGCCCGGGACGATTATATATTAAATAAAAAATAAAAAAAACAGGGGACAGATTTTAAAACAGGAGGGATATAGGGCAGAGAACCTTTCTGGTGGCCCATTAGAGGGTCAGACCCTACGGCAAGGAGGGTCCCTACATTCCAGCAGCAGGGCCACGAGGGGGTAAAATAAAAATAAAAAATAATAAATAACCCCAGCAGCAGGGCCACAAAGGGGACAAAGCCCCATCAGAAGGGCCACGGGGGCAAAGGCAGCCACGGGACGGGGACATAGGAGCCACCACTGGGTAGTTACCTGGCAGGCCAACAAGACGGGCTGTGATTATACCAGGATAGTGTCACCAACCACCATATTAGTGACCAGCAGGTCAGGTTATACCGGCATTGGGGGCCACACAGCAGTGCATTGAGAAACACCTGGCGGTGCCATGGCAACCAGCCACGACGGTGAGGCAGTGAGGGCCGCGCTCCGCGTTTTGGGCGAAGCCGGCCGGGCAGATTTACTCAGGCCTGGGGTGCTAGACCAGGCCTGGGTGGGGATGTCATGGCCGACAAGAGCCGCATCCAGCTGGGTCGCGGCGGTAATCGCCGCATGCGAGTCACAGGACTCGGATGGGGACAGGGATGAAGGGCCCGGGGCCCCAGGTCAGGAACCAGGGGTGCGGCCGGGGACTCCCAGCACACATAGCCCTTTGATGTTTAGCGGAGAAGCCCAGGGCACGCAGGAAGCAGGCGCAGGCAGCGCAACAGCATTGGACGGGCCCCCAGGTGCGGAGGTACACCCGGGCGTGGGGGAGGGCCCTGTATTACAAAGCGGAGCGAGCGAGCAGCCCTTGCCGGGGCCAAGTGGAGAATTTGCCCCTTTAGACTTGTCATGCCCCAAGGGGGAGGGCTACAGCCCAGGGGGCTCCTGGGCCCCAGTGAGAAAACGAGGCAAATATGCAGGGAAACCCAGAGGGGGAGCGACTAGACCCTAGGCAGCTCCTCGTCAGGCCAGATTAGCGAAACACAAAGCAGCGGAAGAGGCCGGGACCATGGGGGCCCGGTCCCTTTCACACAGGGAACCTGGGATCAGGCAGAAACCTGGGACCCAGAATCCAGGATCCGCGAGCAGCGCAGGATTTTGGTCGAAACGGAGGCCAGGTGGGCCCAGTTGTGCAAGGACAGGGAGGAAGCGGGCACACGGAGTGAGGCATTCAAAAGGGCCAGAGAGGCCAGAGATAACAAGGGGACACAACCGCTGGGGACGGGTGGAGGAACCTGGGTTTGGGTACCACAGTCGGAAGCGGGCCGGGGACGAGAGGCTGGTGCGGCCAAAGGGCAGGTCGGCCCGGGGAACCCCGGTGACGCATACGGCCACGGGGGAAGAAGTAAATCAATGCCAGCAGTGGAGGTTGGCAGGAGAAGGGCGATGCCAACTGGGCGCAATACGGCCCAAGCGCGTTGGTACGAAGCAATGGAGGGGTCAGCGGCGGCCTTCTCTACTCTGGGGGAGCGCGGGTACCACAACGATGGTGTGCGCCATACGGGTTCGGCAGAAATAGAGGCTATACCAACTAAGGCAAGGGGATATGCCCAAAACAAGGGCGAGTGGGGAGGAGAAGAGGAATTGGAACTGGACTATGAGGACGACGAGGACGAATGGGAAGATGGTGAGATACGGGATGAGGAGGTGAGCGCTGTCAAGAAAGGGGGTGCGAGGGCGCAAGAGCGGCGCAACCTCTTCCTCTGCTTTTGTTTTTCAGGACACCTTTGTGCCGGAAGGGCCAGCAGGAGGGCGACAAGCTATGCCGCGCGGTAGAACTTTGAGGAGAGTGCCAAGAAATTTGGGAGAGAATGTCAGAGGTAAGGGGAGATGGTGGTCAGTTTGGGGCGAAGGGGGGGGACATCAAGGGAGACAAGCACAAGTAAATCTATTGGTGTGGGGGACGGGTCAGTGTGGGAGACACCAGGTCCGGTTTTGGTACAAGGAGGGGACGAGAACAAGGACAAAGAGGGCTCCTCCACGCTAGATACAGCAACTGGTAGTCAGACAGCGGGCGTAGACACGAACGCAGAGGACAAGGAGGGGGGGAAGCCATAAGAAACGTCTTCCATATATGGGTTTGGCTATACCCCTCGGGTCCCATATAGCAGAGAAAACAAAAGTCAGGATATGGAAACATGAATACGTGGATGTTTTTAAGCTATTACATAGGGACATACAGGCCAAGGAAGGTTCCAAGGAGGAAGAATGGGAATTAGCTCGTAGGCCCAGGGTTCCTATTACAATGGACAACTGGACGTCTGCATTTCTGATATTTGCCAGTATATACTGCGAAAAATACCCGGATAGGGCCATTGCACTTTTTAAGTACATGGACATTATTAGAAAGGCACAAATGCATTTCGGGGGGTTTGCATGGCTCAGTTATGACGAGGAGTTCAGAGCTTGGGTGAGTGTAAATCCCGAGAAACCTTGGGGAGACGTAGATCCAGAGTTATGGATGCAGTGGATGGCATCTGCGCAGTCAGCGGCGTCCACGCATACGGCGAGCGGACTGCCAGTAGTATATAAGCCCTTTCAGGCACGCTCCGCCCCAGGAGGGGCAGGCGCCGCTACAAAAACTCCAGGGGCCACCACCGGGGCCTGCTGGAACTTTAACAAGGGGTTTTGTTCCAGAGCACAGTGCAGGTTTAAACATGATTGCTCCAAGTGTGGGGGTCGTCACCCAGTCATTCAATGTTTCTCCCTTTCCAGCCCCGCAGAGCAGTGGAGAGTGTCGAGAGGGAGGGGATCACGTGCGGCAGGTCCAAATTTTTTCAGATGCGGCGGGAGCATCAGGTTTGGCATATATTGGGATGGGAGATGGTGCGCCGAAACATGGCCTCCACAATGGTCGCGACAAGGGAGAAGCATCGCTTTCCTGGAATTGTTTCCACTACTACTGGCACTGGCAGTGTGGGGACGAGAGTTAGCCAACAGGACGGTGATTTTCCAGGTAGACAACATGACGGTAGTAGAGTTGGTTAACAGGCAGAGGGCGAGGGACCTCAGAGTTTTGTGCTTATTGCGTCAGTTTATGCTTCAATGTTTATCTCTAAATGTTATCTTTAAAGCTGCACATATACCTGGGGTTCATAACGAGATTGCAGACTCCCTATCTCGTTCACAGTGGCGGCGTTTTCGCGAGTTGCACCTGGAGCGGAACGGAACAAGACCGCGATCCCGGCAGACATTTGGGAGTGGGGGGCTTGATGATCATGGGGCTGGTGGAGATGTCTTTAGCGGTATCTGCACAGCGAAGTTACAGGCTTGCATGGTTGGAGTTTCAATCTTTTGAGCCCTTTGGGGGCAATTTTTGGGTACAAGGCTCGCAGACTCTCGAAGTGCGGGCCATACGCTTTGTGTTTTTCCTGATTGGGGAGGGTTTATCCCCAGCCACAATTGGGGGAAAGCTGGCAGGCGTTTCATTTTATGGGAAACTTTTCTTTGGTTTTGACCCCGCGCATAATGATTTATTAGGAAAGATGCTGAAGGGTTGGGGCAGGGTCAGGGCCAACGGGTCTAAGCCGGCAAGGGAACCCATTACTTTTGAAATAATGCTGGAGCTGCTGCATGTGTTACCAGTTTGTTGTGCGAATGAGTTTGAGGTGGGTTTATTTCACTTGTGCATGGTTTGGATGTTCTTTGGCGCGTTTCGAGTGTCCGAATTGTTGGGGGTAGGAAAAGAAATTGGTGTAAGAGTGAAGGAAGTGTGCATGCACAGGGAAAAGCTGGGTATATGGCTTAGGCGTTCGAAGACAGATCAGCTTGGTAAAGGCAAATGGGTATGGCTGGAAAAAGGGGGAGCTGAGATAGCATGCCCAGTAACAGAGTGGATCAGGTTCAAGGCAAGATTGAATAGGGCAGACGATGCAGGGGTCTTTGTACACGCATCAGGGAAAAAGCTTACTAGCTATCAGTTGTTACAGGTTATGAGAATGGCACTTGGACGGACAGGGCGGTGTTCAGGGGATTATGGCACGCATTCATTCAGGATTGGCGCAGCTACAGCGGCAGCCCATTTAGGCTGGGACTGGGCTAAGATCAAGCCCATAGGGAGATGGAAATCTAGGTGCTGCGAGCGTTATGTCAGGCCTTGATGAGAACAGAGTAGCGGGGGGGTTAGTTTATCACAACAGCCTTTACAGTGTTTTTTCTTTGCAGGATGTGTGGCCGGGCCGCAGATAGACAAGATGATGACATGGCAGGTCGGCCATTCATTCGTTCATTGGGCGGCGAAATTTGCGGAGAAGCAAATTTACGGCAGATCGTTGGGACTGCCCAGCAGACACCATGAAGTTCGTTGGTGGGGCAAGAGTGGTATGAGGTGGGGGAGCCTTCTTCCATTTATCACGGGTAACTTGCCGCAGTGGGGATGTCCTGACCTCTTATTGATCCATCTTGGGGAAAATGATTTGGTGAAGCTATCGGGGCTCATTTTGATACAGCTCATGCAGAGAGATTTGGAACTTTTGAAGCAGAAACTATGCGGGACATGTTTGGTATGGACAGAATTTGTACCAAGAAGGGCGTGGAGAGGGGCACTTAATCACGGAGCCATTGAGCGGGCTCGGAAAAAGCGGAACACAGCAATGAGGGTATTCTGCTGGGCTCAGGGGATCAAGGTGTTGAAGCACGAGGACATAAAAGAGCAGGAGGAAGCTTTGTTCCGAGCAGACGGGGTTCATTTGTCACAGTTAGGAAACGCGTATTATCTAAGGTTGATGTTAGAGAGCTTATGGGGTGTGAATCTGTGGATTAGGGTTTAAAAAATAAAAATAAAAAAGGGGAGGAAATCAATAACGAGGAACAGGTTGTTTTTCCTGGGGTGGGGCAGCAAAACGCCGCGTGGGTTTCGCTGGTTGGCAGAAGATGGGGGAGGGTGGAGAGCCAGATGCGAGCTTGTCCACCCTTCCAGGGGGAAAAACAAGGAGGTGAAGGATCAGAGTGGGGGGGTAGGTTACAAGCAAGGAAGGCATTAGAGGAATAGGGGAGTGTCTACGGTAGGAGAATTGAAGGGAGCTATTTGAGGAGAGAATGAAAGCAAGGGAATCGTAAAAAGTTAAGGTCTTGTTAAAAGGAGGGTATACAGTTGAATGTTAGTTGATGTTATGTTTAAATCCTGTCCTAAATAAATGACCTTTAACACCAACAAGGAGTGTCACTGTATGTGTGTCCCGATGGAGGGGCCCGCGGAGAGAGAGACTCGTTCTAGTCTCTCCGCGGGCACATTCGGGAGGGCAGGAAGTGGCGCGGAGGCGCTGGATTGGATAAAAGGTAAGTGGGGGAGGGTTTTTAGTAAGGGTTTAAAAGGGGGGTGGAAGGGTGGGGTCCGCCTCTGTTCCACGCCGACCGGGGATAGGAAGGGCGGTTTTTGACCACCCACCCACCCGGCAGTAGGAAGGAAGGAGAGAAAGGTGACATTAGGTTTCGGCAGAGAAGAAGGGCTGTTAAGAGGGGGTTTAGAAGTCATTCAGGGCAGGTGATTGGGGTGTTAGTAGCAGGAGATGGGGGAGGGTGGAGAGCCAGATGCGGGCTTGTCCACCCTTCCAGGGGGAAAAACAAGGAGGTGAAGGATCAGAGTGGGGGGGTAGGTTACAAGCAAGGAAGGCATGAGAGGAATAGGGGAGCGTCTACGGTAGGAGAAATGAAGGGAGCTATTTGAGGAGAGAATGAAGGCAAGGGAATCGTAAAAAGTTAAGGTCTTGTTAAAAGGAGGGTATACAGTTGAATGTTAGTTGATGTTATGTTTAAATCCTGTCCTAAATAAATGACCTTTTACACCAACAAGGAGTGTCACTGTATGTGTGTCCCGAATGACATTCCCAGAATATTCATGGCTCTCTTACTTCCATGCAAACTGCTGCGGAGCCTCCGGGTGACCTTAAACTGAACTAGGCCTGGGTGGGAGCAGGGGCTGTCTGCCAGGAGGATACAGTGGATCAGAAGCTACAGCAGCAGTGAATGCGCTGGAAGGGTAGTGGGTGATGGCATGAGAATCGGTTACCCCACCAAAAAAAACACTCAAAAAGAGCGCATTTGCTCCTCATATAAAAAATTGAGACTATTAATGTTCGCAAATTCCCCACCATGTTGCACTAACTAAAAATAATAGCACTAACACCAGTGGTTCCCAATCAGACCTAGGGAGGGTTGTGTGTGTACATCCGCCTGTGATTAGCGCATCTCTGGGACCACAGTGAATGCAACAAGTTGTTTTTGTAACAGCTGCCGCTTCACCTCTTCAACTTAATCGTTTGGTGGGCTCGCTCCTCCACCACCACCCACACAAGCGGAAGAAGTTAGTATCCTCACCGCCATGGTTCTCATCTAGTCACAGCACCTCCTCGAACACTGCGCTGCCCTCAGCCACGAACACAGTGTGGAGGCTGATATGAGAATGCTGCTGCCCGAGGTGTGAATCTGCAAGGATTCTACTAGCATTGCTTTGGTGCTGATGTGGGGTGGCTGCTGGCACTGCTGCTCACTAAAGATGCTAATAGCAATAATTGTTGGTGACATTTGAGGGGTTTAGTGGTCTGTGAGGATGTCATTGTAAAGTGAGGCTTGTTAATTCTGCCGGTTGATGATAGGGCCTCACGTTTTCTGTTAGAAATGGGTTCTTTGGTTGACAGTCAGGTTACCCCCTGTTCAAGCAAGGACCCTCACTCTAGTCAGGGTAAAAGAGAATGACCCTCAGCTAACCCCTGCTTACCCTCTTGGTAGCTTGGCAGAGCAGTAGGCTTAACCTCAGAGCGCTTGGTGTAAAGTATTTGTACCAACACACAAAGCAACTTAATGCAAACACTACAAAATGACACAACACCGGTTTAGAACAATAGGAAATATTTATCTAAACAAAACAAGACCAAAATGACAAAAATCCGACATACACAAGTCAAGTTATGAATTTTTAGAGATTAAACTCAAAAATAGCGCTTAGAAACAAAAAATGCTTCGATGAGATGTTAACACGGCGTCGTGACGGAGTCGTTCCCAACAAGCCGACACCAGCGGCGCCGTACCCGGAATCGTGTAGACCCCCAAGTACAGAACCTTTGGTGAAGAGTGAAAACAAGCCGATGCGCGAAGTCGGGGATCGCGGCGTCTGTGCGAAACATTGAATCCGTGCACTTCGAGTGGCGTCACCTGGTTGGGAACTACCTAGACCACTCCTCTCAGGAGCACCCCCAAATGCCTCTTCAGACTCTCTGGTACTCACCCAGAAGTCTGCCTCCATTGTAAGCTCCCTGGGGTCAGAGAACTCACACTCCACCTGGTGTTGTCGTAGCTCTGGAAAATAAGGACTAGACATATGCTTTCCAGCAATCACATCACTCAGCCCCTCACATGAATTAACCAAAGTACCCTTCACCCAAATATCCAGTGACTCTGCTTTGAAAAAGCACCCCACATCACCCTCCTGAGACTGGTGAGACAGTACCTGACTGTCCCAGACACTCAACCCACACTCTTCTGGGATGTCTTCACACTCCATAACCAGGACTTCTACCTGGGGGGAACCCCTCTCCCTGTCACTCTCACCTAGAGTCAGTAGAGTGTCCCTCCCACCAGTAGGAATATGACTCCCCATGCCAGTTCCCCAATCCAACTCAGGGACCCTGTGCATCACTGGAGCTACCTCATACCCCTGAACCTCCTGGCGTGTGCTAACTGCCTCCCTCAAGTAGGGCACCACATCTCTGGGCATGTGCACTTCTTCAGCAGCACTGGATATAAAATTGTTGCTGCCACCATTCCAGCTGGACTCAGGCCTTATGACTTCCAGCTCCTTCATTTTGAGCTCATAAGCCCAAATCCTCTTTTTGATCTCTAAGTCCCTCCTCCTTTCTTTCCAACTCCTTCTCCCTTTGCATCCTCAACTCCTTGAACTTCAACCGGTGAGCCCTCTCGGCCTGCCTGTCCTGTAACTCTTCAGGAGTCAGACCCTTGGATGACACCCTGCTACCCCTCCAGGGTGACCCTCCCCCAGGCGTAACAGGTACCTCCACTACACCACTGTGTATCCTCTGCACTTCCCCACCCACATTCTCCTCCTCTGTGTGCCCTCCAGCCTCCTTGACTGTCTTCCAGGCCCTCTGTGCCTTTTGCAACTCCCCCTCCCTGGTGGGGCTCTCAGTGGGACAGTCAAGATCTTTAAGGAACTGTTTCAATTGAGCAACTGAGTACTCCTTCAGTTTCTCTATTTCAAACACAGCTCCAGCTGTTGCATCTCCAGATTGAGACATGATGGTCACAAGTGCAAAGTTCCAAAGGCAGAAAATAAGTTCCCAATGAAGTAAAAAGAATCCGTCAAGGGATCAGCAAAATCATGGAAATAGAACAAAAAGCAGTCCTTAAGAGAAAAAGCAAAAGATCACCAAACAAGTAGTATGTGGTCACGTAGTGGTCTGCACTCAAAATAGTAGTGTACACTTAATTACTGTATGTCAAGTACAAATACAAGTCCAAATCCCAACCGCTGATCACCAATGTTAGAAATTGGGTCTTTGGTTGACAGTCAGGTTACCCCCTGTTCAAGCAAGGACCCTCACTCTAGTCAGGGTAAAAGAGAATCACCCTCAGCTAACCCCTGCTTACCCCCTTGGTAGCTTGGCAGAGCAGTAGGCTTAACCTCAGAGCGCTAGGTGTAAAGTATTTGTACCAACACACACAGCAACTTAATGAAAACACTACAAAATGACACAACACCGGTTTAGAAAAATAGGAAATATTTATCTAAACAAAACAAGACCAAAACAACAAAAATCCGACATACACAAGTCAAGTTATGAATTTCTAGTGATTAAAATAGCGCTTAGAAACAAAAAATGCTTTGATGAGATGTTAACACGGCGTCGTGACGGAGTCGTTCCCAACAAGCCGACACCAGCGGCGCCGGACCCGGAGTCGTGTAGACCCCCAAGTACAGAACCTTTGGTGAAGAGTGAAAACAAGCCGATGCACGAAATCGGGGATCGCAGCGTCTGTGCGAAACATTGAATCCGTGCACTTCGAGCGGCGTCGGTCACGACGTGGTGCAGCGACTTCCCTTGGAGTCGCAGACTTTTGCGGGGCTGCTGCGGCATCGCGCCTGTGAAGAGCATCGCGTTCCAGCGAAGGTCACGGTGTCGGGTGCAGGCGGCGTTACTGGATTCAGCAGCGGCATCGGTCCGGAGTCGTCCGAAGTCGATTTCCTTGGATTTCCACCAGCTTTCCTTTCAAGGGCCCAGGGACTGGATAGGGCACCACTTGTCAGAGCAGGAATCTCTCCAGAGACTCCAGGTGCTGGCAGAGAGAAGTCTTTGCTGTCCCTGAGACTTCAAACAACAGGAGGCAAGCTCTAAAATCAAGCCCTTGGAGATTTCTTCACAAGATGGAAGGCACACAAAGTCCAGTCTTTGCCCTCCTACTCTGGCAGAAGCAGCACTGCAGGAAAGCTCCACAAAGCACAGTCACAGGCAGGGCAGCACTTCTTCCTCAGCTATCAGCTCTTCCCCAGGCAGAGGTTCCTCTTGGTTCCAGAAGTGTTTCTAAAGTCTGTAGATTTGGGTGCCCTTCTTATACCCATTTTAGTCTTTGAAGTCACCTTTCTTCAAAGGGGACTCACACCTACTTGTGAATTCCTGCCTTGCCCAGGCAAGGCCTCAGACACACACCAGGGGGTTGGAGTCTGCATTGTCAGAGGCAGGCACAGTCCTTTCAGATGAGAGTGACCACTCCACCCCTCCCTCCTAGCAGAGATGGCTAATCAGGAAATGCAGGTTACACCCCAGCTCCCTTTGTGTCACTGTCTGGTGTGAGGTGAAAAACAACCCAACTGTCAAACTGACCCAGACAGGGAATCCACAAACACGGCAGAGTCACAGAATGGTTTAAGCAAGAAAATGCTCACTTTCTAAAAGTGGCATTTTCAAACGCACAATCTTAAAATCAACTTTACTAAAAGATGTATTTTTAAATTGTGAGTTCAGGGACCCCAAACTCCACATGTCCATCTACTCTCTAGGGGAATCTACACTTTAATCATATTTAAAGGTAGCCCCCATATTATCCTATGAGAGAGACAGGCCTTGCAACAGTGAAAAACGAAGTTGGCAGTATTTCACTGTCAGGACATATAAACCACATTACTATATGTCCTACCTTATCCATACACTGCACCCTGCCCTTGGGGCTACCTAGGGCCTACCTTAGGGGTGCCTTACATGTAAGAAAAGGAAAGGTTTAGGCCTGGCAATTGGGTACATTTGCGAAGTCGAATTTACAGTGTAAAAATACACACACAGACACTGCAGTGGCAGGTCTGAGACATGATTACAGGGTTACTTGTGTGGGTGGCACAACCAGTGCTGCAGGTCCACTGGTAGCATTTGATTTACAGGCCCTGGCACCACTAGTGCACCTTACTAGGGACTTACTAGTAAATCAAATATGCCAATCATGGATAAACCAATTACATACCATTTACACGGAGAGCATATGCACTTTAGCACTGGTTAGCAGTGGTAAAGTGCTCAGAGTTGAAAAGCCAACAGCAACAGGTCAGAAAAAAATAGGAGGCAGGAGGCAAAAAGACTGGGGATGACCCTGCATAAGCAAAAGTCCAACACTTTCCAAATATCTCAAGAGGTGCAGGTGCCACACAACCCCTGTGGTGCTGGTTGTCTGGGGAGGAAGCATGAAGGTCTCTTCCTGCAGATCAGAGTTCCTTTGTTTGGGACTTGGCTTGTATTTTGATGTTTTTCCGTGCTTCCTTCCGAGTGCAGTGCTGCTACCAAGCCTCAGGCTTCCGGAATTCTTCACATCTGCAATGAGAGGTGAGTTGAGGATGGAGACATGCTGATGTCATTGGGATGCAGCAGTGACTGACTGGGTCCATGGGTGAAGTCTTAACGAAGAGTCGGTAATATGGTGATGGGTCTGGGGCGGATGAAACCAGGGGTCAGGTATAGGAATAGTAGAGAGTAGGAGGACAGTTGCACCTTCAGAAGAAGAAGCTGGAGTTGTTTTTTCAGGTTAGCTTTGGCTACAGAAGGATGGTTGGCAGCATCCATTTGCTTATTGCATCTATTTGTGCGCAGATGTTCTTCGCAGAGGCTCCTCAAACACCAGGGCCAGGGTGCCTCTCCTTGGAGTAGCCTGTGCTTCAGTTACTCTCTTCTTGAAATGGCTCCAGTCCGACAGCTCCCAGTGTTATCACTGCACGACAGTCACTCTTCACACTGCAAGCACATCCCTTTGTGCAGGGGTAGCACTCTTCCTTAGACTGTACTTTTGGAGTATCCATTGCCTCAGTGCTGTTAGTGTTTTTGTCCTGTTGCTGCTGTTCAACACCAGCCTCTGCACACTGTGGCTCTGCAATGCTTTGTCTCACTCGCCACTCTGTCCCTAGGCTATTCACTCTCCTCACTGTGTGCTTTTCTTGTCATACTCCCTAGTCTCCCACACTTTCCGAGCTGTTGTCATGTGCTCCTCCTGTCTGACACTCGGCGCAGTTCTTCTCTCTCACCCTGCACCATTTAAACATCAAGGAGGACTTCTCTCGCACTGCTCTTTATTTGATGGCTGTGTGTATCCCATGCCTCTCTATCATGCGCCCTACAGCTCTCTTAATGATACAGTCTCTCCCTAGGAATCAGTACACTTTATGTGATTTGTCTGTTAATCAATGTTGGAAATTGGATCTCTAGTTGCCAGGTTATGCGTCCTGTACAAGTAGGGACCACAATCCTAGTCAGGGCAAGTCAGATGCACAACCCAAATTAACTTGTGCTCACTTCCTGGTAGCTTGGCATAGAGCAGGCAGGCTCAACCTGGAAGGCAATGTGTAAAGTATTTGTGCAGTACTTGTTACAGTATCACAGTGAAGGACACCACAAAAATATACCTGACACCAAGGTAGAAAAATAAAGGCTATTTATGTGCTTAAGTTAAGGTTATAAATGACAAAATTCCAATAGAAAAATCATATGTTATGCCGAGTTAAGCAACTGAGCCAAGTGAAGGGATTGAGTCCTTGATTGCGGGTTAATAGGAGTATGCGGGGGACTGTCGCCACTGCTACTGCCCCCCCCCCCCCCAGGAAGTGGGACAAAGCAAGTTCCTGCCTGGTGCGGGTCCACGTGAGGCAAAGATCCCAGTCCAACAATCACTCGGCTCGCAGTACCCGTGCAGCCTCCGGAGTAAAGAAGGAAAAGACGCGGCGTCCCTACCACAGGGGCTACGGTAGGCTCTCTGTGCTTGGAGTTCCGAAGGCAGCTCCTGAGCTGCCCGCAGCTCCTAGGAGACCACATGCAGCTCCAGGAGTCCGTTTGGAAGCATAGGAAGTGAGTGCAGCATCCCAGGGTCCCAGACACAGGAGCAGAGACTTCTTTCCTACACAGCAGTGATCCTTTCATTTGCATTGCAGCCGGGCCTCTGGGAGCTGGTCCTGGAGACAGCTGGTCTGGGGTGCAAGGTCCTCACGGGGCTTCTAGCCCTACAACACAGTCCCGCGGAGGGCACCTGGCAGCCCAAGGCAGCTGTCTCTGGGTGTTGGGACAGCTGTACTTGGGTTGCACTACAGCACTTTGCTGATCTTGAGCAAGTTGACACCTAGTGGCCTGAGGCAGTGGTCGCTGGGTACTCGTTGGTGATTCTTATGAGTCATGCTACAGTGCTTTTGTTGACAATAAATCCATGGCGGTCCTAGAGAAATGAGTGCAGCAGGCCAACACACGGGGTGCAAATCTCCAGGGCAGTCCCTCCTGGTATACAGTCAGGGTGCAGCAGGCCAACACAGCAGCTTAGTGGCAGTCCCTCCTAGCAGCATCAGTGCAGCAGGCCAACACAGCAGAACAGATCCTAAGTGGAAGTCCCTCTTGACAGCACAGTAGACAGGGTATAACAGCTCAGCCCATCAATTGGTCCAGTGACAGTCTCTCTTGCAGCACAGCTTCTTGTAGCAACAGATACTCCCCAGGACACTTAAGTGAACTAACTCTGGTGTGGTATGGGGTCCAGCATTTATACTTTGGTGCCCAGGTTCTGGAAGGATGGGTAAACTTGCAGACCTCCCTTTGAAGTTCCCAGGGTCCCTTCTTTGGCCTCCCTGGCTCCGGACACTACTCAGGGGTTATGCAGCCCTTTGTGTGAGGAGAGGCAGAGCCCTATTCATAAGCAAGTGTCAGCTCCTCCCTCCCACCTAGTCCAGGAAGATGTTCCCTTTGTGTGTGTCTGTCTAGTGGGAATGCACAAACCTCAGCTGTCACCTACCCCACACGTGTACTCAGGAACAGGCAGAGGCACAGGGCAGTTAAAGTAAGAAAATCCCAACTTTTTAAAGGTGGCATTTTCAGACTTACAGTTTAAAATCTGACTTCACCATAAAGTTGTGGTTTTAAAATGTGAGTCCAGGAACACCAAACTCCATATTTCTATCTCATCCCATTGGAAAGTTATCCTCAAAAGATGTTTCAAGGAAACTCCACTACTATTCAATGGGAGATATAGGACTATCACTATCTGGCCATGATAAACTAATAAAACACATGCCCAACCTTTAAGTTCCCTTGGAGGAAACTAGGGCCTCCCTTAGGGGTAACTTACAAGTAATGAAAAGGAAGGTTTGGGCCTGGCAAGTGAGTGCACTTGCCAGGTTGAAATGGCAGTGCAGTTTAAAACTACACACAGGCTCTACAGTGGCAGGCATGAGTCATGTTTGGAAGGCCACTGTGGTGGGTGGCACAATCAGTGCTGCAGGCCCACTTGTAACACAAAAGCATGATGGACGGAGTGCTGAACAATGCAAACACTCAACTCCAGTCACAGATCTGGGTTTAATTCAAAGTTCTTTTGCTCACCATGCCACCGCAGTTTGGACCCAGACATATGCAAATCAGTCTTGACCCTGTTCGTCATGGGAACAGTCCAGCCTGAACTGCCAAGCCAGGTACTCCCTGGACCGGAAACAAGCATCCTGGAACTGGTTTCAGGGTATCACCCTTCATCAGCCAGGCTAGCTTGAATCCAGTGGCACAGTGAGCACAGGACCCACGTCTGGGCAACTATAACAACACAGTAGAGTTTAATTTACAGGCCCCGGGCACATATGGTGCACTTTACTAGGAACTTACATGTAAATTAAATATGCCAATTGTGGATATGCCAATGTTAATATGTTTTGAAGAACAAAACACCTGCTTTTTAGCACTGGTCGGCAATAGTAAGGTCCCAGATCCCTAAAGGCCACCAAAAATAGGTCAGAAAAACTAGAAGGAGAAAGGCAAAAAGTATGGGGGTGACCCTGCAGAAAGGTCCACTTCCAACAATCATGAAGGGTCAAGTTCTTTTCTCTTGGAGCACTCTGCTCCATTTAACAATTGGCTGTGTTGTTCTCAAGATCGCTAGGTATGGGTGGGCAGAATTAAACAGAATTACGCAGAGTTTTTATTTACCTCCTTGGAAGTCTGTGGAGTACAACTCTGCGAGTTCTCCCCACCTCTGTTCACCAGGCATCAAAAATGTGTTATCACTTGTAAAACAAGATAGACAATCACGTGAATAACTACAAAAAGGAATCAAGAAGTGCCCACAAGATTTTAGAGTTTCTAAAGGCTGATTTGTACAAGGGAAAGGATAGTTACATCTTCAAAAAGGATTCAAGACGTAGTAAAAAGCTTATGTCATAATCTTCCCAGAGGATGACATTCTGGACAACACAAAACATTGTCTCTTTGTACTTGAGCGTTTTCGCGGATTAGTGTTGAAACCGTACTTTTCCGACTTATCAAGGTTGGCTGCTTGCATGAAATTGGCAGCATATCACATGCTTTACATATACAATGCTATTGGTATTGTAATATGTCCTGGACATAGGAAACCTTTTCAGAAACCTTTTACGAGGCTCAGAATTTTCTACCTTTGCCTTGAGTAAGTCTTATTGACGAAACACGTGTCAGCTGTATTATCATTGGACTAGCTAGTGTTCTTTTGGGAAGCATCTGACAACAAACAAATTAAAATCTTCTTGATGAACTGCATTATAGTGTTGTACTTTTCTGTATAATATACACTAAGGACTGGACCTTATGGACTTTTCGGTGTGCCCTAGTACATAACTGTTCACAAAACTTTGTCTCTACTTCAAAGTATTTTGGTGGCCAAATACAAAGGAAGATATTTACAATCTGGTAAATATTTGCTCTCTAGTGTGCAACTGTCAAACATCCACAAACATCTGATGGAAAATGCAGAAAATAAAAGTCACAGAACAGCCCTGGTCACAAATATCAGCTGAGCTTATTACTTTTCTTTCACCCTTGATAAAGATGACCACAGTCACAGCAGTTTTTGATTATACCACCAAGTTACCTCATTTTACATCTTCTAGCAACATCCCTACAGCCAAGGAAGTTCCACTTCAATTTAAACAGGAACCATACAGATTACATTGATTTCAAATTAAGCTATTTTCTGATTAATAAAAACAATTCATGACAAACTTCTGGTAAGTGCTAATACGACATTCAAAAATACAAACATGCATGATCATCACATATCATCTTCAGATGGACAGACAAATAGAGAGATAAATAGAGCACTAGAGCAAAAGTTGAGATATTTTATACAAGATCACCCTAAAGATACCTACCTTCCCTGAATTTGCATATAGTAATACCTTCCATACAACCCTGACGCTTCACCATTTCATTGTACTTTCACCTATCTTCATCACTTCCCACCAATTCCTAAATTAGCTATGTGTGCTCTGGCAGGTTCTGAATTCAATCCGCATGAGAAAATCAAAACACTTCACAGAAACAACAACTACAAGCAGCTCAAATGTCCTACACCAAGTGGGCAAATACTAAACGAAGGAAACAACACAAATACAAATAGATGATCTAGTATAGCTGTCTACAAAGAATTGTATTTGACGACTAAAGAATCAGGGAAAACTGACACCAAGCTATGTAGAGCCCTTTCAAATAAAAACCATACAGGGTAGCAGTGAAATTGGAATCATGAGAGATACATCCAGTATTTCATCTATCCCTTTTAAAACCAATGCATGCATGAATTAGCTATAAAGCCACTTCCTGCACTCTGTTAAAGAAAAAAAAAGAATATAAAGGTCAAACTATTTGTGGCATGTGACATCAGCCAGGTTGGTTTGAATTCAATGGCGCAGTGAGCATGGGACCCACATCTGGGCATAGCCTTCCCACTTATGACAATAAAAACAAAAAGAATAGATGATGGATGGAATGCTGAATAATGCAAACATTCACAAACAGTCACAAAGATCTGGGTTTAATCCATAGTTTTTTTGCCCACCAGGCCACCCCAGTTTGGACCCAGCCATAGGCAAATCAGCCTTGACCCTGCTCCAAATGGGAACAGTCCAGCCCAAACTACCAAGCCAGGTTCTCACTGGTCTAAAAACAAGCATCCTGGGACTGGTTTTGGGGTATCACCCCCATCATCCAGGCTAGCTTGAATCCAGTGGTGCAGTGAGCACAGGACCCATGTCTGGGCCTACACTTCCCTCTTAGGGAAACAAAAGCAGAAAGAACAGATGATGGACATAATACTGAACAATGCAAACACTCACCCCAGTCACAGATCTGGGTTTAATCCATTGTTCCCCCCCCCCACACCAACCCAGTTTGGACCCAGCCATATGCAAATCAGTCTTGACCCTGCTCCCAATGAGAAAAGTCCAGGCAGGTCTTCCCTGGTCTGGAAACAAGCATCCTGGGTCCAGTTTTGTGGTATCACCCACATCAGCCAAGCTAGCTTGAATCCAGTGGTGCAGTGAGCACGGGACCCATGTCTGGGCATACCCTTCCCACTTAGGGTGACAAAAGCAAAAAGAACAGATGATGGACAGCATACTGAACAATGCAAACATTGACCCCCAGTCACAAACATCTGGGTTTCATCCATTATTTTTTTTCTCACCACGCCACCCCAGTTACGACCCAGCCATATGTAAATCAGTCTTGACCCTGCTCCCCATGGGAACAGTCGAGCCCGAACTGCCAAGGCATGTCCTCTCCGGACAGGAAGCATGCATCCTGGGACCAGTTTCGGAGTATTACCCCTCAACAGCCAGGCTATCTTTAATCCAGTGGTGCAGCGAGCACTGGACTCATGTCTGGGCATACCCTTCCCACTTAGGGCAACAAAAGCAAAAGAACAGATGATGGACAGAATGGTAACAGTCCAGCCCGAACTGCCAAGCCAGTTTCTTCCTGGACTGGAAACAAGCATCCTGGAACAGGTTTCAGAGTGCCACCCCTCATCAGCCAGGCTAGCTTGAATCCAGTAGCACAGTGGGCACAGGACCCACATTTGGGCATACCCTTCACACTTAGGGCAACAAAATGAAAAAGAACAGATAATGGAAGGATTGCTGAACAATGCAATCAATCACCCCCCAGTCAAGATCTGGGTTTAATTTATTGTTTTTTTTGCCCACCACGGCACTCCAGTTTGGACTCAGACATATGCAAATCAGTCTTGACTCCCCTCCCCATGGGAAGAGTCTGGAAGTATATGTGTTTCCACAAATCGGTCCCAGGATGCTGGTTTCCAGTCCAGGGAGGACCTGGCTTGGCAGTTCAAGCTGGACTGTTCCCATTGGGAGCAGGGTCAAGACTGGTTTGCATATGACTGGGTCGAAACTGGGCTAGCGTGGTGGGCAAAAAAACGATGGATTAAACCCAGATCTTTGTGACTGGTTGTGAATGTTTGCATTGTGCAGCATTCCAGCTATCATCTGTTCTTTTTGCTTTTGTCGCCTTAAGTGGGAAGGGTAGGCCCTGATTTGGGTCCACTGCTCACTGCACCACTGAATTCAAGCTAGCCTGGCTGATGAGGGGGGATACCCCAAAACTGGTCCTAGGATGCTTGTTTCAGGTCCAGGGAGGACCTGACTTAGCAGTTTAGGCTGGACTGTTCCCATGGGGAGCAGGATCAAGACTGGGTTGCATATGGTCCAAATTGAGGTGCCGTGGTGGACAAAAAAAGATTGATTAAATACAGATGTTTTTGACTGGGGATGAATGTTTGCATTGTTCAGCATTCTGTCCATCAGCTGTTCTTTTTGCTTTTGTTCAATAACACTGCAAAAAATATATCTAAACACGTCCAGACTTCTCCAATGCTCCCCTTCAGATAACTGGACTGTCTTGCAACAGCGAGTCCCTCTCCCCCCCCCACCCCCAGGGTAAGGAATGACGCCAACCACTGGCTCCAACGACCTAGAAATAGGGATGAAATTATTATGCTAAGAGTTATCTATAAACAAGCTTTGGCAAAAAGGAGAATAGAGATGCAATATAGGACTTGGGCCAATGTGGAACAGGCAGCTGCCACAAGAGACAACAGACTCTTCTGGAAATACATTCATCAGCTGTTCCTTAGAGATTCATCTGCACCCAGGGTTGAGGCCCTTGATCAATAGGAGGATTGGCTAAGACATTATGGTGAGATTTTTAATCCTTATGACCAAAGTGTAAATTTACCCTCCGTTGCCATATACCCAGCAGGCTTTGTGCATTTAAATTCAATAAGCCTAGAAGAGGTAACCACCAATCTGGAAAATTCTGCTAACGCAAAGGCTTCTGGTCCCAATGGGGTTCCTATAGACACTTTTAAATCACACATTACTTTATGGGCCCCTATATTGACACAAGTGTGTAAAGCTGCAGCTAGCAGATACTTGCATGCCACCTGGACTGAGAGCATTATCGTACCAATTTTTAAAAAGGGGGATGGGGTGATGCAAGGTGCTATTGTCCAATATCCATCCTGGACTCTACTACCAAGTTAATGGGCAGAGTTCTCCTGGAGAGGATGGAAGGATGGGTGTCCGAAAATTGTATCCTCATGTATTCACAATATGGGTTCAGGAGAGATGTTGGTACTATACAACAATGCGCCAATTTACATCTCCTCATGAGCAAATACACAATAGCACAAGAGGGACACATCCACTTATGTTTTGCAGACTTAAGCAGCACATTCAATATGGTGAATCATGCTAAGCTGTGATAGACGCTGGCAAAGTTGCGTGCCCAAACTGGGATCATCACATTCCTGTCATAACTGTATGACCGCCGACTGCTCGTGTACCATTTGGGCCATGGGGGGAATGCACTTCTGGTTTTAAGGTGACATATGGGACACAACAAGGTTGTGTCCTTGCTCCCCTCTTGTTCCCGCTGTGCATTAATGAGGTGGATGAGGCATTACAAAAAGTGAAGGCTGATGCCCCTAGGGTTGGTAAGCGTCCAACCCCCATTCTGCTATACGGTGATGACGTAGTATTGATCTCTAGAACTGCCAATTGGCTTCAGCTTTTGATCGATACCTTTGTCTCAGATATTGAGGAAAGGATATAAAAATGAATCTAAAGAAAACGTTTACCATGGCATGAGGAAAAGGGTGGGTTGAAAAGAGGATTCACTATAGTAAGGGTTTAGCAGAAACTCAAATTTTTCAAACCTTGGCATACAATTCTGTAGTAGTGGGCACTGGAGGTCACAGCTGAGAGCTGGGAAACTGAAATTTTTAAGATCCACAGAAGCCCTTTTCAGGTTTTCTGCTAAAATTGGTAATAAACCTATTAGCGAATTACTGACCCTATAAAAAAAAATGTTTACCCAGTGCTACCTATGGGGCCCCATTGTGGGGCTGGGTACATTGTTCTTCCTTACAGATACTAGAGAATCTCCTCCCAGGCATACTTTTGGCAGTACCCAGTTCAACTTCTACTCACAATGTACATAAGAAATTGGCAATATCTTTCCTAGAAGATAGCATCCAGAAAAGTCCTGTTCTATTTTGGCATAGCACAAGGAGTTAAACTGGCACAACGTTTGCTAAAGAGCTCATATGAGAGAAGATCCCAATGGTTGGCCTATATAAACAGCCTCCTAAAAGTGGTGGACAAAATATTAGCTTTGAGGACCCTGCCTGTAACTTATGTTGTAGTATGAAGGAACTAAAAGCTGTTCTTATTGAGAAGAGAGAGACGGATAGGGAAAAATGAGAGAACAATAAGTCCTCTGTACATAGTTGTTGCTCAGGCCTCATACAAGAAGGAACTCAAAGTTATTTGCTAACTGTAAGAAAAATGCACCAGTGATTTTATCTCAGAAGAAAAAGGTTGGACACTTTGCACTTCATGGTTGCTTTCCCCAAAATGGGGGTTTTGTCCCAGATGCTGCTTAAATGTCCATGTGATGGTATATCTAACCAGTCAACTGTGCACTTTATTTTCACCTGTAAATTTTACAGGGATATGAGAAAGCAATTTTTACATCCCTTGTTTATATCTGGAAAACGTATGCATTATCAGGAAGCTTTTAACTATATTTGTGAAGTGGACAATGTGGACCTATGCTATAGTGGTTCCATTTTTATCTCAGCTGCCACCATTGGAAGGAATTGGAAGGGTTAACATAAGAGTCTGAGCTATGATTATCATGTATATCCACTGTATCGATCATAGATGCTCATTTTTAGCAAATTATGACATGACTAGATTGAGTTTCTATAGAGATGCCTTCTAAGAGGATCAGAACTCCGTGTACAGTTTAATGCTTTTTAAATCTTTTTTAACTTTTTAACTCTGCAATGACTTATTATGAAACCGATTTGAACATTATTATATTACTGTATTGTATTATGTGATTCCTTTATGGGTATTTTCATCCGAAAAAAATGTGTATGATGATGAGTGTATTCTACCAAGATTCCGTCCCGCCCCTTTCCCTAACCGCACAGGATGGTTCCTTCCACTTAAGGAACGAATATTAGTTAAAAAATATTATGACGTTTTGTGCGAGTGATGTGCTTGCCAAAGCGCAGGCTTAGTCAGAGCACTTTGGAATCATTCCACACCAGAGAAATAAGGTTTGACAATCAATGCCTTCATTCCATAGGATCGTTTAAAATGTGGCTTTGTCATGGAAGTACAATATCAGAAAAAATGTGTACCGAGGCTGGCCAAATCCAAGTTTTAAAAACAGGAACCAGGTTACTGGGTACGTTGCTGTTCGTTTAACAATGCATTTTTCCCTAACGTGATAACATAGAAACCTTAGACGTAAACATTGGAAGCCATTACTGAGCCTCATCTGTGCTGGAAGGCACAGATCAGAGGTTTATGCAGGTCAGCATAAGGTTTGTTCCGTTCCGCTTTCTCGTGCCAGCCTAGACAATAATCCCTCTTCCACTGAATGCCGCATGGAGAAGAGGGCTTAACCAGCGAGGACCTCCCAGCAGATCACAGGCTGACATATGGCATGCGATGCCAAAGGCTGGGGTTTGTGCTTGTGTGAGGCCAGTGTCATGCTTAGGATGGGATTTGACCACAACTAAATCCAGCCAGTGTGTCTCCGGAATCTGATTTGTATGATGTTTAGCCATGCTCTGTATAGTCTGGGTGCTCAGCATATCTTTAGGCCTTTCCCTATGCCCAGAGCATTTTCCCCATTAGCCAGCTGGGCACAGCCATCGGCCCTGCAGAATTACCTTTGAGTGCAGGGCACAGCCTTTCAACCAAGTGCAGACAGCCTTCAGCTATGCACACTGGCCTTTGGTTAGAGACCAACTGCTTACATCCTTCAGTATTGCACAGTTGGCAATGGCACAAGGATGTGGATTTTATATTTTATGAATAATGTTTAAATAATTTGACCAAAAATGCAATTTGAACGATGCCAAATGCGCCTGGATCTGATTATTTGAAATTTTCTGCACATCAGTTAGTGAGGATAAAGTTATTTGTCCCGATGAAAAAGTAGTATTTCCTATTTTGAGCCCCATATAAAAGTCTACTTACCACCACACCATAAACTGCTAAACAGTTTTTACCAAGCTTAACATGAAGATAGAACTTTACTTTAGAGGGTCTTTATCATCTTTTATGTAAACCCTTCATTTTTTTCACATTTTGATGTTGCAAATAGGTGGTGGTAGGTTTTGAAGCATTAATCTTGCGTACATTTTGACAGTAATGTTTCTGATACTTTTGAGAAGTAAAATTGGTGAATCAGTTGTACATTTGAAAATAAGTATGTCTGACCGGCTGACAGCGCTAAAGCGCATTTATACCAGAGCTATCGAAGTGCTAAGCAAAGTGAGTGAAGCAGACCCAATCCATACAACAACTTACCATGAAAACAACCAGGTTTTGAGATGCTTACGGTACACTAAGAGAGGATTCATTTCTCTAATCTGGGCAGATAAAGAATTCCAGAGTTTAGCAGCTGACACCGAAGAAGCCTGATCACCCCCTTTTACTTTTTTACACCGAGGTACCAGTGCGGTCTGCGGACCTTAAAGGGTGACATGGGGAGAACCGCTTAAGAACCTCTTGCAGATACCCTGAGCCCTGGGAGTGGAGGGCTTTATTGGTCAGACACAGAGCCTTAAAGGAGACACACTTCCTAACAGGCATCCAATGCAGCTCCCTAAGGTCCTCCTTGGCAGATGATAACTTCGGCAGTCCGAGCACTAGATGGGCAGCTGCATTCTGAATACGCTGAAGCTTATTCAAGGGAGTTTGAGTTATATTTAAGTACAGAGCGTTGCAATCATCCTGTCTTGATATAATGAGTAACAGGACCACTGTCACTCTAAGTTTAGGAGTATATAAGGCAGAACCTTTTTCAAGATCTCAATCAACCAGAAACATGCACTTGTGACACTGTTGCACTGCATGTCAAATGTCATGGCAGAGTTGAACATGACCCCAAATTCTTAGCTGCTGTGATGATGATGGGGATGGGCAAAGTCCCACAGGACCCAGGCCACCAGCAGTTGTTCCAGATAGAAATTTGTGCCACAAATATCAAATTCTCGGTTTTATCCCCATTCATTTTCAGCCTGTTCAGACCCATCCAATGGCTAACTTCCCTCATGCAAGCTTGGAACCTGTCTGCCACTATTTCCCAGTTGCCTCTAATGGACAGAATAATCTCGGTGTCGTTCACATACGAGGACACCTGGAACCCAAATGAGTGAACCAGTTTTGACAGGGGGTGCCTGTACAAATTAAAGAAGGTTGGGCTGAGGGACGATCCCTGGGGGACTCAACAGGGGAGCTGAAAAAAGCTGATCTAAAGTCACTGCAGCTGTGATTGTTGTGCCATAAAGTAATGTTTCAAGTATCCCAAGAGCCATATCTCTCGGTCCTGCCTGAAACAAATGTTGAACCATTTACAGGGGTGAGATGGTATCAAAGGCTGCTGATAAGTCCCCAAAATCTAGCTGCCCACGAATGGTGTCTGTGGTAGCAATAAGTGCTGATTCAGTGCTGTGATTTATTCGGAACCCATGTTGGGAGGGGTCCAAACAGCCATGAGCTACTAGATAGCTGGCTAGCTCTTGATTAATATGTTCTTTGAGAGCCTTGGCAGGAGCAGACAGGAGGGAGATTGGACGTAGATTTTTAAGGTCACCGGGGACCCCTCCTGGCTACTTTTTCAAGGGCATAACAATTGTCTCCTCCCAAATTGTAGGAAACACCCCTGATTCCATTACCTCAGCATACACCATTTCCAGGGCATCCACAATATGTTCTGTTGCCATGTGTAACCCCTGGCAGACATGGATCATCCAGTGAACCCAAGTTAATCCCTGTAATAGGGGACTTGATCTTGTCAGCAGGCAGAGATGCAAAATTCGCCGGGATCGGCCCCCTATCCATCCCGCCAGCTATCCCAACTTTTAGTTCAGCAACTCAGTACGAAGGGCAGGAAAATCTGGTAAATCTTCAGAATTTTATCTTTAAAGAACCCTGCAACCTTGCCACAGAAAATGTGCAAATTCTCAATCTCCAGAGATATAGGGGGCTGCTAAGGAGCGTACCACGTTGAGCAGTTCTTTAGGAACATTAGCCACACTCCTAATCTTCTGTGTATAAAACCTTATTTTAGCTGATTTGTATTTACCCCATGCTTCTCTGAGCTTCACCCTCTCAACCAGTCCAAGATCCAGTTTCCATTTCTGTTCTTGCCCCCTACATAATATTTGGAGCTCCTTGTGCTCCTGTGTGTACTATGGGGCTAAGACTCTTTTGTTAGTGCTAGTTTTCCCTTTCCTCAACGGGGCCACGTCTTTAATTGCTTCCCTGACCCAATGATCAAATTTCTCCACCAGTGATCCTTGACCCCCCAGTAGCCTATCTTGATGTTTATCAAGGGCTAGCATAAAATCCTGCTCCTCTATTTTGCGCAGAATCCTGCTGTACTTGGAGGTGTTCTGCCTCGGTTCTTTCCTCCCTTTGTGCCTAGCTTCAAAAGGGATGAGGCTATTATCAGTCCAGTGTAGATGCAGGCATCCAGAAAGGGTAATGTATCCTTGTTTGGAAAAGATCCCATCCAGGACATGCTCCGCAGTGTGTGTGTAATGGATCTAACCTCTTGACTCCAACTGAAACAGGACATTAAGGGCTACATGTAGTAAACACCGAGATTGCAACTCGGAAATTGCGTGTCTGTCTGACTCGCAATTTCCGAGTCGCAATCTCGGATGCAGAACGGTGTCTCAGACACCGTCTGCGACTCGCTATGGGGTCGCAAAGACCCACCTCATCAATATTAATGAGGTGGGTCGCATTTTGCGACCCTATAGCGAGTCCCTGCACTCACAGGGATGGTGGCCTGCTGAAGTCAGCAGACCTCCATGTCTGTGACTGCTTTTTAAATAAAGCAGTTTTTTTTTTTTCATTTTGCAGCCCGTTTTCCTTAAAGGAAAACGAGTTGCAAAATGAAAAAAATACCGAAACCATTTGGTTTCGTTTTTTTCAGTGTAGGCAGTGGTCCATAGGACCACTGCCTGCTCTGAAAAAACCTTAATGCCCACATTCACAAAGGAGACCCCTTCCCTTTTGCGAATGAGTTACCACCAGTGTGACACTGGTGGTAACTGCGAGTTGCTTTGCGACTGCATTCGTGGTCACAGAGCAATTCTGAATTGCGATGCGAGTCGCAAATAGGAAGGGAACACACCTTCCTATTTGCGAGTCGCATTCACAAATTGCGAGTCGGTACCGACTCGCAATTTGTGAATGAGCATCGCGTTAGGCTGTTTGCATGGCGCAAACTGTGATTTTCGCAATTTGCACCATGCAAACGGCTACCTACATCTGGCACTAAGTCCAGGAGGGTGTGGGTGTCACTGTCCTGCTCATCCTCCAAATGAAAATTAAAGTCCCCTAGGATTATACATTGGTCAATTGAAGTCAGAGGTTCAATAGTGTTATGCCAAAATGTATTTTTTGTTCCCGGTGGATGATAGACTGGGATGCCTTCCATCATGACACATTACCGTGTCTGACCTTGAAATAGTCTCCTTCGCATGTCTCTGTACTTGTGTTGATGGGATGTAAGCTACAGTTTAGGTAACCTTTTAACATCGCTGCCACCCCACCTTTCCTCCTGTACGGACTATCCAACCTCACTGCTTCATATCCTGGGGGAATGGCTGAGATCATATCAGGGTCAGAATATTCCTTGGTCCACGTCTCGGTCATGAACAGGCAGTTCAGTCTTAACTCATAATGGTTTCCCTTATTTCCAGGCTATGTTTGATTAAGGAGCAAAGGCTTACCAACCAACACCTGAGAGAGTTCTGTGTTGCCTCCCTCATCTCCGCTGTTGCTGCCAGTGGCGCAACCAGTTAAAATTCCAGTGGTCTGCACATTATGCAAGAGGGGGGTGTGGCCAAAAAAAAGACTGGTCCACTACCTCTCTCCAACTATTTGCTCGTTAAAATGGCCACCAGATACACCCCGGGCTCTAACAGGCCCTTCTACCCCTAGCACGATCAAACACATCAAAGAAATGCCCCGTTGCTAAAGGAATACTCTATGAAAAAAGTGCTCATTTGCAGCCCAGTAATTTAAAACACACAATTAAAAGCCTAAAGTATCTCCACTGTAGTCAGTTCTAGGTTGAGAAAAGTTGAAATTAATTGAAATATAATGTGTAAAGCGCACACATACGCAAAAGCATCAGGGCATTAAACACAAAGAAAGCCCAGCATAGAGAATGACCAAAGAGCCCTTTGAGAATAAGGACCTATAAAGGGAAGAACCACATTTTAAGGCTTTTCTGAAAGGGCATATGATTGTTTATTGAGAATAATGGAAGAAGACAACCAAAACCTGGCTGTTGCAAAGGAAAACGATTTACCTCACCAATGAGTGAGTTTAATTCTGTGCATCACCAGATATTTGCTGGAAGCTGAGCCCAGTGCTCTCCTATGGACATACCAAAGGAACTTATCTCTAAGAAATTTGGGGCCAAGATTATGTAGCACTTTATGATCCATACGAAGTACCTTAATCATGATGTGCTTCATAACTGAGGGTCAGTGCAATTTCTTGAGTACAGGGAGCAAGCAGGGAATCCAGGTTGAGAAAAACTAAGTCTAAGAAGAAAGCCATGATGTCCCTTTTGTCTGGCGGGAGTTCTTCTGCAGTCCTCCCAGTGGGACGGTTTGTATTGAAATGAAAAACCAATAAAGAAATGTGTAAAGAAATATGGCATTCACATCCAAAGACCTAAAAAATGAGTGAGTTCTTCTGTATTGCATGATCCTAACCATGGCCAGCAATGGTTTCAGCATTGCTATTAGAAAATATAGCAGTGTTCACAAATGCTAGTGAGAGAAGCTGCTGGGTACTTAGCCCTGTTGAATCAGTTAGGAGCTCACTGGTAAAAAGTCTACAAGAGTGTTCAACAGAAGCAAATAGTAATTATAGAAAATAGCGCCTCAGCCCATCTCAAGTCAACACATCATTCCCGTTTTAGTAAATCACTGAAGTTTTTCTGAACTGATTATTTACATCATTTCTCTGACTACTTTTTTCTGGCTACTTTAGACAAAACAAATACATTTACACTTCACAGAAAGGAAACGACTTTGAAAACTGGAACAGTGATTGTATATTGTTAGCAGCCAAAGTCAACTGTCTTGCTATTTCTCCTTAATTCCTTCTCCACTTAAATTAAATTTAAAGACTTACGTCTTACCCAACAGACATATTCGATGTCAGCATTAAAATAGGCACAGGAACACGTATTATCAGCTACTGGGCCAGTTCATAAACACAGCCTAAAGATAACATATTTTACTTGTTTTGTATGAATGCCAAACATAAGTTTGGAAAGTTGAAAAGAAAAAAGTCTGGTGCAAAGAGTGCACATGAGCATAGACATAGAGCTGTCTCTGCCACTGTTGACCCCAAATTCCTGAGGTCATATTGAATAAACTTTGCACTGGTGCTCTCCAATTTTCCATCAACATTTTCACAACCTATTCAGTGCAACAAAAAAAATAATGTTTACGTTCACTACGTAAAAACGGTGTGTTTTGGACCAAATAGTCAATGCTAATGCAGTTTTGTCAGTAGTAGGGCTTTGCATTGGTCGGTGCATAATTGCTCAGCATTTGTGTAATGTTTTGTGATCTGTCACCTGGGATCGCACCATGAACACTGGGTAATGGGAGCAGTGCGCCTCTTGTCAACAGGCTTATACTATCTACAACACATCAAGTACATGCACTAACTTGTAATCAAGAGGGTTACTGGATGAACTATATAGACCAGGGCTCAGAACAACAGAGAGAGACCACCCCTGGTCCATGTTAATGCTTCTGAGCTGTGCTGCCTGCAGCTCATGTAACTCAGACTATTACCAAGTTAGTTTTTGCGCTACAGGCAATACAATGTCGTTGAAAACATGACCACAGCTCCCATCTGCTCCTATGAGCAGAGTTCATGATATAGCCACAGGGGCCTTATCAAGAACAAGGTGAGCTGGCCCAGAAAAGAGCTGTGCAACTACTTCTAAAAGGGGGTGGTGGGGCGGGGAGTATAAAAAAAAAAAACCAAAAATAAAACCACTTACCTTTTAAATCAGGAGAGACGGTTCCTCCTCTTCTTCGTACTCTTCTCTTCCCCATCTCTCAGAAGCACACAGGCTTCCAGATTCCCTCCAATAACGACGCTGCTGTCACCAGCATGACAGCCACGTTGTGATTGGTCTGAGCGGCTGCTTTGGTGCTCAGACAGGGAATGGGACTCTGTACACTTTCTCCTCCCGGCTGTGCAACACAGTAAGGGAGAGAAAGGCCAACTGAGGTATGACTGTTTGGCCGGCCATCCACGGCTGGCCTAGTGGTCATGCCCACCTATGGTGCACTCACCACACCTCATCCAGCCCTCCTGCTCCAGCCCAGTCCAGCCCGCCCCACCCTAACCTGGCTCACTGAGGAAAACGTTGGGTTATTATCATTTTATTTTTCCTTTTTCTTCACTGCACAAAGCAGTGGGCGACGCTCCTCCGCCTTTGCAGAGGAGCCGCCACTGCCTAAAGGGCATACACTTAACTAAAAAGAACTCTGAGGTAATGCCTGAGTTGTAGACAGCACAGCCAGTGGTTGCCTCTCCCTCTAAATCTCTAGTGTTGTCTTCCATAGGGTCATTAAGGCTCACGCAATTGTGCTGCTGAGCAATGTCAGAGCTAGTATCTGTGGCTTCAAAATGAAAGTGTTCATTGATGAGTTTTTCTGTGTTATTATGAATGGGTAAATGGTTGAATGCAAGAATAAATCAATGAGTCTGATGGATATATTTTTTATATTTAAAAATGTTTGTATTTATAGGAACACGAGCTCGAGCAATTCTATTTACTCTCTGTTATTCTTGTTTATATTAACCATAGCCAATATAGGCTGCATTTTAAAATGGTTAACGTCTGTTTCTTATCTTGTTTTCCTAATGTGCCTTTTTATTTCAGGAGAAGTCGACTCCACCACACATTACCCATATGTTCTTGGAGTTCTGTTTCACTTGAAAACGTATCAACAAGCTGTTGTGGAGTACCTGCAGAGCACAGTCTTGGATTCTGTTGCAGATAACTGCAAGGCCAGATTATGTTTATAGTAGCTTCTTTATGTAGTAGCTTGTAAAATGAATGAATTTGTGTTATCTTTATGCATGGTAACCTGATTAGTCCTCTGTATGAGAATTATGTGTAAGTGTAGCTAAAGCATAGAATTTTGTCATTTAAACTAATGCAAGGTAGACGCAGACTCAGATGACGTTTTTACTTGCTAGCAGAAACATCTTTGCCTGACCCTTAGGCAGATTCCCTATTTCTTTACTTAGCGGCAGATACTTTTAGAGCAGATGCTCTTTCACTTGCTTTCATGGCATGTTAGAAATTGTGTTTCTGGTTGGCTAGGGCATGCACCTAAGCCAAGCAGAAACCACCCACTCTAGTCAGGGCAAGGGAGTTAGACGTCCAAGATTCCCCTGTTCACCTCCTTGGTAGCTTGGCATGAGCAGTCAGGCCTATCCCAGAGGCAATGTGTAAAGCGTTTGCACAACACACACAACACACGTGACGCACTATCCCCACCACAAAGAAAACACACCAGCAAGTTATATGAAAATACACTGTATTGTACACAACTCAACTATTAGACCAAACAACACATATCATAGTATCCTGCTACCTTAGCAGTTGTCAGAACGTTACACATTAGTTACTCTGCAGAACTAGCAGTAGTCACATTTAATACACAGGTTACTCAGTATTCTGCAACATAAGCAGTAGTCAGGAAACACGTTATTACACCAAAGCACTTGTCATAAGAATATCATAAACGCCCATATTAGGAACATTATAAACGTATGGCAAGTCAGTAAAACATATTAGCAAGTCATGCCCATAAAAGGAACATTTGCATACACATATGAAACATCATAAAACAGGTAGGCAACATATAAATCAATTATGTCCCTAACGCAAACTTATGTCATATGTAGATCCTGTAGAAAGTACCTGTTTGCGAAGAAGGCACCTCCAGTGCCTGCAGAACGGAAAATGTGGCCCGGGCGCTCCTCTGTGCCAAACGGGGGCCTCTCACTAGTTCTGGGGATGAGGAGGGCAGCACGCACCCCCTCTGGATTAATGAAGGGCCCCTCCTGGGACCCAGGATCACTGCGGCACCCCCGGGCTTCAACCGGCCCTCACGAGGGGGGCCAAAGTCAGCCAAAATGATGTATGGATGCTATAATAACGGGCCCTTCCTGGGGCCTGCGATGTCTGGGGGCTCCCCCGGACCTCAACAGGCTCTTATGAGGGGGGGGGGCGAAGTCCACAAAGTAACTAGGGACGAGGGGGGCATCAGCCCCTGTGGATTTGTAATGGTCCCCTCCTGGGGCCCGTGATCGCTAACGGCCACCCCCGGCCTTCACTGGCCATCCCACTTGGGGAGGCACCACAATGGCACTGGCCCACAAGGGGCCGCGAAATGAAACCAGAGGCGCAGGGGAGCCTCCGGCGAGGCTTCCGCCCTGCCCGCACTCTGGTAAAAACTCCTTCAGGTCTCCTGTGGGGCAGGGAGGGCGGGGAGCCTCCGTTGAGGCTTCCATCCCCACCCGCTCCTCTTCTCACAGAGATAAAGCGGCTCGCCCGGGCCGTCACAGTGATCAGCCCTAAGTCAGGGCCTTCTGGTACCCCGTGGGCGCTCCTCGGAGTGAACCTCGCCCCGGGGACACCGCTAGGAGTACGCTTGCTCCAAATTCCTTTTTCCTCAGTTTTCTCGTGCCCTGGGGGCACAAAGAGTAGCATGACTCCGGCGCTGCACTGAACACAGCCCGGGTCGCAGTAGTGAATTTCCTACGACACAATAAGCACTCCCAAGCGCTGAGGAAATGAAGGTGTACTGCTTTTCCCAAGCGCTAGTTCTATAAAAGGTGAAGTGCTTTCCAAAGCGCTTCAGAGCAGAGTTCAGGAAGAAGGAGCACAGGGGACAGTGCCCAGCAGCAGGCCAGCACAAGGAGGATGCAGGAAGGTCACAGGTCAGCACAACAGCAGCAGTCCATGGCGGTTCCTGGGGAGTCCTTCCAGCCTTCTGTGTCCAGTTCCAAAATGTCTCTAAAGTGTGGGGAAAACTCCCCTGTACTTATACTCAGTTTTTACAGTGTTTTACAATGGTAGGGGAGAGGAGGATCCAACCAGTTACAATTGGTTCTGGGAGTGTCCCCTCTCTCCTCCAGCTCAGGCTCCAAACATCAGTTGGGAGTAAAAAGCCCTATTGTTTGAGGCCAGGGCACAGCCTTTACAAATGTAGGTGTGCCCCACCTCTTCCTTCTCTCAGCCTCGGAAGACTATTCAGTATGCAGATGCACCTCTGTGACGACTCTACCCTCCCTGTGTACAGGCTATCTGAAAAATATGCACAAAGCCCCAACTGTCACTCAGCCCAGACGTGGATTGGAATCAAGCTGCAAAACACCAGAGTCATAAGCACAGAGAAATTAGCACTTTCTAGAAGTGGCATTTCTGTAATAGTAATAAAAATACACCTACACTAGTAAGCAGCATTTCTTACCACCATCACAACCATACTAAACATGCCTACGCTACCCCTCATAAATCAGACAATATCCCCTATATATAAAGCAGGGCATTTCTAATGCAATCCTATGAGAAGGCAGCACTCCCAGCAGTGAGACACCAAGTTAGGCTATTTGTCAATACCAGGACAGGCCACGCAACCTGGCACATGTCCTGCCTTCTACATACATTGCACCCCGTCCATAGGGCCAGCTAGGGCCTACCTTAGGGGTGACTTACATGTAGTAAAAGGGGAGTTCTTGTCTGGGAAGTAAATTTAGATGCCAGGTCCCAGTGGCAGAAAACTTCGCACACAGGCCTTGTGCTAGCAGGCCTGAGACAGGTTTGAAAGGCTACTTCAGTGGGTGGCGTAAGCAGCGCTGCAGGCCCACTAGTAGCATTTAATTTACAGGCCTGGGTATAGAGACACCACTGTACAAGGGACTTATAGGTAAATTAAAAATGCCAATTAGGTATAAGCCAATCATACCAACTTTAGATGGGAGAGCACCTGCACTTACCACTAATCAACAGTGATAAAGTGCTCAGAGTCCTAGAGCCAACAGCGAGAGGTCAGAAAAAATAGGAGGAATTAGGTAAAAAGTCAGGGGAGGAACCTGCCACAAGAGCCAGGTCCAGCATGGCAAAATCCTTTTTTCCAGATTTGTTAGCAGAAATTTCCTCAGCTTAGCAGGGTAGAGTGCTCTCTTTGTGGTAGAAATAATTTTGCTTAACATTCTTTTTGATGTGACTTTACAGCAGCTTGTCTTGAACTGTATTTAATTGTTAAATGGCTATTATATTGTATTGCTTGCTGATAACTAATACTGATGATTTAAGTTTGTAACTTTGGTAATCCTATAATAAACCTATCTGGTTTGAAACTTAATCACTCTTTGCCTTCCTTGGGAAGCCAAATGTGTTTCATGATATTGAAATGTATTGCATCGGAGAACACTTTTTGAACGAGAGTTTGCACCAAAATTTGTAGAATGTAAAGTGCTCCAACAGTCAATGTCGGGACGGGCCACTCACCTGAAAAGCAGGATGTCTGCAGGGGCGATGGTATGCCCCCGACCTCCTGGAACACATCTCAGCACTTCCTGGTGGACACAGAAACCCAGGCAGGTGCCCCAAAAGGAAAGAGGGAGTGGAAGAGAAAGAGACAAAACACTGCCACGTCGTGCCGGTCCAGCCGGGCATCCTGTATCTTCGGGGGGCAGGTCGATGTTGACAGAGTGATAGTAGAGTTAGTGCACTCAACTTCCTTGAAACTGAATCTCTCTTTCTGATATAGGCACGGTAGTGGTAGAAGAACACCGGGATGCTCCAGCACTTTTCTTGGATAATAATAACTGTTGGCACAATTACTAACACTGCATTACCAAAAACCCAAACTGAGTACCATAACAATAAGTACTGCGACACTAGGGCTGGCTTCACAGAGATTCACTGTTGCACACTACAATTAGAACTGTGGTTGCACTTATCATGCACAAGAAAGACAAACAAGGGCATTAATTATATCATGTATTACTTTCCTGCATGCATAGGGTTAAACTTAAAAGGAACAAAAACAATCCAAGAAATACAAATGTCCACTCTGTGTTTAAACAGTTAGGGTGGCACAGTTTGGTTTAGATTCACTGTGTGTGTGAAAAATCCTTCAAAAGCAAATTCCTCAAACATGAAACACAGGCATGAATGACACAATTTAAATCCAAGAGTTATGCTATTAGAGAAAGAAAAGTCATGTAAATGCTCTTTTAAAATTACACTGTTCCTTTTTGTAGTACTTGAGGTCAAGCAGATTTCCTGAAGCACATTTAGGCAAGTAACTACAATAATAATGTAGAAATTTCAGAAGTGCATTTGTCTCTTCAAGATAAGCACTCTGCCAAAATACGAGGTCTAAAATACTCCAGCTGTTCTAGGAAAGCGGGGCGCTCAAAGAACAAACTCCCTGGAGAATACTAGTCACTTAGCTGCAGTCTTTTCCAGGGTGCTTGAGGAATGCCTGGTGTCAGCTGGTACAGGAACAAAGAAAAGAATTGCCTCAAAAGTCCTGAATACGAGGATGGCAGCAGGGGCTGGACTGTTAAATCAGATGCTGAGATCAGGAAGCCAAACAAAGCCAAGCAGGGAGGCATGCTTCACTCTGCTATTTATAGCTCATCAGGAAAGCAGTTGATTTTCCACATGTGGATGAGTCACCACACCCAATTAGAAGCACATGTCTAAACCACACCCAATTAGAAGAACGTCTACACGTTGCAGTGATTGCTCACATTAGCAAACAAGCATTGGTAAAACAAGCATTGATAAAACCAATTGTGTAACACAGCACATTATGTTTACTTAGAAAAATGAAGGTTTAACCAAGAACAGAGATATGATTTAACCCTAATCCCTGGGGATGCTGCCAGATAACGCAGGAAGCAGCTTGGGGATTCCTGACAGTCAATAGGTGGATAAATGGATGCACAATTACGAGCATGAGTGATTTGGTGAAGGAGGATTGACTGACTGCATGAAGAGAAGCATACATTTCTCCCTCCTTCGCAGACCTTTCAGTCATTATCTTGTATTCCCAGAGAAAAGTCATCTTGAAAATAGGAGTTGTCTATTGCCAGTAGAATCGCAGTCCCTGAGTGAGAGTGTCGGAGAGTGCATCCTCTCACTTTAAAGGTCTGATGGCAATACAGAATAGAATTCCAGACATTAGAAAGAAAACAAAAGGCTTGTTTAGTAACATAAAGTGTAGACAGTCCTTGGTTTTGAAATGCAGAGTTTATTTCAGCTTGCAGGTATGTGGCTTCCCTCCTGCCAGGAACCGACTAACTGTCAAGGATGGAATCCATGCATTCTGACAATCTAAAATGATGTAACATTCAGAACATAAGATGGGGAAGATCCTTAAAGGCATAACACAGCTTCCTCCTTTATATCAAAAAGAAAATGGAGAACTACAACAAAAACGACATAATAACATTGAAACATATTATCAAAATATCAATGCTCAGTATTGTCCACTAAAAGCAAAACTATGGGGTGTGGATCCGGGTAAAGTCCTGCAACTGACAAATATGTAATGCTTATTTCAAAATATAATCCTATAAAAACACAGGTGGCTTGCAACATCTCTGACTCCTTGTCACCAAATCCCTACCTACCTCTCTACAGTCAATATCAACACCAGTCTTGCTCCGTTTTCTGATAATGACCCCATTTTCCATCATCATAAATCCACTTTTACCCTTGTTATCTTTGTTTATAGATGTATCGATTCACAGAGCTTCTAGTATAATGCAACCCTTGTCTTGTTCCACCTGTCCCCATTCTCGAGCACAATATGCCAAGCATGAACTGGTCTGACCATAAAAGGTCCCACAAATGTTGACAACCATGCCCCCAACCGAGCTTTTTTGATCTTCACCCAATCTCCTAATTCTACTTTGTCTTTTCTACCTCTTAGACCACCTTCAATAATCATGATCATGTCATCTCGCCTTAACAACCATTCAGGAAGTAATCCGGTACCTGACTTTCTCCCCCTCAAACACTCAAATAGAGACTATTTGCTTGCACCATTTTCAGTAGTATGATACACCCACACTAGTTCATCAACCATTCTCTTTACATCTTTGCCACTTTGGAGTCCCATCAAGATAGTACCTTTAACCAAATGGTTGTCCCTGTCCGCTAGACCATAGCCTTGTGGGTTGTAAAGGGCAGTGCGTTTGTGCTTGATGCCACATTTCATTAAATGTTCTTTCATTTCAATTGAATTGAACTGTGTGCCATTATCTGTAATGAGAACTAACGGTAAACCTTCAAGGAACACTTGCTTCAACAACATAATAGTATATTTTGTCATCACCTTCTTCATAAATTGTACCACTAGCTATTTCGAATGAACATCAATCATAATAAGGGAATATCTCAAGCCTGAACCCAGCTCATTCATGGTTTCAATAAAATCCATGCAAACATTGTTCCATGGCTTTGCTGAGTTTTCAATATGGCCTCTATCAGATTGTGCACCTGTCTTGGGGCTTTTCTCACTCTCTTTCCAATCGTGACATATTAACACCCAGCTCATGGCATCTCCATCCATACCTGGCCACAAAAATGTTTCCTCTGACTTTTACTTGTGAGATGCCTCTCATGGGCCAAAGATACAATCTGCTTCCTCAACCCTTGTGGTGGTTTAAACTTCTTGCTCCTCATTATTATCTCCTGTCTACTTAAGGACAACTCTTCGAAAATCTTCAAATATGGCCTTACCCCAAGGACAACCACACTTTCTCTTTTACTACCTTTCACAATCAAAATGTTAACCTCTTTCAGCACTTGATCATTTTCCATTTGTCTCCGCCACTCTTCCTTGGTACATGCTCCATCTTCAAAGTCTTCCACACCAGTCAACCAAGCTGCAGCTCCTTCAAGTTCCTTAGTTAATACTGCTTCCTTGTCTATGTCTCTCCAATCTAAAGAAAGATGCGTCGAACAATTTGCTTGAATATTCTTCCAACCAGGAATATATTCCACCTTGTACAGGTATTCTTGTAGTTTTGCTGACAATCTTGCAAGCCTACCTGACCCTTTTCCGGCCCCTACTTGCTTCAACACCTTTACCAAAGGTTTGTGATCAGTGCAAAGTACAAATGTCAGTCCCCACACATACAGGGAGTGCAGAATTATTAGGCAAGTTGTATTTTTGAGGATCAATTTTATTATTGAACAACAACCATGTTCTCAATGAACCCAAAAAACTCATCAATATCAAAGCTGAATATTTTTGGAAGTAGTTTTTAGTTTGTTTTTAGTTTTAGCTATGTTAGGGGGATATCTGTGTGTGCAGGTGACTATTACTGTGCATAATTATTAGGCAACTTAACAAAAAAAATATATACCCATTTCAATTATTTATTATTACCAGTGAAACCAATATAACATCTCAACATTCACAAATATACATTTCTGACATTCAAAAACAAAACAAAAACAAATCAGTGACCAATATAGCCACCTTTCTTTGCAAGGACACTCAAAAGCCTGCCATCCATGGATTCTGTCAGTGTTTTGATCTGTTCACCATCAACATTGTGTGCAGCAGCAACCACAGCCTCCCAGACACTGTTCAGAGAGGTGTACTGTTTTCCCTCCTTGTAAATCTCACATTTGATGATGGACCACAGGTTCTCAATGGGGTTCAGATCAGGTGAACAAGGAGGCCATGTCATTAGATTTCCTTCTTTTATACCCTTTCTTGCCAGCCACGCTGTGGAGTACTTGGACGCGTGTGATGGAGCATTGTCCTGCATGAAAATCATGTTTTTCTTGAAGGATGCAGACTTCTTCCTGTACCACTGCTTGAAGAAGGTGTCTTCCAGGAACTGGCAGTAGGACTGGGAGTTGAGCTTGACTCCATCCTTAACCCGAAAAGGCCCCACAAGCTCATCTTTGATGATACCAGCCCAAACCAGTACTCCACCTCCACCTTGCTGGCGTCTGAGTCGGACTGGAGCTCTCTGCCCTTTACCAATCCAGCCACGGGCCCATCCATCTGGCCCATCAAGACTCACTCTCATTTCATCAGTCCATAAAACCTTAGAAAAATCAGTCTTGAGATATTTCTTGGCCCAGTCTTGACGTTTCAGCTTGTGTGTCTTGTTCAGTGGTGGTCGTCTTTCAGCCTTTCTTACCTTGGCCATGTCTCTGAGTATTGCACACCTTGTGCTTTTGGGCACTCCAGTGATGTTGCAGCTCTGAAATATGGCCAAACTGGTGGCAAGTGGCATTGTGGCAGCTGCACGCTTGACTTTTCTCAGTTCATGGGCAGTTATTTTGCGCCTTGGTTTTTCCACACACTTCTTGCGACCCTGTTGACTATTTTGAATGAAACGCTTGATTGTTCGATGATCACGCTTCAGAAGCTTTGCAATTTTAAGAGTGCTGCATCCCTCTGCAAGATATCTCACTATTTTTGACTTTTTCTGAGCCTGTCAAGTCCTTCTTTTGACCCATTTTGCCAAAGGAAAGGAAGTTGCCTAATAATTATGCACACCTGATATAGGGTGTTGATGTCATTAGACCACACCCCTTCTCATTACAGAGATGCACATCACCTAATACACTTAATTGGTAGTAGGCTTTCGAGCCTATACAGCTTGGAGTAAGACAACATGCATAAAGAGGATGATGTGGTCAAAATACTCATTTGCCTAATAATTCTGCACTCCCTGTATGTAAAGAAGTATTAGACTGACCAGGCTGCAGCTAAAGTCTCCCTTTCTATCACAGAATAATGTAATTCTGCCTCTGTCAAGGATCGGGGCAAAAGCCACAGTTTTTCCAACACCATTATGTACTTGTGACATAATTGCTCTTATCCCTGTGGCACTTGTATCTACTGTTATGAATGTCTTCACTGTGGTGTCAAAATGCACTAAGATACCAGCACTACATATGTCTTTCTTGATACCTTCAAAGGTGCCCTGTTGTTCCTTTCCCCAATTAAAATTACTACCTTTCCACAGCAAACCTCTCAAGCATTCTGTCTTTTCAGCAACTTTGTTGACAAATTTACAATAATATTCCACAAGGCCCATAAATGAACGTAATTGATCCATGTCTTGTGGAACAGGAGCAAATTTTATTGAGCAGATCATGTTTTGGCCGAACTCCTTCAGTTGTAATAGTGTGTCCAAGATATTCAATCTCTTGATCAAGAAACTTACATTTATCTTTTCTCAAGGTGAGACCTGCCTCAGATAATCTCCTCAAGGTTTGTTTAAGGACATAGTTATGTTCTTCTGTCTTACCAAAAACCAGAATGACATCTTGAAAGTTGATGATATTCTTTACATTTTCGAACACCTCTGACATCATACGCTAAAAAACACTGGCCAAAGAGTAAAGGCCAAATGGCATTCTGGTAAACTGAATTGTTCCCTCCATCATTATAAATGCTGTAAGACTGTTAGAATTTTCATGCAAGCAAATTTGATGATATGCATACTTGAGATCTAACTTAGAGAAAAATGTTCCTCCCTTCAACAGCTAAATAATTTCATTTATATTAGGCAAAGGAAAACCTTTAGTAACTATCTCATGATTCACACTCCTCAAGTCCACACAGAAGCGCAGCCGACCCTCTGTTTTCTCTGTGATAACCACTAGAGACACCCAGCTTGTGGCTTCCACAGGTTCAATAACCACTTGCAAAGCATGTCATTCGGTAATTTTTTTACTTCAGATCTTATCACTTTGCTCACTTTATGTTTCGCAGGTATGTCTCTCTTCTTCAGTTTAATCTCATGGAAATACATTTCAACAGGCCCACTTCCTCTCTAAATATGTCATTGGCTTGCTCAAGTGTTCTCTCAATAATAATTTCACCCTCCACCATTACTTGGTTGGGCACCCTGGCATTCATGATAATATGTAAATCAAATTGGTGTACCCATCTTGAAATCAGGGGGCCACTCTCTGCCACATACACCTTACCAGTTATTTATCGTGATTCAAATTTTATAGTAGCTGAAAAGTAATCTAAAATATTGATTAATATCCCATGGGATTGATGTCTTTTGGGGACAGGACAATTAAGAAAAATTGATTTGGGAATAATGGTAAACATGGAACCAGAATCTACCATCAGATCTACTTCCCTGCCCATTAGTAGGAACGAAGCTATGGGATGTGACCTTCTACCTGCAAAATCACCCTTGTGGTCCACACTCAATATGTGATATTCACCAAAGTCATGTGAGAGTTCTCCCATTCCTGTCACTGCCACACTAGATTTGGCACTCCCTTTACACACCTGGGCATTTTGCCCTTGTTGTCCACACTTAAGACAATCGTTATTGGTGACAAAACAATTTTTTAAATCCCCTAACTGAAAACTGCTTTCACACCTAAAACTGTTTCCTCACATTGGGTTCTGTGAAACAGTTTTCTTTTGCAGTCTTTTCTCATTTTTACCGTACTTATTCACTACACTCACGGTTTCCTGCTCCTCTTCTTCCATATGTATGGGAGACACCCCTCCCACTTCCTTCAGCCATGTCTCTCTCACCATTCTCATGCATACGAAACTCCGACTCCTCCACTATTTTGGCGATCTGCATGGTGTCCTTCAACTAGGGTTTTTTGCTGCCCATGGTTTTTCTTGAATTTATGTACCTCTACATTGCACTATAAGTTGGTCCCTTAATAGTTTGTCCATCATTTGCCCGAACTGACACTTTATAGACAACTCTCATAGACTAGAAACAAAATCATCAATGGACTCTTCTGATTTCTGTGAATGTGTATAAAATGTGTATTTCAACACTGCTATATTGGTCTCTTTTGTGAACCTATGCTCCAGACATAACATTGCTTCCTTATACACATCCTCAATTAAATGATTCTCAGCATCCAAAACTTGTGGTAAGTGCTTGAATATGTGTTGACCTTCATTGCCCAACACACTTAATAGTAGTTATTTTTTCCTTCCTGCTCTGAAATTGTGTCCATTTAGGGCTAATAGATAGTTTTCAAACATATCTATCCAATCTTCCCATGCTATTGGAGGTGAACCTTGATGTGCCAGGAAAATAGGAGGTGTTAATAAAGAGTTGTTTTCCATGGTTTCCCAAAAATAAGAGATCAAACTAGATTGAAATGGGTCATACAAGTTCAATGACAGATGAAACAGGTAATCTGGATATTATCAATAAATAAAGTTCCTCGACACGGTTGCCAAGTTGCTTTACCCTAATGTTAGAATAAGCTTGCTTGGGCGAATCCTTCTTCACTATCTGTGTAGCTTATTCACTAATCGTTAGACCTTCGTTAGTTTCACTTTCGGTGCTTCAGAGACAGGCAGACATGGGACTAGCAAGTAAGAACCTAATACTTTTCCTGGCAATGTTTACTCTTACTGAAGTTGAGAGATTTTCCTTGTTAAAAACGTGTAAAATGGCGGCACCCGTAAAGATGATTGTCCTTCCTTGCTCAAGCGATGAAGCACATTAGAAGGCTTGTGTTGAGTCTCATGCCAGTGCACACTTCAAAATGGGCTTGTGCCATTACAGTACCTGTGCCCTCAAGTTTATTCAGCATGAGCTCTCAGGCCTCGCTGAAGTACTCTCACCGTAAGCACTACAATAAGCTGTGGTAAAAATTTTAATGTGCTTGTGCTGATGCAGTTGATAACGCTACAATAGAGCTGAATAATTCCTCAAAATTCACGCTCCGAGGCACATGAAAAGTTGCTCCCTTTAAAGTTACAAATGCTGGTACTACGTGTATGTTAACAAATGTCTGGTGTTGCGGCATACGATACCATGATAAGTGGATGTTCACAAGAGTAAACAGCCTCCAGCCTCTAATCTGCTGGGTTATTAGACACTCAGCAGGAAGGCTGTGTGCTGGCAGATTGTCAACAAAATGTAGTAACATAAAGAGTAGACAGTTGATAGAGCGTTCCGTCCTAATAAATTACCTGTATTTGGACGCTCTTGGGTCGATGAATCTTTTGACCAAGTGGGGCTCTCTTCACCCGAGATTAGTCAATTTAATCAAATCAATAATCAATAACGAACATAAGCAATGCCCTGATCAACATAACACTTCACAATTAATCCAGAAAACATTTCGGCGAACCATGACCTTCCGGCCATGAATAACCACACCAGTTCATTCAAAGTTAATGAATTTATTTCCCTATATTAACAAAGCTAGCACGATATAAATGTGTCTCAACACCAAATGATATATGTAAATGAACATTAATAGCTGTCCATAACGGCGAAAAAGATGCAATCTATGCAGCATTTGAATAACAATGCATTCGATAATAGCAACGCAAACCACTAAAACTATAATCTGTAATGGGCTAATTGCATACATTAGTCAGCATAACAAGGTCTCAAATTGCATCGTGCAGCAAATGAATCCTCACCTAACCTCAAATTAGCATCTGCATGTGGGACTTCATGCAAAAACAATTTAGCAACATTGATTTGGAAAACTCCTAACTAGGGCTCTTATCAAAAATCAGCAGTTGGTTACCTAAAAAGAAACACAATGCAATTGTACATTTTCCTTTCATATTTACCAAATTCAATCAGCATTCAAGGAAGTCTTCGTCTCACAGGTACCGGTTTCGATCAGCATGGGACGGGGGCAAAGGGGGCAGGGTGGACGGGGCAATTGCCTCACAGCGGCAAGATAAAAGGACAAAACTACTACTTTATGCAAAGGGGCAAATCAAAGTTAAAGTCTCTAGAGCGAGAATTACTTAAAGTCTCTTTCTCTCGATTAGAGAAAGTATCAAAGTCTCATTCAAAATGGCGTCGAACATCAATTGGCATCGTAGAAGATGGCAAAATGACGAGGTCAGCAAGATGGGCCATAATGGCTGCAATGGGCAATAATGTCCTCAATGGGTGCAGTGGGTAATGGCTAATGGCTGCTTTCTTCTTGTGCACCAGGTTTAAATAATCAACAGTTCAAATCCAGTAGGGTCTTCCATTGGAGGGTTCATAGGTTGGCTTCAAATTGTCCAATCAAAAACAACAATTCACAAGCTTCTACCTAGGCATACATTATCCTTGGAGTCGGGAACGTAAGTTGCAACATATTTTACCAATTAACTCACTTTCAGAGCTTCCATTGTCTGCACCTGCAGATTGACCTTGGAGCAAAGAAGAAGATGCCAGGCTGGCAGGAAACCTTAAAGATAAGCATGTGAACCGATCTCACTGGAAAAGTACAGCTTCAAGCAAGAATACACGTTTTATTAGCACATTAGAAAAACACGAGCATCTAAACCGTGAGACAAGGCAACTAGGCCGAAGCCTCCACTAAAGTTATGCTAAGTTAAAACATTTCAAACAAGCAAATCATGGCACACGTTTACGGTTATGTCAGATTAGTACAATTCTAATACATCACGTTATATAAAGCACGCTTATAAATGTTGGCGAACTACTCTGAGGGCACATTTGTCCCCGTACAATCTTTATTAGTTCGGTTAAAGTCACACTTGATTATTGCAGCACTACGTTTTATGCACTAATAAATGTAAAACCTTCATTTCTGCGTCATCAATCCCTCCTTGGTGACTATTTGTCATCACACAAAACTATTCCCACAAATTTTATTCCATTAAAATTCTGTCAGTTCTCTTTGCCTTTTAGTTCCCCTTGTTCTTGCCTTGTATTCTTCTGCCATTCTTTTCATCATTTTCTCTTCCTTCCTTCTCTTAATTCTTGCCATGATCATTAGTATTCCCCTCTTTATTCCCCAAATCCCAAAGATGCAAATTAGTACTATTAGTATTCCCTGTATTATTTTTTGTAATATTCCATTCCAAATGCCACCAAGCCAATTTCCCACTGAAGCAACTCCCTTTCCAACCTTCTCCCAAACTCCTGGTTCTTTCAATTCCTTCAAGTCTGCACTCTCTTTTGTTAGATTTGCAAGCATTGTTTTAATCTTCACACTGTTGTCTGGTATATACGTGCAACAGTGACGCGCACCAAGCATTTTGCAAACGCCGCCTTCCTTTGCTAAAAGAATGTCTAGGGCAAGCCTGTTTTGAAGAGTCATAGCTCTTTCTGCTGCAAGTTCAGCATCCATCAGGATTATAGCACCTGAAAACTTTGTCAACATGTTATCCACTATAGTAGACAACTTTCTTATTTTGATGGAATTCAACACAACTCCCAATGAAGGAATCATGGCTCCAAATATATCTCCTACCACAGCAGCTGCGGTCTCTCTTTTCTGGATACGATGAGATCCAGGCGTCTTTGGAATCACTGATAGGTCATCCAGTTGATAAACCTTTGGGAACACTATACCCAAATAACATCTCCCCCACCATCCCTTTGGAAGACGATAATAGGCATTATGCCCACAAATGTAATATACACCAGGTATGACAGGGTCAAGTCCGTTCAGCATGAATGTCCATTTGGCCTTAAAGATAAACGTATGTTTACATTCACTCGCTCCCACGAAAATGTTATCATAATAAGATTCACCACGATATATACAAAATTTCCCTACGTGCCAAGCGTCTAAAGCTATTTTTCCTTGTGTTTTTATTGCGGCAAAAGCATAATTATCTACTGAAGTCCTCTTACTTAACTCCTTTTCTAATTTTGCATTCATTTGTGCCCTTCTATCATCTGTGCGATCTAAAAAGCTTATTTCTACTGCAGAGAGCGAGCAGGTAAGGTTTTCCCTATGAGCGTGAGCTGTTTCAAAAGGTTGCATTGGCTCGAAAAATTCCCTCATTATTTTAGCATCCCAATCTTTAGCAATCTGGCTTAGTTGCGTTATTATAGGAACATATGCAAAGGTAACATCATAATTTTAATAAAAATACTGTATGTTAGTTTGACCATAAAATCTAGAAGTTACTAAACTACATGTAATCCCATATGTAAGAGGCATGTGGTGATAAGTCACCCCTTCCGTTACCGATGTCGGAATCTGTGTACACACATAACAATCTTTCGCATCCATAGTCTCAACATATTCTGTTAGTAGGCGATAGAAAACATTATACGAAAGTTCCTTTTTATCATGCAAGTGTCTCTCATCTAATTCTAGTCTTTTCAATGCGGTTAGTTCAGTGACAGTAACAGGAGCAGAAGTAGAAGCATCAATTTTCTCATTTTCACCCTTACCACGCGTTGCAAGCACTATTGCCATTATTATTAGTACACATGCAGTTATCAAGCCTATACACGCATATTTACAATATTTCACTCTACTGTTTTGTGTAGCGTACTTAGTCATGATCTGTATAGAATCAGAGAGCTAGAAGCACTTATAAAGAAACGATTTAGCAATTAGTTACAAAGCTGAACGAGCGCAATGTTCACACAGTTTTCTTCAGGAGCCCAGTCACTTATCGGTTAGCAGCATTTGTCTCAATTCGGCAATAACTCAGTCTTTTATCAGTTAGCAACGTTGTCTCAAATCGGGTTTAAGAGTCAATCAGGTTATCAAAGTCTTATCAAGTTAGCAAATGTCTCATCCGGTTTAGCAATGTCTCAGCTGGTTGTATCACGTTAGATTATAGCAAGCAATGTCATTTATCAGTTTTTCAGTCAATAGTGTCCATAAAACTTTTCTTTTCTATTGGTATCTCTTCTTCTTCGTTCTCGAGGCTAAGAGATACAAATTCGTCAGTCCAATCGTCATTGACTACATATGCCCATTCTGGACCGGAATATCTCCTGTTTGGTATCCTTTTCCTTTTCAATTTTGCATCTCTCTTTGATTCTGCCTCACTGGTACTTTCCTCTTTGGCCAAGTCTTTTTCTTCACTTGATGTTGGTACCACGACAGACACTTCCTTTCTTTTCTCTTTCACTCTTGGCCCTTCACTGTCGTTCAACGTTTCTCTAGTTCCTAGTTTTACTGGTGATATACTTGGTCTTCTCTTTGCACTGTGTCCACTTGATGGACCTGCGATCTCTTCTGAAGAAGTTTGAACAGTTTCGTTCTGTTCTGCCTTGTCCCCTCCTTCTGGGGAGTCAATCAGGTTTTCCTTTTCTTTTTCTGTACCGTCTGCTTCTGGGAAAGCCCTCCTCTGATCAGGCTCTCCTGCTTCTTCACCTTTTTCGAGCCCTTTGTCACCGTTACTTTCTTCAGGCTCTTTGTCACTTTCAGCTGCTTCAGGCTCTTTGTTACCTTCAGCTGCTTCGTCGCTGTCTGAGGTTTCTCCTTGGTCTTCCCCAAGTGAATCGGTTGTTTCGTCCTCAGAGAATATTTCTCTCTCCTCTATTTCTGCCTGTTCGCTTCTAGTTCTGTTTTGCTCTGTCTCACCGCTCGGCACTTTGTTATCAGGTACTGGCAGTTTCAGCGCTTCAACTTCCTCATCTGTGGGACACAACACTTTCTTTGTATGACTGGCGTGGATCCAGTTGGGAACTCCCGCACACTTCACAGCGGTAGTGGTCGTCAGGATCACTTGGAAAGGGCCTTTCCAACGGGGTTCCAGACACGATTTCCTCACGTGCTTCTTTATCACGACCCAGTCACCTGCTTTCAGTGTGTGTCCTGGACCTTGGATCGGTGACAAGGTGGTTGCTTCCACCTGGTGAGAGAAAGAGCGAACCACGTCAGCCAGACCTTTGCAGTAGTCTAACACCATATCATCTGTAATATTCAAAAGCGCGTTTGCGGGAACTGCAGGAAGTCTCATGGCCCTGCCCATGAGAATTTTGTGCGGGGACAATCCAGTCTTTCTGTCAGGGGTGTTTCTCATTGACATTAACACCAAAGGCAATGCGTCAGGCCATTTCAAATTTGTCGATGCACATATTTTCGCCATTCTTGATTTCAGTGTACCATTCATTTGTTCCACCAGTCCTGAGGCTTCAGGGCGATAGCTACAATGCAGTTTTTGCTCAATGTTCAGCGCTGCGCAAAGTAACTTTATCACCTCGTTATTGAAGTGACTTCCTCTATCTGATTCTAAAGAGATCGGGAATCCGAAACGTGGTATCAACTCCCTCAACAATAGTTTTGCAACTGTAAGGCTGTCATTTCTACGTGTGGGGTATGCTTCAATCCAGTGACTAAAAATGCACACAATCACCAACACATACTTCAGACCTCCATGCACAGGCATCTCAATAAAGTCCATCTGCATTCTGCTGAACGGGCCACCCGCCCTGCCAATGTGGCTCACGTTCACAACCGTTCCCTTTCCTGGGTTCATCTGCTGACAAATGACACAACGATGGCAAACTGCTTCTGCAACTTGATGGAATCTGGGGTTAAACCAATCAGTTTTGAACAATCTTATCATGGCATCTCTCCCTAGGTGAGCCTGCCCAGGATAGAACCGCGCTAGCTGCGATAAGAGACCATTTGGTAAAACAAATTTTCCTTCATTTGAAACCCATAACTCATCTGGTCTCCTTGTACATTGTGACTTAATCCAGGAAGCTCTTTCATCCTCCCTGACGCTATTCTGTAATGCTTTTAGTTCATCCATTGTATCCACGACCTTCAAGGCAAATGCTTCAGCTGGTTCGAGTTCTGGTTCACTTATCAAATTCCATTCATCCCTGAGCAATATACAGTTCAAGGCACAAAATCTTGCGACTTGATCCGCATATGCATTTCCCAGGGAAACATAGTCCTGTCCTTTTGTATGAGCACTACACTTTACCACTGCAATTTCGGCTGGCATCTGAATGGCGTGTAACAATTCCCTTATTCTCTCCCCGTTTTTCACTGGGGACCCTGAAGAGATCAGGAAACCTCTCTGTGACCATAGTTGCCCAAAGTCGTGCACAATTCCAAACCCGTACTGACTGTCAGTGTAAATGGTAACCTTCATCAATGTAGACAGTTGGCATGCTCTTGTAAGGGCTACAAGCTCTGCGACTTGTGCGGAATAGACTCCTTGAAGCAAGGATGCTTCCAAGACACCTGTTACAGTACATACAGCATATCCTGCTTTCAAAATTCCCAACCCATCTCTTAGACATGAACCATCAACAAAAATAATATGGTCATTTTCATCAAGCTTAGTATCCCTAATATCAGGTCGGGTTTTGTGCAAAATTCAGTCACCTGAAGGCAGTCGTGCTCGACGTCTTCAGCGTTCTCAATTTCAGCATTTTCACCGGGAAGCAAGGTTGCTGGATTCAACGTAGTGCACCTTTTCAGCTGCACATTCGGTGAGCCCAGAATTATTGTTTCATACCTTGTGAGTCTTGCTCCAGTCATGTGTTGCGTTCGGGAGCGGGTCAAAAGTATCTCAACTGAGTGAGGGACCATGACTGTTACTGGGTGTCCCATCACTATTCCTTCACTCTGATTGAAGCTGATACCAACTGCTGCTACGGCGCGCAAACACCCTGGCAGTGCTGCTGCGACCGGATCCAAAGTAGCTGAAAAATACGCTACTGGTCTGTTTATGCCACCATGGGCTTGGGTCAAGACAGACAAAGAACATGCATCACGTTCATGACAAAACAATGTGAAAGGCTTTGTGTAATCAGGCATACCTAAAACTGGAGCCCTGCACATGCATTCTTTCAATTCAATAAAAGAATCCATCTCATCTCCTTTCAGCTCAATTTCATCCAAGGCATCCTTCTGGGTCAGTTTCAGTAAAGGCTTTGCTAGAGCTGAGAAGTTGGGAATCCACTGGCGACAGTAGCTCACCATCCCCAAAAACTTCCTCACCTCCCTCCTTGTCTTTGGTGGACTCATTTGAAGTACACTTGTTATTCTTTCCTTCATTATTCTCCGTGACCCTTTCTCTATTTGATGACCCAAGTATTTCACTTTCTTCTGACAGAACTGCAACTTTGAAGGAGACACCTTGTGTCCATTCCTTCCCAAATGGTTCAGTAGAGCAATGGTGTCGGCTGTGCAGCCACTTTCTGTCTTAGATGCAATCAGTAAGTCATCAATGTACTGTACTAGGGTTGACTCGAATGGCAATTCTAACGCTTCCAAGTCTTTCTTTAGAATCTGATTGAAAATTGACGGTGACTCAGAAAACCCTTGAGGAATTCTGCACCAACTGTAAACTCTGTCTAAGAATTTGAAACAAAAGAGAAATTGGCTGTCCTCATGAAGAGGCACCGAAAAGAATGCTTGTGACAAGTCGATGACTGAGAACCACTCGGCATCGCAAGGGACTTGAAACATTATCACAGCTGGATTCGGTACTACAGGGCAGCATTTAATTATGATGTCATTTATTTTCCTCAAGTCCTGCACGATTCGGACCTTTCCACTCGGCTTTATTAGTCCCATGATTGGTGAATTACATGGACTGCTTAACACTTCTTTCAGTACTCCCTGTTTTACAAACTCGTCAATGAGTTGGGCGACTTTCATGAGGGTGTCTTGTGCCATGTGGTATTGTGGGGTCTGGGGAAAGGTTACATTGGGTTTTACGGTCACTTTCACTGGTTCCACTCCTTTCACCAATCCCACCTCTTTTCCTGTCATATCCCACACTTCCTTTCCGACTGTTTCCCGTAATTCAGCTGGAATATCTTCTTCAGTTATCATCGGAAAAAGGTTAATCAGAGGATATTCTTCATCGACAGTTTCCATCTCATCCCCTTCTACACTGTCCTCTTCTTCCCCATCACTGCTCGTCTGAATTCTAATTCCATCGTTCGAACACATAATCGAACATCCCAATTTGCACAATAGGTCTCTCCCTAACAGTGCTATCGGGCTTGAGTCACATACCACAAAATTATGTGACCCTTGATAGTTACCAATTCTGACTTGTACTGGATCTGTGATTGGGTTCGTCAGGTGCCTGTTTGCTACTCCCACTACTTGAACTGTTCTCCCTGAGAGTGGCAAATTTGGTACTTCAATGCTCCTAACAGTTGAATGTGTGGCTCCTGTGTCAACCAAGAATGAAACACGATGACCCATAACTCTTCCCTCCACATATGGACCCTTTTGATCAACTTCCAAGGATGCTGCAAGCACACAATTTCCCTCCTCATCTGAACTTTCACTCTCCCATACATTGTTTATTCCATTCTCACTGTGTAATGGGAACTGTTCTACTGTGCCATTTGTATTCATCACCTGACCCGAGACCTGTGGAGGAACCATCACTTGCTGCTGACTCACTGGTGCCAAAGGTATTTGCATTTGCTGATTAGGTACCATGGGAAACTGCTGTTGCATTGGCTGCATTTGCGTCATCTGCATACGGGGCATCTGCATCTGCTGCGGCTGCATGGGCTGTAATCCCTGCAGCTGATTTATGGTCTGGAAATTTGGGTTTGGACCTCTCATTTTCGGTCCCCTCATTGTCTGGAATGCATTGACATCATTGTTTTGCTGACCAACACCTGCACCTTCCTGCACCACCATCGGGCACTCGCGTTTCCAATGCCCGACGATTCCGCACACGTGACACGGCATCACCCTTTTCAATGCCTGCACACCATTCGGAATCGCAACAGTGTTCAAATCCGGACCATTACTCCCAAAGCCTCCTCTGCCTCTGCCTCTGGCCTGTGGCTGAAACACCATGTTTCCCTGCGGCTGCGGCTGCGGTATCTGCTGTTGGAACCCTTGCAACCCTTGCAAACCTGTCTGAGCTGCTTTAAGTTGCATCACCATCACTTTCTCTTTCAACCTTTTCTGTTTCACTTAAATTTCGTCGCTACAGTATTTCGCATAATTCAACACCTCATCAATAGGCTTCGACTGCCAACAAATCAAATGCGTCTTTATCATCTGACTTATCTCTGGTCTCAGCCCTTCCACAAATCTAAACACAAAATGAAGCATGTCCTTCGCCTCTATTGTTTCCGTGCCACTGTAGTTCTTGAACGCCTTCAACAACCTCTCATAGTAACCATGAATCAACTCTTTAGCCTCTTGGGCAGTTCGATCAATCTTCTGCCAATCCACATTTTTCGCGGCAACCTTCGTCTTCAAATGCTCAATCACCTTATAGTACAAGCTCATTACCATAGGTGATGGTGCACCCGTATCCCTGTCCCTCTCTGGTTCACTTGTCGGCCAACCTACAGCCCTTTTGCAGTCTTCCCACAAATCTGCCGGAACCACAATCTCAAAGAGGGTGTTCAGGTCTTCCCAAAGACATTTTGCAAGCTTCACAAACCTATCAGTCTGTTGATACCATTCAATCGGTTTCTCTCTCAGTTTGGGAAAATCATCCGTAAAAGACTGAATGTCGCTTCTGTGCCACGGTACATGTATTAATTTTCCCCCTGCTGTCTCCCTCATTGGTAACATGGTTATTGCATCACTACTCTGTGGTCTTTTCTCGTTGTGCTCTGGGACACTGTCTTTCCTCTTTTCCTTTTTCTTTGCCCATCTACTTTCCCATTTGTCTAAGCACCTCCACACTTGTGCACTCTGCAGCAATTCTCTAAGGTGCGTTTTCATGCCTGCTGACTGCATGTGTTCAAAGTCTGTGGTCCCGAAATCCAATCTATAGCTCCTGCTCAAGTGTTTTGTCTTGTCTATCTCAACCCCGTTTTTGTCAGCTATTTCTTGCAACCTTCTATGTACCTTGTTCACTTCTCTCGTAATCCTAGGACATAGATACCTCAGCTCTTCTTCCGAGTAGGACTCTAACCTATTCAAACCCATAGTCCCTTCCACCAATTCTTCTGCTTCCATGTTCAACCTGACCCTATTCAGATAGTCCTCTCCCTTCCCACTGGCTGAGCTTTGTGTGGAATTCAGACTGTTGAACCACTGTGTCAGCTGTTGCGCATTCAACCCCATCAGTGTAGCATTCACATCGACTGCCATTGATGGTTGCGGCAACTTTTCAGTGTTCGATGATAGCGGTATCATCAGTGGGGGACTCGACCTCACCACTGTTGACTGAGCACATATGGGACTAAACTCCATCAAGGACCCAGATCCAGTTGGCAGAGCCGCTATCGGAGTTGTCTCTGGAGTGTTTTCTATGCACCTCCTTTCCGTCCCATTCTGCACCACTGATCCTTGACCGCTCATACCTGAGTTAGGCTGAATGTACAAAGGTACCGGTGGACCTACAGTAATGGGTAGGGATATCGCATCTGGGTTCTGTCCATTCCCCAGGTTCTGAGGCATGTTCATTCCCACACTATGGGTCATCATTGCCGGCATGCCCGTCTGACTCCCAGTCATCTGAGCATGTGCGGTTCCCCCCTGCATCTGCTTTTGAGACATCAAAGGCTGGGTTGACTCAGCTTGTGCCAATGTTGGGTTGCGACCATTCTGTACTCCCATTACGGTTGGATCTAGAATCATTCCCGTACTGTTGTCACTGCTGTAGTACCTTGGGACCTGCGGCTGATAATTTTCTGCTGTTTTCAATATAGGCACATCTGGATATATTCTCCTAACCTGCGGTATCTGCGGGGTGAACAGTAAACTCGGGTCCTTAGATCCCGATGGCGTTTCTGAATTCGGAGTTTCATTATTCTGTACCGGTGCCGGAGGGGCAGAACTGGTACTTGGACCTTGTTCACTCTCTGCATAAGGTGGTGGACAGTCGTTCAGCAATTGCATAATGAACTCCTCATCCTCTGACTCGTCTTCTCTCCTTAACTTTTCCTCGTCCTCTCTATCTTTGGAACACCTCCTGTTTGTCTTATAGGTAGCTTTCTTGCCTGTCGCCTCTTCTTCCTTAGCAATTGCGGGAAACAATTTTATCCCCTGCAGTATATCTGACCTCCACACCTTCTGTGCATTATCCCACCTAGCGTCCGCTAGTGTCTTTTCTACCTTTCTTATCCTGGTCTCGAACTTCTTTTGCTGTTGCTGTCTAGTTCCCAAATCGCTAGAGCCTCAAACTGTGCTGGCCTTGGAGGTACCTTCATGTCGTACATCGCGAATCTCAAATTCTCCAGGATCCTTATATTGAATGTCCCATGGATCGGGAACGTTACGCTCCCATGTCTCTCTGTCAGCTTGTGCCATTGCTTTAGCCAAAGGCACGGAGCTACCCCCCTTTCCTCCATTACAATGTAAGCTGGTGTACCTTCGGGTGGCGTCTCCTCTCCTACGCTCGCTTTAATGTAAGACTCCCCCTTCATCGCACTCTTTAATGCTTTAAAAAATTTCATTTTCTCGTCTTTTATTTCACAAAGTTTGTAATCAATAAGTGACTTTAATTCCCGGAATACTCTTCGCTTGCCTTTCCCCTTCCAATCGAGCCCCACGGACTGCGTCCAATCCGTGCGCGGCCCTCCTTTGCAACCAACCTATCCCAGCGCGACTCCTAGTGACGTCACACTCACACACACTGCGGCTGACAAAGCCTCGCGGCTTGTCCTCCTTCACTCCGCTCCTCTCGTAACAACTTCTGGCATGTATCGCGAGCAACCAAATAATAATAAAACAGATCTGTCGGTTTACTACAGGAAGGGTAACACAATTGCTTCAGGACCTTAGGGATTTTTCACTAGCCTCGGCAGTTATTCCATCTTTCTCGGTCCCCACTTTCGCAAGCAAATTCTGACCCGCAGACTCTGCTCTCAACTTGTCAATGATCTATTCTAGTGCACTTAGAATTTGTCAAAGCCCGAAGTCGAAGTTTTCTTCCACTCCCTTAACACACGTACCGACTCGTTGACCACGCCCGGTCAACCTATTAAACCGACCAGACCACAACATAAAACAAGTGTCTCATACACTTTTCAACATACTCCGGAGTCTCTTGACCTCGCAGGGCCCGTCTCAACAACAACAACCACGTGGACCTTTTTCTGCACAAAGCGCCACATGCACATGAAGTTCGACGACTTCCCTACTCTCACACTCGGAGTCGCACCTCCGCTATTCTCTAAAATCCTCGCAACCTTTTCAAACAATCTGCGGCAATAAGCTGTGCAAGCGCAAAACCCTGACTTCACTCATACCGTCACTAGTACCGCCAACGCCGATTTCACACCTCCATTCTCTCCATTCGCAAGCTCCGAGATCCCGGGAAAGTCGCGGGGGATTTAGGGCATCATCATTCTCTCAATCTGTTTTACCCAAGAAAATCTAATTCAACACCATATACTTCTCGAGTGGGGTCTCAAAGAGCGTAACCTTCAATTCAACACCATATACCTCTCGAGTGGGGTCCCAAAGGGCGAAACCGTTACCTCTCGAGTGGGGTCCCAAAGGGCGTAACCGTTACCTCTCGAGTGGGGTCCCAAAGGGCGAAACCGTCCTCTGCTACCATCTACTGATAGAGCGTTCCGTCCTAATAAATTACCTGTATTTGGACGCTCTTGGGTCGATTAATCTTTTGACCAAGTGGGGCTCTCTTCACCCGAGATTAGTCAATTTAATCAAATCAATAATCAATAACGAACATAAGCAATGCCCTGATCAACATAACACTTCACAATTAATCCAGAAAACATTTCGGCGAACCATGACCTTCCGGCCATGAATAACCACACCAGTTCATTCAAAGTTAATGAATTTATTTCCCTATATTAACAAAGCTAGCACGATATAAATGTGTCTCAACACCAAATGATATATGTAAATGAACATTAATAGCTGTCCATAATGGCGAAAAAGATGCAATCTATGCAGCATTTGAATAACAATGCATTCGATAATAGCAACGCAAACCACTAAAACTATAATCTGTAATGGGCTAATTGCATACATTAGTCAGCATAACAAGGTCTCAAATTGCATTGTGCAGCAAATGAATCCTCACCTAACCTCAAATTAGCATCTGCATGTGGGACTTCATGCAAAAACAATTTAGCAACATTGATTTGGAAAACTCCTAACTAGGGCTCTTATCAAAAATCAGCAGTTGGTTACCTAAAAAGAAACACAATGCAATTGTACATTTTCCTTTCATATTTACCAAATTCAATCAGCATTCAAGGAAGTCTTCGTCTCACAGGTACCGGTTTCGATCAGCATGGGACGGGGGCAAAGGGGGCAGGGTGGACGGGGCAATTGCCTCACAGCGGCAAGATAAAAGGACAAAACTACTACTTTATGCAAAGGGGCAAATCAAAGTTAAAGTCTCTAGAGCGAGAATTACTTAAAGTCTCTTTCTCTCGATTAGAGAAAGTATCAAAGTCTCATTCAAAATGGCGTCGAACATCAATTGGCATCGTAGAAGATGGCAAAATGACGAGGTCGGCAAGATGGGCCATAACGGCTGCAATGGGCAATAATGTCCTCAATGGGTGCAGTGGGTAATGGCTAATGGCTGCTTTCTTCTTGTGCACCAGGTTTAAATAATCAACAGTTCAAATCCAGTAGGGTCTTCCATTGGAGGGTTCATAGGTTGGCTTCAAATTGTCCAATCAAAAACAACAATTCACAAGCTTCTACCTAGGCATACATTATCCTTGGAGTCGGGAACATAAGTTGCAACATATTTTACCAATTAACTCACTTTCAGAGCTTCCATTGTCTGCACCTGCAGATTGACCTTGGAGCAAAGAAGAAGATGCCAGGCTGGCAGGAAACCTTAAAGATAAGCATGTGAACCGATCTCACTGGAAAAGTACAGCTTCAAGCAAGAATACACGTTTTATTAGCACATTAGAAAAACACGAGCATCTAAACCGTGAGACAAGGCAACTAGGCCGAAGCCTCCACTAAAGTTATGCTAAGTTAAAACATTTCAAACAAGCAAATCATGGCACACGTTTACGGTTATGTCAGATTAGTACAATTCTAATACATCACGTTATATAAAGCACGCTTATAAATGTTGGCGAACTACTCTGAGGGCACATTTGTCCCCGTACAATCTTTATTAGTTCAGTTAAAGTCACACTTGATTATTGCAGCACTACGTTTTATGCACTAATAAATGTAAAACCTTCATTTCTGCGTCATCACAGTCCTTGGTTTTGAAATGCAGAGTTTATTACAGCCTAGCAGGTATATGGCTTCCCTCATGCCAGCAAGCGACCAACTGGCAAGGCTGAAATCCACGTGTCCTGACAATCTAAAATGACATAACATTTGGAAGATAACATGGGGAAGGTCCTTAAAGAAATGACACCTCACAAGCCATAGACCAGAACAAACAGACTGGGTACATGGTGAAAACAAAAGAAGGGCCAACATGGTTAGCTCCCAGCTGACGCAGCCAACAGTGGTGCCCGTCTTTAAATACAAATCATTATCTTATATCACTCTGAGGTACTGTGATCAACTAATGATGAGAGAAGTGATTAGAGCACATAAACATAATTCTGGCTTACACACTTGCATTTTGTGTACATGCACAAATAAATGTATATGCTTCTTCCTCATTTCTCCTATCTTCCCAAATTTGAAACACTTAAAAAGAAGCTCTCCTCTCAGGAAAGACACTCTGGGTGTTAGCCCAAAAGGCAAGCTTCAAAGGAGAAGCCACCTTTGAAGGGCAAATGCCGATAACACTCCTGGGCAGGCTGCCTTTTGTTCATGTAGACAAGTTGGAGACAGGGTCAGAGAGGGAAAACCCATCCCCCTAACCAGTTTTCCTGTGGGGGTGTAGCTCCTAGGTGGCCAGACATCTAAAGTGGGCTAACAAAGCTCCTGATGACTGAAGAGGGTCCCCAACAACATGAGAGTGGCTAGAATAGTGCACTCTGAGATTGCCAGATGCCACACATGGCAGGACATTCGTCATCAGAAGGGAGGGGACCTTGTATCCCATTGGCTATTGGTCATGTGGTCCCCGCAGGGCTCTGTCCTGGAATAAATAAGGCACCCCTGGCTCCATGCAAGTCATATCATGATGGATTTTGAGAAAGGAATGAAGAAGGACTGCACTTGAAACTGCACAAAGAGAGGCTGCACCGTCAGAAGGACTGCACCTGCTTCACTTTGGACTAATGAAGTTTAGAATGTGCCTGTGGCTCCTGACCTGGGGGGAGTGTTGATTACCAGCCCCAAATTGAAGTAGATACACCAACGATTAATTGCCCAATCCCCTGTAACCAACTCCAGGGACTCAAAAGCTGAAGAAGCCCAAACCAGCAAGTTGGTAGTCACCACAGACGTTTTGCTGCTACCTGCCAATGGACGCCCAAAGAGACCTATCCCCAATGGCCTAAAGTTGCACCCACGTCTGCCTGACCCGAAAGTGCCATCAGAGTCTGGACTGGTCATCCAAGAGGGACACTAGCCCTCACCAAAGAATTTTACCCCAACTGTGGTGCAAGGAGTCCAGCAGTCCAGCATCGGCTGGCCAGCTATTTTATCAAAGAGGTTTTTGTGGGACCCCGACCTCTGCAGCCAATGGCGCCCCACATCACCTTTGGACCGAGGAATCACCACAAAGGCAGCCCCGTCAGCTGCACCTCAACCGTAGCATTTTTTAGCATCTTTTCATCCTGCATCCCCAGCATCAGGCCACTCCATTATAGCTTATTGAGTTGTTCTCTAGAGGCTGGAACTGGACTGAAAATGGCTCTGGTGTCCAGGTAACTGTTCAAAGTATCCCTTCTGACCCCCTAGACCTCCATCCTGTCAGATTTTGTCACCCAAGCCAGACTGGAATAGTCAAACTGACTCTTTCAAACTTTTAAAAAGTTTACACATTTTTTGTTGATAAAGGCTTGTCTGCAGTTGCATTTAAAAGTGATAATATCTTCTAAAATCTGTATCTCCGGAACACTCTGGTGGATTTTGCTCATGAAGGTCTCTAAAATTTAGTAAAAATATACGTTATTTTCAAATATATGGTGTCCTTGTTCTTTCATGTTGTGTGACTTTCTCATTACGTTGTTTGGTGTGGGTCAATGCTTCACACTAACTGCCTTTATGCAAGCCTTGCTGCTCGAAAGCCATAACTACGCAGGGTTGAGCTTAAGGTTGTTCAAACAAGCCTGACTTGACCAGAGACAGTTTTTATGAGTGTATTCCACGATAAGGCCCCACAGCCATATCATATAATACACCCAAATCCTGACAGTATATTTACATTTGCCTGTGACACCTCTGTGTATAACCAGTGGTGGCTGCTTTTGGGGCAAATTGGCTGGGCAGGGGCCACAAAACAAAAAGACAACAAACATGGAAATAAAAAGAAACAAATAAATGTACCTGGCCCCGCCGCATCGGTGCCTCATCGCCGCTCTTCTGGCTCCACTCACTGCAGACACAGGCACCCAGCCTGTCCTGCGGCCAATCCCAATGCTGTTCTCATGCTGCTGGTAGCATTAGAAGAGCATCAGGAATTGCCTGAGCACCTTCGATTTGCACTCCCAAACAGACTGGGAGCCTGTGCCTGCTGTCTCCAACCCGGCAACACTGCTTGGGTTGGAGACAGCTCAGTGTGCACGTCGTTTTGACCATCGTGAGACGGCCTGCCAAACCAAAAAACGCACTGAGGGGATAGCACACTACTCCCCCTCCATGGCTGTCATCCCCCTTGGCCCCACCCCCTATAAAAAGAAAACGATAATAAACAGAGTTTATTATCGTTTTCTTTTTCATGTTTTGCAGCTGCTGCTGCTGGTGGGGAGTGGGCACCCCCCCCATAGCGGAGGAGACACCTCTGTGTAAAACTGAACTTTCAATATTGGATACCCTTCCACCTAAGTCATATGGGGCAAATAGAAGAATTATGTAGGCCCTGACTTGCCTATGAGCTGACGATTCCATGGTGGAATAGTCCGCACTACATCATGAGGGGTACATATCTGTGGTGGTGTGGGCATAGAATAGGGAAGGCCGAACAAGGATTGGGGACTTTGACTGGAGCGCCACATGCAAGGCATTGCAAGCCTTACTCTTGTGGTTGCAGTTGTCTTATTTTCTAATGATAGATCATTTGAATGTGTGTTTCATGTGGTGTGGCAATGCCAAGATTGTCTCATTTTTGACCAATCGACAACAAAAATCACAGATCCAAAATGTATAACTACACAATATTCTGATGTATTAATTCAAATGTGGCAGCCACTGTAATTAGGCAATGACTGAATGGGGCAGAGCCAAAAAGCCAATGTTTGTAGGCAGCTGACCCAAAGTCTGTATTCTGTATACTGTTAACAAAAGGCATTTGGCTTTGCCAGACCTGCAAACTTTGCAAAGGATATTAGTGGTTGTCAAAGTACTTGTGTTCATTGGGCAAGTACCTCTTTTGCATAAGCGCCCACCACCAGGTGGTAGGTTGTGGTAATTACACACGGACACAGATCACAAGAAGTGATTATGTGCACAGGACCAGTTTGTGCACCTTATGTGAATGCAATGACTCAGAGCCTGCCTCCCGAACACACCGAAAAAAGATGCAAACATGGAAAAGTTAAGAAACATTGTAAGGCAATCATCATTCAAACTGTTGATTGTTTTGCACCATTGTTCCAGACAAAAACGTTTCCAATCTGTAATAAATGTATGGAAAACTGTGACAATACACAGTTTTTCTGAATTCAGTTTTCTGTAACTCACGTATTTTTTCATCCACATGTTCCCTAATGGGCACAAAAGACTAAGATGAATTCAGTGATTATACTGGCACCCGTCAGACCAAGAAGATGAGAGAATACACATGTTTTCCTATTGCGGGTAGTTGCAAATGACCACATAAACCACTGTGATTATAACGTGGATTTAGTACCAGCTAAGAAAAAGAAATGGGGCCAAGCCAAACAGGTACACTGACACGACTGGCGGCAAAATCTGTTGGGTTTTATTAGTAATGGAATGATCACACCAGCCACAATCCAGACTGCCATACTCAGCACCACTTAGAGACCTGAGAGCTGCATTACAGATTGTGCCCTGGGGGCACAACCGGCAAGAGTGCCCATTTTCTCTCTCTTCAAGGCACTGTTACATTACAGGGGCTGTAGACACTTGTACTGCCCCTTCTGTAATACTGGTAGCGCCGACTGTGAGGGTGTTTCTTCATTTGCATAGGGCTTTTGTCCCATGCAAAAGAGGGAAACAGCCTCTGCTCCAGTGTATTATGGAAGACGATACAGAGGCATTGATGTGGCAGATATGCAGTTCACGTTCTGAGAGGGCCCCTGTGGAGACGAAAGGGTGATCAACGGCCCACCCACATCTCCCTTCAAAGTGTAGATTGGGTGCTGCTTGGTTTGTGAAAGGCTGACTGGCTGCTTTAACCAGCCATTTGTCTTTCACTCAGCCGCTCCCCCAGTTCAGCAGGTGTTTGAATAGAGCACACTGTCCATGTGTGCGCCCAGTCCATCTAGCTAACACTGTCCCTTACTGTAAACACGGGCAGTGCGCTCCTTCCACGCTATGGCCCCAGGCGGTGCTTTAAATGGGCCGGTACTGTCCGGTACGGAGTACCGGTACTTTTTTATTTTTAGAGGAAGAGTACCTGCACTTCTCAAGAAAAACGTAATACTTTTAATTGGAGAGTACCGGCACTTCTCACAAATAAGCAGGTACTCTGGTAGAGAGTACCTGCACTTCTATTTTTCAATTTCAAGCACTGGCCCCAGGTGGTACACTCAGAGTAGCAGCACATGGCTAAATTACTGGCCTTAGAACATCGTGGAAGGCACCGCCACCAGTTCCAGAACTGTGTTGAGTTTAGTAATTTTCAATTTAACGTTTTATTGCTTAGTCTAAAGTTTTCTATATCTAATGAATAGGTTAGTGTGCCTGTAAGACGGAGAGACAATTTATGAGCATAAGCTGTTCTACATTTTTGACAATTGTTCTGAAAATTAGTGCATAAATGAAGGATCATTTGTTTTGGGATTTTAAAATGTCATTATTTACATACTCATAAGTATTTGATTCAACAAAACACAACAAAAGTCAAGTTTAACAATGACAATAGCAGATGATCAACAACTTATTTGAATCGTTTTCTCAGACAAATTAGAATCCACATTTTAGATTAGTGCATTGCACTGAAAGTAAAGTGCCATTCAGGAAGTATTATTCTGTTTGTTAATAAGAATATTAACGACCCTTTCAGTGATTTATCTGACATCTCTAAATAAGATGCCCTCAATAACGAAGGCTGGAAAAAATATAGGAAGAAAACGATTTATGTAAAAAAAAAGTTCCATTGGTAAAAATAATTAGAAATTAATTGAACTTACTCTCTTCAAGCAAGTCAAACATTTCAAAAGGCAGAGCAAGAGTTTTTAGAAGAATGTATAGGATTGCTTTAAAGCCAAGTTAAGGAGGGTGTGTTTCAATTGCTTAAGACATAAAATCATACAATGTGTTAATCATTGCATAAAAGAGACACTATCCTCAAAAATTTGCATAGAACGGAACAAAAAGTAAACAGAATCTCAAATCACATCAAATGTCCTTTCTTCTCCCAAGGATATAAAACCTAAGGGAAAATTATGAGACAGAGAAAAAGGATATGACACATATATTGTGTGTTCATAAACATGATGCAATACAGAGTTGGACATTTATGTCCTTCTTTAAACAATAAAGCATGAAGGTCGGAATTACATTTATAAATCATATAGGTTGACAACTAGCAAGGAGAGTAGGGTATATATCAGCCTAAGGATGCATACAGTTAAATCATCCACGAAAGAACCAGGGGGCAAATGTTTAACTGTCTGTGTCACTGTGCTGTGATGTGTTTTGATGACCTGACCAACGCTTTGCATTGTGTTGGATATCCCAAAATGTACATGAAGTCACAAAAGTTCTGCCTCACCAGTTTATATGAGAAGGATTCCTTCAACAAATCAGCACAACACTGGACGAAGGCCTACAAAAGGTCGCTGCTGACATTGTGAAAGAGAACATGGGGTGAATGAGGTGGTACAGGCACCACCATCTTCTCTTAACTGATACCTGCAGCTGTCACTCGGCCAATGGAAGGTGTGTCTCCTGGACAGCTAACACTGTGCAAAACATTAGCAAAACATTAGCGACTGACAAGAGCAGTGGGTAACCACACAATGCCATGCTACCAATTAAGGATCAGAAATACCACATTCCAACTCCACTTGTGACCACATAATGCTGTCCCAGGGGTAGAAGGACGCTAGGCCCTGGACACTAGGGCCTCCAAAAAATGCCTACCCCAAGTATCACTTGGAACCACCCAATCACTTGGAACCACCCACTCAAAAAACTGTTTTAAGTGTGGGATCATGTGTTGTGCTGATGGTGGGGTTTGGGGATAGTGGGGATGGTTTACATTCCTCCGGAAAACATTATCTGCAGTCTCAGTTCACTGGCTCATAAGGGCAAGAGTTATGGTCTACAAATCTCTGGGATCTTTTAACAGTTGTGTAAGCGTGGGCAGTCTTCTCTCTGACGAGTGGCTCTCACAAAGACAGGGAACAGAAAACGCAGCTTTAGGTGGCGAGGGGCAAGAAGCGCTCAAATGAAGGCAAGATGTCGGCCTTCATTATTTTAGTTAACTGTATCATACTAAGACTGAGGGAGTTGCCGGGGTTATCGGGGGAAGGTGGACAGGTGGAGGATTTTGTGAGGGGCCTGAGGAAGGATGACAAGAGTTTCGGCGTTTTTTCAATATTTTGTTGAAAAATGACGCCAGAAAGTTGTGTAATGCGTGGAAGGACACCAGGTAAATTGTATTTTTAAAGTATGGCTAGGGGAAGGGAGTTTCAGGGAAATTACATTTTGTTGTGCAAGGCTCCCCCAAGGGTCCTCTACCTCTGTGCATCTGACCAGGGGAAGGGGTGGCGTAACATAAATTGTGCATGGGTAGCTGTCAAACATGTGGACTCTTCCACCCTTGCAGTGTAAGTGACATCATAACTTGAGCTTCCCTCTAGTCTATCTAATGTTATTTGCACCCACCCAGACAAAAACAACCCCATTATTGCCAGTTACCCATCTATAATTCTGTATGTGGCCTTAGGGGAAAGTGCTGATCGACCTTATTCCACACGGCAAGTCCCAGGAATTTCAGACGGCCTCGCAACCCCACAAAAGGCCACACCCTATGTTGAAAATTGTTGTTGAATTACCGTCTTGTTTATGCGTGATGTAACAGTAGTAGCCTGGCCGCACAGTGGCGACCACCTGTTCTGTTTAAATGTTTCATTAACATTTTAACATTTCAGTAGATCGAACCATTTTGTCTAACGTCACAGCGTAATTTACACACACAGCGCAGATGTGATCAAATCCACGTTATTGCAAATTTACAATACAGAGGTGTGTGTAGCATACAGAGGCAAATGCGAAACAAACAGTCAACAGGCGGTGTAGTAGACATCACTTGAGTACATGTGATATAGAGCAAAAAAGAACTAAGGGTAACATTTGTCGCCTCGTAGTGCAGTCCCATGAAGTACGCCAAATACCCATACCTGTACGCAGGAACCAAACGAGTCAGCATACGCTATGAGTAACACAGTAGACGTATAACCAAAACACGAACTGTACTGCACCCAGTCGACAATCAATCGAAAAGTTGCGGATTAAGGCTCACGGCACCTAGAAAGTCATTCCAATAGTTATAGAGGTAAAATATAATATCATATCCCGTGAGGCATGCAGGGCGTAGACACTGGGTGGAGCATAACGCCCAGGCAAGTGTGCATATTGTGGTGAGGTCCCTAATTGGGGTCCTCCAAGAGAGGGGTAGAAGTATGTCAGTCTGCAGGGAAACAATCTCTCGATCTGAGCCCAGATGAGCATCGAGCATAACCAGGCAATGTGCAGGGAGGGGTAGGAGACTTCCACCTCCGTGGGATGAGCAGCTCATCCAGTGTATGACCCAGGTCTAAAAATCTGTCGATGGTCTTGTGTTTCTTGCTGTAGGGGCGCATTCCTAGAAACCTACCAAGGATGTAATTCTGCTAGTAAGGAACTTCATGCTGAGTGAGTGGTAACCCTGTACAAGTATAATTGCAGGTATGGGCAGGACCAAAGCATGTGTAGGAAATCAGCGTCCATGAGGGCACACCTGGGACAGGCAGCATCTGTACGCTGACAATACTGTTTGTTTTTTCTGCTGTTTACGGTAGGCTCGGTGTAGCACATAGTGCTGAATGAGGCGGAAGCAAACATTTCACATGATTTTAAATCCCGATTAGCGATTTATAAAGAAGGATTTCACAGGGAGGCAATCCCTCTTGTGCCACCAGGTTGTGTGCGAGAAGGGTAGTACTCTGGTATAAGTCTCCAAGCGTGTGTATTCCTGCAGCATGCCAGCTGGCCAGTTCAGCTTGTGAGAAGATAAGTGTCCCGCGTGGGGCCGACCAGGAAAAGTGCCTGGGAGTATGGACAGACAGTGTTGGTGATACAAAGACTTCTCTTATAACAGCGAGAAGCGACTCGTACTATGGTATGGGTAGGATACCGGGCCTTTACGCAAGGGCAAAATAAGTGAATCAGGGCTGTCAGATCCCAAGCGGGGGAGGTGTCACTGTGTCGGCAAGGTATAGTCCAGCCAACCATCGGCCAAATAGTTCTGCTCAAAATTAGGGACTGCAATTGCTCCCCTGTCTGTGGGCAAACAATTTTTGTAACGCCACCCTACATCGTGTATTGTACCATATCAGGGACCGTGGCAGGCGCTCAAGCATAGTGAAAAAATACTTCCGAATATGTAAGGGGAGATTAGTGAAATAATAAATAAATCACGGTAAAACTATAATTTTAATAGGCGCAGTTTGACCAGTAATCAACAGTGGGAGAAACTGTCAGAATCCCATCTGGGCATGCGCCGATGTCAATGCTCTCTCTCTAGGTCCCCTTAACAGAGATCGATGGGAGAGTGATAGACCCATATGCCCAAATATCAGAAAGTATGAGGATGCCACATCAAATGAATGCCATTAAGAGTATAGTTCGGATCAGCCAATGTAGGGTCAACTGGAAAAAGATAGGATGTGGTCCAAATAATTCTAAGATCTGACAATCTAAAGACGCTGGCAAAGATGGAAGCAACTATCCCTGGTATAGTCATGAGATCCTTAAGGTATAATAGGAGGTCGTCATCATATAGCGATATGGAATGTAGACCGTCTCCCAAAGGGATTCCTCAGGAAGGGCCACCGGCCCGAAACACCAGCGCTAATGGTTCAATTGCTAAGATAAAGAGGAGAGGAGATGGGGCAGCCTTGAGGTGTACCTCTGGCGATGGATATTTGTTCAGAAATAAGGGCACCAGTACTCGAGCCAATAGGAGTGTGTAATGTAATTGGACTAAGCGAAGGAATCTATGTCCCAGGCCATATCGATGGAGAACATCAAAAAGAAAAGGCCACTCAAGGAAGCCAAAGGCCTTCTCCAAGTCTAACACCATGAAGCTGGAACACGGCCAGGGGTCTAGTGCACATGCCTTCACTCTAAAAAATCTGTGTAGCTTTAATGAAGTATTGTGAGCCGGGACAAACCCACTTTGGTCTGGGTGTACCAAGAGTGGTACCAGCCAATCAGCAAGTACATTGACCAGGATCTTATAGTCGGTGTTTAGCAAAGCTAAAGGCCTGTACAATCAAAATGCAGTGGGGTCCCTGTCCGGTTTAGGAAGAGAAATAAGCAACGATTCGTGCAACAAAGATGGCAGGCAGGCAGCTTGGAGCGCATCATTATAAATCATCAAGAGACGAGGGGCTAGGAGAGGTGCATAGGCCTTGTAGAATTCAGTTGGTAGACCATCGGATCCCGGCACCTTGCCAGTAGCTAGAGAGCGAATGGTGCCCAGTGTCTCAAAGAGGGCGAGGGAGGCATCAAGTTCATCTTTCTGTTCAAGGGTCACCTGAGGGATCATAACACCAGCAAAAAAATCATTGAAATCTGTCAGATTTGACGGGTTCGTTGATTGGGACTGTGTGGACTAGTGAGCAGTCAATGCAGTGTGTATTTCCCTGTGTGTGCACAGGATATCATCTAGCGACATTCACACTTCCAAAATTGGGTGGCTGGGCTGTTCCTGTTGCATAAGACAGGCTAACAAGGACTACGTTTTATGGGGCCAGCATGTGTTTTGGTGGAGTGGGCAGCGTAATTAACACATCAAAGACTCTCCAATAATGCAGCGTATTCATACTGCAAACGTGCCAGGTGGGTTTAGCTTATGGATTTGAGTATGGCCTGTTTTTCGTATTCAAGCATGTCATGCTCGATTTTGGTGATATCTTAGTCAAGTTGGCGCCAGTTGTTCCAAGTGGTGCCAATGCATTGACCGCAGAGCATCACTTGGAATTCATCCCACTCAATCAGGTGGGACGAAGCAGTGTTAGTGTGGGATTCAAAAAATTCCAAGTCTTTCAACGTAGCCGTCTACTTATTTTTCGTCTCGACTGAGTTTTCTGGATGCTTTCTCATTGACTTTTTTACATTATTATTATGCTCTGGGTGTTGCGTTCTTGATCCGTCTAAACTAGTTAACGTTACACACATTCAACAATGGATCAAGCAGGGAGGTTAAATATATATGTGAGGTGCAGAAAAGTGAGGCCCACCAGTGCATCAGAATAATCTCTAACATCGTAAAACAATAGGTATGGTGTCAGCATTGCAAGTATTTTCTATGTAGAGCTGCAGCCGCAGCCATGAGCAGTATTAAGAAATAAAATCACCCTAGTCAACACAGTCATCTAGTATAAAGTGGCAACATGTGGTTAGCAAGTTTAAATAATGTCATCTGCTGTTTGTAATGTGACTCCTGATGGCATCAGTCCTGGGCGGCTAGTTAGTGACCGAATTGTCATCACTCGAGGGCTCTACAGAGTCCTCATCAGTGTCTGAGGGAGGTGCCCTAGCCCCAATATTGGCCACCATCTGCAGAGCTTGGCATTGTTCTTGGATTACCTGCTCCACATCAGGGATAGATCACTTGGGTGGCAGTCCTTCCACCGCCATTTCCTGTGGCGATCTCAATGAAGAAGCCCCGGTGTTGTCTCTCCTTGTGGGAGGGATGATGTGATGCAGGTCCTCTGGTGTCAATCCAGTCCCATGCCTCTTTGGGGTCTGTAAAGAAATGCAACTTACTCTCCAGCAGGACCCGGAGTTTCGCCGGGAATAAAAAAGAATACTGTACACCCAGGTCACTCAAGCAAAGTTTAACTGACATGAATGAGCTTCTCTGTCACTGCACTGCTACTGTATAATCCGGAAAGAGCACAGCTCGAGCATTGACCCCAGTGAGATCAGTGATATTACAAGCTTCACAGAAAATATGGTCCTGGTCTCGGTATAGTAGCACCTTGATGACCGGTGGTCTAGGGGTAGCTCAAAGAATAGGTTTTTGAGCAGGCAGACAATTAATCCTCTCCACCCAAAAAAATTGAGAAAGGCCGTCAATCCATTGTTCAATATAGGCAATTGCATCCAGCCCTTCAGCATTCTCCGGGAAACCCACCACTCGTATATTGTTGCATCTCAAGTAGACCTCTGCATCTTGACGGATCCGACCCATGAGCTGCTGCAGCTGAGCTGTCGCTGTGACTGTCAAGGGTTGTCAGGTACCAAGCGTTTGTTCTGTTACACCCATTGTCGCGCCGCACCGCACAAGCCGCGCGTTCGGCTCGGGCCGCGCTTCGCGTCTTTAAGACGCGGCGCGCCCCGAGCCTTTCCTGCACCCTACGAGGCCCCAGGGCTTACTTGGGGCCTCGCGCTGCTCTCTCCCTCCGTCTTGTTGGGGTCTCCTGACCCCTCTTACCTGTTTGGGCTCCTTTTCTTCTTTTTCTGTCTTCTTCCTTTTTTGGGTCTGTTTCTTCCTCTGTCCTTTATGTCTTTTCCCCTTCCCAGGTTACCCCTGTCTTCCCAGCATTCCTCCTTCCCTATTCTCTATGGTTTCTGCTCCAGTCTATTCTATCTACCTTTCCCTATCCAAGATGGTGTCCTTTTTCTTCCTGTGGGTCACTTCCTGTTTTATGGTATTTAAGGGTGGTGTTTCTTTTCCTCTTTGCGCTGCAACACTCTCTGTTTCAGTTAGTGTCCTCGCTCCTGATTTCCTAGCCTTTGGCTCTGGATTTCGCCATTTCTGTGTTATTACGTCAGTTCCTTTGATTCCTGTTCCTCTGTTCTTGTTCCAGGAATCCCCTGCGAATCTTCTAGGAGGTTTTTTCCTCTTCTTCTGAAGGTTTTTTTTCCCTCTGGCGCTACTTTCTCACGGTCACGGTCTGTCCTTGGCGTTTCCTTTGCCTACAGCACCGTGGCTACAAGAAAGAGTCGCCCCTTTTTGGGCCAAAGTCGAACTCTCAAGATCCACGCCTCAAGATCTGCAAACTCCAGGCGCAAGCAGCACGTGAGTCGTGACAGATTGCAGCGCCCAACCATCCCGACGTCTTCTAACACCATGGAAGACACTGTGGTAGCTGCTGCGGATCCGGATCAAGCTCTGCTAACTACAATTCAGCAACAAGCTCAAGAATTACAGCAACTACGCAGTGAGAATGCTGCGCTGCGACAGGCTTTGGCTTTCCGCAGTGGTGATGTCCCGACGCTCTCCGCCTCTACCCATCGTTTTTCGGGTGAACCAACCAAGCTGCGTGAGTTCCTTGATTCCTTAACAGTGTACTTCGCCTTCCGACCCACCCAATTCTCCCATGACAGAACAAAGGTGGGTTATCTCATCAGTGCCTTATCTGGTCCTGCCTTGGCCTGGGCAACCCCGATGGTATCATCTAACGATCCGGTATTGTCGGATTATTCCGCCTTTGTGAACCGCTTCAAGCTGATGTTTAGTCGTCCGGGATTGGAGGCTTCAGCGGAAGAGGCCTTATGCGATACTCATCAAGGTTCACAAGATGTCCTTCAATACATTACACGCTTTCGTCAACTAGCGGCAGAGACCACCTGGGTGGAACGTACTTTGGTGACTTTGTTTCGTAGAGGACTCAAAGAAGAAATCAAAGACGAACTAGTACATTCCACCAGAGTGGAAGATCTTCGTGGCCTGATGGATCAAGCCCTCTCCATCGAGTATCGCCTTCAGGAACGGAGAGCAGAGAAGAGAAAGAGCAGAGGGTCTTTTCAACCAAGCACCTCACGAGTTTTTCCGCATCGTTCTGAGGAACCTCGCCCTCCTGTCAGAGACACCGAAGGAGAACCCATGCAGGTGGATACAACTCGAGGCCCTCTCTCCGCTAGCGAACGAGAAGTTAGACGAAAGAAGGGTTTGTGTTTATACTGCGGTTCTGCCGGCCACATACTGCGTACCTGTCCAGTACGTCCATCAAGGCCATCGGGAAACGCCGCTTCCCGTCCTCTGTAAGAAGGGAGGGGACGGGATTAGCAGCTATACCTTCCATCAGTTCTTTCAATGACAATACCACATCCTTGTTCATTTTACCAGTAATGTTACAATTACCTGATGGCCGTCAAGAGAAGACTATGGCACTACTAGATTGTGGAGCTAGTGGTATTTATATGGATAAGAAGTGGGCCACCACTCAACAAGTTCCTATACAACCTAAGGAGATTCCAGAACAAGTACACACGGTGGATGGATCTTTGATATCATCGGGTCCAGTAGATACAACTACCCTGATGCTGAATCTACAGATCAGTAACCATCAGGAACACATCTCCTTTGATCTTATAACTTCCCCCAACCATACCATCATTCTTGGAATCCCGTGGTTCATCAGACATAATCCATATGTGAACTGGGCTACCCGGACGGTTTCCTTGTCTTCACAGTGCTGTCACGAGCACTGTTTTGCTTCAGACAAGTATTGGTCGCCTAAGAGATCAATAATCACGGAGGGTACCACCGGTTCGACCATAAATACAGTCCAAGGAGTTCCTGAACACTATTTGGATTTTCAAGACGTCTTCCAAAAACCTTCCAAACCTGTGTTACCTCCACATCGAGATTACGATTGTGCTATTCCCTTGGAACCTGGCACTATCGTTCCTTTTGGCAGGATGTATTCCCTCACGGAAACTGAAAAGGAAGTACTAAAGGAGTATTTGGATGAAAATATTCAAAGTGGTCTTATTGTTCCATCGTCTTCTCCGGCCGGGGCTCCTCTCTTTTTCGTACCCAAGAAGACAAAGGATCTTCGCCCTTGCCTGGATTTTCGAGGCCTGAATAAAATAACTATTAAAGACCGTTATCCTTTGCCTCTCATAAGGGACATTTTAGAGGCAGTCAGAGGGGCCCAACGGTTTACCAAACTAGATCTACGGGGAGCCTATCACCTCTTACGCATTAAAGAAGGAGATGAGCGGAAAACGGCCTTTAGGACTCCATTTGGTCACTTTGAATACAGGGTAATGCCTTTCGGTCTTACTAATGCCCCGGCAATCTTTCAGAGATTTATGGACTCAGTATTCTCGGATCTCCTGAATCAGACAGTTGTAATCTACCTTGATGATATTCTTATTTATTCCAGAAATCCCGAACTCCATTCTTCCCATGTTAAACAAGTCCTTCAACGACTCCGGGCACATCAACTATTTTGCAAACCCGAAAAGTGTGAGTTTGACAAGACGGAAGTCAAATATCTAGGATATCATTTAAGTACCACCGGAGTAGCTATGGATCAAGAAAAGGTACAAGCTATCCTAGATTGGCCTTCTCCATCTTCTATTAAAGAAACACAATGCTTTCTAGGATTGGCGAACTTCTATCGACAATTCATTGCAGACTTTGCAAAACAAACTAGCCATATAACTCACACTTTAAAGAAGGAAAATCTTATTAAAGGGTTTGTCTGGACTAAAGCTGCTGAAACAGCCTTTCAGGATTTAAAGAAGGCATTTACACAAGCTCCCATCTTAAGACATCCAGATACCAACAAACGATTTATTGTCGTCACCGATGCTTCTGAAAAAGCCATTGGTGCCGTCCTACTCCAACAACAAGAGGATGATGGTCTTGAACATCCTGTTTTCTATTTGTCTCATATACTCTCTATTGCAGAACAACATTACTCAGTATTGGAAAGAGAATTGTTGGCTCTGAAAACAGCTTGTATTGAATGGAGGCAGTTTCTGATGGGTTCCAAGGAACCTTTTGAAGTGAGAACAGACCATCGAAACTTACAATGTTTACGAAATTTCGTATGCCAAAATAGTCGTCAAGCTCGTTGGGCCTTCTTCTTCAGCCAGTATGATTTCTACATTACATATATTCCTGGCTCCCAAAACATTCTGGCTGATGCTCTGTCGCGTCGTTATCCAGATTGTACTCCTGTCCCAGCTCAACCCCTACTGGAACCTAGTAAGATCATTGGGGTAGCTCAGTCTTTTCTGGAGGAGGTACAACTGGAATACCCCAATCTATCTGATGATGAAGTAGAGAACTTAAGGCCTCTTTTACATAAGAGACAAGGATACTATTATTATCACGATCTGTTATTCATCCCCACCAACAGAGTGAGAGAAAAGGCATTACAAATGTGTCATGATTCACCGGTTGCTGGTCATAGAGGCATCAAGGCCACACAAGAACTGTTATCACGATTTTTCTGGTGGCCTACTTGGAAACAGGATATTGAAACATACGTTCAGGCTTGTCCCACATGCGCTCAAGTCAAGATTCCCCGAACCAGACCTGCGGGATTACTCCAGCCCTTGCCGGTTCCGCCAACTCCATGGCACACCATCTCTACTGATTTCATGTGTTCGTTACCACTCTCAGCAGGAAACCGGGTAATCATGGTCACTGTGGACTCCTTTACTAAGATGGCTCACTTCACTGCCTTGAAAAAGCTACCTACATCCCAAGAATTAAGCCAGATATTCATCGAACATATCTTCCGTCTTCATGGACTTCCTCATACTCTTATATCTGATAGAGGACCTCAGTACATTTCCCGGTTTTGGAGGTATTTTTGTAAGACACTAAACATCGATAGAGCTCTGTCATCGGGCTTCCATCCTCAGACCAATGGACAGACCGAGCGTCTGAACCAAGGCTTAGAACAATACCTTCGTTGTTTTTGCAACTCAACTCAAAGCAACTGGAACACTTATCTCCCTATTGCTGAATTCTCTTATAATAACTCAGTCCATAGTGCCTCCAAGACCACTCCTTTTTTCTGTTCTTATGGTTTTCATCCTACCTCTTTTCCTACTTCTTCTCTGTCTCCCACTCCCTTGCCCGCTATTACTCATTTTTCCAAACGTCTTCTACAAATCCATAGACTGATTCGTTCTAATCTCTTACACACCAAGAGATATATGAAGAAAGTAGCAGACAAGAAACGTAGGGCCACTCCGGACTACCATCCACAGGATAAAGTTTGGCTTTCTTCTAAATTCTTACCCTCACGTCTTTCTCAGAACAAATTCACACCTCGCTATTACGGGCCTTTCCGTATTCTCCAGTTGCTTAATCCTGTCACTGTCCGTCTTCACTTGCCTCACACGTGGAAGATTCATCCAGTCTTCCATGTCTCCCAACTCAAACCTTATGTACCAGATCCGTATTCTCGTCAGTTTTCCTGTCCTCCTCCTGTCTTAGTGGATGATGTTCCTGAATATGAGGTTCAGGAGATTTGTGACTCTCGTCTTTTTCACACCCGTCTGCAGTATCTGATTCATTGGAAGGGTTATCCTCTCAGTGAATGTTCTTGGGAAGATGCATCTTCTGTTCATGCTCCTCTTCTGACTCAGCGCTTTCACCGTTTATTTCCTTTCAAACCAGGGCCTTCTGGAGGGGGGCCTACTGTCGCGCCGCACCGCGCGGCGCGAGCCGAGCGTTCAGCACAAGCCGCGCGTTCGGGTCGGGCCGCGCTTCGCATCTTTAAGACGCGGCGCGCCCCGAGCCTTTCCTGCACCCTACGAGGCCCCAGGGCTTACTTGGGGCCTCGCGCTGCTCTCTCCCTCCGTCTTGTTGGGGTCTCCTGACCCCTCTTACCTGTTTGGGCTCCTTTTCTTCTTTTTCTGTCTTCTTCCTTTTTTGGGTCTGTTTCTTCCTCTGTCCTTTATGTCTTTTCCCCTTCCCAGGTTACCCCTGTCTTCCCAGCATTCCTCCTTCCCTATTCTCGATGGTTTCTGCTCCAGTCTATTCTATCTACCTTTCCCTATCCAAGATGGTGTCCTTTTTCTTCCTGTGGGTCACTTCCTGTTTTATGGTATTTAAGGGTGGTGTTTCTTTTCCTCTTTGCGCTGCAACACTCTCTGTTTCAGTTAGTGTCCTCGCTCCTGATTTCCTAGCCTTTGGCTCTGGATTTCGCCATTTCTGTGTTATTACGTCAGTTCCTTTGATTCCTGTTCCTCTGTTCTTGTTCCAGGAATCCCCTGCGAATCTTCTAGGAGGTTTTTTCCTCTTCTTCTGAAGGGTTTTTTTCCCTCTGGCGCTACTTTCTCACGGTCACGGTCTGTCCTTGGCGTTTCCTTTGCCTACAGCACCGTGGCTACCAGAAAGAGTCGCCCCTTTTTGGGCCAAAGTCGAACTCTCAAGATCCACGCCTCAAGATCTGCAAACTCCAGGCGCAAGCAGCACGTGAGTCGTGACACCCATCCTGTCCCCCAGCTTCCAGTGATCAGCATGGAGAACAGTTAGGTCAGTGGCCACTGATTCAATCTTGCCCTTAAGCAATATTCTTGAGTGTTCAATGGCCATCAGCACTGAGTCTAGTTTGGCCTCCAACGAAAGGTGTCTCCTGAAAAGCAGGGGGAATCCATCAATTCAGATACACTGGCAAGAAGACTGGACCCGCTTGCTTGTGTTAGGAGGTGCCAGATCACATAGCAGCACAAGCAGCCCACTAGCAGGTCCCAAAAAGTATGGTAGGTGAGGATGGCACAAATCTAGTCAGGCAATCCAGGCAGCAGAAAGGGTGAATCGAGCAAGCCAATGTTTAAAGTGACCTGGGTGCAAGACAAGAATACTGGAAGGAACAATCCGGTTGATGTAGGGCCCGCTTGCACCATAAAAATCAGGCAGCACAAGTAAACCCACACTGGCAGACAGTCACTGATGTTGAGACTTCCCCACAGTAACAAACCAAAGCAACAAGGCCCAGCAACTCAAGATGGACAGGGTCCGGAGGGGGAGATGTGAAGTAGAGCCCATTAATGGATAATTGCAGGGGCCTGAAACTGTTGTTGGTGAGCCCTTAAGACAATCCACTGCAATGCCTTGAAGTGTATACAGGATTAGAGTCAGTCAGGCTGGGTGTTATAACATTATAGGTAGAGGAAATGAGCGTGCACTCGGGGGTGTAGTATAATCACAGCCTCTGGCAATCAGTTCAAATGGACTTGAAGGAACTGCGCTGGCCTGGCTAACTTCATTCCTCTATCACCGGATATTTCAGGCCTTCTCTGCTAACGTAGTGTTGGAAACTCAGCATTTAACATCTGTTGTCCCACAGGACTCAGTACTCAGTCCACTGCTGCTTAACACCTATGTTCGTCCGCTAGCAGAAGTAGTGGAGAGTTGTGGTCTGACCCTTTTTTCCTAAGCAGATGATACCCAAATCGTCTGCTCATTGTAGTCGGCACAGGACCAGGGTCCTTCCGATCTCAACCACGGCTTGAGATTAATTGCCACCTGGATGAGTAACAACTCTCTCAAGCTGATTGGCAAAAAAAATGGAGGTGATGATCCTGAGTAGCAATCTTCAACTCTGGGGCACCCAACACTGGCCTGCTTCTCTTGGACCTCTTCCTGCCTTGTCTTTCAAAGTTAAGAACTTGGGCTTCATACTGGATGGAAATTTCTTGATGAAGCCACAGGTGGTGAACATGATCTCTGCTTGCTTTGCTGTGCTCAAGTGACTGAAAAATATCATTTGGATACTTCCTCTGTCAGCCGAAAATACAGTAATCCAAGCTCTAATCGTGTCCAGATTGGATTATGGCAATATCCTTTACTTAGGTATAGCTCAAGCTTTTACCTGCCACCTCCAAACAGTTCAGAATGCTGCAGCACGACTTATTTCACCTCTTGAAGCAGGCTTCAGTTGCCCATCTCTTTCAAGAGCTACATTGGCTTACGGTGACTAAGCAAATTCAATTTAAAGCATTGTGCTATGTCTTCAGAGCTAAAGCTGGATCTGGCCCTTGCTACATTCAGGAGCTGACTTTGCCCTATCTGCTGGCTTGCTCATTGAGATCACAGCATATGGCTGTATGCACTGTGCCAAGGTTTCGTCTGGCCTGGATGGGCCGGTGTTCCTTCTCTGTTCTGGGTCCTAAACTCTGGAACTCCCTCAAAGTTGCCTTAAGAAATTGGTCCACACTACTTCCTTTTTGTGAAAGTCTCAGGACGTGGCTATTTTAGATTGGGAATATGTTTCATATTGTTACTATAGATTAGCGCCAGGTAACCCTATTTGGGAAGGTTTGTGTGGGACACATGGTGGAATAGCAGATACAATTTTCAATTTACGTATATCATCTCAGCTGCTTTGCTGCTTGTAACACTGTCACAATATGGTTATTTTACCTACCAACGTATGAGAGATAATAGATCCAATAGTAAACATGGTGGACAAGCTACAGTGGTATTTCTGCCACCGCCTAAAAGTTAAAACAAGGCAGTTACTTTGCCAAAGTCACAGATGCGAAATCAGCTTTTTTGGCATTGATGTACTCTTTCGCAAACCCTAACTACTCGCAAATTGCTTCACCGGTTATTTAAAATTCTAAACAGTAAACCAAATGCACAAAGTCTTTTATGGCAAGGGTGCAAGCTGCTTTGGGAAACTGTGAACCTATTATATTTTACAAGAAGCTTCAGAGTGAGCCTCTCCCTGAGAATCTATCTTCAAGTACAATTGAGTTGCAAGGAAAATCAAGGCAGAGTCATCGCTACTTCGTGACATCATCATTTGCATCGAGAGGAGGGCACTGTTCACAACACCTGAACACTACATTGTTTAAACCAGGCCATCACATGCAGTAATCTAGATTCATTATATCTCTTGGAGACTTGGGGACCTGCCCCACTAACGCAATTGACTTAAGTGGTCTGAAAAACACAGCTGTGTAACTGATGCTTCAGTTCTCCAGCCAAACTTCAATTTTGTTGCTGTTTTATTTTTATTTTTCATACCATTGTATGATTGGGCATATGATCATTTGCAAATTTGGATAACTTGCAGTTTTGCACATTATTGTAAGTGCAAATCTTGCACATATTTTTTTTTTCAAAAAGGAGAATGTTTCCTAACAGTCTTACCTGTGGTTGTAAAGAGGCTCACCGGCCAGCTGGTGAACTGATGCCACATGACAGAAGTCACCTACACCCTTTTCCAGGTCCCCCATGGTAAAATACTGAGTCCCACTTCCCATCCATGCACTCTTCCCATCAATGCACCTTCAACACCTGTCCCCTGTCCACTGCCACCACCAGAGGAACACTCTATTTACTGGCCATGACTACATCAAATGCTCTCCACTTCTCTGCAACTCATACCTGCACAGTGAAGAGTTATGGTAGCTGCATTTAGTATCCCTTTTCTCAGGATGTCCTGCACATCAGACATCCTGTGTCAGTAAGGTTGGTGCAACACTGGGCTAAACAGGTGGGCTACTACTCAGGCTAGGCAGGTAGGCTACTACTCAGACGAAGCCAAATGAAATTGGTAAGTTTTGCCCGCTTCGCTAAGGCAAATTGCCTGATTTCATGAGTGTAGTCAAAATCTTTGATTTGGCTGAGTTCTGATGTGTGAGTGAAAAACTATGTTTGGAGTAAAGTGAAAATAAATTAAAAATTGTTGTGTAAACTAAGGCTCTGGCTTAGCTCTACAAGGTTTGTTTTCACACCCATGGGTGGCACGAGTGAGTAAGTTCAATGCACTGATGACTGAATGTGAAAGACAAGTTATTGTAGAACTGTAGAACCCCACCCAAACATAGGTGAAGTGGTGTCAATGCTTTAGGTCACTAACAGGGAGTAGTGGTAATCCAAATGATCGTTCATTAATGATTTACACACTCAAGATTACTAGAACCGGAATATACATTTTAACATATTTATTTTAAAATAGTCATTTTAAAACTTGTTGGTAACATCAGGGAAGATAAAAAGTAGCTAAGCTTTTCAAGTAGCAGTGAAAACAGGGAAAGATCATAGTATCACAATTTATAGACATTAACACTCTTGTTGAGCTAGCTCTAAGTGCTATGCTAGTTGCATCACATGAATAAACATTAAGCCTGAGTTTCATTGTTTTTGGGCATACCTGGACAACGCTGTTTGGTGTCTGATTGGAATAACTTGCCATCTGTTTCTAGCACAAGGGCAAGAATATTCTGTCTATGCAAGAACATAATCCTGGCACCAGTAAGATGTCGGCAAAATGGAATGGTTTGCAGAACCTCGGATGGTCTACAATCAAGATGGAAGCTGGTGCTGAGCTCATCTGTATCTGTGATCTGCAACCTGGGTGAAGTTTCTATCTCCAATTTGATAGAGATTTTACAGGGTTTTTTATAGTATTATCGGCATATCTTATCTCTCCTGAGGAATGGCTTGACCTATGTTCACTCCAAGGTGTGTCTATGCACGCTTACACACCCTGCTTCCTGGAAGAGCCCAGAGTCTTTGATGGATCACACAGGCTGCTCCAGAAACCATTAAGAGCAATTTTCTGTTAGATGCACATCTTCTAAAAAAGGCACACATGTGAAAAACATTATGTTTTGTTTGAGTGATTAACCTGGAGGCGAGGAACATGCAGGGGGCAAAGGGGGCTTCTAAGAGAAAGAAAGGGCTCCCCCCAATAAATTAGGAAGTAGAGGTGAGACAAGTTACCATTGGTATCTAATGGCCTAAGACACTATTTCATTCTAACTAAATAACAGTTTTACTCTTTTTGTACACTTATGTCTTCATTTGGGACATAACGCAGAAGGAACATCACTTAAAGGCTGACAAAGTAGGACAATTTCTCAACAGCATTTGAAGACATCTACTGTCTCCCAGTTAAGAATTTCACTCACATTTACTGTCTAAAGCTGTCTCTGGTTTTGCTTGCAAGTCATGAATTTTGAATTCCCCACCCCCAACAAAGTCCACAGAACTGCACTTTACTTTCAAGTGATCTCACTAAAGTGGGAGAACTCAATGGCCACATAAGTGCCTGCAGTGTGGCAAAGGGGTTGACATTAACAGAGTAGGGTATGAGTACTGTATTATATAGTATTGGTATAGTGCTTCACACCCCTAATGAGACCACCCAAAAAGCACTTTCTGGGTCGTTGAATAACTTAGGGCCTCATTACGAGTTTGGCGGTTGGAGGTGCGTCCCCCCCAAGCGTATCACAATGTTTACACCATTCCTGCTGGGCTGGCTGGCGGGAACAGTACTATGGTACTGGTCTCGACTCCCTCAAGAAAGCTGAGGCCAATACCGTAGCACACCAGCACCAGCAAAGCAGACAGTGCACATTCAGATGGTGCTGGGCAGGGGCCCCCGATGACCCTCAGCACTGACTTTCCACCAGCCTTTCCATGGCGCGGGTGACCACCATGGAAAGCCTGGGAGAAAGCTTAGTTGTAATCAGCATGGCGCTGCTGAGTTCAGCGCCTCTGTGGCTGAGTATATCTCAGGCCACCATCAGCCCATCAGGAATGGTGTTCCTGGTGGTGACAGTGGTCCCCTAGTGGGTCCTTCCCCAGGGCTGTAATGTGGCAATCGGTCTGCCTGGAGTGTGGTGGTCCAACCGTCACTGTGAGTGTGGTGGTCCTTGAACCACCACACTCGTAATAAGGACCTTTAGTAATGATGTATAATTGGTAGAGTGTTCGTTTTAGTGTAGCCTATGAGTAGTGTGTTTAGTGCTGTGCACAAGATTTGAAGGGGTGCTCCAATCATGTGGCAGTAAAGTGAATGTGAATGAAATATATCAGCTTGCATACATCTCCTTTTGCATCATATAACCTGCACCTGATTGATTACGTATAAGGTAGCATCAAGGCTTTGCACTTGGGGTTCTAAATTGTTGTTGATTATCATTATTATGATGGAGATTAGGTGGGATTGTCAGCAATCCCAAAATGACACTTTCAATGCCACAGTTCTTCTGTTGTTTTTTCTGTAGGTGAACACAACCACCATAGCCTGGAGTTGGCTCCTTGGCTGGGCAGACTGATAACTGCATGGAAGTAGCCTACTCATGTCGGGAAGGTGTACCCAAACTTTGATTACAAGATAGAGAGAATATCCTCAGATGCTGGATTTACTGAAATTTCAGAAGTAATGTGGTTAGAATCTTTCTTCCATGTCCTTTACACTGCTGGACCCTAAATATTCCACCCCTCAAGTTAAGAGACCACTAGGGATGACAGAACAGGTATCAAGTGAATGTAAAGAGGTTTGCCTTGTTATGGAAATTGAGATGCCAATGTGAATCAAAGCCTCTCATGTTAGCATTTGGTAGCGTATGCGCTGTGCTCACTTGCAAAGTGATGAGATTCATGACTTTGGTGCACACAGCTTTTGCTGTGGTGCAGAGAGATCATTCATTGCTGCACAGGAAGGAAGAAAATTAGAGGGAACATTAGCCTTGAGACAATCATATATATCAATTAGATGTATTAATAAGCTAAAAATATGTCAGTACACATTACGTCATTTGGGTTATGTTTGTTATTTGACCTTGAAAAAGGCACCTGTCAGACTTATGTCGCACTGGGTGTTTTTGAATATGTCATTGATAGGAGGTTACTACACATTTAAAAGTCAAAAGGATGTGACATATTTACTGTTCCTCTGGAAGATAAAGGCCACCATGTTTTAGACCTAGGAAGTTAAAGACAACCATTTTATAAACAGCCCTATGACCAGATCAAAGTGCACAAAAAGGATTCTCGGTTTGCACAAAATGGCACAATGAAATTTGCATTTATGTGCTCAGAAATCTAAAACTAAAACGAAGAAGACTAAAAGCAAGTGGTTAAAATAGACAACATAAGGAATTATGGAGGGAAGCAGTCGTGACATTTATGACAACATGGGATACTTTCTGAACTAAGCAATCACTAAATAATCACTAAATGTGTTTTTGATTGATCTCGCTTATCATGACTTTGTGACATGATTCATTACAATAGTAAATTCATAGTAATAGTAATTCATCACGTGTTACATGTTCAATAACATGTTTTCAAACTGAAAAGAAAAGGGGTCTTTGCACTGAAAGACACGATCTTTAAAACAAAAGGAATGCATAAAATAAATGGTCTATGGGCAGGATGTTACCTATTGTAGTTCAGACAGATATGGCCAATGCTTGCAGACTTTTCACGGTTATTGGGTTATTTCCAGCTTCTTGTGGGTCTGTGTGTTCAAATGTTCCTTCTTGAGCGGCAGTCGGCCCTTCAAAGAAAGAATAACAACTATTTCAAGTGTTTAATTGTGCATTTGACTTCCGATCTGCCCTAGTGACTAAGAACATAAAGCAAACTAGAATGTTTATAATAGTCACGCAGTGTCTAGAATAAAATGTGTGGGTCAACCGAAGCATCTCATTAAAGTGACACCGATCTTACTATGACCACACCAGCATCTGTTACTATGATACAAGTGTAGTGGCCACATTTAGCTCATACAGTATTGAGATCACTATTATGTCACAGCCACACGGCCTTAGTCACCACTAAACACAGTATGCTCACCTTAGTATGGGGCCTCATTTAGTATGAAAGGATATAGTGTGCGGAGGTGCGCAGAATGATAGTGTGCAAAGGACTGAAACACTAAGAACCATAAACTGAAAACTACAGACATTAAAATAGTAGTCAACAAAGGAAGCTGATTCAGAGTGGGGTTCACCGGTCCCGGCTGCCAGGGAAATGATCTGAGTGTAAACTGATGCAAGGATCTTGAAAAGCAACCACGTTGGGGAATTCCTTCAGACACTAGACTCAAACAAAGTTTCAGTAGAATCTTCCTCAATAAAAGGATAAGAGAAGGTGTCCTATATATATATGCACCATCATCTAAGCAAAAATACTTGCTTTTGCATATGAGATGATTAGTACAGTATGAAGAGAAAGAAAAGCTAGAGCCAACTTGCACTCAATGTTAAATGCCTAGAACAATAGGCTATAATGCATATTTATGGAAGCCATTTCAAGTGTTTACATGCATACACCCAGGCAATGGCTTTATGATTCATAGCTCAGATCTTAAAAAATTGTATGAATAGAAAATCTTCATATGTGTTTTTTCCTATGCTGCTATGCAGTACCCTAAAACCATAGCAACGCCAGTAGGTTTCAATGGTTGGAACTATTTGCTTTGCCAAATATAGTTTCATTTTGAACCCAACTCTCTGCTGACTCTGCTCCAGTCTGGCCTACCTTCTGCTCACACAACAGAAATGAGTCTTCTGAGTGTTGTAAACTCTCAAACGTTGATTCATCATACTAAATAATCTTCCCTTCATATTCTCTTTGATCTTACAACGCCTTTCAATATGGCTGAACCCTCTAACCTCTGTCATGGTTTTCCATTAGAACATAGCCAAGATAGCCAAGACCATTTCTATTTTGACAAAATACACAGAGTGTGCTTTGGATCAGCCCACTTCAGCCATTTCTTGAAGTTGGTGTCAACCACTTTGTTGATCAGCAGAAACAAGCACTTATATCTCAACTTTATGTTACTGGCTGTAGTACGTATTTTCTCACTTCCTAGAGAGGGCTATCATTTCAGTGTAAAAATCTTATTTTTTTCAACAGTGGAAGCCATGGGCAGAGACTCTGTGCTGAACACAGAAGCCATCTTGGAAAGTAGGCTTCTTCTCACTAAAAGCAATGCATTCTAAGATATAAATGATTTCTTGATTTCTTGAATTTCCAACTAAATGCATAAATGCCGGGGGGATGGCTAAGATGGCGGTCGCATAGAAGCCTTTCCTTGGATCTCTGCTTTTGGCATCTATCAGGGACTCCGAGCGGGCCCCTGTTGCGGCCGCCCAGGGCTGATTCCAAGCCGCTAAGGACCCCTTGAGCCAGTAGGCTCCTGCACCACAAGAGGATTGCAGAGAGAGACGCGTTCTCCGCAGCGGTGCACCATACCTGGGCCGCCTGAGGTGAGCGAGGAATGGCAGATCTGTGACCGCATGAAACCTGATCCGATGAGTGAAGCAACGGGTGGGGGCCCGTGGGACTGGTAAGGGGGAGCAATTGGTGGCAGCTGCACAGAACTATCATAGTATCGCATATAGAGACCCCGTGTCGCCGGTTTCAATACTCGCTGTGATCCTGGCGCTCCTCCCCTACCCGCCGGCTCTGCTGCATGCTGAACGATTGCAGGCCTGAGAAAGCGGCCGATCCTCGCGTGCCCAGACGAGATGGCTGATTGATGCTGGGAAAAAGCACCCGTACTCCTATCAGAGATCACCAGTGACACCGTGATCAAAGTGCTCTGAGCCCAGTAACAAACTAAACAGTGCAGAGGCCTTCATGCACCCTGATTAACTTTGGTGACCCCTACACAAACCAGGAAAGGTGTCCGAGCACCTCCCTGGGACACAGAATCCAGCTCCTCATACAGGGACTGATACGGACCCCCTTTGATTTGGAGATTGGCAGCAACCTCTACTCTCTGGCCCTACAGGGAGACTTATATGCTGACTCATCTGAGATATGGTGGCTGTAACTCAGGGCCCTGACCCTCAGACTTGGTGAGGACAGCACCAGCCCAATTCCCATCTGTGGATTGGCATGGAAACCCAGCACAATGCAATAGCTCTGCAACTGCTTGTGTGTCCCCCTAATGTCTGACTGCTCGGTGGGGCTACAGTAAGGCTGGGAGAGTTTGAGTGTGCCAGTAACTACATTACTCTAGCCCCATTAACTACTTCTCCTCTGACTACAATGGCCTCACAAAGACATAATAAAAAGGAGGGTTCCCTTAAAGACCTCTTCGCTAAGGCCCCTGCTAAGAAGACGGACCTCCTAAAGAACTGGCTGCGGATGGGGGGGGTGCTACTACCAGAGGGTAGTCCTTATAGATTGATGGCACCCTGATAACTAAAGCATTTCATGAGCAGCTCTTCGGGGTCCTTTGAGAGGACTTTACTATATGGAGACAGGAAATAGCAAGAGAAGTTAAAGACCTCAGGAGAGACGTCGTCCAACTGGGACAATGCATGGACTCACTGGAGCAGATGCATGATGCTCACAAAGATGAATTAGATAGCCACAGGAGAGAACTCCTCCCTCTACAAGACAGGAACCAAGCACTACAATACCAACTGGAAGACTTGGAGAGTAGGTCACAGCACTCCAATGTTCACATCAAAGGGGTGCCCCTGCAGGTAGTCTCAGGGAGCCTTGAGGACTTTGTAATTCATCACTTTCGACATGTGACCCGACTCTAAAAGATAAGGACATCTTACTCAACCGAACCCGTAGAGCAGGCCAACCTGCTTGACTCCTCGAGCCAGGCACAGGACATCCTCACCTGCCTGCACTGTTATAAACAGAGGGATGCCATTCTGTCAGAGGTCCATGACCAGACCACTATTGAATTTGAGGGCCATAAGACAGGCTTCTTCCAGGACCTCTCGTTGATGACATTGCAGAGCAACAGATCCCTTGGGCTAGTGACGGATGTCCTCTGGGAGAAACGAATTAGGTACAAACAGGGCCACCCCCTCCACCTATGATTTGTCTGGCAGAATGAAACACAAAGCATCTGCACACTGGAAGAGGCCCAGGTGCTACCAGACATGCTGTCGCAACTGGGAGACCCTACGCTCCAGGAGTCAACATGAGATCCACGGCCACATGCTGAAGGACGTCGTCATGGGGCCCAATCATGAAGAAACAAACCAAACAAGCCCACAGAACTTGAGAAACTTGAGAGCAAGAAAGAAAGAGCTGTACAACTTAGATGACTGCGGAACCAAGAAAGTGCATGGGACGGTGATTCAGATCATTAATACTTCCCCGCATGGCCTTTACCGACTACCGTTTAACTATAAAGAACATCTTTGACATGATGGTCAATGCAGGCCTGGTCGCCTGCTGATAGTTGTGGATGGGCGCCGGCCATGGTTCATGGGGAAATGTCAGCGGAGCTCCACCCCTCCTGATGTTGGACGAACTAACAACAGACTGATACACCGGTTTGAACCCCGCAGATATGTTTGTCTCTGTTTCCAGGCATGGGAACTGTACTAGTTATTTGTTATATGCTCAACCCTGTTATTCCTGTTTCCCTGGCAACGACCACATTAGGCTTACTCCTTATAATGACAATGCCCATAGGTACTCCTTTTGGAGCCTCCCAGCTCCTGGGAAGATGAACAAGACATGACTCAGCAACTTTTAAATACCACTATCATGGTAAATACGTAGGCCCTCATTACAACCTCTGCGGTCTTTTCAAAAGACCATTGAGGCTGCGGGAGCCAGAATACCACCAGTGCTGGCGGTATTTCTGGCTCCCTATTACGACTTTTCCACTGGGCCAATGGAAAAGTCACATCAACATTGCTGACGGCTCGTAATAGAGCCGGTGGCAATGCTGATGTGCAGCGGGTGCAGTAGCACCTGTCGCGCAGTTCACTGCCGGAAATTCGGGCAGTGAAATGCGTGATGGCGCTATGCCTGGGGGCCCCTGCACTGCACATGCCAAGTGCATGGGCAGTGCAGGGGCCCCCAGGGGCACCCCCAAGTCCCCCTTACCGCCAGCCTTTCCATGGCGGTGTTTACTGCCGTGGCCAGTCTGGCGGTCGGGGACTCATAATTCCCAGGGCAGCGGTGCTTGCACCGCTGCCCTGGGGATTTCGCCTGGCGGTATTGTGGAGGGGCGGGCGGTATGGCCGTGGCTATAGCACCAGGGTCATAATAGTTAGCGGAACACCGCCAGCCTGTTGGTGGTGTTACCGCCAGCTTACTGCCAGCCGCCAGGGTCATAATGAGGCCCTTAGTCTTCACGTCAGCCCCTTAATGCCCCTGTCAAGAGGTTGGCTCTCCTTTCCCTACTCCGAGAAACGAAGAGAGACATATGTCTTTTAAAAGAAACTCACCTGATACAGACGGACTGGAAACCATTGCGGTCAAAATGGTATGACCATCAGGACCTGGAAGGCGGGTAAGGGTGGCGATCCTACTGGCTACACATTTCCCTGTCAAGGTGGTCCGCACACAAGCTGAGATACAGTGAGGCTTCTCTCTCTACACATCGACATACATGGATGTAAGATAACAGTGGGGAATGTCTATGGCCCTAACGAACACCAAGAAAGCTTTCTTAATGACGCAATTGGGAAAATCCTCACCACATCAGATGTGGATATTATTGTAGGAGGCACTTTAACATTGTCCCTTACTCCCACATAGATAGACCTCTCCAACAACATGGACAGACTGTGCCTTTTCAAAGAGTTTTCAGGATTGGCTGTATGAGGTTGGCCTGACAGACCTATGGCGCCCGCATCATTCCACAGAAAAAAACTATACCTTTTTTTTGGCAGCCCATCAAACCTACACACTCAACATACGATCCTGGTGTCTCAACACTAAACTTCTCATGTATGATGACATCCTTATGGAAATTCAAGACACAATAGTAAACTACTTGCTCACAAATGATACACCAGCGACGAACATCACAATATTGTGGGACGCACTCAAGGCAGTCTTGAGAGGCCAATTTATAGCTATAGCGGTGAGATTTAATAAATCAGACACAATAAACGACAACAATAACAGGACACAATACGGGAACAGGAGGTTTCACATAAGCTCACGAGATCAATGGCAACTTAACACGACTTGTAAACAACTACAAGCATTAGATCTGGAAAAGGCAGAATAGGCCTTACTCCAGACAAAACAAAAGTATTATGTTGGAGGAAACAAAGCAGGTAGTCTATTGGCCCACTGTCTCCGCTCGCAGGCCATAAAGCGGAAGGTGGCGGAACCGAGGTTATCTGATGATACCCTGCCATGCCGGGAAGAGCTGATCCTTCAGCAATTTGAAGCATGCTGTACTGACCTTTACGCCGCAGATGAGCTGGATCCTGGTGCTATTGAGGCCAATCTGAGATCCGGCTCTCTGCCCCAGATCCTACCGACAACCACTGCCAGCTTAGATGAAAATATTACCCCTACTGAAGTTCTCCTGGCAATTCAACGCATCCAAGTGAGGGAAGCGCCAGGAAATGACAGGTTTGGGGCGAAGTTATACAAGACCTTTGGAACCCTACTAGCTCCCGTACTGGCACAGCTGTATAATGCTTTCAGTATGTCTGACTCCCTCCCCTCCACAATGCCATTAGGTAAAATAACGGTCATCCCCAATCCGGAAATGTATCCACGGATGTGCTCCTCATATCATCCCATCACCCTGTTGAATATGGACACCAAGATCTTTATGGGCATACTGGCACACAGATTGGGCCCTTAAATGCAGGACCTAGTGAATAAGGATCAGACCGGATTTATCCTTGAGAGGTCCTGTAGTGATAACACTCTCCCAACTATTGGATAAAATCCACAGCTCACAAATACCTTATCTCTCTATCGATGCTGAGAAGGGTTTCGACCGTGTGCACTGGCAATATCTCCATGCAGTCCTAGCACCCTATGGGTTGGGCCCCAGGTTCGCATAAGTGGGTACGCTATAACTACAACTCTATCAGAGCCATGGTGAGCATAAATGGAACTTTAACCCTGCCATTCCCCATCTTCCCACAGACCCCGCTCATCGGGAATCCAGACTTCCCACCTGCACAGAACGAACCATTGTTCGCTGTCTGGCAAGAATTTAACTGTAAAAGGATTGGCAGCCTTTCTGATGGATGTGGATGGGGTTATGGACTTTGCCCAACTTCAAGAGGGATATGGCCTCCTGGGAACAGCCTTCTAGCAATACCTGGCCATTCGCCATTGGGTGTCATCGCCCACGATCTGTCCACATGCGAGCAGGCCCCTCACACGGTTTAAAAGATGGTTACTCAATAGCACCTCTGACAATCGACTTCTGTCTGACATATATGCATTTTTAATCACCACCCCAGCATTGCTTAAAACCCCACCAAGGCGTAGGTAGGCGATGGAGTGTGATCGTACATTCATGGATAAAGAGTGGCGTGATGTCATGCACCGTGCAGGAGTCACTGCAGGTAGCAGAAATACTAAAGAAATGTTTTAAAAAATATTGATTTGCTGCCTTTTTTTTAAAATAAAACTTGGGCTACGTGTGTCCTGTATCTTTCAGGGGAGTTTAGGGAATTGACATGCCCCATTTTCTTGCGTAGACACAAGCTCACCCTAGATGCGCTAGACTGATATGACTAAAGCAGGAGGAGGCCCAACTGTTTTGTTCATTCCCCAGCCTACCCACTAGGCACTCCATGCGAATGGTTATTGTTGCAGGTGTTCTCCCTCTCCCTCTTCTTCACAGTTCCCTATCTCCCACTCAATTCAAATCACAATTTCCCCACCAGCCAATGCATGTAGGTGGGAGATCCTGTATTTGTTCCTTATGTCTTAAACTAAATAAAATAAATCTTAAACCTCAATGTGTAAATGCACTGTAAATATTGCCATATGCTATTTTGCAATAACATTTTGTTTATAGAGAAATAAATAAATTAAAAAAACTTTACTAACATATAGAGTATTTAGCCCTACATGTCTCTGTATTTGATGTCCATCCCTTTAGGGTTGTGTTGTATACACTGGAGTGCAGCCTGCCATCCATGTAGAGGAAGTAAATGTGGGTGTGGTTCTATCACAATTCAGCCTAGAGGAGGGGTTGGGATTGCTAAACACAGACATCTTTAAGACACTTTCCTGCTTCAATACAATCGGGAGATGGAGCCCTCTCCTCATCAAGAGTGGATGTACATCCAAGAAGATGCCAGAAGTGCACAATTCTCCTTCTTTTACCAGTTCGTGTCATCCACCACAAGTGCCACCTGCATGCATATAGAGGTGCTTCAGAATGGAAGTTCTGCTAAAGCAATACCCATGGAGTGAACTTCCACCTTTCCCTACACATGCAGCATAATCTGGGACTTTACCTTCTGTGCACAGGGCAGTAAACCAGACTATATGCCTCAAGCTGGCAAAAGCAAAGCACGTGTTTCTAAAGAAGACAACCACAGGACCAGAACTACTCCCTCATTCTACTCCTTAAGTAGCAGCAAGCCGACTGAGGGTTGCCTATGCTGGAGTCACTGTGGCTGTTTCTTGGTAAAGGTTTGATCATGAGGCCTGGTGGCCAGCTCCCCTTCTCATGGAAGTGGGTAACCATGCTCGCCTTGTACATCTCCAACGGCACCTCTTATTTGCTCCCTCATGATTCTGGGTACCATAATTTCTTCAAATTGCCTTATGTGTGCTGAATACTTGCCTGTACTAGGTGTTGCTACCACTTTTCGCTGTTGGTTTTTGAAACAGAACTGTAGCATTGTGTTTTGTCTGCAGATGCGCTCACACGCACACCTCTGTAGGTGACTGTGCACTTCAACAGAATTGTTGCGCAGCTTCCTTTGTAGTAGTACCTCCTGTGTACAAATTATATTTTGGTATTAGGGGAATCGGGCCTCTTGCCTCCCTGTAATTGGCCAACCTGTGCTACATGCGGCATCACATCTCCTGGAGGGTGAGTCAAGCAATGTATAAGACTTTTGTGGGCCGCCATTATTGGTTCTCCTGCACATTTCGTGTTGCCTCTTCTCTTTTGCAGTGTCCTGCCACCTCTTCCCAATGACGGGATTTATGGTTTAAATTGTTCATGTATTTGGCAAATGACATACAGTGGCATACAGTGATTTTATGGGAAGTGGAACTGGTGTCTTGTATAAGGTGAAAACTGAATCTTACAGCTTACGGGTGTGTGCAGAGGTGTAAGAGGCTCGCAGGTGCACAATGCAGTTGGATACATTTTCCAACAGGCGACGTGGTGTTATACGCTGCAGTTGTCACCCATTAGCATTTTGAGTGAGACCTAGTCAAGCCTAGCTTCCTGTAGTGGCGAATTCACGTTTTGTGCTGATTGCGATGCGTGTCTAGGTCTGAATTAGTGTATTCTCCGTCTTCACTGCAGCACCGAGCATAGCAGGTGTGGTACGCCAGCACTTTTTACATTAAAACGCCGATTGATGGGTTGGGGCTATTTGTGAGTTTTTTTTTATACAAGACGAGAGCCCTAAAGTTAACATAGTGTTACCCAGAGATTAAAGAAAATTCACTCAGGTAGATCAACACGAGGCGCAGTTCTAAAGTACAAACTATGAAGGTTTATTAAAACAATATCACAAATAAAATACGTAAAGCAAAAGGCACTGGTTAGTTGGTCAGTCCAAAACATGCAAAAAGCAAATAAATGTAATATAATCGTCAGTGGCAAATAAACCGTAATCTAATCAATAGCTAGAACCGAACCTGTTCTAGCACAAGGTAAATGAGAAGCAAGCACTGCTCAATAAGTGAGGCGAGAAGGAACATTAAAAATCTTCAAGGGCAGAGTGATAAACAGACCCGCCTAAAGTCAGCTTTCTAAAAGAGCCAAGGAGAGACCATGGCTTGTTTCCAAAATGACAATATGTTATACTCTTTTTGACTGAGAAACTGTAAAGTTGCCATGATGTGAACATAATGATACTCCGAATTAATCTATAAAAATACAGGAACCACATCATATGGTAGTATTAACATTTGCTGTAAATCTAATGAGTAGGCTTCACTATGTCTAACACAGAAAACAAACCTCCGTTCAAAATATAAACAGCAGCTTCTACTGGAGGTGGTGGCCTTCATTTGTATACAAATCCGTCCCGTCCATGGACATCAGGAACACAAAACATTACATTTTGAAAATGTTGCAGTGGGAGCACTCTGGCAGGGAGGGTTTGTGTCAGGCACTGAAGCTGCACTCATTAAAATGTGCAAACTGAAAACACATTTAGGCCGAAAGCCTCTCTCATATGGAACTAACAGGACTTAATTATATTAAACACAGTGTAAACATTACGTTTGTAACTCTATAGTAGCAGTTAAATCAAAGAGTTAGTAACTGTGGAATCTGTGTTCACACGTAGCGTCTGCACTATTCTTCTTCACCGGTTGACAATAGGACCAGTACTTAATTTGAGCCGGTGGTTGCAGGTGGAGCCCAAATGCCCTTATTTTAGGGTACTGACACTTACTTTTTCTCATGAGATGTTGGACAAGACAGAGGAACACACAAAAGGGAAAAAAGGAGGAATAAAAGATGGAAAATATTGGCAGAGAAAATATAAATGAAAAAGAACATACATGATTTACATAAAGGGCCAGGCTACGGTCTGGTACATTGCCTGTAAACGTGGTAGAAGTTTAGTCTCCAGTATTCGTAGAAGATACACATTCTTCCGTAGAGACATTTTCTTAGAACATCTGCGTGTTAGTTATAAAAACACTGCCTAGTCCTAGTATAAGGCAAGAGGGAGATTCCGACCAGGTACCTACAACTAGATGCTGAATGCCCCGTAGCAGATGCTGATGCAGATTACATGCCTTTGCTCAGGTATGAGGGTTGATGTCCTCCCGGGGGAACCTGGAAGGCAGGCTTAAAGCTTCACATGCTGTGCTCGAAATATAATTTAGAGAGAAAATAATCTAGTGGCACTATGATAGCCTTATTCTTGTGCTTCACTCTCATCGTTACTATTTTAATCTTACTGTGTTGTGTAGTTCTGGTTATTGCAGCTCATGCTTTGCTATCTAAAATGCAGTTGTTTTATTAAACCAATCTTTAAAACGTAAACTGCTTTTGTCATTTATATATGAGACCGTACTGTGTATGAGAGAACCGGTTGTGACCTGAGTGACCATGACTTCCCTGGAAAGTGCTAAGATGTCATGCGCTCGGCTGCCCAATTGTCTCTTCCATTTGGGAGAAATGAGGCACTGCTAGTTAGCCGGAGCAAAACGCGGATTTAGAGTGACAAGGGTCCTCCACCGTGGGTCAGACTTAGTCCCCCACACTGTGATCGATCTTGCCGCTCAAAATCCAGTAGTCTCATTAGGATAATGAGAGCCTACGCGACATGGCCAGGCAGTGTCTGGTGATAGATTAAAGAGGTATGAGGTTGTATCAGGACAATGCAACCTGGGAATTCGGCACCCCGACTTTCAAGAGAGGCAGCTGAAGGCTTCTGAGCAAAACATTCCTCTCCAGAGCATGCTCTATTACAACTTCAGCCCTGAGATAAACCCACGGATCTGTTGCTATGAGGGGAAAGTGGTGCTTGTACAACCTCAAATCACTGTTAAAGCATCACTTTCTATTTAGTAGGTAGAATTTACTGTGTTCTCTTGAGCATCGTTGTAGGAGGCTGACCTGGCTTGTAGTGGGTACCAGAGGTACTTACACCTTGTGCCAGGTCCAGTTATCCCTTATTAGTGTAGAAGAGGTGTTTCTAGCAGCTTAGGCTGATAAAAGGTAGCTATGGCAAAGCAGCTTAGGCTGAACTAGGAGACATGTAAAGCTCCTACTATACTACTTGTATCATATGCACAATGTCATAAGAAAACACAATACACAGAGTTACTAAAAATAAAGGTACTTTATTTTTATGACAATATGCCAAAAGTATCTCAGTGAGTACCGTCAGTATGAGGATAAGTTATATACACAAGATATATGTACACAAACCAAAATTAGGTAAGTAATAGCAAGAAAAGTAATGCAAACAGTGTAGAATCACAATAGATTGCAATAGGAGCACATAGGTATAGGGGCAACACAAACCATATACTCCAAAAGTGGAATGCGAACCACGAATGGACCCCAAACCTATGTGAGCTTATAGAGGGTCGCTGGGACTGTACAGAAACAGTGAGGGTTAGAAAATACCCCACCCCAAGACCCTGAAAAGTAGGTGTAAAGTGCACCTACTATCCCCAGAGAGCACAGAAGTCGGGATATGGGGATTCTGCACGAAGAACAAACACCAGCAATGCAACAACAGTGGATTTCCGGACCTGAGTACCTGTAAGACAAGGGGACCAAGTCCAATAGTCACAACAGTGTCGAGAGTGGGCAGGAGCCCAGGAAATGCCAGCTGAAGGTGCAAGGAAGCTGCCACCGGTTGGAAGAAGCTTGGAGTTCTGCAAGAAGGAAATGACCTAGGAACTTCTCCTTTGGAAGACGGATGTCCCACGTCGCGATGAAGCTTGCAGAGGTGTTCCCACGCAGAAAGACCTCAAACAAGCCTTGCTAGCTGCAAGGGTCATGGTAGTGGTTTTTGGGTGATGCTGTGGCCCAGGAAGGACCAGGATGTCGCCACTTGGAGGAAGCGACAGAGGGGGCGCCCAGCAACTCAGGGAGCCCTCACAGAAGCAGGCAGCACCTGCAGAAGTACCCTAACAGGCACTTGGAAGAAGAGTGATCCGGAGTCCACGCAAAGTCACAAAAGGGAGTCCCACGATGCCGGAGGACAACTCAGAAGGTTGTGCACTGCAGGACGGAGTGCTGGGGACCCAGGCTTGGCTTTGCACGTAGGAAATCCTGGAAGAGTGCACAGGAGCCGGAGCAGCTGCAAATCACTCTGTACACAGCTTTGCAGTCTAGCGTGGGGAGGCAAGGACTTACCTCCACCAAACTTGGACTGAAGAGTCACTGGACTGTAGGAGTCACTTGGACAGAGTTGCTGTGTTCCAGGGACCACGCTCGTCAGGATGAGAGGGGACCCAGAGGCCTGTGTTAGCAGGGGGAAGATTCAGTCGACCCACGGGAGATTTCTTCAGCGCTTCTGGTGCAGGGTGAAGGCAGGCTACCCCCAGAGCATGCACCACCTGGAAACAGTTGAGAAAGCCGGCAGGATGAGGCGCTACAATGTTGCTGGTAGTCGTCTTGCTACTTTGTTGCGGTTTTGCAGGCGTCCTGAGCAGTCAGCGGTCGATCCTTTGGTAGAAGGTGAAGAGGGAGATGCAGAGGAACTCTGATGAGCTCTTGCGTTCGTTATCTAAAGAATTCCCCAAAGCAGAGAGCCTAAATAGCCAGAAAAGGAGGTTTGGCTAGCAAGGAAGGAGGATTGGCTATCAAGAGAGGTAAGAGCCTATCAGAAGGAGCCTCTGACGTCACCTGCTGGCACTGGCCACTCAGAGCAGTCCTGTGTGCCCCCAACACCTCTGTTTCCAAGATGGCAGAGGTCTGGGACACACTGGAGGAGCTCTGGTCACCTCCCCTGGGAGGTACTGGTCAGGGGAGTGGTCACTCCCCTTTCCTTTGTCCAGTTTCGTGCCAGAGCAGGGCTGGGAGATTCCTGAACCGGTGTAGACTCGCTTATGCAGAGATGGGCCCCATCTGTGCCCATCAAAGCATTTCCAGAGGCTGGGGGAGGCTACTCCTCCCCAGCCTTCACACCTATTTCCAAAGGGAGAGGGTGTAACACCCACTCTCAGAGGAAATCCTTTGTTCTGCCTTCCTGGGCCAGGGCTGCCTGGACCCCAGGAGGGCAGAAACCTGTCTGAGGGGTAGGCAGCAGCAGCAGCTGCAGTGGAGACCCCAGAAAGGCAGTTTCCAGGACCAGAATGGTATTGGGGGGACAATTCCATGATCTTAGACATGTTACATGGCCATGTTCGGAGTTACCATTGTGACGCTATACATAGGTAGTGACCTATGTATAGTGCATGCGTGTAATGGTGTCCCCGCACTCACAAAGTCCAGGGAATTTGCCCTGAACGATGTGGGGGCACCTTGGCCAGTGCCAGGGTGCCCACACACTAAGTAACTTTGCACCCAACCTTCACCAGGTGAAGGTTAGAAATATATGGGTGACTTATAAGTTACTTAAGTACAGTGGTAAATGGCTGTGAAATAACGTGGACGTTATTTCACGCAGGCTGCACTGGCAGGCCTGTGTAAGAATTGTCAGAGCTCCCTATGGGTGGCAAAAGAAATGCTGCAGCCCATAGGGATCTCCTGGAACCCCAATACCTTGGGTACCTCAGTACCAAGGGAATTATATGGGTGTACCAGTATGCCAATGTGAATTGGTAAATTTAGTCACTAGCCTGTTAGTGACAAATTTGGAAAGCAGAGAGAGCATAACCACTGAGATTCTGGTTAGCAGAGCCTCAGTGAGACAGTTAGGCATCACACAGGGAACACATACAGGGCACATACTTATGAGCACTGGGGCCCTGCCTGGCAGGGTCCCAGTGACACATAGACAAAAACAACATATATACAGTGAAATATGGGGGTAACATGCCAGGCAAGATGGTACTTTCCTACAATCGTATTTTGCCTGTTGTAATTTAGTTTTGTCATATTTTCAATGTGTCTTGCAGTGAGATCATTTTGCGAGTTTCATCTCACATCAAACATAATTTGACACCTTCCTTGGTCTTATGCTAGCTCTCTGATTATGGCACGTCCGCAACATGTGCATGATGTATAATACAACATAAGTTGAGTGTGATAGGACAGTTCTGACTATCTGGTCCACCCTGATTATTTTTTGGGGGATCACCTGTTTTTTTACTTTTTACTGTGAGGGGGCCTCATAGTTTGGTGCTCACCCACAGTAAAGTCATGGTAAAATGGACTGCGTATTTTACAGCTGGTACCGTCTTGTCAAGCAAAGGCTGCTGTGACGCAGCAAAGGTAGGAGGCCCAAGGCTTGTTACACGTGATCATGTGTGCACACACATGTACACCCATGTGAGGGCTGCATGTAGAGGATTCCAGGTGTGTGCAGAATTGTGCTTAGGTAGCCTGGTGCAGAAGGGACCAGGTGGGGTGAGTATTGAGCTGGAGTAGGCCTTAAGAGATGGGTTTACACATATGAGGGAAATCAGAGTGCTTTACTGTCTTGACTGTAGTGACACTCCATTAAATGCCAATAGGAAAGGCTAGCTTAGGGCGCAACTCCAGTTCCCTGGGTCCACAAACTCTAGAGTTTCACAAATGTCCACTGTAAGCTGTATGAAAAGAATAATGCAGTAGTTTGCAAATGCATAACTGTACAACTCATTGGTCATCCAGGAACGTCATCTTCCTTTGACCCAGCTAAGGATTAAGGCAAATTACTGCTCTGTCCAACTGCAGGAGCAGGGCCTTGCATCAATCAGCCAGCTGTCATTCCATGCCAGGAACCAGGCAAAGAGGGGCTCTTTGGAGGAATTTCTATTAGAAGTCCTGGCAGGAATGTCAGGGGGGAGGAGGAGCTGAATCTCTCAGAGCACATGTGACAACTGACTCCTGGACAACTCCATCTTTGAGCTATCCCAGAAGACTGTGCAGGAAGGTGGGGACAGGGGCAGAGAAGTGATGTGGCACATCAGAATAGGTCAGAGACTCAGCCCTGCTGGACACTTCCGCCCCCACTTGAAAGGTCTTGCTCAGAGGAGAGCTCTCTCTTTCTTGGCTGTGCTTCTCTGCAGAACACTGGGACTGAAGATGGGCATCATGGAGGACTGGAAAGAAGACCCCCTTGATTGCCCGCTGGGGAAAGGACTTTACCCCTGAATGACACACACCCAGCGGGGCACACTCCAGGACCACGTAAGTTGGTCCCTTTACAACTCCTGAGTACCACTTGGGGGAAAGACTGGGCCTGGCTCAAGGAGACTGCGCTGCCCAGAAGAAAAGAAGGCACCCAGTGAAATGCTGGTGCAGGGAGTCAGTGATACTGCCTCCTTACCAACTGTGGAACCTCCAAGTTCAGAAGGCCTAGGGAAAGTACTCCAGGTGGAAGGGGCTCACCACCAGGAGCAAAATGAACCCAAGATCATCATAAATGGTCCACCGGGGCCCAGAGGTATGCCCTGGAGAAGCTAGGCGAACTTAGACCGGTCTGGCGATAAAGTGTGTGGGGCTCCATGGCTGTTTCCAATGAGGCCCCCGGCGGGCCAGGGCATAGGGGTTGCCCCTCACAAAGAATGGAGCCGGAGAGCGCTGTCGCCGCCCTGGAGCACAGAAGTTAAGGCAGGGGATGCTGTTGTGCCCACGTGAAGATGGCCCAGAGGTGCCCTAGACCCCATCCCGGAGCCTGCAAAGAAGTAAAGACGGGGATGCCCTCATGCCCCCGTGAAAATGGTGGTTGGGGCCCCAGACCCCATCCCAGGCCCCACAAAGAAGTTCAGTCGGGGGAGGCCATCACGCCCCAGTGAAGATAGCAACAAGGGCTCCAGAGTCCATCCTGGGGAACAACAAAGAAGCTAAGTCGAGGAACACTGTGGCACTCACCATGAAGATGCCCCCCACCCTGGCTAAAGAGTAAGTCAGGGAGCCCCAGGGTGCTCCCCAAGAAGGTGAAGGAGGGGGCCCAGGACCCCATCCCTGGACCCCAATGGCACCAAGGAGGTGTGGGAGTGCTGCTGCACTCCTCCTGCAGGGCTGCCCGCCAGTAGCTCTAGACGCATCTGTCCACTGGAGTGGGCAGACTCACTTCCAGAAGCTGGCTCCTATGGCAGCACAGGGAGGAGCTGGCCGTGCAGGGAGCCAGCGTGCGTGGCCAGGGGTGGACTCCCTGCGCCACACCCCAACAAGGGACTCACCTGGAGTGGGGGTTCCTGGGTGGGACTGGACACCCCTGAGGAAGTGATCCCTACCCAGCAGCAGCGACGCTCTCCCTAGTGCAGCAGGAGAGCTGCTAATAAAATATGCACACTTCGTCGAGGAGCGTCCCATAAGGCGTTACAAGGCACAATGGTTTGGCCCCAGAAAGCCATTCTCAGCTGGTGGTGGCCGTAGGAAGATGGGGTCACCACCAACAGAAAGTAGATGGATAGGGGGAGCTGCAGGAGCAGTGCAGCCCCCTCACAAAAGGAAGTTTTGTGTCCTATCCTAGTTTGGGTGGGACTTGAAAATGTTAACCCTTCCAGGGTTCCAATGTGCTTCTGAGTTCCCAGCTGAAACTTTTGTTTCAGGGTGGTGGAACTGCGCACTCTAGAGGTGAATATCATGGCTGCAGTCCTTCTGGCCTGAATTGTGGTAAGAATAGGATTATTATAATGGTGATTATCCTCTAGGTGTGAAAGGCTGTAATTACAAGTGTTTTTATAGTAATGAAGTCCTTTAGGGACTATGGTTCAAATGGGAACATGTTATGTTAAAAGTGTTTTAAAACGTAGGGCTGCAGGGTGGTAGCCAATGATTTGACTTGTGTACAGTCTTATGAAAAGGCACCCTCTAGAGGTGAAAAATGGTATTGCATCATGTCTTGCAACAAAGGGATGTCCTTAAGGGATTGTGTCAAATGTGCAACATTTTTATGTTGACTGTTTCAATGTGGAATATGATGACCCTTTGCCCACATCCTTAGAGGTGTGGGTGTACTGTATAGATAATGCTGAGAGTAATCCTAGCAACACAAACCACTCGAGCCTGCCCAGACATGTTTCTTGTTGATGCTTATTTGAGTAATGAGACTGACAGCCACTAGTGATAAAAGTGGTTGTACTTTGTTGCCAGTATGAGGTGTTCGCACTCGAAGTTACAGTCAAATATTGGATTAGATTTCAAATGAATGTTCTGCGATGTAGGTTGTTGGTTTATTTCTCCCTTTGGGAGAGACAAGAATGATTATGCAATGCCATCCAAAAGTAATTTTACCAGCTTGTGTATTTTTGTGTAAATTACTGCATAGTATTGAATAGTGTATGTATAAAAAATTTACTTTTACTTTATCAAAAGAAAAAGCACAGACTGGACAATCATTTATTGAGTGTTGTTCTTGTGTGCTTGTGAATGGTGATTACTAGCCCACACCACCTCAGTTGAGTAAGCCTTGGACTACTCTGCAACACCATCCTAGAAGAGTCAAGCACTACAATGGGATGTTTGGTTCCCAAGGGTGGTCGAGTGTGGACCCATTCCTTGTTCAGGCCACACAACTAATGATCCACTGTTATGTTTTCTTTTATTACCACACAATACCATGCTTCAATTGACAATATTTCATAAGAATGTTAGACTTAGAATGTTTGCTTTTGTATTGTGCTGGCATGCTGGCAGGGTTAGAGGTTTTGACAGTTACTTACTGTTGGACCTGGAGCAGCTGCTTGGACGTTGGTGCTGACTGATGAAGAATAAAACTACACAAATCTTCTTGCCATCTCTTCGTGTCCTTATTTACACAACATAATTTGGCGATGACAGACTTTGTTGCCCTAAGTGGGAAGGGTATGCCCAGACATGGGTCCCTTGCTCCCCATGCCACTGGAGTCAAGCTAGCCTGGCTGATGAAGGACAATACCCTGATACCGGTCCCAGGATGGTTGTTTCCAGTCTAGGGAGGACCTGGCTTGGCAGTTCAGGCTGGACTGTTCCCATGGGAGAGGCAGGGTCAAGACTGGTTTGCATATGGCTGGGTCCAAACTGGAATGGCATGGGTAGCAAAAAATCATGGATTTAGGCCCAGATCTCTGTACTGGGAGTGAATGTTTGACATTGTTAAGCATTCCATCCATCACTTGTTCTTTTTGCATTTGTTGCCCTAAGTGGGAAGGGTATGCCCAAACATGGGTTCCTTGTTCCCCCATGCCACTGGAGTCAAGCTAGCCTGGCTGATGAAGGGTGATACCCTGAAATCAGTCCCAGGATGCTTGTTTCCAGTTCAGGGAAGACCTGGCTTGGCAGTTCGGGCTGGACTGTTCTCATGGTGGGCAGGGTCTAGACTGATTTGCATATGGCTGGGTCCAAAGTGGAATGGCATGGGTAGCAAAAAAACAATGGATTTAGGCCCAGATCTCTCTACTGTGGGCGAATGTTTGACATTGTTCAGCATTCCGTCCATCACTTGTTCTTTTTGAATGGCCTTCAGTCAGCACTATTGTTCGAACCTCCGTGCACAGTATCCACTCAATGTCACGCTACATCCTTCTCAAGTCAGCCAGATGTATCCCCATGTGAATGAATTTTAGAGGTGGTAAGGTAAGATGAGTACTGTGCAGTGATATATAGAAGATTTTAAATAATCCTCTAAGCGAGTATTATACTTTACAAAAATAGGAAAAAAAATGCATACCTTTAAAATCCGGCTGCACAATTATCTTGTAATTCATAGTTTTATGTCTGCCGCAGCACGTTTGTGAAACTCTGAACTTTGCAATCATGGTTGTGTATTTGTGCTTCAAATTAATTAGTAGCTTAGCATTATATATAATTTCTTTCATAACAAAGCTGTGTTAACGTCATAGCTGTGTGCTCATTCATGCATAGATCTTCTACTCCTGGCAACTGGGACCCTGAGGTGTAACACTTGTTACCAGGCACACTGCACATGTGTACCGTGGACAAGCCCAATCGGCATTGAAAACTCAAGTTCAACGATATTCTTCGGTCATTTTAGGAAGTTGGGCAACTTTTAATAGAGGTACATTTATTTTCCGATGTTGTAACAATGGCATGCTTTAATTTGCCTGTCACGGCGATGCACTTATGTCTGAAAGGAATTCATACAGCATATTGTTTTTACATAGTGGTAATTTTTTCAGCGATAGGCACACTTTCATGTTTTTACTTGCTGGTTGCTCTACAGGTATTAAGCAGCGATAGGCATGTTTTTACATTCCTGCATCATCTTATGAGTTGTTGATTGTTTTCAGAGATGTGCACGCTCACATGATGGAACTTTGGATATTTCAAAGACTGTGCAAGATTGCACTGGTGTCAATATAAACAAATGTATCTGATATGATATATAAGCAATAAGTGACAAATTAGGATAATACTAGTAGGCAAAACATATTTATTATATAGAATATTATACATTATCTGATCATGTGGATTTAAATGCTATACATTGTAGAAATGCAAACTGCCAACCCGCCATTACCGTTTCTTTCAGAACCAAGGGTGCATAGATTAAAGTGTCCTTATTGGTTTAGAACCTTTGAAAGTTATCTAGTGGCCATAGATGAGTTACATTTTTCAGCCAGCTATCATGCTCTGATATGTCACACAGCAATAAGTTACGTTCCACAAAAGATCCTATTTGTGAAGTGATAATTGGAGACAATGTTATGAAAGTCAAAGTAGATTCAGGGTCTCCCATCACAATAATTTCAGATAATATTTATTATTCAAAATGGAGGAATATTGCATTATCTCCACCTGACATTAAAACTATTGCATTTGGGGGTCAGGAGATAGACATGATGGGTTATTTCAAAGAATGGATTCAATATCAGCATAAGACAATAAGAGCAAAAGTTTAGGTAGGGAACAGAGGATATAACATATTAGGATGGAGAGATCATGGATGGTTCGGAATGGTACTTAAGCCTGGTACTGAGAAACCTATCACATTGGTGGAGAAAATGAAAATGAAAGTGGATTCCTCACCTGAGGTTCTTGAGAAACATAAGGTTATTTTCCAAGATAAATTAGGGATAGTGAAAGGATACAAACATAGGCCCATAGTTATACTTTTTTAATGCTGCATTAGCGTTTTTTTAACGCAAAAGCAGCGCAAATTTACAAAATATAATTGTATTTTGTAAGTTTGCGCTGCTTTTGCATCAAAAAGCGGCACAAATGTGGCGCTAAAAAAGTATAAATATGGGCCATAAAATCATTCTCAAACATGATGCTATTCCTGTGGTTCAAAAAGTACGAAGTGTCCCATTAAGCAACAGAGGAAGGTTGAAGGAAGATCTGAATAATTTCTGCTATAAAGGGGAAATTGAACCGATAGACTCATCTCAATGGATATCACCAATAGTAGTAACTCTTAAGAAAAATGGAGATCTCAGGCTGTGTATTGACTTGAGAACCCTTAACCAAAATATTCAAGTGAAATGTTTTCAATGCTGAGAATTCAGGACATGTTGGCACAGTTGGGGTATATGAAGGTTTTCACCACTATTGACCTAAGGTAGCCTACCACCAGGTTGAACTTAGCAAAGACTCTCGCTCCCTGACAGCATTTGTTACACCTTAAGGTGCATTCCATTTTCTACGCATGACATTCAGACTAGCGTTGGCAGCGTCCATTTTTCAAAAACTTATGCACCAATTGTTTGGAGAGCGAAAAATGTATGAGCTTACCAGGATGATATATTGATATGTTCTGATTCTGTTCAAGCACATATACAGAAAGTGGATAGGATGTTGAATATTCTTGAAGATCATGGAACTACTGTGAAAAAAGAAAAATGCAAATTCATGACTAAAACTGTGGAACATTTGGGACATAGAATATCAGCATCAGGAGATCTAATAATGGGAATTGAGAAGTATCCATCACCTACTGACAAAGGCAAGTTAAGATCGTTCCTTGGTCTTTGTGGACATTATTCATGGTTTGTGCAGAATTTTGCATTGCAGACTGAACCTCTACGGACGTTACTGAGAAAAGGAGTGAGATTTCTATAGGAAGAAGAGCAAGAACAAGCCCTCACAACGCTTAAGTTACTGATTGTCAATGTTCCAGTGCTGCAACCTTTCCGGGATGATTTTACATCAATAGTAACTGTTGATGGTAGTAGCCTGGGTATAGGTGCCATATTAAGCCAAATAGTAGAGGGTGAAGGAAACACAATAGCATTTGCATCCAGGCGTTTATCTGAGACAAAAATGAATTATAGCACAGCTGAGAGAGAACTTTTGTCATGCGTGTGGGGTGCTCAGCACATTGCTACATATTTGTGAGGCAAAGAGTTTGTTCTGATCACTGATCATGAACCATTGGTTTGTCTCTGGAATGATAAGACATTTAGTACAACCAGTCCTAGATTAACTAGGTTGCTTTCCAAACTATATGACTTTAATATTGAAATGAAACATGGGAGGGAGGAAGGAACTGTAAAGCAGATTTTCTTTCCAGGTGTCCTGTATTTAGGGATATGGAAGAAATGGGATGTCAGGAGGAAGAGGCTGTGATTGTAATGATTGAGGGGGTGACTGTGGTAGATGAAGTTATATCGCAACAATGCTGGAGGGAGTTGGTGAGCAAGTCTAAATGTCAGGAGATTCTTGAAAAATACATTTCCAGTGGTTGGCCTAGAGAGGGGTTATTGACTGAGGATATACAGCCATGTTTCAAAGTAAAGGAGGAGTTCAGTATGGAAGCTGGTTTGGTAATGAGAGGAGAAAATTTGATTCCGCCTAATTAACTGAGAAGTAGATTAATAAGATTAGCTCCCAAAGGTCATTTTGGTATTACTGGAATGAGGAAATGGTTGAGGTTGTATTACTGGTGGCCAGGAATGGACAGTGAAATTGAGATGATGGTGAACAGTTGTACTGAATGTAGACAAGCTGATAACAAGACTGATTATTCGTAAATGTACCGCTGTGTCCAGTACAGTTTCCAGAGAGGCCATGGTAGAAAGTAGGAATGGAATTTATAGGACCAGTTTGGGGTTTGTGTGATGGAAAACAACATGTATTGGTTGCTTTGGACTATCATTCCAAATGGATAACATATAAGTTTTTTATGGAGCCTAACACAAAAATCTGATTACATTTTTGAAGGAGCTAGTCTGCTGCAAAGGTATTCCAGCATTTTTGGTCACAGATAATGGTGTGTAGTTCGTGTTGCATCGTATGATTGAGTTTTTGAAAAGCATGAATGTTAGACACTTGACCACGGCATTGTATAGTCCATAAGGCAATGGATTAATGGAAAGACCAAATAGAATGCTCAAGGAGACTATTCAACTGGCTAACACTACTGGGAGGTCTGTTCAAGAAGCAGTGGTGGAGAGAATTTGGTGCTATCATAACACGCCACATTCCACAGCTGGTGTTTCTCCACTTGTTATATCAAGAGGAAGACATTTATGTAATGAGTTGTCTCCGAAGTAGGGGGTGGAGGAGACGAAGGTGAATAATAAAATTCCTGATGTGAGTCAAAAAAGAGCAAAGGTGGGAAAATCACAAATTGCAAGCAAAGTGAGATATGATTCTCTTAAAAATGTGAAAGATGTGCAATTTATTGTAGGAGAAAGCATTAAAGTAAGAAGACCTCAAATGAAAAGTACTAAGGGGTCAAGATTTTTTCTGGAAACCAAGGTGATGTGTGGTTCCAGATATACGGTCAAGGTGGAGAATGGTAAATGGTGGACTAAGAGGGATGCTGTTAAGGTTCCTGATGGAAATGGAGTTTCCCAGAAATAGAACAGGACAAGTATTGTGGGATGATATTGTGAAGGTGGTGGATTTTTGAGTTACATAAATATAGCTGGGAATGACGAGATAAAGCAGAGTTTAAATGGGAGGAGTGATGTTCAAACCGTGGAACCAGGGGAGAGTGTAAAAGACGTGGGACAAGGAGAATGTGATAGGGTACACGTACATAAGTAGCAAGATAAGAGAACCAATGTAGCAGGTGGAGATGCCCAAGTAAATGATAGTACTGCTGTTGAGGTTGTTGATAGAGATGTGCCAAGTGATTTAAGGGATAGACTGAGGAAGAATATCAACAAACCTAAGTATTTGGATGTTTATGAATTGTTTTAAACATAGTGGGGCTGTAATTAGTTGCATTTTTTTGTTAGGTTGTGAGGGTGGAGATGTGAAGTCCGATTGGGAGCACACTGCCTAACATTCCAGTCGAGTTCGCCCCTTGCATCCTGGTACATGCAGTTTGAACAATTAACGCTTCCTTGAAAAAATCTGTAGTATTTCACCAAAGTTAGTGCAGACAGTACTGTTCATCTCTAGACACGTGTTTCTGGGTTAGTGCCCTTCATCAGTAGAGACCGAAGAACAACAAAAATATCTGGGGTTGCTGGAAATGCCGCCGATATCGTCTCAGGTTTAGTACCACTCCCCGGCTCACAGGTGCGTCTCCAGAGCTCGTCAGCTCAATGGCTCCAGGGAGCCTTTTAAACATGAAGTCCGATTGGGAGCACACTGCCTAACATTCCAGTCGAGTTCGCCCCTTGCATCCTGGTACATGCAGTTTGAACAATTAACGCTTCCTTGAAAAAATCTGTAGTATTTCACCAAAGTTAGTGCAGACAGTACTGTTCATCTCTAGACACGTGTTTCTGGGTTAGTGCCCTTCATCAGTAGAGACCAAAGAACAACAAAAATATCTGGGGTTGCTGGAAATGCCGCCGATATCGTCTCAGGTTTAGTACCACTCCCCCGCTCACAGGTGCGTCTCCAGAGCTCGTCAGCTCAATGGCTCGAGGGAGCCTTTTAAACATGAAGTCCGATTGGGAGCACACTACCTAACATTCCAGTCGAGTTCGCCCCTTGCATCCTGGTACATGCAGTTTGAACAATTAACGCTTCCTTGAAAAAATCTGTAGTATTTCACCAAAGTTAGTGCAGACAACACTGTTCATCTCTAGACACGTGTTTCTGGGTTAGTGCCCTTCATCAGTAGAGACCAAAGAACAACAAAAATATCTGGGGTTGCTGGAAATGCCGCCGATATCGTCTCAGGTTTAGTACCACTCCCCGGCTCTCAGGTACGTCTCCAGAGCTCGTCAGCTCAATGGCTCGATGGAGCCTTTTAAACATGAAGTCCGATTGGGAGCACACTACCTAACATTCCAGTCGAGTTCGCCCCTTGCATCCTGGTACATGCAGTTTGAACAATTAACGCTTCCTTGAAAAAATCTGTAGTATTTCACCAAAGTTAGTGCAGACAACACTGTTCATCTCTAGACACGTGTTTCTGGGTTAGTGTCCTTCATCAGTAGAGACCAAAGAACAACAAAAATATCTGGGGTTGCTGGAAATGCCGCCGATATCGTCTCAGGTTTAGTACCACTCCCCGGCTCACAGGTACGTCTCCAGAGCTCGTCAGCTCAATGGCTCGAGGGAGCCTTTTAAACATGAAGTCCGATTGGGAGCACACTGCCTAACATTCCAGTCGAGTTCGCCCCTTGCATCCTGGTACATGCAGTTTGAACAATTAACGCTTCCTTGAAAAAATCTGTAGTATTTCACCAAAGTTAGTGCAGACAGTACTGTTCATCTCTAGACACGTGTTTCTGGGATAGTGCCCTTCATCAGTAGAGACCAAAGAACAACAAAAATATCTGGGGTTGCTGGAAATGCCGCCGATATCGTCTCAGGTTTAGTACCACTCCCCGGCTCACAGGTGCGTCTCCAGAGCTCGTCAGCTCAATGGCTCGAGGGAGCCTTTTAAACATGAAGTCCGATTGGGAGCACACTGCCTAACATTCCAGTCGAGTTCGCCCCTTGCATCCTGGTACATGCAGTTTGAACAATTAACGCTTCCTTGAAAAAATCTGTAGTATTTCACCAAAGTTAGTGCAGACAGTACTGTTCATCTCTAGACACGTGTTTCTGGGTTAGTGCCCTTCATCAGTAGAGACCAAAGAACAACAAAAATATCTGGGGTTGCTGGAAATGCCGCCGATATCGTCTCAGGTTTAGTACCACTCCCCGGCTCACAGGTGCGTCTCCAGAGCTCGTCAGCTCAATGGCTCGAGGGAGCCTTTTAAACATGAAGTCCGATTGGGAGCACACTGCCTAACATTCCAGTCGAGTTCGCCCCTTGCATCCTGGTACATGCAGTTTGAACAATTAACGCTTCCTTGAAAAAATCTGTAGTATTTCACCAAAGTTAGTGCAGACAGTACTGTTCATCTCTAGACACGTGTTTCTGGGTTAGTGCCCTTCATCAGTAGAGACCACAGAACAACAAAAATATCTGGGGTTGCTGGAAATGCCGCCGATATCGTCTCAGGTTTAGTACCACTCCCCGGCTCACAGGTGCGTCTCCAGAGCTCGTCAGCTCAATGGCTCGAGGGAGCCTTTTAAACATGAAGTCCGATTGGGAGCAAACTGCCTAACATTCCAGTCGAGTTCGCCCCTTACATCCTGGTACATGCAGTTTGAACAATTAACGCTTCCTTGAAAAAATCTGTAGTATTTCACCAAAGTTAGTGCAGACAGTACTGTTCATCTCTAGACACGTGTTTCTGGGTTAGTGCCCTTCATCAGTAGAGACCAAAGAACAACAAAAATATCTGGGGTTGCTGGAAATGCCGCCGATATCGTCTCAGGTTTAGTACCACTCCCCGGCTCACAGGTGCGTCTCCAGAGCTCGTCAGCTCAATGGTTCGAGGGAGCCTTTTAAACATGAAGTCCGATTGGGAGCACACTGCCTAACATTCCAGTCGAGTTCGCCCCTTGCATCCTGGTACAAGCAGTTTGAACAATTAACGCTTCCTTGAAAAAATCTGTAGTATTTCGCCAAAGTTAGTGCAGACAGTACTGTTCATCTCTAGACACGTGTTTCTGGGTTAGTGCCCTTCATCAGTAGAGACCAAAGAACAACAAAAATATCTGGGGTTGCTGGAAATGCCGCCGATATCGTCTCAGGTTTAGTACCACTCCCCGGCTCACAGGTGCGTCTCCAGAGCTTGTCAGCTCAATGGCTCGAGGGAGCCTTTTAAACATGAAGTCCGATTGGGAGCACACTGCCTAACATTCTAGTCGACTTCGCCCCTTGCATCCTGGTACATGCAGTTTGAACAATTAACGCTTCCTTGAAAAAATCTGTAGTATTTCACCATAGTTAGTGCAGACAGTACTGTTCATCTCTAGACACGTGTTTCTGGGTTAGTGCCCTCCATCAGTAGAGACCAAAGAACAACAAAAATATCTGGGGTTGCTGGAAATGCCGCCGATATCGTCTCAGGTTTAGTACCACTCCCCGGCTCACAGGTGCGTCTCCAGAGCTCGTCAGCTCAATGGCTCGAGGGAGCCTTTTAAACATGAAGTCCGATTGGGAGCACACTGCCTAACATTCCAGTCGAGTTCGCCCCTTGCATCCTGGTACATGCAGTTTGAACAATTAACGCTTCCTTGAAAAAATCTGTAGTATTTCACCAAAGTTAGTGCAGACAGTACTGTTCATCTCTAGACACGTGTTTCTGGGTTAGTGCCCTTCATCAGTAGAGACCAAAGAACAACAAAAATATCTGGGGTTGCTGGAAATGCCGCCGATATCGTCTCAGGTTTAGTACCACTCCCCGGCTCACAGGTGCGTCTCCAGAGCTCGTCAGCTCAATGGTTCGAGGGAGCCTTTTAAACATGAAGTCCGATTGGGAGCACACTGCCTAACATTCCAGTCGAGTTCGCCCCTTGCATCCTGGTACAAGCAGTTTGAACAATTAACGCTTCCTTGAAAAAATCTGTAGTATTTCGCCAAAGTTAGTGCAGACAGTACTGTTCATCTCTAGACACGTGTTTCTGGGTTAGTGCCCTTCATCAGTAGAGACCAAAGAACAACAAAAATATCTGGGGTTGCTGGAAATGCCGCCGATATCGTCTCAGGTTTAGTACCACTCCCCGGCTCACAGGTGCGTCTCCAGAGCTCGTCAGCTCAATGGCTTGAGGGAGCCTTTTAAACATGAAGTCCGATTGGGAGCACACTGCCTAACATTCCAGTCGAGTTTGCCCCTTGCATCCTGGTACATGCAGTTTGAACAATTAACGCTTCCTTGAAAAAATCTGTAGTATTTCATCAAAGTTAGTGCAGACAGTACTGTTCATCTCTAGACACGTGTTTCTGGGTTAGTGCCCTTCATCAGTAGAGACCAAAGAACAACAAAAATATCTGGGGTTGCTGGAAATGCCGCCGATATCGTCTCAGGTTTAGTACCACTCCGCGGCTCACAGGTGCGTCTCCAGAGCTCGTCAGCTCAATGGCCCGAGGGAGCCTTTTAAACATGAAGTCCGATTGGGAGCACACTGCCTAACATTCCAGTCGAGTTCGCCCCTTGCATCCTGGTACATGCAGTTTGAACAATTAACGCTTCCTTGAAAAAATCTGTAGTATTTCACCAAAGTTAGTGCAGACAGTACTGTTCATCTCTAGACACGTGTTTCTGGGTTAGTGCCCTTCATCAGTAGAGACCAAAGAACAACAAAAATATCTGGGGTTGCTGGAAATGCCGCCGATATCGTCTCAGGTTTAGTACCACTCCCCGGCTCACAGGTGCGTCTCCAGAGCTCGTCAGCTCAATGGCTTGAGGGAGCCTTTTAAACATGAAGTCCGATTGGGAGCACACTGCCTAACATTCCAGTCGAGTTTGCCCCTTGCATCCTGGTACATGCAGTTTGAACAATTAACGCTTCCTTGAAAAAATCTGTAGTATTTCATCAAAGTTAGTGCAGACAGTACTGTTCATCTCTAGACACGTGTTTCTGGGTTAGTGCCCTTCATCAGTAGAGACCAAAGAACAACAAAAATATCTGGGGTTGCTGGAAATGCCGCCGATATCGTCTCAGGTTTAGTACCACTCCCCGGCTCACAGGTGCGTCTCCAGAGCTCGTCAGCTCAATGGCCCGAGGGAGCCTTTTAAACATGAAGTCCGATTGGGAGCACACTGCCTAACATTCCAGTCGAGTTCGCCCCTTGCATCCTGGTACATGCAGTTTGAACAATTAACGCTTCCTTGAAAAAATCTGTAGTATTTCACCAAAGTTAGTGCAGACAGTACTGTTCATCTCTAGACACGTGTTTCTGGGTTAGTGCCCTTCATCAGTAGAGACCAAAGAACAACAAAAATATCTGGGGTTGCTGGAAATGCCGCCGATATCGTCTCAGGTTTAGTACCACTCCGCGGCTCACAGGTGCGTCTCCAGAGCTCGTCAGCTCAATGGCTCGAGGGAGCCTTTTAAACATGAAGTCCGATTGGGAGCACACTGCCTAACATTCTAGTCGACTTCGCCCCTTGCATCCGGGTACATGCAGTTTGAACAATTAACGCTTCTTTGAAAAAATCTGTAGTATTTCACCATAGTTAGTGCAGACAGTACTGTTCATCTCTAGACACGTGTTTCTGGGTTAGTGCCCTTCATCAGTAGAGACCAAAGAACAACAAAAATATCTGGGGTTGCTGGAAATGCCGCCGATATCGTCTCAGGTTTAGTACCACTCCCCGGCTCACAGGTGCGTCTCCAGAGCTCGTCAGCTCAATGGCTCGAGGGAGCCTTTTAAACATGAAGTCCGATTGGGAGCACACTGCCTAACATTCCAGTCGAGTTCGCCCCTTGCATCCTGGTACATGCAGTTTGAACAATTAACGCTTCCTTGAAAAAATCTGTAGTATTTCACCAAAGTTAGTGCAGACAGTACTGTTCATCTCTAGACACGTGTTTCTGGGTTAGTGCCCTTCATCAGTAGAGACCAAAGAACAACAAAAATATCTGGGGTTGCTGGAAATGCCGCCGATATCGTCTCAGGTTTAGTACCACTCCCTGGCTCACAGGTGCGTCTCCAGAGCTCGTCAGCTCAATGGCTCGAGGGAGCCTTTTAAACATGAAGTCCGATTGGGAGCACACTGCCTAACATTCCAGTCGAGTTCGCCCCTTGCATCCTGGTACAAGCAGTTTGAACAATTAACGCTTCCTTGAAAAAATCTGTAGTATTTCACCAAAGTTAGTGCAGACAGTACTGTTCATCTCTAGACACGTGTTTCTGGGTTAGTGCCCTTCATCAGTAGAGACCAAAGAACAACAAAAATATCTGGGGTTGCTGGAAATGCCGCCGATATCGTCTCAGGTTTAGTATCACTCCCCGGCTCACAGGTGCGTCTCCAGAGCTCGTCAGCTCAATGGCTTGAGGGAGCCTTTTAAACATGAAGTCCGATTGGGAGCACACTGCCTAACATTCCAGTCGAGTTCGCCCCTTGCATCCTGGTACATGCAGTTTGAACAATTAACGCTTCCTTGAAAAAATCTGTAGTATTTCACCAAAGTTAGTGCAGACAGTACTGTTCATCTCTAGACACGTGTTTCTGGGTTAGTGCCCTTCATCAGTAGAGACCAAAGAACAACAAAAATATCTGGGGTTGCTGGAAATGCCGCCGATATCGTCTCAGGTTTAGTACCACTCCCCGGCTCACAGGTGCGTCTCCAGAGCTCGTCAGCTCAATGGCTCGAGGGAGCCTTTTAAACATGAAGTCCGATTGGGAGCACACTGCCTAACATTCCAGTCGAGTTCGCCCCTTGCATCCTGGTACATGCAGTTTGAACAATTAACGCTTCCTTGAAAAAATCTGTAGTATTTCACCAAAGTTAGTGCAGACAGTACTGTTCATCTCTAGACACGTGTTTCTGGGTTAGTGCCCTTCATCAGTAGAGACCAAAGAACAACAAAAATATCTGGGGTTGCTGGAAATGCCGCCGATATCGTCTCAGGTTTAGTACCACTCCCCGGCTCACAGGTGCGTCTCCAGAGCTCGTCAGCTCAATGGCTCGAGGGAGCCTTTTAAACATGAAGTCCGATTGGGAGCACACTGCCTAACATTCCAGTCGAGTTCACCCCTTGCATCCTGGTACATGCAGTTTGAACAATTAACGCTTCCTTGAAAAAATCTGTAGTATTTCACCAAAGTTAGTGCAGACAGTACTGTTCATCTCTAGACACGTGTTTCTGGGTTAGTGCCCTTCATCAGTAGAGACCAAAGAACAACAAAAATATCTGGGGTTGCTGGAAATGCCGCTGATATCGTCTCAGGTTTAGTACCACTCCCCGGCTCACAGGTGCGTCTCCAGAGCTCGTCAGCTCAATGACTCGAGGGAGCCTTTTAAACATGAAGTCCGATTGGGAGCACACTGCCTAACATTCCAGTCGAGTTCGCCCCTTGCATCCTGGTACATGCAGTTTGAACAATTAACGCTTCCTTGAAAAAATCTGTAGTATTTCACCAAAGTTAGTGCAGACAGTACTGTTCATCTCTAGACACGTGTTTCTGGGTTAGTGCCCTTCATCAGTAGAGACCAAAGAACAACAAAAATATCTGGGGTTGCTGGAAATGCCGCCGATATCGTCTCAGGTTTAGTACCACTCCCCGGCTCACAGGTGCGTCTCCAGATCTCGTCAGCTCAATGGCTCGAGGGAGCCTTTTAAATATGAAGTCCGATTGGGAGCACACTGCCTAACATTCCAGTCGAGTTCGCCCCTTGCATCCTGGTACATGCAGTTTGAACAATTAACGCTTTCTTGAAAAAATCTGTGGTATTTCACCAAAGTTAGTGCAGACAGTACTGTTCATCTCTAGACACCTGTTTCTGGGTTAGTGCCCTTCATCAGTAGAGACCAAAGAACAACAAAAATATCTGGGGTTGCTGGAAATGCCGCCGATATCGTCTCAGGTTTAGTACCACTCCCCAAGTCACAGGTGCGTCTCCAGAGCTCGTCAGCTCAATGGCTCGAGGGAGCCTTTTAAGCATGAAGTCCGATTGGGAGCACACTGCCTAACATCCCAGTCGAGTTCCCCCCTTGCATCCTGGTACATGCAGTTTGAACAATTAACGCTTCCTTGAAAAAATCTGTAGTATTTCACCAAAGTTAGTGCAGACAGTACTGTTCATCTCTAGACACGTATTTCTGGGTTAGTGCCCTTCATCAGTAGAGACCAAAGAACAACAAAAATATCTGGGGTTGCTGGAAATGCCGCCGATATCGTCTCAGGTTTAGTACCACTCCCCGGCTCACAGGTGCGTCTCCAGAGCTCGTCAGCTCAATGGCTCGAGGGAGGCTTTTAAACATGAAGTCCGATTGGGAGCACACTGCCTAACATTCCAGTCGAGTTCGCCCCTTGCATCCTGGTACATGCAGTTTGAACAATTAACGCTTCCTTGATAAAATCTGTAGTATTTCACCAAAGTTAGTGCAGACAGTACTGTTCATCTCTAGACACGTGTTTCTGGGTTAGTGCCCTTCATCAGTAGAGACCAAAGAACAACAAAAATATCTGGGGTTGCTGGAAATGCCGCCGACATCGTCTCAGGTTTAGTACAACTCCCCGGCTCACAGGTGCGTCTCCAGAGCTCGTGAGCTCAATGGCTCGAGGGAGCCTTTTAAACATGAAGTCCGATTGGGAGCACACTGCCTAACATTCCAGTCGAGTTCGCCCCTTGCATCCTGGTACATGCAGTTTGAACAATTAACGCTTCCTTGAAAAAATCTGTAGTATTTCACCAAAGTTAGTGCAGACAGTACTGTTCATCTCTAGACACGTGTTTCTGGGTTAGTGCCCTTCATCAGTAGAGACCAAAGAACAACAAAAATATCTGGGGTTGCTGGAAATGCCACCGATATCGTCTCAGTTTAAGTACCATTCCCCGGCTCACAGGTGCGTCTCCAGAGCTCGTCAGCTCAATGGCTCGAGGGAGCCTTTTAAACATGAAGTCCGATTGGGAGCACACTGCCTAACATTCCAGTCGAGTTCGCCCCTTACATCCTGGTACATGCAGTTTGAACAATTAATGCTTCCTTGAAAAAATCTGTTAGGCAGTGTGCTCCCAATCGGACTTCATGTTTAAAAGGCTCCCTCGAGCCATTGAGCTGACGAGCTCTGGAGACGCACCTGTGAGCCGGGGAGTGGTACTAAGCCTGAGACGATATTGGTGGCATTTCCAGCAACCCCAGATATTTTTGTTGTTCTTTGGTCTCTACTGATGAAGGGCACTAACCCAGAAACACGTGTCTAGAGATGAACAGTACTGTCTGCACTAACTTTGGTGAAATACTACAGATTTTTTCAAGGAAGCGTTAATTGTTCAAACTGCATGTACCAGGATGCAAGGGGCGAACTCGACTGGAATGTTAGGCAGTGTGCTCCCAATCGGACTTCATGTTTAAAAGGCTCCCTCGAGCCATTGAGCCATCCAACTGCACCCGTCGCACGGCCGCAACACCGCCGGCTCCATTTGGAGCCGGCTCCTATGTTGCGGCCGTGATCCCCGCTGGGCCGGCGGGCGGAAACCAGGTTTCCGCCCGCCGGCCCAGCGGGGATCTCCAAATGGCCGCGGCGGGGGTGCGGCCGCATTGGCGGCCGCATGCCGGTCAGATCTTGGCAGGCAGCATCTGTTAGAGTCACTGATTACTGAGAGGAGAGGAGAATGGATGATCGACCTAGGACCGGGATCAGGAGGGAAGCGGGAGGGTTTGAAGGATGTTTCTTTTCAATGCAGTGTTCATTAAGTCATTATTTTATTGTGACTTGGAGTATGAGGGGTCTAGGTTCCGTACATAAAAGTCATAGGGTACTCGCCCAATTGAATAGACGATAGGCACACATAGGCCCTCATTATGACATTGGCGGTAAGTCCCGCTTACCGCCATGCCGACTGCTACCAACATACCGTGACCGCGGCGGTATACCGCTACCCATATTATGACACACACATAGCAATTCATCACTATACAGACACACACACAAGTCCGCCAGCCCAAAGGTCAGTGATAAACTGGCGGTACCAAAACCCACACTGTTACTCCAACAGAACTACGCCCACAGCATTATGACCCACGAATCACTGCAGCGGACATTCAACCGCTGTAAACCATTGGCGGTACATACCGCTGCGCTCAAAATACACACAACCTAACAAAACAACACTACATTGGTCAATTCAAACTACACACACCTGACACATATACACACACCACACCCACACACCCACAACACTATAAAACAAACACACGCATTACCCACATCCCTTTACGACTAACAAAAATTGCCACTAGAGAGAGATACAGCAAGAGCACCCACACAACCAGAGCCACAGAACACCATAACCCATACACCATCCACGCACCTCACAGCACACACCCCACCACATCACCCCACACACCCTCACACACAACACTCACACTACCCCCATGGCACCAAAAAGACATCCCAGGTTCTCAGAGGAGGAGCTAAGAGTAATGGTGGAGGAAATCATCAGGGTAGAGCCACAGGTATTCGGATCACAGGTGCAGCAGACATCTATCGGTAGGAAAATGGAGCTATGGCAGAGAATCGTGGACAGGGTCAACGCCGTGGGACAGCACCCAAGAACAAGGGATGACATCAGGAAGAGGTGGAACGACCTACGGGGGAAGGTGCGTTCCATGGTAGCAAGACACCAGATAGCAGTACTAAGGACTGGCGGTGGACCCCCACCTCCTTCCCCACAACTAACAACATGGGCGGAGTAAGTCTTGGCAAAACTGCATCCTGAGGGCCTGGCAGGAGTAGCAGGAGGACTGGACTCTGTTAAATCAAATCACTACTACTTTCACCCCCCTACCTGCATGCCATCACATACCCCCACCCTACCCTCACCCCCATCACCCCACCACCTCACATACACCCCACCATCACAACCCACCCATCCCAGTAACCAGCACTGCATGCAACAACAATGCATTTGACACCACTCACAGCCCTGCATGGACACCCACCACCACAGCATGCACACTAGAGAGAATCACCTAGCCCACAAATTAACTACTCACACAAGGCAAAGCTGACAGGGCACTCACAACCATGCACAAGATGTCCCCCCCCTTGGACAATGCACCTGTGATACAAATAGACTGGACTGTATCCTGGACTCTCCTCCACCACCCCCCAGCCTATAGCAATACCCCATCCACTTATTAGCACATGAATAAACATATTTGTAAAAAATACAAGTATTGAGTCTGTCAAGTGATTGAACTATGTATTCTTTTAACAATCTGTAGACATTGCAGTTCAACTGTACAGTCATGTTTACTTAGGTATGACCTGTAGTTTGCTGCAGTCAATACACCAGGAGCCAGAGTGGAGCACAGATATCTGCGAATAGACATGTCAAATGGTACAGTAAGTGGCCATAGTAGTGGGAACATCAGCCTGCCAGTGCAAATTTACAACACAAAACTGCAATGGTAGGTAAAGTTACAGTGTCTTACCTGTGTGTTACTGGAAGTACTGTCGAATGATTGTTGTTCTGTTGCCACATCCTCATCCTCTGCCTCATCTTCGTCACTGTCCACAGGCTCCACCGCTGCCACATGCCCATGTCCAGCCTCATCCTCCTGCAGAAAAGGCACCTGGTGATGTAAGGCAAGATTGTGCAACATGCAACATGCCACGATGATCTGGCACACCTTCTTGGGTGAGTAGCACAGGGAACCACCTGTTAGATGGAGGCACCGAAACCTGGCCTTCAGGAGGCCAAAGGTCCGCTCTATAATTCTTCTTGTTCGCCCATGTGCCTCATTGTAACTTTCCTCTGCACTTGTCCTGGGATTCCTCACTGGGGTCAGTAGCCATGAGATGTTGGGGTAACCAGAGTCACCTGCAAATACCGAGGGATACCAATTAGCCAGACACTAACCCTTAGGGCCAACCCCACACCCATATACCAACATCCACTGGGTGGGAACCATGGGCTCCCCTATTAGCCACACCTGGTGCCTCTGGAGTTGAGCCATCACATATGGGATGCTGCTCCTCCTCAGGATAAAGGCATCATGCACAGACCCAGAATACTTTGCATTCACATGGGAGATGTACTGGTCCGCCAGGCACACTATCTGCACATTCATAGAGTGAAAGCTCTTTCGATTTCTGAACACCTGTTCATTTCTCGGGGGGGCAAAGGCAATATGTGTACCAGCTATTGCCCCAATAATTTTGGGGATATGACCCATTGCATAGAAATCAGCTTTCACTGTGGCCAAATCCTCCACCTGGGGGAAAACGATGTAGCTGCACATGTGTTTCATCAGGGCAGACACCACTCTGGTCAGCACTTTTGAGAACATTGGCTGTGACATTCCTGCTTCCAAGCCCACTGTCACTTGGAAGGAGCCAGTTGCCAAGAAATGGAGCACAGACAGGACTTGCACAAGAGGAGGGATCCCAGTGGGGTGACGGATAGCTGAGATCAGGTCTGGCTCCAATTGGGCACACAGCTCTTGGATTATGGCCCTATCAAGTCTGTAGGTGAGGATAATGTGCCTGTCCTCCATTGTTGCCAAGTCCACCAGGGTCCTGTACATGGGGGATGTCTTAGTTTCCTATTCAACCTCAGCGGTTGTAATCTAGGGGGCAAAAAGATGAGCATCTGGTCAGTTTTCAACATTTCCTAAATGTACAATGCAATGCATGTTGTGACAGAAACAGTATGTTGATGTTTAGCCCCAAAATGTTCCTATGTGTGCTGTGACGCAGTTAGGTGCCATGGCCTGCCACCCCTGAAATGGCAGCCACCTGTCCAGTGTGGATGGACAGGTGGAAATGAGGTAATGCCGCTGATGTTTTGTGCCGTTGCGAGAGGCGGCTGAGTACCGCCGTGCAACTCCTCATAGGTTAACATTGGGTCCTATGGGTTACAGTAGCCAATGGTGATGTACGCCGGCGGTGACGGTACGCACCGCTGTGGATGTGACTGCCATTTTCTATCTGTTCACTCACTCCCTACCTGACCTTCAACAGGAGAGGACCTACCCTGCAGGTGCTGCTGTGACCTGTGTCTGGAACTGACTATGGCTCGTGTCACTGGGGAAAGGGCCCCTGCCATCCCCGCTGCGGAGTTGGAGAGACTAGTGGATGGGGTCCTACACCAGTACCGAATGCTGTATGGGCCTCCAGACCAACAGGTGAATACACTGTGAGCACGATGCATGGGGCATGAATGCATGGAGTGCTGTATGTGAGGGCCTCGTGTAAGGGGGGTGTGGCTGAGGGGTCCTGGGCAGCGTGCTGCATGTATGGTGGGCAATGTATGTGCGTAAGGGGATGGGAGGGATATGGTGGGCCATGAGTGTAAGATGCTGGACAGTATGACTGAGACCTTTTTCTATGTTTATTTGTCTGCAGGTCAGCGCCCATCAGAAAAAGGTTATATGGCATGCCATAGCCAAGGATGTGTGGACCCTGGGGGTCTACGGCAGGCGGAGCACCCAATGTCGCAAACGGTGGGTGGGCCTCAGACGCTGGGCAACGAAGTTGGCAGAGAGCCAGCTGGGGATGGCCTCCTAAAGCGGAAGGGGTGCCCGTCGAACCCTGACCCCATGATATTCTGCATACTGGCGGTGGCCTATCCGGAGCTGGATGGGCGCTTGAGGGCATCACAGCAGCCACAAGGGGGTGAGTACAGTTCCCAATTAACTACTTGCGCTTGGTGGTCTCTGGGTGGGGGATGTGTGCCTGTTGGTGCCCCTAGGCCAGGCCAGACATTGCAGAGTAGGTTCCATGTTGAGCAGGGGCTGATGAATTCTACCTCCAAACAAGCTAGTGGGCATCCACTGCTGGACAGGGGTCTGTGGGTCTCAGGTATGCTGCAACTGGCGTTAGGTATTTCTGTCCATGGCCTGTTGACTAGCATTGTGACTGGTATTGCATTGCCTAGTGCGTAGGGCTGACCCCTGTGTGTTGTGTAATCCAACGGTGGTGTTGTTGCTGCCATTGACCAAGTGTACCCTCGGTCTCTTCCCCCCTTTTTGTATTGTCATCCTGTCCTTCTGTGCATTAGCATCATCTGGCGGAGGAGCAGAGGCACCGGCAACGGAGGGAGCTGCATCCCACAGGGCCCAGGAGGCCGAATCCACCAACGGTGAGGGCACCAGTGGGACGGAGGGCGAGGGGAGCACCACGGCTGAGACAGGAGGGGACAGTTTAGAAAGTGATACCTCCTCCGATGGAAGCTCCCTAGTGGTGGCGGACAGCTCTGTGGCCACCCCAACTAGAGGTACAGCTACCACCCCCGTACCAGCACCACCCTCCCAGCAGCCCCTCAGCAAGTTGCCCGTGCCCGCTTCCCAGGAGGGTGGGCATCTCCTTTGCCCCAGGCACCTCAGGCTCTGCCCCAGTTATCCCTGCTGCCCTGAGTGAGGAGGCTATTGACCTCCTGCGATCCATCTCTGTTGGGCAGTCAGCCATTGTGAATGCCATCCAGGGCCTGGCAGGGCATTTGCAACATACAAATGCATACCTGGAGGGCATTCACTCTGGCATGGCGGCCCAACAGAGATCATTCCGGGCTCTGGCCTGCTCCCTGATGGGAGCCATTGTTCCTGTCTCAGGCCTCCCCCCTCCAACTTCCTCTGCCCAGTCCCATTCCCCTGAACCCCAACCTATCCCAAGCACACATTCAGACCAGCATGCACCCAAGACAGCACACAGGAGTGGCTCAGGCAAACACAAGCACCGCACATCATCCCACAGGCACTCACACAAACACCATCTAGATGCAGACATACCAACATCCACTGCCTCCACTGTGTCCACCTCCCTCCCAGTAGCATCCACACTCACACCTGCATACACTATATCCACACCCACTGCCTCCATCACCATCATGCCTATCACTACACGCCCCTCACTGGCAGTCACCACCCCCACAGCCATGCACACGTCCCCTGTGTCTTCTCCCAGTGTGTCTGTGTCCCCTCTTCCCAAAGTACACAAACGCAAGCACTCAGACACCCAACAGCCATCCACCTCACAACAGCATCCAGCCCATGCACCTGCACCCAAACACAGCAGACAGACACCTCCTACAACCACTCCCTCTTCTTCCACTCCCAAACCTTCACCCTCTTCCTGCCCCAATGTCCCTAAGAAGCTTTTCCTCTCCGCCATTGACCTCTTCACTACCCCTCCCCCCGTCCTTCATGTGGGGTCAGGGTGGGCAGAACCCAGGCCAGCACCTCAGCTACCAAGTCCACGGCCACTGTAGTTTCAGCAGCTACTGCAGGTGTGAGAGGCTCCAAGGAGACACCCATCAGCACTGGCTGGCAGTGTGCCTGCACCAGCTGCCAAGGGGAAGGGCAAGGATGTACCACCAGCTGTCAAGGGCAAGGAGGCACCACCAGCTTACAAGAGGAAGGGCAAGGTGGCACCACCAGCTTACAAGGGGAAGGTCCAGGAGGCACCACCAGACGGCAAGGAGGCACCACCAGAAGGCAAGGGCAAGGATGCACCACCAGATGGCGAGGGCAAAGGGCCTACCCCTGCAGGCAGGAGGGACAGGAGGCCTGGTGCTGTGACAGAATTTGAGCCCCCAACTTCAACCATGGCGCTTCAGCCGTCCGAGGCTTCAGGGGAAGGGCTGGAGCCTCCCCCCACTACTGGCAGCACCGCCACCAGCACCACTGCCAGCAGCTGCAGCCCCAGTTGAAAGCCATCTGAGGCTACAGGAGAAGGGCTGGAGCCTTCCCCCACCACTGCCAGCACTGCCACCAGCACCACTGCCAGCAGCTGCAGCCCCAGTGGCCAGCCGTCCGAGGCTGCAGGGGAAGGTATGGAGCCTCCCCCACCACTGGCAGCACCGACACCAGCACCACTGCCAGCACCAGCACCTGCACCGCCACCAGCACCACTGCTAGCAGTTGCAGCCCCAGTGGGCAGCCGTCCGAGGCTGCAGGGGAAGGGTTGGAGCCTCCCCCCACCACTGGCAGCACCAACACCAGCACCGGCACTGCCACCACTGTGCAGCCGCCGTCGCCGGATGGTCTGTAGTCCTGCCTCCATGGAGTGTAATGCATCCTGCCCACCGCAAATCCTGTGGGTATGACACCCAGGTGAGAGACTGTGACCTTGCACTCCCCAAAATCTGCATCACAGGGCACAATGCCCCCTCCAGAACCAGTGAAAGAAGCCATCTACTCACTGCATCCTTGTCAGGATGAAGCACACTGGGCACAAGGCCCCCTCCAGAACCAGTGGAAGAAGCCATCCACTCACCGCATCCTTGCCAGGATGAAGCACACTGGGCACAATGTCCCCTCCAGAACCAGTGAAAGAAGCCATCCACTCACCGCATCCTTGTCAGGATGAAGCAAACTGGGCACAAGGCCCCCTCCAGAACCAGTGGAAGAAGCCATCCACTCACCGCATTCTTGCCAGGATAAAGCACACTGGGCACAAGGCCCCCTCCAGAACCAGTGGAAGAAGCCATCCACTAGAGAGACTGTGGTTTTGCACTCCCCAGGACCAAGCAGTGGGCAAACCACCCACTTGAGAGACTGTGGCCTTGCACTCCCCAGGACCAAGCAGTGGGCAAACCACCCACTTGAGAGACTGTGGCCTTGCGCTCTCCAGGACCAAGCAGTAGGCAAACCACCTACTTGAGAGACTGCGGCTTTGCGCTCCCCAGGACCAAGCAGTGGGCAAACCACCCACTTGAGATACTGTGGCTTTGCACTCCCCAGGACCAAGCATTGGGCAAACCACCCACTTGAGAGACTGTGGCCTTGCACTCCCCAGGACCAAGCAGTGGGCATGTTGCCCCCTCCAGGACAAGTGGAATGTACTATCTTCCGGCTGAGGTGCCCCCCCATTCCCCGTCCCCCTGAGGTGCCTCTGTATTTTCGACCTGATGCCCCAGCAGTGTTCTCTCTGTGTTGATGCAGGAGTAAGATGGGGCCTTGGCCTATGTGATGTGGCCCTGAAGCCTATGGACATTATGGACTGGGCAGTGTCCCTCCATTTGTATATCTGTAAATACTGTTTTGAATTTTGAGGAGGTTTTTCTGGATTTTTATCTTGTTACCCTCACTTCAATCACTTCCTTTTGTCCTTGCATTATTCCTGAGGGGTATGTGGTGGATGTGTAATGTTGTTGCATCTGTTTGTGTGTATATTGTTGGGGGTGGGGGTGTTGCATGTGTGTGTCACTCTCTTTTTCCTCCACCCTCCCCTGTGTGCTAGGTGGCAGTACTCACCATGGCCGTCGTCACCGGCATTGGTATTCCCGGTGTAGGAGGAAGTAGACCAGCATGTGAAAGATCTGCTGTTCAGGCTCCATGGCGTTGTGGTTGTTCCCTGAATATCCAGAGGTGAGTCCTTTGACTTCTGAGATCTGTTTCCACCGTGCTTTTGTTGTCGTTGGTACCGTCCCGAAAAGGTGGCGGATAGGCCTCTTGTAATACAGTGGGCAGAACCTTGTCTTCTGCCTGGCTGTGGTGGTTACCGCCGTGGTGCTTGTTGCTACAGCGGTGGCGGTCGGTGTGTTAAAGTGGCTGTCTGTGTTGGCCTTTTCCGCCGTGGTCATAATTCTATTTTTTTTACCGTTGGCTTGTTGACGGTATTACTGCTGCTCTATCACCGACCGCCAGGGTTGTATTGAGGGCCATAATCTTTCTTGAAGAAACGCACCTCACCACACATCAAGCATGGGAAATGTGTAAAAAATGGCGAGGGAAACTTTTTCACACATCATATTCTACATTTGCGCACAGCACAGCAATTTGGCTTTGAGCCACCGTCCCCTTTGAGCTGCTCGAGTCCAAGAGAGATAACCAAGGGCGTTATGTATTGTTGAGGGGTCGACTGGATGGGGATCCAATTGTGTTAGGATGTATTTACACACCAAATACAGTGCAGGATAGCTATTGGGCACAACTCTCTGCAGCACTGTTGGATTGGGTGGCCTATCCCTGGTTACTGGGTGGTGATTTCCACACTGTCATTGATACAGCCGTAGACCATTCCCAACCCCCCCTTGCCGGGAGCCCTGACAGTGCGCCAGGCTGTGACTCTACATAGCTGGATGGATGGGTGGGACCTGAGAGATGCGTAGAGCGAAAAACACCTTGTGCACAGAGAATACTCCTTTTACTCCCCTCCCCATACCCTGCACTATGGGCTAGATAGGTATATCTGTAGCATACATCTCCTTTCCTCTATATGTAGCACCACATATTTGGGAAAAACAATCTACGTTCATAATCCCTTAGAACTGACACTAACTTGGGGACATATTCCTACCCGATCGCGACCTGGTGGCTACAACCATCTCACCTAGAGGATACTACTTTTAGAGAACAGTTGGCTGCAACAATTGATTCATACTTTAATAACAATGACGGCACAGCTTCATACCCTCTGATAGAGTGGGAAACTTTCAAAGTAGTCGTTAGAGGTGCCTCAATCTCGTTGGTGATGGGGGCAAGACAGGAGATCAATTGGGAGCTTACTCAATTGGAGGGAAGTTTGGGTGCCCTGGAGGCTGCAGCGTCTGAGTCCTCTGAGGCCTTGACCACCTTACAAGAGGCCTGTATCACACATGCAGAACTTTTGGAACACCTCCGTGTCATTGATTATCGAGCCTGCACGCAGATCACACATTCAGAGTCTAATAAATCAGGGGTGCTCTTGGCTCAAATTATTCATCCGCTTCCTGCCCCTAAACGATCCTTTCCATTATTAGCCCGACACAGGAGATGCTCCATTCACAAAAGGAAATAAACAGAGCCTTCCAAGGCTATTATGCTGCATTAGATACAGCCCGGATCCTCTGGACCTGGTAGAATTAGAAAAGTTTCTAGATCAGATTCCGCTGCCCAAGATAACAGCGGTGGATAGAGAGGCTCTAGAAGCTCCTATCATAACTACTGAAATTCGGGGAGCCATAAAAGAGCTAGCTAAAAATAGGACTCCTGGCTCCGACGAGTTACTCACTGAGCTTTACTTGGCATTTCTGGCTAAATTGGCCCCTAGGTTAGAGAAACTCTATGGTGCATCATTTGCCACTGGCAGGCTACCCCAGACTATCAGAGAGGCTATTGTTACTTCATTACTAAAACCTGACAAACCCTCAATAGAACTATTTTCATATAGACCCCTGTCTGTTCTTAATGCGGAATATACATTTCTAAGCAAAATCCTGGTCAGTAGATAACTCCCCTTACTACCACACCTGTTACATGCTGATCAGTCTAGCTTTGTCCCCCATCACACTACATCATTGAATATGCACCGGCTTTTAGCATGATGGAGACGCATGTTAAACCTATCCCCATGTGGGCTGTATCTCCCTAGATATACGTCAGGTCTTTGATACTCTTGGATGGGACTTTATATTAGCAGTGTTGACCCAATATGGAATTCCCCAGACTTACATACAATGGATACGCCTGCTTTACACACAGTCTATGGCAAGATTCAAGACTGGAGCCCTTATTTCCCACTCCTATAATATATACTAGGGAAGTTGGCAGGGTTACCCACTTTCTCCCCTGTTGCTTGTCCTGACAATCGAACCCTTGGCACTCCGTCTTCAACAGAGCTTGCCAATGTTGGGCATCTGTATAGGTCGCAGGATGCATGCCATATCCCTATACGCAGATGATATCATACTGTTTATAAGGGACCTATGCCTGGGCAAAATCATGCAGATACTCGGTGCTTTTAGTAACCTGTCTGGACTTCATAATAATGTGGATAAATCCTTTGCCTACTTTTTCCCCAGGAATAGAGCAACCCATGTTGTGTTCGACCAGGCGACTGTGCAGGTCGCACCAAATACCTTTAAATACTTTGGGGTACAGATATATTGAGAACCTGCGGATTTGCTGGAAGGAAACCTAATGCGTTCTATTAGTTTGCTTAAAGCACAAATAGCCTTTTGGACCACCTTGCCGCTGTCAATGGCAGGACGTCTGTCTGTAGCTAAGATGGTTATGCTGCCACAGCTTTTGTATTTCTTTAAAAACCTCCCTGTGATAGTCCCAGCGGTGGTGTTCCGGGTGTTAAACAGCATGCTAGTGGAACTGATCTGGGGGATAGGGGGCCGTAGAGTTAGCCTCCCTAGACTGCAATAATCATTGGAAGATAGAAGACTGGGCGCTCCCGATTTTAAAGCGTATTGCCTCGCTGGACAGTTGTAGTGGTTATCTTTCTGGCTGGCTGGGCACAACCTCTCGAAGATTGGCTATATGGTAACTCAGTTGGCCACGGGGCAACTGCACGGTTTACTATACCTGGGGAGAGAATGGCCCCACAATCAGTCTATGCTATTGCGAGTAGCCCTAACCTTCTGGCGAATGTCACTGAAATACATTGCCCCAGTGCTCCCCTATGCCCCAAGTGTCCCCTTGAGAGGCTTACCAATAGCATCTGGAATGGTTACAAAGCAATGTCTTGCTCCTTGGGGCAAGGCTGATGAATTAACATTAGGGGACTTGTTTCAGGATGGGACCCTCATGCCCCATGCAGATATGGCCCTGTTACTGGCAAAGAGATTATTGACAGGAAACTGGAAATGCCCAAGGGTTCCTCAGTTATCGACATGGCAGGAGGAGGTGGAACGCTGGAGTCTGGCTGAAAGTATGGCACTGCGTAGAGAGGAAAACAGGGGCCTCCGCAGGCGCCCTATCTCTATGGCATGAGATTCACTTTTGGAAGACTTTAAGACATACAATGTAAATTCTGACACTGAGAGTTGAGCTCCCCCTAGGCTATGCTGGGCGATGCCTGGACCCTTCCCTGGTACCGGCGCTATAACGAAGTTTAGTATATGCATATATATTACACTGCTGTCTCCTGCTTCTGTATCAGTACAGTTCTGTACTTAATGCCCTATGGCCCTCATTACAAACATGGCGGTCGGTGATAAGGTGGAGGTAATATCGCCAACAGGCTGGCGGTAATTACCGCCAAATTATGGCTATGGTGGTGAGAATTCAGATAGACAGCCACTTTACCACACCGACCGCCAGGGTGAAAACAACAGCCACCACGGCGGTAGCCGCCTACAGCCAGGCGGAAGCCAATGTCCCCCCCACCGTATTAAGACCCTGCAATCCGCCACCTTTTCCGGGGCAGTACCAACGACATCAAAACCCTGGCGCAAACACTGCACAGAAGTGAAAGGACTCACCATTGGAGGCACAGGGAACAACCATGCCGCCATGGAGCCTGAGCTGCATGTCTTCCCAGTGCTCTTCTATATGCTGCTCCACCACGAACACCAAGGACGGCGAAGACGACGACGGTGAGTACAGATGCCTAGCACACAAGGGAGGAAGGGAGGAAAACGAGAGTGACACACACACGCAACACACACCCCCCCCCACCTCCACCCATACACACATTCAGCTGCAGTAATAAAACATATATACCCCGTACCTCGGGTGAAAAATGCAAGGACAACATGAATTTACCAAAGTGAGTGCAATAAGATCAACACTGTAGAAATAAGAAATATGCAATGTAACTGGTATATACAAATGTACAGTTCAAGGGACACTGCCCAGTCCTCAGTGTGCCTGGGCCACAGGGCCACAGGCCAAAGTCCAAGGCCCCACTTGTCACCTGCACCAACACGGAGAGAACACTGCAGGGGCATCAGTTGGAATATAGGCAGGCACCTCAGCCGGCAGATGGAACAAGACCACTGGTTCTGGAGGGGGCAACATGCCCTGTGCTTGGTCCTTGGGAGTGCAAGGCCACAGTATCTTAAGTGGGTGACTTGCCCACATGCTCTGGAGGGGGCAACATGCCCATTGCTTGGTCTTACGGGGTGCAAGGCCACAGTCTCTCAAGTGGGTGACTTGCCCACATGCTCTGGAGGGGGTAACATGCCCTGTGCTTGGTCCTGGGGAGTGCAAGGCCACAGTCTCTCGAGTGAGTGACTTGCCCTTATGCTCTGGAGGGGGCAACATTCCCTGTGCTTGGTCCTGGGGAGTGCAAGGCCACAGTCTCTCAAGTGGGTGACTTGCCCACATGCTCTGGAGGGGGCAACATGCCCTGTGCTTGGTCCTGGGGAGTGCAAGGAAACAGTCTCTCAAGTGGGTGACTTTCCCACATGCTCTGGAGGGGGCAACATGCCCTGTGCTTGGTCCTGGGGAGGCTGGGGTTGGTGGGTGTCTTACCCACTGGTTCTGGAGGGGACATTGTGCCCTGTGCTCTTGATCCTGGGGAGGCTGGGGTTGGTGGGTGTCTTACCCACTGGTTCTGGAGGGGGCATCGTGCCCTTTGCTCTTGATCCTGGGGAGTACAAGGTCACAGACTCTCAGGTGGGTGTCATACCCACTGGATTAGCAGGGGCCAGGCCGCACAGCAGCCCATGGAGGCATGACTACATACCGTCCGCCGGCGGTGATGGGTCATCAGTGGTGGTGGTGCTGCTGCTGCAGCCGCTAGTGTGGGGAAGCTCCTGCCCATCCCCTGCAGCCTCAGACGGCTGCTCTGTGGTGATGGTGGTGCTGCTGGTGGGGGGAAGCTCCTGCCCATCCCCTGCAGCCTCGGACGGGTGCCCACTGGTGGTGGTGGTGCTGCTGGTGCTGCTGTTGGGGGGAATCTCCTGCCCATCCCCTGCAGCCTCGGACGGCTGCCCACTGATGGTGGTGGTGCTGCTGCTGCTGGTGGTGGGGGAAGCTCCTGCCCATCCCCTGCAGCCTTGGACAGCTCCCCACTGGTGGTGGTAGTGCTGCTGCTGGTGGTGGGGGGGAGGTCGCTGCCCATCCCCTGCAGCCTCGGACGGCTGTCCACTGGTGGTGGTAGTGCTGCTGCTGCTGGTGGATTGAAGCTCCTGCCCATCCCCTGCAGCCTCGGAGGGCTACACAACCATGGTTCGTGGTGGAGGCTCCGTCTGAAACCCTGCCCCTTGCCCTTCCTGCCTGCAGCTGGTGCTGGCTCCTTGCCCTTCCTGGCAGCAGCTGGGGCTGGCTCCTTGCCCTTCCTGCCAGAGGCTGGGGCTGGCACCTTGCCCTTCCTGACAGCAGCTGGGGCTGGCTCTTTGCCCTTCCTTCCAGCAGCGCGGGCTGGCTCCTTGCCCTTTCTGGCAGCAGCTGGGGCTCGCTCCTTGCCCTTCCTGACACAGCAGCTGGGGTCTTCCTGGCACAGCAGCTGGGGTTGGCTCCTTGCCCTTCCTGGCAGCAGCTGGGGCTGTCTCCTTGCCCTTCCGGGCAGAAGCTGGGGCAGGCAACCTTTCCTTGAGGCTACCTGGTGCAGGCTCCTTCACCCTCTGCACAAGTGCCCTGGATCCTTTCCCACCACGAGTGGGTGTGGAAACTACTGGGCCCGTGGACTGGGTGGCTGAGGTGCTTGCCTGGGTTTCTGCCACCCTGGCCAGATGTGAAGGACGGGGTGAGGGGTAGGGAAGAGGTCAATGGTGGCAAGGAAAAGCTTCTTAGGGACATTGGGGCGGGAAGAGGGAGTAGGTTTGGGAGTGGAGGAAGAGGGAGTGGTTGTAGGAGGTGTCTGTCTGCTGAGTTTGGGTGCAGGTGCATGGGCTGGATGCTGTTGTGAGGTGGATGGCTGTTGGATGTCTGACTGCTTGCGCTTGTGTACTTTAGGAGGGAGGGACAGACACAGTGGGAGAGGACACGGGACGTGTGCATGGCTGTTGTGGAGGTGTCTGCCAGTGAGGTGTGTGTTCTGCTACGTGTGGTAGTGATGCTGGTTGTGGATGAGGATGTAGTGCATGCAGGTATGAGTGTAGACGCAACTGGGATGGAGGTGGAGTAGGAGGGGGAGACAGTGGAAATCGTGGATGTTGGTATGTCTGCATCTGGATGGTGTTTGTGTGAGTGCCTGTGGAATGATGTGTGGTGCTTCTGTTTGCCAGTGCCACACTTGTGTGTTGTCTTGTGTGCATGCTCATCTGCCTGTGTGCTTGGGATAGGTTGGGATTGAGGGGAATGGGATTGGGAAGAGGAAGTTGGAGGGGGAGGGTGGAAACAGGGACAATGGCTGCCATCAGAGAGGAGGCCAGAGCCTGGATCAATCTCTGTTGGGCTGCCAAACAAGTGTGAATGCCCTCCAGAAATGCATTAGTTTGTTGCATTTGGGCTGCCAGACCATGGATGGCATTCACAATGGTTGACAGCCCTACAGAGTTGGATCTCAGGAGGTCAATAGCCTCCTCACTCAGGGCAGCAGGGTTAACTGGGGCAGGGCCTGAGGTGCCTGGGGCAAAGGAGATGCCCACCCTTGTGGGTGAGCAGGCACGGGCAACTCGGTGAGGGGCTGCTGTGAGGGCGGTGCTGGTACGGGGAGTGGTGGCTGTACCTGTAGCTGGGGTGGTCACAGAGGTGTCCGCCACCACCACAGAGCTTCCATCGGAGGAGGTATCTGTGTCTGAACTGTCCCCTCCAGTCTCCGCAGTGGCGCTCCCCTCGCCCTCTGTACCACTGGTGCCCTCACTGTCGGTGGACTCTGCCTCCTGGGTCCTGTGGGATGCAGCTCCCTCCGTCACTGGTGCCTCTGCTCCTCCGCCAGATGATACTAATGCACATAAGGACAGGGTGACAAAACAAAAAGGGGGTGGGGGAGAGACAAAGAATACACCTGGTCAATGGCTGCACCAACACCATTGTTGGCGTACAAACCACTCTAACACACAGGGAACAGCCCTACGCACTATGCATTGTACTACAAGTTATTTTGCTAGCCACCAAGGCATGGGGAGGGGCACACACCGCCAAATGCAGCACACCTGGGACCCACACAGTCCTGACCAGTTGTGTATGCCTACGAGCTAGGTAGCCTGATTATCCCTTCAGGACCCTTGCCAACAGGGGACCTACTCTGCAATGTCAGGCCTGGGCTAGGGTCTTCCACTGACACACATCCCACACCCGGATACCACCCCACCATGCGTAAGTTGTAATGATGGGCACTGTACTCACCCCCTTGTGTCTGCTGTGAGGCCCTCAAGCGCCCATCCAGCTCAGGATAGGCCACCGCCAATATGTGGCCCATCAGGGGGGTCAGGGTTCGACGGGCTGGTCTCCGCCGTCTTCTGTGGCCATCGTCTCAGGTCCTCCGACAGTGGGTGCTCTGCCTGCCGTAGACCCCCAGGGTCCGCACGTCTTTGGCGATGGCACGCCATATACCCTTCTTTTAATGAGTGCTGATCTGCAGAGGTAATACACACAGGAAAATAGTATCAGTCAGATAGTCCTAACTGTTACATTTATGGCCCACCATACCCCTTCACATCACCATTTGCACACACATGGCCCAGCACACAACCAATATGCCGCCCAGAGGACATCCACCCACCCCCTTACACAATGCCTTTACACACACCACTCCATGCATTCATGCCACATGCATCGTGCTCACAGTGTACTCACCTGTTGGTCTGGAGGCCCATACAGCAGTCCGTTACTGGGATAGGACCCCATCCACCTGTCGCTCCAACTCCACTGAGGTGAAGGCAGGGGCCCTTTCCCCAGTCACACGAGCCATGGTAGGTTCCAGACACAGGTCACAGCAGCACATGCAGTGTAGGTCCTCTCCTGTTGAAGGCCAGGTAGCAAGTGAGGAATCAGATGACGGTCTGCGGCAGTGCATACCGTCACCGCTGGCGTAGATCATGTGCCCCTTAGGGCCCAATGTTTACCAATGAGGAGTTGCACAGCGGTTCCCGACCGCCTCCCGTAACGGTGCACAACGTCAGTGGAATTACCTCACTTCCACCTCTCCCTCCACACAGGACAGGTAGACGCCATTTCGGGGCGGGGGGGCAGGCCCTGGATAATAAATGCATCACAGTTAAAATTTAGACATACAGGACAAATCCCACTTACCCAATACAAATTGACATCATGCATTGTACTGTTGTGGCTCCAATGTTCAGTTTGTGACCGGCTCCTCACTCCTTTGTCCCTTATATTGCTACCACTGCGGATAAAGAGGAGGTGGAGACATACCCCCGGGTACAGACCCCTGGTGGACTCTGCAACACTGGAGGACAGGCACATCATCCTCACCTATAGACTTGACAGGGCCACAATCACTGAGCTGTGTGCCCAATTGGAGCCCGACCTGATATCTGCTATCCGTCACCCCACTGGGATCCCCCCTCTTGTGCAAGTTCTAACAGTGCTCCACTTCCTGGCAACTGGTTCTTTCCAAGTGCAAGTGGGTTTGGCAGCAGGAATATCACAGACAATTTTCTCAATAGTGCTGACCAGAGTGTTGTCTGCCCTGATTAAACACATGTGCTGCTACATTGTTTTTCCCCAGGTGGATGATTTGGCCACAGTGAAGGCTGACTTCTATGCAATGGGACTTATCCCCAACATAATTGAGGCGATTGATGGAACTCATATTGCATTTGTGCCCCTCCGCCACAATGAACAGGTGTACAGAAATCGTAAGAGTTTTCACTCCATGAATGTACAGATGGTGTGCTTGGCGGACCAGTACATCTCCCATGTCAATGCTAAGTATCCTGGGTCGGTGCATGAGGCCTTTATCCTGAGGAATAGCAGCATCCCCAATGTGATGGGCCAACTACAGAGGCACAGGAGGTGGCTAATAGGTGAGCCCTGGTTCCCATCCAGTAGGTGTTGGTGTATGGGTATGGTGTGGGCCATATGGGATAGTGTGTGGCTAAATGATGTTGTCCCTCAATGCTTGCAGGTGACTATGGTTACCCCAACCTATCACGGCTACTGACCCCTGTGAAGAATGCCAGGACAAGGGCAGAAGAACGTTACAATGAGGCACATGGGTGAACAAGAAGGATAATCGAAAGAACCTTTGGCCTCCTGAAGGCCAGGTTCAGGTGCCTCCATCTAACAGGTGGATCCCTGTGCTACTCACCCAAGAAGGTCTGGCAGGTAATCGTGGTGTGCTGCATGTTGCACAACCTTGCCTTGAGATGCCATGTGCCTTTTCTGCAGGAGGAGGAGGCTGGAGATAGCCATGTGGCAGCAGTGGACCCTGTGGACAGTGAGGATGAGGAGGCAGAGGATGAGGATGAGGCCAACAGAACAGCAGTTAAATGACAATACTTCCAATGACACACAGGTAAGACATTGTTACTTCACAATTTATAGTCAATAATTTGTATATCTTTGGCACTGGCATGCTGTTATTTCCCACTTCTATTTCCACTTGGCAATTCATTTTACAGATGTTGGTGCCCCACTATCGCTCCTGGTGTGATCACTGCTGCCAAATACAGGTCTTTCCTATGTGCAGAATTACTGTACAGTTGAATTGCAATGTTTGAACCTGGTTACGCGAATACATACTTTAAAAATGTAACATACTCCATACTTGTTTTTTTCCAATGGTATTTATTGAAGTGCTAAGAAGAAGAGGGGCAAGTGCAAGAGGATGGGGTGATGATGGAGAAAAGTCCAGGGTATTGTTCCAGTCTATTTGTAGCACAGGCGCATTGTTCATGGGGACATAGGAAGGGGAGCAATGGCAGTTCAAGGTGGACAGGGTGACTGAGCAGAAGGGTGACATTAAGGATAGTCTCATTTCCTGGCGGGGGTCCTGGCAATAGTCTCTGACTTCTCCCTGGATTGCAGGGAATGTTTGCGGGGTGGTTCTCCTTCTGCAGGGGGAGGGGTGCTGGTGGCCTGTGAGTCCTGTGGTGGGCCTCCTGTCCACTAGCGGCAACAGAGGTGGAAGGCAGTTCAGATGTCTGGCTAGTGGCAGGGGCCCGCTGTTGTGAGACTGCCTCCCTCATAATGTTGGCCATGTCTTCCAGCACCCCTACAATGGAGACCAGGGTGGTGTTGATGGCCTGCAAGTCCTCCCTGATCCCCTGGTACTGTCCCTCCTGCAGCCGCCTGTTCTCCTGCACATTGTCCAGGATCTGGCCCATCATGACCTGGGAATGTTGGTAGGCTCCCAGCATTTCGGTGAGTGCCTCCTGGAGAGTCGGTTCCCTAGGCCTGTTCTCCCCCGGCGCACAGCGCTCCTCCCAGTTTCCCTGTTGTCCTGTGCCTCTGTCCCCTGAACTGTGTGCCCACTCCCACTGACCCCAGGTCCCTGATTGTCTTGGGTATGAGGTGTGCCCTGGGATACCTGTAGAGGTGAACACTCTGCTGATTGATGTGTCCTGGGGACAGAGGTGTGGGTACACTAGGTGGGTGCTGAGGTGGTGTTTCCAAATGGGGGAGGCTCTGTGGTGGTGTGTGACTGTGCCTGGGTAACCAACTGTCCAGAGGTCCCTGATGGGCCAGGTTGGTCATCCAGATCCAGGCGACCAGAGTTGCTGTCATCACTGTGGGCCTCTTCAGTGGGGGAACTGGATAGTGCTGTCTCCTCTTCTCTGGTGACATTGGCTGGGATACCTGTGGGGATGTAAAGGAAGTGTTATTGTTTCTGTGTGTGACAAATTGTGCATCGGTGGGTTGCCCTCTTTGGTTGTATTTGCCCTGGCAGCTTTGGTGATAGGTGTCCATGCAGGGCTGTGAGTGATGTCCATGCATTGGTAGTGCATGCAGGTCTTGGCATTGGCATGAGTGTAATGTGATGGTGGGTGTGTGGGAAGTGGTGGAGTGATGGGAATGAGGGTGGGGGTATGTGATGGCATACAGGTAGGGGGGTAGTAGTAGTAGTATACAGTTGACTTACCAGAGTCCAGTCCTCCACCTACTCCGGCCAGGCCCTCAGGATGCATGATTGCCAAAACTTGCTCCTCCCATGTTGTTAGTTGTGGGGGAGGAAGTAGGGGTCCACCGCCAGTCCGCTGTACAGCGAGTTGGTGTCTTGCTGCAATGGAACCTACCTTCCCCCGTAGGTCGTTCCACCTCTTCCTGATGTCATCCCTGGTTCTTGGGTGCTGTCCCACGGCATTGACCCTGTCCACGATTCTCCGTCATAGCTCCATCTTCCTAGCTATAGATATCTGCTGCACCTGTGCTCCAAATAGCTGAGGCTCTACCCTGATTGTTTCATCCACAATGACCCTTAGCTCCTCCTCTGAGAATCGAGGGTGTCTTTGTGGTGCCTTGGTTGTTGTGTATGGTGTGTAGGTGAGGGTGTGTAGTGTAATGTGTTGGGGTGTGTAACGTGGGGTTTGTGACTGGTGTATAGGTGTGAGTGGTATGTGGCTCTGGTTGTGTGAGTGCTCTTGCTGTCTCTCTTTGGTGGCAATTATTTGGGTTGTGGGTAATGTGGTGTGTGTTTTATAGTGGTGTGGGTGTGTGGGTGTGGTGTGTGTATGGGCATCAGGTGTGTGTTATTTAAATTAACCAATGTAGTGTTGTTTTGTATGTGTGCGTGTATTTTGAGCGCGGCGGTGTGTACCGCCAATGGTTTACCACGGTTGAATGTCCGCCGTGGTGATTCATGGGTCATAATGTGATGGGTGTTGTTCTGTTGGAGTAACGGTGTGGGTTTTAATACCACCAGTTTATCACTGACCTTTGGTGTGGCGGAATTGTGTCTGTGGCTGAACAGTGACTGATTGGTGTGTATGTTTCATAATATGGTGAACAGATATCCGCTGCGGCGGCGGCGGTATGTTGGCGGCAGTCAGCATGGCGGTAAGTGGGATTTGCTGCCAATGTCATAATGAGGGCCTATATTTCCTTTGGTTACACGTTTTTTTTCTCAAATTTTAATGGGGAAGGGAGAGTTCGGGATTTTTATGTAATGTGCTATCCCTGCGCAAAATACTATTTAATATCTGATGGAACACATAGTAAACTCTGTAGCTTACACATGTTAATTTTACTGTACAGTTTCTACAGGATTCCATGTATGTAATCACCTTTCAAGCTCAAAAAACTCAATAAATTTTGTGTTAAGAAAAATCAGTGAGTGCCTATAATGTCCTCTTCTGATGGTGGACATCCTTAATATCGAAGTGGGAATTTCAGTGGTACTTGATATTGAAGCTAGAACATTGAGAGAAAGTAATAACATGTAAAATATTAATTTTTCCCCTTTTCGTATATTAATATTCAAGTTTGAAATATTCCAGCTTGATATGTGGTTGTTTAAATATCAATTTATAAGTTTGAATGTTTTAATGTTATAATGTTACTACTTATTCACATATTGTCAGTCAGTCATAAAACCTTTATTCGGATTTGTGATAATCCATAAAAACGTATAATTAAAAACACAATCACATTCATCAACAGTACTGCATAAGAGCGATACATAAATAGATGAGATTAATAAATAATGAAAACCATGCACAACCAGAAATACTTACTTTGAGGGCGAATTATTTACATTTCTAGATATATTATCAAAATTTCATTCATTGGCTACAGTTTATGAAGACAAAGAAAATTAATACACAAGACAATCCACTCCTCAGTTCCCCAATTTAAAGAGTTGAATGCCCCCCTGGTATATTAGCCCAGAGAAACCTGTTTGTATCTCTTTCTAAGTGCCACAGATTTTCTTTAAAAAACCTGAACTACCCAATAAACATTTTCATTCCCCAGCCTCTGCAGGTAACATAAACCATCCAAACGAGCTCTAATGGTTGCTCTCTGCAATATAGGTATTTGAAACTACCACCTTGGAGGCTCAAATAAAGAGCAGAAGAGCAACAAATGTCATGTGTTTTGCACTGACGATTGGTTGCACCTGCAACGAGGTAAATCACGGGTCCAACAGTATTGAATAGGGAAGGCCACCGCCAAATGAATCATAGAGAACCTAAAAAGAGAGAGTTACCAACAATAGTGATGATTCATCACCCAGGACAGGTAAGGTTCCGTGTCCTCTGTTGTCGACAATGGGATGCATCTTACCAATGCTGGGATGCTTTGAGCTTTTCTTAACCTAATATTTGAGCAATAAGTTAAAACAATTTCTTTTACTATATCTTTTGTCTTTATAGTGATGGTAGTTGGATTACCAAACAGATCTTTTCAACCTATCACTTCGAAAGTCATCTTAAGGTAAGACATCTAGGGGACATTGACTGCCCTTGTTAGGCTTAGGCGGTTGGATATACAGGCACGAACCAAAGAGGCCTCAGGATTTAACCATTTCTTAACCCAATACAATAGAGGAGCGAGTCTTATGGAGTCTGCTAAGTAAGGAAGCACAAGTTCTTCATGGCAAATCAAAGTTTCTGAACCCTGGGGAACCTGCAGTAATCTCCTAAGGAATTAATTTTCAGCTTTTTGTAAATTCTTTAAATTTGTATAATCACATACCCCTGCCCCGTATGAGCCTGCAGAAATACATTTAATTTATACAAGTATACTAGCTCTTTAACAGGTTTTTGACCTAATTTCTGACAGAATCAGAAAATTGCTTCAATATTACTTTTGAAATAATTTGTCCCAACAGTTAAGAGGTACTTCCAAGCCGAGGAGTAGCTAAACAAAATACCTAAGTAATTACAAATTATGTATCTCCTCCAGTACTGTACTCCCATCAAGAAAGTCTTGGTCTTCGTGTTAGGAGGCCCACATACCATGACAAAAGATTTACCATCATTTATTTTAAGGTCCAGCATGGTGATGTAATTTGAAAAACCAACTAGTAAAGTTTGCAGACCATTTGCCATGTGAGCAACTACATGGCGGTGTCTGCATACAATACAATCAGAATCTGTTTGGCAATTCCATGTATGTACAGAAAAAATAGGAAATGTGCAAGGATGCATCAATGCTTTACTCCACATGTGACATTTATAGGAGGAGTCAGCTCACCCTGAGGCCCAAAAGTGATGCCCATTGTGCCAAGCGTTCTAATAACACTCTGCCCAGAATCTTCCTGCTTGAATCAATTAATAAGATAGGTCTAGAACATGAGGACCCATCACTTTTTTTTCGTAAATTGGACAATTATGGCAAGATTCCATGTTGTGTGATATATCCCTCTGCCACGTTCCTAAAAAGCTTTATATTTGACTTGTACACATCTACAGGGACCCCCGCCTGGACCTGGTGCTTTTCCTGATGTGATTTTTTTTAATTGCTGTTCTCACTTCCTTAACATCAAAACATAATGATCCCTATTAAATGTCACTTCTGTACTGTGTTATGTCAGTGCAAGAGAGAATAGTGGCAGAGGAAGTAGCCTCTAAGTTGAAAATGGCCGAAAAATGCACAACCCATTTCTCTGCAGGTATCGATACCTCTATTTTCGGAGTACGGGGATCAGAAAAATAAGGCGTGTTAACTATGTTCTAAAAGAGCCTAAGGTCTCTTAATGAGGATGCTTTTTGTAAGATGCTTGTGCACTGATCTCCTTTTTCCTTTCCATAAGCCTCTGCTTGTATAATTGTCTGACCAGCCTAATTTGTTCTACTGGGCGGGGTGAGATTTGCCAAAGTTTTTATTTTATTTCTTATGGGCTGCTGAACATTCAGCATCGAACCACCTGCATGAGGGTTTTTCCCTATTAGGTCCATCCATGCTGAGCTTTTGGGATATGGCACTAAACCCTATTGTAATGCCTGTCCTGGAGGATGCTCAGCAAGGCACATGAAAACAAGGGATGCATGAACAAAGACCAACCGCTTTAAAATTAAAAATAATTTAGGATTTATCTTGCCCCATCTCATTTTTAGACCCTTTTACATTTGTTGCTATCTTGCTGCTTTGCTTCTCCACGTTTGCAACTTTTACCTCAAAATTCAAAGATAAGACTAATGGTTTGTGGTCGCTCAAGCAATGTGCTTTAACTGTAAAGTCCTGAATAAGGGGGTGGGGAGTGCACATCATAAGACACAAGAATAAAATCAATAGTGCTACCAGCATTGTAACCCACAAATGTAGAGAATAAGGTTTCTTCCCTCAAAACACATATCAGATCACTTGCTGGGACTAAAGCAAGTCTTAAGATAAAAGTATTTGGAGCAACCCCATATGGGGAATGTGTAAAACGGGTTAGATTTTCACCCTCAGCGTTTAATAGACCACATACTCATTTTGCGTTTGACTTGCACAAATTTATGTTAAAATCCCCAGCCCAGAATAGTATTGTTTTACATTTCGATATTAATCTCCTTAAAATTGCTATAATAAAACAGAGTCACCCCAACCAGACAATAAAATAACTAAAAAGTAAGGAGAAGACCACAGCCTGGATACTTTTGAAGTGGGAATCAAGACTGATACCAGGTTTTCCAGGCCCCTCTTTGCTCCACCAACTGTGGAGGGTAGAGCTGGCTCCCACAAGACATAAAACCCATTTATATGTGCAACGTCTAGCATCCAGGTTTCCTGAAAACAAATTATGTCTCAATTTTTTTTTTATTGTACCAATCAGAATTGTCTAACTTGGTCCGCAGCCCAGTTTTATTCCAAGAATTCAATTTGCAACCATCTCCAGTTGCTGTCTGTGGTGCGACACAATCACCAACCCTTATGGTGTGTGGAGGCAGGGCATAGCTTTGGGCATCACTTGGGGCTGGTGTGAGTCAATCACTTTGGTCTAAGTTAGCAATAGCATCAAATCTGTTTGACGTTGGCATTGCAAAAGTAGTAGTAGGCATAGGAGGGGCCGAATACTGGGTGGGTCACATTGGATGGTCTATAAAAGAAGCCTAGTGGCAAGGCTTCAATCCGAGATGAAGAAGGCCTATGATGTTTTAAGTCAACTAATGTCTGTCTTGCCATCTCTTTGCTTCTGAAATTGACCACAAAGCAGTCAGCGGCATATCCTTTTAGGAAAGTCCCCATCCAATCGACCCTCCGCACATGATTTATGTGGTTGTGTGTTATTCTCTGGTTCAACAAAAGTTTGTTTAGCCAGTGGACCACCTTATTTTTTAACTGGTCATGATCTTCACTTAGGGACATATGTACGAACACTTTTTCCCATAGACACAGAATGGGTAAAAACCTTTGCTACATCTGGCCCTTAATCCCTTATCTAAGGGAGGTAAGGCTTTCATTATCACAATGTAAGGGGAGGCTTGAGGAGATAGCTGCAAGGTATTTGACCTCTGTGGTGCTTTTTACAAAAGTTGTGAAGTCTCTGGTGGCCCTACCCTTACAGGTCTTGCATTTTCACTTTGGGCCCACTGGTGTACTATGATATTCCGGGCACCATCCTGAGAATTTAAAGGGTTTGTGGCCTTCTTAATGCTCACCCCTGATAGATTTCATCATTTCCTTGCCTACCAGGGTAGCTACCGGAATGTCTGGAAACTGGGACATCCTTGTGCCTGGGGTTCTGGACCGGATTACTCCCAGTTACTAAGGGTAAAACTGTCTGTGAATACTGAGGGCAACAGCGGAATACGCCTTGTTTGTGTTCTTTTGCAGGGCAAGAAAATGCTCTTCAATCTTACTCAGACATAATATTATTGGGGCTAAGGCTTTGTTAAGGATGGTTGTGAAAGCAGTCCAAGTGGCTTCTATTCTCAGGGTCTTTCTAATGACCTCAGGTTTTCTCACTTAATACCAGCTTGTGGCGTGTCTGGAGAAGAAGCCTGCGTGTGTTTGGGGGAGCTAAACAAGATCTCTTTGCTTTCAGAACAACTTTCATCGCTTTTCTTTTGCCGCGTTTTGGTTTAGGGGTTGCCGAGTGGGCCATTCCAGATTCAGAAACAGAGGAGTGGCTTACTTGGCCATATGACAATATTAAATGAGCTGACTCATCCAGCGCATGTGACAGTACTTGGGTTCATCTACTCTCACCTAGCGAGGATTGCGCTCCTTCCACAAATGTAACTATGGGAGCTGGAGGGGAAGACAGCAATAGTCTTCTTTCCGCCAGTTCTGTTTCTTTATTTAATACCCCCACCATCCACTGGAAGAATCCATTGAGAGTAGAACGAGGGTTAAAACTACTGAGGCCCACTATAGGCGCTGGTATTGGCAATATTGTTTTCTTTTTACCCATTTCGTCCCACAACACTTTTGGCTGCCACCAAAACTGGCCAGCAAAATTTATCTGTACCTTCAAAAATAGGCGAAAAAGGGGATGGCACAGTCCAGCCTCATCCAGTTTTTGACAGGCATAGATTGGCCTGGTCTTGGTCTGGTCTTCCCCAAGCACGTGCCCCGGTGCGTCCCGCGCTGCGGTCCAAGCAAAGCTCTTTTATAGCGCGTGGGTGCCTCTTTCTCCTAAGGAGCCTGATGGAGAATGTAGTCTCACCCCGGTAGGTGGCAGCATGCAGGAACTGACACGGTGCACACAGAGTTCAACAGGTCCCACGTTGCGGGCAACGCAAAGTGCTTTTATAGCATATGGGTGCCTCTTCCTCCTCCCTCCTCAGGAGCCTGCTGGGGGACATAGTCCTACCCCAGCAGGTGGCAGTACGCAGGCACCAACAGGATGCACACAGTCCAGCGCGTCCCATGCTGCAGGCCAAGCAAAGAGCTTTTATAGCGTATGGGTGCCTCTTCCTCCCCCTCCTCATAGCCTGCTGGGGGATGTAGTTGCACCCCGGCAGGCGGCTGCGTGCAGGCACCAACAGGGGGCATGCAGAATCCAGCACGTCCCGTGCTGCGGACCAAGCAAAATGCTTTTATAGCACGTGAGTGCCTCTTCCTCCTCCCTCCTCAGGAGCCTGCTGTAGTCCCACGCTAGCAGGCAGCAACTTAGAGGCAACCAACAGGGTGCACACCGAGTCTACCTCTTATTGTTATGTTACCAATTGTATTATTTATATTTTATTATTTTTTTCAAAAACATTTGTGCTTTAGGATGCTTTTTAAGTTTTATTATTTGAAAAAAATGACAAATGTCATTTGGTAAAACTATTTTTATATTATTTGTATATTTAAGAATCGTAATTATATGGGCTTACAATGTTTTTTAATATAGGTGTGTTGGCTACTATTTTAGAAAGAAATGCATAATGTATTATTTTTATTATTCAGTTTATTGAAGTATGGAACTAAATATAAATTAAAATCAAAGTTTATTATTAGTGATGCTTATATTTTAATTTTTGTTTTATTTTTGGTTTTCAGGTTGTTGGAAATTATAGGGATTTAAGGTGGGTACTAGTTTTAATAATAGTATGATTTGTGTTTTATTGTATTTGCATTTTAAATGTAAACCCGAGACAAGTATATTTTATTTCAATTAAACAATACATACATTATTTTTATTACAAATGTTTTGGTAAAAATGGTTTGGTGTTTTTGTTTTTTGGTTTGTTATATATCACAGGGAGTTTAGGTGGATAGTGTTTAACAATAATGTGTATAATTTTAAGGTTGATTTGTGTTTTTAGTTAATATAAAAAAATGATAAATTTACATTTTGTGGAACAGTAAATTGAAACCCCTCAAAGTCAAACACCTTATGCAATGTAGCATAGATTGGAGTTGGACTTAACAATTTTTACCCATATAAGTCCAAGTTTTGAGTTGTATTTGTTAGGTTGGTGTGATGTTCTTATCTTAATACTAGTATAAGTGCTATAGTTGTGTACGTTTCTTGCATATGTGGTTTGTTTTGGGTTTGTGTGTGTGGCAAATAGCGTCTTATTATTGACTTTTTACAAATGCACTTACATTACTTTTATAACTTTTATTAAAATTTTAATTTATTTTTGATACAGTTATATATGTTTTAATAAATGAAAGAAAAACAATGAACAAGTTATATACTGGTATGCAAGCTGTTAATAGAAAGATATGTTTTCTTTGTTCCAACTTTTTTGAAGTGTAATGTAATTCTGTCACATATTTTTATTAATTTTGTTATACAAATACAATTACATATCTTCTACACTTCATGAAACATATACATATATATTGCAAATATATTCTTAACATTTAGTTGTATAAGTAATCATTTTCATAACAGTTAAACGTAATTAATACATTTTCTTTTGTTTTGCAGAAAATGTTTTAATATGCACACTATTTTCTACATGTCCTCACATTTGTAATGCACATTTTACACACATTGTCAGTCACATACACTTTTGTTTATTAATTTGACACATTTCCATCATTGTATTTATGTCATAAACAAAATATATACATATTTAAATTTACAAATCATATATTTTGATTTTATATAATAAAAAATACATTTTTCCATCTATTAAATATTTTTTTCTATATGTTGTTTTTCATTTTCTGACAAATAAAGTTATATATTTATATATTATTTCAGTTGACTTTTATTGATGATTAATCTACATTTTATTTCTATTAAAACTAGGCCTGGGTAAAATTTTAATTTTGGCGGCGTAACAGGAGTAATTTCATTAATTACGCAATGCTCTTGTCATGCAAAATTACATAAATTATGCGATTTCCCCAGCTTGCACAATTGAGTAATTTTTTAGCAAAATTCCTACCACAATACCACAGGAACAATGATCTAAGAGAGATTGAGCTGCTGCCGGCTACTGCTTTCGATGTCCTGTAGCAGTTGGTGCTATCTCCTTAGTGCAAAATGCATCCACAGGCCCATGTTAGACACAAGGCTACATTTTGTAGTAATAAAATAGTGCTCAATACTGGATTACACTTCTTATGTACTTCCACATATTTATGAGTAATTTGTTGTAATTAAGAGTAATTATGCTAGAGAGAATTACACCAGTGACCCCGCCCCAATTAAAATGCCATTTTTAATTGGGTCTATATGAATTTAGGCGGTCATTCCTACCCTGGCGGTAGGGTACCGCGGATGCACCGCCAACAGGCTGGCGGTGCAGCCAGGGCAATTCTGACCGCGGCGGTACAGCCGCGGTCAGAAACGGAAAACCAGCGGTGTACCGCCGGTTTTCCGCTGCCCTGGGGAATCCTCCATGGCGGCGCAGCTTGCTGCGCCGCCATGGGGATTCCGACCCCCATACCGCCATCCTGTTCCTGGCGGTTTTGGCCGCCAGGAACAGGATGGCGGTATGGGGTGTTGTGGGGCCCCTGGGGGCCCCTGCAGTGCCCATGCCAATGGCATGGGCACTGCAGGGGCGCCCGTAAGAGGGCCCCACCATGATTTTCAGTGTCTGCTATGCAGACACTGAAAATCGCGACGGGTTCTACTGCACCCGTCGCACGCCTTCAACTCCGCCGGCTCCATTCGGAGCCGGCTTCCTCGTTGAAGGCGCTTTCCCGCTGGGCTGGCGGGCGGCCTTCTGGCGGTCGCCCGCCAGCCCAGCGGGAAAGCCAGAATCACCGCGGCGGTCTTCTGACCGCGCAGCAGTGTTCTGGCGGGGGTACTTTGGCGGGCGGCCTCCGCCGCCCGCCAAAGTAGGAATGACCCCCTTAGTCTTTTTGTTTTGTTCGAGTTTGCAGGTTTTGGAGGAGACTGAGCATGTGCTTAGTAAGGTAAAATATTGTTGTACTATTGTTGCTGAAGTTTATTGCTGCTATTTAGCGTTTGATGTTTTGTAGTTTAACTAGTTGTGTTTTTGATGTAAACAGTTTTTGGGATGGAAATGTCTCTTCGCATTGAGGGACGTGTACCATTGCCCTGAGTGCCCCAGCAGCAGCAATAACTGGATCCTTGGTACCAACGTTTTGACCTGGGCGAAAACGGGTAATACGTGTGCGCCTTGACCTAGGCTTGTCTTGTCTCATAGATTGTGGTCCTTTTAGACCTGGAGGTGCATACAAAGCATAACTCTGGTGGTGGCTACTGCCCTTGCCCATAGTTAAGTAGTGCATGTGCAGTAGTGGCAGCATACCATTTATGTAATAGTGACCAGTAGAGTAGACAGGCATTTTGACCTGTTTCACTGGAGCAAGGCCTGCCGGCCCACTCATGTAAAGTTCTACTGCTGGGTACATAACTCACCCTTGGCCGACATCATATTATTAAGTTAGCCTGTGCAGCAAGAGTATGGTTGCATGTGCATGCTCTCATGTATGTGTGCCTTTGTGAGGTATAATAAATGGAGGCCTGTGAGCTCCATACTGGACACCCAGGGTGTTGAGAAAGGCATTAGGAGGTGGAGAAACCATCCCAGACAATTTGTGGATTGCCTTCATTCCTGACTGCTGGTTGGGACACACACACTGCAGCAAGAGAGAGCCTGTCTTTTTTGTGCACCTCAAAAGAGTTCTTTGTTTCTGAAAAGGTGATTTGTCACCAGGGCCTGAACACGTCTCAGGAAGGAGATGTAACTGATAAGGAAATCATGAAGAAAAGTGATGGGGGTCTGGTAACCTTTTGATAAACACACATCAGTGAGGCTGACATCCCCGTGTAATGCTCTAGTCACTCCTATGGCCTGAGTGGTGAGGCTATAAAGTTCAGAGTCACTTCTGCTGTGACAGACAGCTTCCTTGACAACAGACAGGACAGAGGAGTGAGTACATTAAAGGGGGCAACCTCCACAACATGGAAAGACCAAGTCACTAAATCACATCTGTGTCTGAAAATGGATTATAAAAAGGAGCACTTTAGCCTTCCAAAATTATCACACTAGAGCTGTATATCAGTATGGAGAAACTGAGCCTGGCGTTTGCTTGTTGTGACCAGGACAGGACTAAGATCTGCCAGTCTCACTACTGAGTGAGGGGACATCCCTCAGGAGGATCAAGACCACTTGTCCTGGAAACTGGAGCATCAGCACCTAACTGTCGGTCAGGAAAAAAAGAGGAGAGTGCCTGGAGGCAGCGAGGTCCAATGTGATCTTGTCAAGAGAATCTATGAAGCAGAGTGAGAGATTTGGGTGTGCGTTGCAGACTGTTGCACAGAAAGGGTCTAATGCCCTACTACTGCTGTTCATGACCCACATATGCCAGGTGGGGGGCCGCGGTGAAGATTGAGGACTGTTGCACTGTTTAGGCCACCTGCTGGAGGGCTACTGTTCCTGACCCCCTGTATGCCAGATGGGGGTTGCTTGAGGATTAAGTGGCGTCATTCTGGTGCATCGCTGTGACAACAAGTGGGCCATTGCCCTATGCAGTTTGTGGCCCGGAGGGGGCAATCACCCAAGTGCTGCTGTTCACAACCCCTGTATGCAAGGTGAGGGCTCCAATGAAGATTAAGGACTGTTGCACTGATCGGGCCGTCATCTCAAGTGCTGCTGTTTGGTATCCCATATGCCAGATGGAGATTGTGGTGAAGATTTAGGGTTGTTACACCATTCAGGCCTTCTTCCTAAGTGCTGCTGTTTGTGACCTCTGTATGCCAGGTGGGGGGCTGCGGTGAAGAATTAGGACTGAAGCACTAATTGGACCGTTCATCCGAGTGCTGCTGTTCACGACTCCAGTATGCCAGGTGGAAGCTGCAGTGAAGATTGAGGACCATTACACCAAACAGGCTGTCTGCACGATTGGTTCTGTTTGCAAACACCTTATAACGGATGGGAGCTGCATTAAGATTAAGGGGCATCGCTCGGTGCACAAATAGCAGGCCATTGCCCTGTGCGGTATTGTGACCAGGAGGGGATGTTAGTCCAAGTGTTGCTGTTTATGACTTCTCTGTGCCAGTTGAGGGCCACAGTAAAGATGAATGGCATTGCCTGATACATTGCTGTGACATGAAACAGGCCAGCGCCCTCTGCAGTGTGCTCTGGCCCAGAGAGGCCAATACCCTTTTTGCCAAGTTCATAACCCCTGTATGCCAGATGGGGTTCCTGGCGAGGAAAAGGGGGCCATTGTGCTGAGTAGCATGTGACCTAGAAGTGTAGCAGGGTACAATCCATGGCAGCAGAGCATCGATGCAACCACTCAAACCCAGAAGCACCCAGGATCTGCCACAGGACGGAGGAAAACCATAGTGAACACTTGCTGGCTTGCCCGTGGCATCCAGACTTCTTCTCAGTGCAGGGCAGCTCACTTACACCTGGCCTGCCACACCACAACTCCAGTGAGAACAAGTAAGACTGGTTGCTGGGCCACCTAGTCTCTTGTGGGAACTTGCTCTGACTAAAAGTGCACAGCGCTGGGACATATTGACTTGCTAGTGGGGTTAATCTGAATGTTGCCACAGGGAAGTGGGACTTATGGACTTACCCAGACAACGCTAGCTGGCCTTACAAAGACTGTGTGTATTATTTGCCGTTCAGCATATTACACTTTACGGTCATATATAAACACTACCTTTTTTATCAAACCAACAATCTCTTGAGACATTCATTTATTGGGGTTGCTGAGGTTGATTATGATCTATGAGTCTTTGTAAACCTTGTGCCAATCCCCTGTTCCCTTTTGAAAAACCTTGGACTGTTCGACCCGTGCTACCAGTGAGAGTCAAATGCTGAAGGTGTAGAATGTGTACTAGTTGCTCTGAGTCCATGATAGGCTGGGCCCAAGATATCAGGAGTAAAAAGCCACAACCACCACGATTGGGCCCAGTAGCTCTTTCTTGCCCATGGCTCTCTGAAAGGAGTTCTGACAATTGAAAGAAAATGGTGGGACGCCTAACAATTAGAAGTTCAGAATGCAGTATTCTATAGATCATTTGCAATTTATGCCAGTGACACAATTTCTACACACAAAGGGCCTCATCATGACTTTGGTTGTCTTTTTAGAAGACTGCCGCCCTTGGAGGCCACCAAAAGACTGTTGTGTTGGCAGTCATCCGACCGCCATATTAAGAGTCACACAGTGAAGACCACCAAAAAACAGCCAAAAATCCAAGACTGCTAGGACACTAGAGGGCGGAAAAGAGGCAGTTCCACCACCAGCACAGCCAGCCGACAAAAATCCACCCACCCGATTACGAGCCACAAATAAGCACAGCCGTTCTTCCATTGCGGTAATCCATTGGTGGTGCGGAACGCCGCGATTAAAACTAACATCAGGCAGAACGCCACACCACATTGGATAGTCTGAATACCCGACACCTGACACATATCCACACACCCGACACACCTGTAAAACTTACCCCTTCACAACCCAGAATCCTTTGCAACAAGAATGCCACTCACAGCCAGTCACTAGCAAAGAAATTAAAACTAGCCAAACAAACAATAGGCACCTCTACACATGACATACAGTACACATCCCACACTTGCACAACATACACAACATACAATTAACAAAACCACACAATACACATCAACCGTCACCCACTCACATTACAGCACCCACACATCATCACACACACATTATTCATCCTTTTGATCACTTCCTCACTGTCTTTACCACCACTACCATGTCCCCACAAAAACACCCAAGTTTCACTGATGAGGAGTTGAGGGTCATGGTGGTTAAAATCATTAGGGTAGAGCCACAACTTTTTTGAGCACAGATACAACAAACATCGATTGCCAGGAAAATGGAGTTGTGGCAAAGGACAGTCGACAGGGTCAACTAAGTAGGCAGCCATTCACGCACAATGGACGACATCAGGAAGAGGTGGAATGACCTATGGGGGAAGGTGCGTTACATGGCATCACACCACCAGATAGCCGTGCACAAGATTGGTGGTGGACCCCCACCTCTTCCTCCACAGTTCACATCATGGGAGTAGAAGGTCTTGGACATCCTGCATCCGGAGGGCCTGACTGGAATACCTGGGGGACTAGAGTCTGGGAAATACTTACAGCAGTCATGCCACACAACTGTATTGTCCTGCATGCTTCCTCACCACCCAAATACTCCCTAAATAACTTAATTACCCACTGGACCTCCCACCTATTCACCTAACTCCCCTCTCCTTCATGCCCCCACTCCACCTAGCCCAACTGCCCTACAGCCATTGGCAATGGCACATTAATGACTGGCAAATCAAATCACTACGACTCCCAGAATGCACTAACACTACTTTTTGAACACCTTGAATGTTCACAACATATCACATTTCATGCATATACATCTAAACAACTAGCTACACCATCTAGATTGACCTAGTGAGGACCAGTACATGGCAGTGACATAAATGCAATGGCACACTCACAATAGCATACAAAACAACATACAGCTACAACTGAGTGACCGTTCCTAATGGCTGCAGATCAAAGATCCCAAGCCAGAAATAAACTGACCTGGGTTGGAAAGTAAGATGGCTGAGTCGATGCACATGCATAACATCTAGATACAGGACTATAAACCTTGCATACTCATATACTGTGTTCCCACTAGGACACAACTGCGTATTGTACAGCTATAATTTGTGACATCTAGCAAGCCTCACAAATCACTAGGTAACAGAGGTGAAGTTGTGTTAATGATCAGACAATAACAGAACTCATCGGCAGTGCAATCTGTACCAAACCTGTATGACATCCCCCAACATGCAGTATGGCAATCAAGTCACAGAGTAGTATGTGCAACATAGGTATGGTGTGCAGCATCTGTCAATGTAATTGCAGAGAATCACGTAGAGCCGCTGTCATGCATCTCATTAAGAAGTAATCTAACACACATTCCAACCTGAACTCTGTGTCTAACTCCCTCCACAAGTAACCCAGCCATTGCCACCATGGAGAGGATACTAGACACTGGCAGGCCCCAGTGAGGACAACACACTTAGATGTTTGGACAACTACGAACAACCTGGCCCAACTGGGACACCTGGTCAGTCAACTATTCTCTGCCTCACCCTGCCCACATCAACACCCTCACCCCTGGTGCAACCACATCACAAGCAACCATTTGCCCCTAACCTGTGTCCCAAGGCCAGTTCAATCAATTGTGTGCCCTACAGTACAGGCACCTGAGTCGAACATTGACATCCCTAACAATGAAGGCCCTGCTACCACTGGTAGTGGGCACACCGTGCCAGGGGCACAGGCAGCTGAGGGCAGGGTGCGTGGGAGGGATGCTGTGGGCCAGAGGGTGGAGCCTCAAAGGGAGTCCACTGACAAGGAAACCATCTCCCACGTCCTGGGAGCATACCAAAGATCCCAGGACAGGATTGGCCAAATAATCACCATGTTGGGGGAGAATCAAAGGCTGCAGAGGAAATACCACCAGGAAGTCATGCAGCAATTACAGGCAGATAATGCCACCATGGTTACCATTGCAGGGGTGCTGAGGGACATCAATACCACCCTCATTGGTTCTTCAACACACCATCAGGCCCCTTCCACTAGAAACCTAACATCTACCCCATCTACATCAGCAGCAGCTAGTGGAATGGAGGCCCTGCCAGGGGAACCACAAGCCTCAGAAGCCCCTCCCTCTATAGCTGAAGAACCCCCCCCCGCAAACATGAACGTCCAATCAGACATCCGGCTGGACCAAACCTACTGCCAGGAAGTGAAGCTCACCTGATATGTCACCCTTGTGTGCCACTGAGACAACCTGTTGACTGTTCTGAGACATGACTCCATGTTCCCATGGTACAAGGACACTGGACCTCTGTACCCAACTGGTGTAGCTGCTACCCTGATGAATCCATCCACCATGGCCTAACATAGTTCCTCTTCTTTCATTTTACCACTTTGATTTTGGCCTTATTCATCATGATATGCACAATAAAGCATAATTGAGCATAGCTACTGTATATTATATGTATCTTTATTAATACCTCAACACTTGCCAAGTTTGCCAACTGTGGTGAGGTCATGCCCCCCTGCATGGAACAGCCAGTGTAATGGTCATCAGACAGAGCCTCCCACAGCATGAGACATATTACAACAGAGATGTCACAGGACAGGTGTCAAAGAGGTTGCAATCCAGGTCAACACCATAGTATAGTCAGTATTACAATCTGCAAATAGAGCATGACAGAGAGTACTATCAGGATGAAAGGTATGGTGGCACACAATGCACAAATATAGGTAACAGCAGTCATGACCATGGTAACCCACCTACAAAGCGGGAATGGACCTATATATCACCAACTACAGACTCTCCACATACACATAACATAGCTACATGATCAAATATCCCATGGAACACACATGTGACATCACGCAGTACCCAGTACATTAACCATACACAAACATAGGGCCTATACCTGGAGTAATGTTCTTACTGCTTTGTCACTTTACAGTAATCTGAACTTGTACAGCAAAGTCAGAATAAGAAACACAGCTAGGCCCCATGGTCATCACAAAATACTTGACCTACTGTCTAGCCAGAGGCCATTATCCATTCTTCACACAAGTGTTACATACTTCAACTGACATGAACAATACCATTTCATATCCCCCCCCACCCCCAGCCCCACTGTTAAGAGGAAAGGAATAGGCTGTCACATTTCCACATGTATGAATGTAGTACAAACGAGTTTACATCCCACTGTAACTATATCCAAATTACCTGCTATCTGTCATTAACAACTCTCATGTCTGTCATCTACTAACATTGGCAACTGACAATGAATACCTCAAGCCATAGGTTGCTGAGGCAAAGAGGAAAATGCAATTTCAGTGAGTGGGAGGGATAGAGGATAGGACAATGCAAGAAACATAGCTCAATACTGAATAGTCTATTCCAGAAGTGAATGTTAGGATCAGATGTAACAATATATGTATGAGCTGACCCTCTATTACTGTACACCTTACAATCTATACATCAGCTTCCCCAACTCACAAACAGACATTGGAGCTCATTACACCACCCCGGATGAATCTAGTCAGGAGGTGTTAAGGCAGCCACTCACTTAAAAATGTGCACATGCAACACTTGTAAAGGTTCATTTCACATACCTGGATGTCAGTGGAAGTACCTATTGATGAGCTCTGTCCTAGAGTCAGCTGCTCCTTCTTCCTCTGGCTCTTCATCACTTGCCACACCAACATTACCAGCCACTGGTCCTGCTGCCCCCCCCTTATCTGCTATCAATGGTACTTGACGTGTCAGGGCTAGATTGTGGCGCATGCAGCAGGCAATGAATATTTGTCATACCTTGAGGCTAGTAGAGGAGGGCACCTCCAGATTGGTCCAGGCACCTGAATCTTGTCTTTAGGAGCCTGAATGTTCGCTCGATTACACGCCTTGTCCTCCTGTGGGCCTCATTGAAACTGAGTTCCCCGGTCGTGGCTGGGTACCTCACTGCTGTCAACAGCCAAGGAAGGTTTGGATAGCCAGAGTCACCTGTGAACACAATGGTAGAACAAAGCATAAATAGCTTCAGCTACTGCCTATGATGTTATAACAGGTGACATAACACTGAAACACGCAATACATTGCATACTTACCAAGCAGCCAGGCCCTCCCTGTTTGTAGTCGTGCCATCAGATGTGGGACATTGCTGTTCTGCATTATGTAGGAATAATCAACGGCTCCCACCACATGAGGAGTGTGTCCTATCTCATAAAAGTCTGCCTTCACAAATGCCAAATTTGCTCTTTGGGGGAACCTGATGTAGCTGTCCAGGTGCTTCAACAAAGCACACAGTATATCCTTCAGCATCAGACTGAACATGGGCTCAGACATCCCTGATGTTAAGGCGACAGTATTCTGAAAGGACCTTGTGACAAGGAGATGTAGCACTGACAATACTTGAACTATGGGAGGTATGAAATAGGTATTGCAAATGGCTGGCATCAGATCTGACTCCAACTGTGTACATAGATCCATGATGGTATGACGATTCAGATGATAAGGCTGGATGGCATGCCTATCCTCCGTGGTTGCCAGGACAACTAGTGGACGGTACACAGGTGGTTGTCTCACTCTCCTCATGGCAGGATAACTATATTAGGAGGAGAGAATGTACAAGTGATGCAGTACTCACACATCACCAACACATTGTATATTACCTGACACCTAACATCTGCAGAGGTGGCGTAGGACTGCAGACATATAAAATACAGACCACAGATATGCACCTAATTCACCCTCATTGCTGCACATTGGCTTACATGTAAATTGGAATTTACATATGAAACATGTCATTGTACATGTGTGGGTGACTTTGCTGTCATGGACTCATTACACATATGTTTTAGTATCTTGCTATACCTAGCCATGGCCCATGTACCACAGAGTTGCTTTACATTGTTCTCAACATATAGACCGCCTGAACACATAATTGTGAAATAATTGTCACAATATGTTGCACAAAATGATGACCGAACATACGGTTATGCAGAAAATAGGGTGAGTAAGTGACTGACGCAGATTATTTAGCACAACCATTGATTACATGTTCCCAAAATGGCAGGCACCAGACCTAATGTAGTGGACATTTGGATGTGACTTAAGTCCGCTGGCAGAAGTCGGCATGGCGGTAGGTGGTCGTAACTGCTGTGCAACTTGTCATTGGTTAACATTGCTGCCTTTGGTGGGCTGTGGCCAATGGGCATGACCGCCGGCGATGACTGTCCTGTACGTGGTGGCCGTGATCACCATTTTTAACAGTTTTGCTCACTTGACTCCTGGCACTGTTGCCAGCAAGACCTCCACGACGTGAGCTGCTGTGTACTGCCTCTGGGAGCCATCATGCCACGTCCTGCAGGTGATAGGGCCCCTGCCTTCACCCACAAAGAGCTGGATAAGCTAGTGGAGGAGGTCCTACCCCTGTATGAACAGCTATATGGGGCACTAGAGTAGCCGGTGAGTTCTATGGCCCAGCCATGCGTGATAGGTGTTGTGTGTGACGTTTATTTGGGCATGTCAACTGGTGAGGGTGTAAATGCATGCAGTTGCCATATTGTGAAGGCATGTGAGCAGAGAGGATGGGTATGTGTGCCTACTTGCAGTAACAGATGTGTAGTGACTACTCCTATTGGTATGGTGCATGCTAGCGCAGGTGTTTTAATAAAAAATATTAATGAGTGTCTTGTACTACGAGTAATGGATTTGTGTAGAAAATGTATTAACGTAGAAAAATAATGCACACATTTGAAAAAGTGATTACGATAAGTGGCTGCCAATATTTACGAAGTATATTTATTGATGGCTTATTAATATGAAATGTTGAGCATATGTTTGATTAATGTAGTAATATGTCATATTAAGGGTTATGCATTGTGTATTAGCTTTATTAACTGTAGGCCTTAACTTAGCGGAGGTCTTGGCCTAGTTGCACAGCCTCATGTCAAGCTGTATTTCTTAACGTTTAATAAAATGGCTGTCTTAGAGAATTAAACAGTGATTTTACACTGTACTGTCTAAATGTACTCGTAGCTAAAAGTCTTTCTCATGAGAACCGCTTGCTAGAAGATGCTGTTCTTGCTAAATGTAACATTATGGGTGTAATGTATGTAAGACTGACTTTCTCAGGAGAAGAACAATAGAGACACTGACGGGAGGATAAGCTGTAACAATATTGTTACCTGACCACTTTGTTTCAGGAAGCATTTTAACATTTTAAAACATTCTACATTATAGCAACTTCATTTTACCTCTATTTTAAAAATAGCTCCACTTTATTTCAAGTTTCTTTCCCCTGCCGATGCCCATGTTTAGAGGCATTCAGCAGTACTTCTTTTTCCTTGAGTGATTGCCGTTTTTACTTCTCCAGCCCATTTTCCGCCCGCCATCTTTATCGGCGGTCTCGCTGTTAGGCATCCATTTTGGATGCACTACATAAACAGCTCTTCGTGCCGGCCGCGCTCAGGTTTGTGACCACTTTGTATGAGGAAGCATTTTCATATTTTTAAACATTCTACATTATAGTGACTTTATTTTACCTCTATTTTTAAAATAGCTCCACTTTATTTCACGTTTCTTTTCCCTGCCGATGCCCGTGTTTAGAGGCATTCGGCAGTACTTCTTTTTCCTTGAGTGACCGCCATTTTTACTTCTCCGGTCCATTTTCTGCCCACCATCATTGTCGGCAGTCTAGCTGTTAGGTATCCATTTCGGATGCACAACATAAACAGCTCTTTGTGCCAGCCGTGCAGCGGACGTGTGCAGCGGGCACACCGCTGGCGCGCCTAAGGCAAGCCCATCTGCACCCGTCCACGCTCGTGAGAGCCCAGAGGCCAGCTATACTGTTAGGAAGACCTTTAAAAGGTTAGTTTACTCACACCAATAGCTGTTGGCTTATAATAACACTCCTTTGGACATACCCCACTCTGTCTATACCCATAAATCTGTAATTTGGTCATGCCACAGCTGCCTCTGGACCCCTTTGCTCGACCTGCCATCTCCCACAACTAATGTCACTAACCACCTAGGAAGAATCTTCTTGGTTAATTGTCGCTCCTTGTCTGCCCATAGCCTTCACATTTTTTCTCTTCTTAAGGATTGCTGTCCTGACACGTTATTTTTGATGGAAACTTGGCTCAATGAAGACTCCTCCCCTGAAATATTAAAGGCCCTACCTCCGGATTACTCAATTATTCGCTTAGATAGACCTCATGCCAGGGGTGGAGGTATTTCCATTATCCACAAAAAGTCCATCAAATGCTCCACTACTCCCGTAGGCATCTCTGGATGCAAAAGCTTACTTTTTTTCTCTATATCTTACTGCAACATTTACCTTCTCAGGACTACTCCTTTATCATCCTCCCGGCTCTCAGGGGAACTTTCTACAGGCCCTTCCAGATTTTGTAGCGAGCATTTCTTGCAAAACCCCCAATTTTACCATACTTGGAGACTTTAATATTCAGGTCGATAATACACACTGTTATTCTGCCAAAATGCTCCTTTCTAATTTGGCGGCACTAGACTTGACTCAGTACATTACAGGACCTACCCTTAATAAAGGCCATACTATCGACCTAGTTTTCAGCAACCTTTCTGATCTTCTCTTCTACACTCCTACGCCTCTTATCTGGACAGACCATTATCTACTTTCATTTACACCATCATGTGGAGCTCCCTCCTTCCTCCAACCCTCAATAAAGACAACCTCTCGTCAATGGTCAAAATGAGATTCTAGAAGCTGGCAGGATACTCTCTGTCTCTTATCTCTTAACCACAATGAACCCAACACGGACAATGTAGAATACTTTAACAATTGGATTTCTACCTCCTTAGACACTTCTTCCGGCCAACATGACTGTTAAAAGGCCCAAGCATAAGCCTAAACCCTGGTCTATACCCCAACTGCTGGAACTAAAAAAAGAGTGTAAGAAGCTAGAAAGAACTTGGAGGAAAGACTACAGCATTTCCTCAAAAAAATGATATAGGGCAGCTTTCAGAAATTACCACGAGGGTATCAAATCAGCTCATTCCTCATTTACATTACTAGAATAGAAAAATCTGTTAATTCTCAGACAGAGAACTTACTTATATCTCTCCGGATGATCCGCCCATAGAGGCCTCTATCACAGTAACAAACTGGCAGTTTTATTTTCAGGAAAATATCACTGATATCTACTCCTCTTTCCCAGTCACATCTCGCCACGAAACAGACGGAGACCTGTACGCTAACATCCAGCCCTCACTGGTTTCGCTCGCAGTTTTTCAGCCTCTGACAGAGATCCTTGTCACTAAATATCTCCACAACATAAATCAGGATCTCTCCTCGACCCTGCACCCCCCTCGATTCTAGCACTGGCTTCCAACATAATTTCACCTCCTCTGACAAATATTCTTAACCATCTTCTAACCTCAGGATTTCTACCCCAATCCCTTAAACGTGCAGTGGTTAAACCTCTTTTGAAAAAACCTAAGCTTGACCCCACTCTGCTTAGTAACTACAGGCCTATTGCTCTTCTTCCGATTCTGGCCAAGATTATGGAAAAACATGTCAATAATCAGTTGACATGTTTTCTTGAAGAGCATGAACTTCTAAACCCTTCTCAAATTGGATTCAGGCCACAGCATAGCACAGAATCAGCTCTATTAGCAGTCACGGAAAGCACTCGCCAATTGCTAGATCGTGGTGGGCACGCAGCCATCATCCTGTTCGACCACAGTGCCGCTTTTGACACTGCGGATCATAACATTCTCCTTCAAAGACTTTCCGCTATAGGTATACAAGGCTCTGCACTGGGTTGGCTCTCTTCATTCCTGAAAGGTAGAACCTTTCAAGTCTTTGACTGCTCATTTCTGTCAAAAATACTCCCCCTTACATGTGGTGTCCCTCAGGGCTCTTCATTGAGCCCTACTCTTTTTAATATCTATCTTTCTTCTGTAGCCAAAGTCGTGGAACCCCACGGCCTTTCTGTAGTCACATATGCTGATGACACACAGTTAGTAGTCTCACTCTCCAATGATAAGGGCCCCTCCCATACAAATCTTTCCCTCTGTTTGGCTGATGCAGCCAAATGGATGACTGAGTCCAAACTCAAACTTAATGATGGAAAGTCAGAAGTAATGATTGTGGGCAATTGTACCCCCTCCAACTTCCCTGCACTACTACCAGAGGCTCTTAATAATCTTCCGCCCCCTAAGGATCATATAAAGAGTCTATGCTTCTGGCTAGATCGTCGCCTTACGATGGAGCAGCAATCTAAGAAGATTTCCTCATCTTGCTTTTGCCTTTTAAGAACCTTAAGGAACATTTTCAACCTCCTACCTTCTCTTTCCAGAAGAATTCTTATCTAGGCCATGATATTGTTGTGACTGGACTATGGTAATTCCCTTTTTCTTAGCTCCCCCAGCTATGTAATAAGGAGACTGCAGGTTGTACAAAATGTGGCTGCAAGATTACTTGTGAATATACCTAGACATCTATCAGCCAAACCCGCCTTAGTCTCCCTTCACTGGCTACCCATTAGACATCGCATCAGTTTTAAGGCCCTATGCATGACACACAAAGCCCTTCATAATAAGGGTCCTAAATTTCTCAGGCAAAACATTTCCCTTTACGCTCCTACAAGGACTTTGAGATATTCCACCACCCAGTTAGTTCAAATCTCTCGATTCAAGAGATCCTCATGGGGAGGTAACTCCTTTTCAGTTAAGGCTGCTCTTCTTTGGAATTCCCTACCCTTAGAGGTCCGACAAGAACCTTTGGAACTTCGTTTCCGGAAAAAATTTAAGACCTTTTTATGTTCATCATAGCTTTTCTCCATGGTTTCCTGTTTCTAAGCTGTCACTTACCTTTTTAGCGCTGGCAGGGTAGCCATGCGCTTTACAAAATATCTAAACTAAACTAAAAAAGCCGGATGATGAGGACATTACAGCAGAAGCCAATCAGCGACATGTGAATGGAGTAGTGGTAGAATTCTTAGATTTGAAGTTTTAGTTTTATTGGACAAAGTGTGAACATGCGATTCCTTGACCAATAGGGACCCGGAATTAGTTTTGGGAAATTTCAATTAACAGGACTGCACCGATGGAAGAGAGGCCATTGCCCATTTTCTTGCTAGCAGAAAAGTCAGTATTTCATGTGCGTCTTCACGAGAGACATGCTTAACGTTAATGCTTAAAGACTTTGCCTTTTCTGAACTTTGACGCTGAATCCTGATGCCTTGCTGATTGAACTGATGTCCTGATAACGAAGACTATTTTAGCTTGCAGATCCAATTGAGGAGAGGTATTCTTAAACCCATGTGTTTGTTATGCCTATTTGCTTTTTCTTTCTAGGTACCAACTGCACTGTTTGATAGAGCCATAGTTAGATGTTTTCCAAATCTGTGTTTACTAAATTGTCTTGCATGAAGCCCAACATGCTGATGCTAATCTGGTTTTAGTTAAGGATTCCTTACTAATGAGAATTTGCTTTAGGGACTAACGTTGATGTATTTCTTTGTTGAATCTAAATGTATGTGATATCGTTTGCACAATTATTCTTGTTATTGATTTGCACTGTAACTTTAAAATGTGTAGTAGTTCAAGCTTTGATTAGATTGCGTTTCTTCTGCAGATTTGGACAGCCAGTGACGTTTCTGTATGTTTATCATTTCATTTTGAGATTATCTAATGTGACATTAGCATTGTTAATATAGGGAAATAAATATCCTAACTTTTATTAAACAAGTGGTTATTCATGACTGAAAGGCCATTGTGTGTGACAAGTACTGACTCCACTGATTATTAATGCTATTGATTATCATTGATTGTTGATGATATTGATTAATTAATTGATTATTGATCTGCATGTACTAGAGTTATGGTGGGAACATCTTAATTGCAAGTCAAAAGGTTTATCAACCTATTTGCGTCCCCTTTAATTTTACTTATTAAGGTCAGACACGCTAACAGAGATGGTAGCAGAGATGGATGGTTTGTCTCCTTAAGAGCGCATCATAGATGTCCGGTACAGAGTAACAGGTACTAACAGAGATGATGGCAGAGATTGATGGTTTGTCTCCTTAAGAGCCCATCATAGGTGTTCCCAGAGATGGTAGTAGCTTGATCGTTTGGTCTTTTGAGAGTTCAATATTACTGAGATTGGATTTTATTTTTCAATGATGCTAATTGGAGAGAAAATGTTCCCTTAAGTCCAGAAATGGCTTTCCCAGAATCTTGGAGCTTCCCAATGGTTATTTGAGGATGTTCTCAGCCTTCTAGTGATAGTGTGAATGTAGTAGGGTTTTGCACTTGTACAGCTTATGCAAATCACAGGTGAATTGTGATTTTGTGAGGGTTTAGGGAGTTTGCGTACTCCAAATGAAGTTTTAGAGGGAGTGTGCACACTCCGCAGTATCAGAGTAGGGAAATCTTCGAACTTTACACGTGTGTGGCGCTTTGTGCTAAAAAATTGTCCACGTGGTTGTTGATGTACAGACCCTGCGTGTTCTAAGACTCTGGAGTATATTGAAAAGTGTATGAGACACTTGGTTTATGTTGTAATTCGTCTGGTTTAATAGGTCGATCGGGCGTGGTCGCCAAGTCAGAGTGTGAGTCAAAGTGAGTGAAATAATTTTTCGACTGAGATCTGGCGAATCCTATGTGCACCAGGACAGACCCACTGATCAGTTGAGAGTATAATTTGCGGGTCGAATTTTGTTTGCGAATATGGACAACGGAGAAAGAAGGGGTAGCTGTTAAAGCGAGAGCCGTCAGTGAAAAATCTGTAAAGTTTCTGAAGCGATTGTGTTACCTTTCCTGTAGTAAACCAGCAGATTTGTTTTTTTGGTTTTGATTAGTGCTCGTAATTTTTGCATTAGTTCTGTGTTAATTGAAGTTTGGGAGGACAAGCCGCAGGAATTTGTCAGCCGCAGTACGTGTGAGTGTGACGTCATTGGAACTGCGCTAGGATAGGTTGGTTAGAGAGAAGGGTCACGCACGCAATGCCAGACGACCATGAGAGGCAATTGGTTGAGAGAGTGGGTGAAGAGAATTCTGGGATTAAAAGTCACTTCCTGATTTGATTTTGAATAACAAAAAGGTTGAAAAGCTGAAATTTCTCAAGGCTTTAAAGAGTGCTTTAATGGGAGATACGTACATTACAACGAGAATAGGCGAAGCTACACCGCCAGATGGTACACCAGCTTACATTGTAATGGAAGAAAAGGGTGTTGCGCCATGTCTTTGGCTAAAGCAATAGTGCAAAATAATAGAGAAGGATGGGAATTTAGCATTTCCTACAAATCAAACGTTCAATTTGCAGGATTTAGAGCATTTAAGGATGGTGCTTTATGAATCGAAGCCCCTTCCGAGACCAGCACAGTTTGAGGCATTAGCAATCTGGGAGCTAGTAGCCAGACAGCAACAGCAACATAAATTTGAGAAGAGAATGAGAAAGGCAGAAAAGACATTAACAGAGGCCAGGTGGGGTAGTGCTCAGAGAGTTTGGAGGATGGAGACTTTGCATGGAAATAAGTTGTTTCCAGCGATTACGCAGGACAATGAGAAAGAAGAAAGGAAAGTTAATAGAAAGAGTAACAGAAGCCCGTCCGAAGGTAGGGAGGCTAGAAAGTCTTCAGCAGTGGAGGAAGAATCAGATGATGAGGAATTCATTTTACAGTTATTGAGAAATTGTCCACCACCATATGCAGCACATGAGAGTGATTCGAGCACCAGTGCTGATCCTACAGCTCCGACACAGGTTAATGGGATAGCGAGTCCAGTGCAGGTTAATACTGGCCTGACACAGAGTCCGATGAGGGGTAGTCTTAATGCATCTACTACTCCGGTAGTGCAAAATCAGGTGCAACCGCCACAGGTTCAGAGAATTTACCATGATGTGCCCATTATGGAAATGACTTTGAACTTAATGGTGCCTATGGAACAGGTTTCCCCGAGACCGATGTTGGTTCAGACAGAACCAACTCCACTTCTACTGCCCCACGTGCAGCCACAAGTTATGCCGAGATTCACTCCAGTAACAGGGACGCAGTCAGATATGTCATCAATGATGAATCAGAACATGGGAGTTACTCTCCCACAGAAATTAAGTACCAGACCAACCCCAGATGCTATATCTCTACCTATTACTGTTGGTCCAGCCGTACCCTTATTTGCACAGAAGAAACCTAGTGTAGGGTGAACAAGGTGAACAAGGTGCCATGTCACAGAATGTAATGGGGGGAGGACATAACAAAAATACTCGAGCAGTCTCTCCTGTGGGACAGACTTTTGAAGGATCAAGATCACTGTTAGACCTTGGTCCATTCAGAGTACTTCCAAATACTATGGTAGGGTCAAACATTAGCCAGAGTTTGAAATTGTTGACACCACAGACCCCAAATGCAGTTGCACAGTAGGCGACACCGGTCTAAGCCAGCAACATATCATTGCAAGGGTTGACAGCTCAGCAGTTGACTGAATGGTTAGACAAGCTGAATACCTCGCAGAGTGCTCCTAAGGGAGAGGAGAGTTTGAACTATGCTAGGCTAAGCATGGAAGCGGATGAGCTCATTGGAGGAACAATGGGTGTGAACAGGTTAGAATCCTACACAGAAGCAGAGTTGAGATATTTGTGTCTGAAGATTAGAAGGGAAGTGAGCAAGGTGCATCAGAAGCTAGCAGACCTGGCAGAGAAGTACGGCATAGAAATAGAGAAAACAAAGCATTTGAAAAGGAGTTACAGATTAGATTTTGAGGCTAAAGATTTTGAACACATGAGATCTGCTGGAATGAAGGCACACCTTAAGGAATGGCTTCAAAGTGCCCAGACCTGAGGAGCATTAGACAAGTAGGAAGGAAGCTGGGTAAAGAAAAGAGACAAAAGGAAAAGGGATTCTGGGAAGCTGACTGCAAATATGCAGCAAGGCCAAGAGCCAGTGAAGATTTTACCACAGAGAGAGGCTCCAGGAGGGAATTTTATTCATGTCCCTTGGAGCAGAAGTGACATTTTATCATTTACAAATGATTATCCAAAGTTGAGAGAGAAGCCAGTGGAGTGGTATCAGCAGACAGGCAGGTTTGTGAAACTTTTGCAGTGCCTGTGGGAAGACTTGAACACCTTATTAGAGATAGTGATCCCAGCTGATCTGTGGATAGAATGTAAAAGGAGTATAGATTGGCCAACAAGCGAACCAGAGAGAGATAGAACTACAGGGGCGCCGTCTCCCAAGGTAATTAAATATTACTATAAAGTGATGTCTTTTTCTTTTTTTTTTTTTTAGTTTTGCCCAAGAACAATGATTTGCAGAGAAGTGACAGGACAGCTCAGGAAGCAAAGGAGTCAATGCATGCGTATTATGAAAGATTGTTGCAGGCGTTCAAGCATTACAGTGGTACTGAGACAAAGGACATGATTTATTTTGTGTTCAGATTTGTGGAAGGATTGAGACCCGAAATTAGTCAGATGATTAAGAGACATTTGATTTGCTGGCAAGCAAAGCCGATTGATGAGGTGTTGCAGTATGCAAAATACTGTAGCGATGAAATTGAGCTGAAACAAAGAAAGCTGAAAGAGAAGGCGATGGTGATGCAGATTAAAGCTGCACAAACAGGGATGCAGGGAAATGTTCCACAGCAGCTACAACAGCAGCAGCAGCAGGGAAACATGGTGTTTCAGCCCCAGATGAGAGGTAGAGGTTGCGGAGGTAATATGAATCATGATCCAGACTTAGGTACTGTAGGGGTTCAGAATGATGTGCAGGGAATGAAGAAATTGTTGCCTTGTCACGTTTGCGGAGCCGTTGGACATTGGAAACAGGAGTGTCCGATGATGGTGCAGGAAGGTGTTGTTCAGCAGAGTAATGACATCAATTCGTTCCAGAACATGAGAGGACCGAGAATGAGAGGTTGTTAGAAATGGGGTCTTTGGTTGACAGTCCGGTTACCCCCTGTTCAAGCAAGGACCCTCACTCTAGTCAGGGTAAAAGAGAATCACCCTCAGCTAACCCCTGCTTACCCCCTTGGTAGCTTGGCAGAGCAGTAGGCTTAACTTCAGAGTGCTAGGTGTAAAGTATTTGTACCAACACACACAGCAACTTAATGAAAACACTACAAAATGACACAACACAGGTTTGGAAAAATAGGAAATATTTATTTAAACAAAACAAGACCAAAATGACAAAAATCCACCATACACAAGTCAAGTTATCAATAAAAATGCAAAAAGAGTCTTTAAGTAGTTTTAAACATACACTAGCGCTGCTAGCGTGAAATTGTACCTGGTGCGCGTCAAACGATGATCCGAAAACCCCGCCGTGCAGGTTGTGATCTCCCAGCCTCCGTCAGCGGTGCTGCGCGTCATTTCTCCTGCTCTGTGCGTCGATTCTTCAGTCGCGTTTCCTGCGAGCGTCGTTTCTCAGCTGCGGGGCCGGCGTCGCGTCGTTTTTTCAGCCACAGATCGGAGTCGCAGCGCTCTGTGCGTGGATTTCCTTGTATTTAGGCTGCCAGCTTCTCCTTTCATGGTCCCAGGAAATAGATGGGCACCACAGGGCAGAGTAGGAGTCTCTCAAGAGACTCCAGGTGCTGGCAGAGAGAAGTCTTTGCTGTCCCTGAGACTTCAAACAACAGGAGGCAAGCTCTAGATCAAGCCCTTGGAGATTTCTTCTCAAGAAGGAAGGCACACAAAGTCCAGTCTTTGCCCTCTTACTCTGGCAGAAGCAGCAACTGCAGGATAGCTCCACAAAGCACAGGCACAGGCAGGGCAGCTCTTCTTCCTCAGCTATTCAGCTCTTCTCCAGGCAGAGGTTCCTCTTGGTTCCAGAAGTGTTTCTAAAGTCTGTGGTTTTGGGTGCCCTTCTTATACCCAATTTCTCCTTTGAAGTAGGCCTACTTCAAAGTAAAGTCTCTTTTGAATGTGAACTACACCCCAGCTCCTTTTGTGTCACTGTCTAGTGTGAGGTGCAACCAGCCCAACTGGCAAACTGACCCAGACAGGGAATCCACAAACAGGCAGAGTCACAGAAATGGTATAAGCAAGAAAATGCTCACTTTCAAAAAGTGGCATTTTCAAACGCACAATCTTAACATCAACTTTACTAAAAGATGTATTTTTAAATTGTGAGCTCAGAGACCCCAAACTCCACATGTCCATCCGCTCCCAAAGGGAATCTACACTTTAGTCAGATTTAAAGGTAGCCCCCATGTTAACCTATGAGAAGGACAGGCCTTGCAACAGTGAAAAACAAATTTAGCAATATTTCACTGTCAGGACATATAAAACACATTACTATATGTCCACCACAGTCGGAATTCCAATTGTTTTACCGCCGGCCTGTTGGCGGTCTTACCGCCGCTTTATCACCGTCCGCCTGGGTTGTAATGACCACCTATATGTCCTACCTTAACCATACACTGCACCCTGCCCTTGGGGCTACCTAGGGCCTATCTTAGGGGTGCCTTACATGGAAGAAAAGGGAAGGTTTGGGCCTGGAAAGTGGGAACACTTGCCAAGTCGAATTTACAGTTAAAACTGTACACACAGACACTGCAGTGGCAGGTCTGAGACATGATTACAGAGCTACTCATATGGGTGGCACAACCAGTGCTGCAGGCCCACTAGTAGCATTTGATTTACAGGCCCTGGCACCTCTAGTGCACTTTACTAGGGACTTACTAGTAAATCAAATATGCCAATCATGGATAAACCAATCACATACAATTTACACAGAGAGCATATGCACTTTAGCACTGGTTAGCAGTAGTAAAGTGCTCAGAGTTCAAAAACCAACAGCAACAGGTCAGAAAAAATAGGAGGCAGGAGGCAAAAAGATTGGGGATGACCCTGCATTAGCAAAAAAGTCCAACAGAGGTCCTAATCCATATTTCCAAAATAATGTGAATCAAATGCAAGGTTTCCAACCCACGCAGCAGGTGCAAATGCCACGTGTACAAATGACACAGTTGCAGCCAAAGCAGCAGCAGGGTCCTATGGTACCTCGACAGCAAATTCAAATACCTCAAGCCCCAATGAAACAGCAGCAAATGATGCTTTCTCAACAGGTCACAGGTCAGAGGCTTAACCAAATTAATAACACAGTGTACCAATTCCCGTTACACAATGAGAATGGAATAAACGATGATTGGGGGAGTGAAAGTTCAGATGAGGAGCCATGTGTGCTTGCAACCTCCTTAGAAGTAGATCAGAGAGGTCCCTATGTGAAGGGAAAAGTCATGGGTCACAGAGGTTCATTTTTGGTTGACACAGGAGCTGCTTGCTCTACAGTGAGAAGTGCAGAAGTTCCAAACTTGCCCCTTTCAGGTAAAACAGTTCAGATTGTAGGAGTAGTCAGTCAGTATTTGACCAACCCGATTACAGATCCAGTTCAGGTTAAAATTGGCAACTTCCAGGGATTGCATAAATTCGTAGTCTGTGATTCAAGTCCAGTATCCCTACTGGGAATCGACTTGCTGTGTAAAACAAAATGCTCAATTACTTGTTCAAATGATGGGCTAGAGATACAGACAAACAGTGATCAAATCAAATCATTAACATTTATAAAGCGCGCTACTCACCTGTGCGGGTCTCAAGGCGCTAGGGGGAAGGGGTTACTGCTGCTCGAAGAGCCAGGTCTTGAGGAGTCTCCGGAATGCGGAGTGGTCCTGGGTGGTACTGAGGATGGTGGGGAGGGTGTTCCATGTCTTGGCCGCCAGGTAGGAGAAGGACCTCCCACCCGCCGTGGAGCAGCGGATGCGAGAGACGGTGGCGACAGCGAGGCTGATGGAGCGGAGAAGACGGGTGGGAGCGTAGAAGCTGAGGCGACGGTTGAGGTATTCTGGTCCCTGGTTGTGGAGGGCTTTGTGTGCGTGGGTGAGGAGACGGAAGGTGATCCTTTTGCTGACGGGAAGCCAGTGCAGGTGTCTCAGGTGGGCGGAGATGTGGCTGTTGCGGGGTATGTCGAGGATGAGGCGGGCGGAGGCGTTTTGAATTCGTTGCAGACGTTTCTGGAGTTTTGCGGTGGTCCCAGCGTAAAGGGTGTTGCCGTAGTCCATGCGGCTCGTGACGAGGGCGTGGGTCACGGTCTTTCTGGTGTCGGCGGGGATCCAGCGGAAGATCTTCCGGAGCATGCGGAGGGTGAGGAAGCAGGAGGAGGATACGGCGTTGACTTGTTTGGTCATGGTGAGAAGTGGGTCCAAGATGAAGCCGAGGTTGCGTGTGTGGTCTGAGGGGGTCGGTGCGGTGCCAAGGGCCGTGGGCCACCAGGAGTCGTCCCAGGCGGTCGAGGTGTTACCGAGGATGAGGACTTCCGTCTGAGTTCAGTTTCAGACGGCTGAGTTTCATCCAATCTGCGACGTCCTTCATTCCATCTTGCAGGTTGGTCTTTGCGCTGGTGGGGTCCTTGGTGAGGGAGAGTATCAGTTGAGTGTCGTCGGCGTAGGAGGTGATGATGATGCTGTGTTTGCATACGATGTCGGCGAGGGGGCTCATGTAGACATTGAAGAGTGTCGGGCTGAGCGAGGAGCCTTGTGGGACGCCGCAAATGATCTCAGTGGGATCTGAGCGAAAAGGAGGGAGGTAGACTCTTTGAGAGCGGTTGGAGAGGAAGGAGGCGATCCAGTCCAGGGCCTGGCCTTGGATCCCGGTGGAGCGGAGGCGGGTTATTAGGGTGCGGTGACAGACGGTGTCGAAGACAGCCGAGAGGTCGAGGAGGATGAGGGCGACTGTTTCACCGTTGTCCATCAGGGTTCTGATGTCGTCTGTGACTGAGATGAGGGCGGTTTCAGTGCTGTGGTTGGCTCGGAATCCGGATTGAGAGGGGTCGAGAAGGTTGTTGTCTTCAAGGAAGTTGGTAAGCTGCTTGTTGACGGTCTTCTCTATGACTTTGGCAGGGAAGGGGAGGAGCGAGATGGGGGCGGAAGTTCTTCAGGTCGCTTGGGTCAGCTGTAGGTTTCTTCAGTAGGGTGTTGACTTCAGCGTGTTTCCAGCTCTCGGGGAAGGTGGCAGAAGAAAACGAGGAGTTGATGATGGTCTGGAGGTGCGGGGCGATGATGTCATCGGCTTTATTGAAGATGAAGTGTGGGCAGGGGTCCAAGGGGGCACTGGAGTGGATTGAGTTCATGATGGTTTTGGTCTCTTCTGTGTTGATTTGGGTCCAGGCGTTGAGGGTGATGGCTGGGGGTGTGGGTTCAGTGGTGGTCGGCTGGGTCTGGTGTCCGAAGCTGTCGTGTAGGTCGGTGATCTTGCGATGGAAGAAGGTGGCGAGGGAGTTGCACAGGTCTTGTGAGGGCGTGATGGCATTGGCGTTGGCGTTGGGGTTGGAGAGCTCTTTTACGATGTTGAAGAGTTCTCTGCTGTTGTGGCTCTTTTTGTCCAGTCTGTCTTTGAAGAAATTCCTTTTGGCTGCGCGGATCAGGTGGTGGTGTTCGCGGGTAGCGTTCTTGAGGGCAGTCATGTTGTCTGTGGTGTGGTCCTTACGCCAGGCTTTCTCGAGGGTACGACAAGTTTTCTTTGATTCCTTAAGGGTGTCAGAGAACCAGAGAGGTTTTTTGGTGTTGGACTGTCTTGGAAGGCGTCTGAGGGGATCGAGATTGTCTGCGCAGTTGGTGATCCAGTTCGTGAGGCTGAGGGCTGCGTCGTTGTGGTCGGCGGAGAAGGTGGGTTGGTTGTCGATAAGCGTGGAGAAAAGGTGTTCTTTGGGGATTTTGTTCCACTGTCGACAAGGGATGGGTTGAGTGCGGAGGTGGCGAGTCTCGCGTCCGAAGGTGAAGTGGACACAACTGTGGTCGGTCCAGTGTAGAGCGGAGGTGTGGCTGAAGGAAACGTGTTTGCTGGCGGAGAAGATGGGGTCGAGCGTGTGTCCGGCGATGTGGGTGGGGGTGTTCACCAGTTGCTTGAGGCCGAGGTTGTCGAGTAGGGCGGTGGTGTTGGGGTCGTTGTTCTGTTCTAGATGGAAGTTGAGGTCGCCGAGGAGGATGTAGTCTGGCGAGGCGAGGGCGTGCCAGGAGATGAAGTCGGTGATGGAGTCGCTGAAGAGGGCGCGTGGTCCGGGGGGACGGTAGATGAGGCATCCTCTGAGGGTGGTCCTGGGGTCTGTGTGGATCTGGAAGTGCAGGTGTTCGGCGGCGAGGGGGGTGTCTTTGGTGGAGGTGGTGACGCTGATGGAGTCTTTGAAGACGATGGCGATGCCTCCTCCTACTTGGTTGGTGCGGTCTTTCCTGGAAATCTTGTACCCTTCGGGGATGGATGTGGCGATGTCGGGGGCCGAAGAGGCGTTCATCCAGGTCTCAGTGATGAAGGCGACGTCTGGTGCGGTGGAGTCCAGGAGGTCCCAGAGTTCAACGGCGTGCTTGTGGACGGATCGAGCGTTGATCAGGATGCATTTGAGGTGGTTGATGGCGCGTGGGCTGGTGGTCGTGGTTGTTTCATGGTGGAAGGTAAGTTTGCAGGTGTGACATGCGAAGGGTCTGTGGGTACGTTTTGGGTTGGCTTGGAAGCAGGTACTGGAGCGCCCAGGGTTGAGGGCGTGGAGGGTGATGGGGTCGTAGCGGTTCAGCGGGGTTTGGGAGTGCTGAGGGCCAGGGGTCGTGGCGCTGGGCGCTGGCCAGGCGCGGACGGGCGCAGACGGGCTTGCCTTTGGCGCGCCAGTGGCGTGGTCGCGCAGCGGCCGCCATAAGAGGGAGGAGGGGGGGGAGGGGTCAGCTGGGGACGGGGACCGGGAGTGGGGCGACGAATGGGAGCTGTGGGGGCGGGGGCGTGCAGGAGGTGGCGGCGGGAAAGCGGAGGGAGGGGGGACAGGTAGAGGGGAGGGGAGAAAAGATGGGGGAGGGGAGGTTAAGGGTGGCGGGGAGTTTAGGAAGAAAGTTAGGAGCTAAGTTAGGAAGATAGGGGAGGGGGGGTTATAGAGGTGGAGGTGGAGGTGGGTGAGGGTGAGAGGTAGAAGATAGATTAGGGTGAGGGTGAGAGATAGAGTGAAAGGATAGGAAGATAGGGGGCGTTACAGAGGGGGTGGCGAGTGAGGGAGGTCAGGGAGACGAGACAGGAGCAGGAGGGCAGACGCGGGAAGAACCAAGCAGAAGGTAAAAGAAGAAGAGGAGCAGAAGAGGGAAGAGCAGAAGACAGAAGATCACAGAAGAAGGTAAAGAAGAAGAGGAGCGGAAGATCAGAAGACAGAAGAACACAGAAGAAGGTAAAGAAGAAGACGAGCGGAAGATCAGAAGACAGAAGAACACAGAAGAAGGTAAAGAAGAAGAGGAGCGGAAGAGCAGAAGAGAGAAGAACACAGAAGAAGGTAAAGAAGAAGAGGAGCGACGAGCAGCAGAGGGAAGAGCCAAGAAGAGGGACACAGAAGAAGAAAGCACACGCAGGTCGCGGTGCAAAGGAGAGAGAAAGAAGCACACAGAAGAAGAACACAGATGAAGACAGAAGACGGGGAGCAGGAAAGCAAGAAGAGTACAGATGAAGAATACAGAAGAAGAGCACAGAGGAAGAACAGAGATGAAGAAAAGAAGCAGGAGAGGAGGTGAGTAGCGCGGGGCAGGGCGAGGGGCTGGGTGGTGGGGGGGGTACTTACTGTGAATTCGCTGGGCTTTGAAAGTGATGATGAAGATAGTCAAGTCCCAGAGACCAAATGTGAGACTACAAATGAGGAATATCCTCTGATTTAATTTTTCCCAATGTTTATGGTGAAGGAGCTTCATCCTGATTTGCAGGGAGCAGTTAAGGTGAAAGTGGGGGATCTGACAGGGAAAGAGATTGGTCTGATAAAGGGAGTTGAGCCAGTTAAAGTTATTTTAAAGCCGAATGCAGTTTTTCCTCAAATTCCACAATATCACATGCCACAAGATGTTCTTATAAGGGTTGCCCAAATAATTGCAGACTTTGTGAAGGAAGGGGTTCTGAAGGAAGTATCGAGCAGCGCATGTAATTCACCGATAATGGGTTTGCAAAAGCCCTGTGGGAAAGTTCGAATTGTCCAAGATTTGAGAAAAATAAATGAGATTGTGGTCAGATGTTGTCCCGTGGTGCCAAATCCAGCTGTGATAATGTTCCAGATTCCAAGTGATGCTGAATGGTTCACTGTCAGTGATTTGTCGCAAGCCTTCTTTTCTGTGCCTCTTCACGAGGACAGACAATTTTTCTTTTGTTTCTAATTTTTGGACCGAGTTTATTGATGGTGCAGAATTCCTCAGGGGTTTTCGGAATCACCTTCCAAATACAATCAGATTTTGAAAAAGAATTTGGAGTCATTGGAATTGCCTTTACAATCGACCTTGGTACAGTACATTGATGACTTGCTGATTGCGTCCAAAATCAAGGACAAGTACAAGTATGACACGATTGCCTTGCTGAACCATTTGGGAAAAAATTGTCATAAGGTGTCCTGGCTTAAATCACAATACTGTCAGAAAGAAGTGAAATATTTGGGACACCAGATTGAGAAAGGATCAAGAAAGATATCCAGAGAAAGTGTTACAACCATATTGCAGATGAATCCCCGACCACACAGAGAAATGTCAGGATGTTTCTAGGGATGGTAGGTTATTGTCGCCAATGGATTCTAAATATTTCAGTCATTTCGAGACCATTGCAGAAGCTGACTCATAAGGAAGTCACTGATCCCACAGTGTTAGACCAGGCTGGAATGAAAGCGTTCACTGAACAGACAGAGAGTCTGTGCAAGGCTCCGTCTTTGGGTATGCCTGACTACACAAAACCTCTCACATTGTTTTGTCATGAGCGTGATGCATGTTCTTTGTCTGTCTTGACACAGGTCCATGGAGGTGTAAACCGCCCAGTAGCATATTTTTCAGCTACTTTGGACCCAGCTGCAGCAGCCTTACCACGTTTTTTGAGTGCAGTTGCAGCAATTGGTCAGAGCCTTAAACAGTGTGAGGGCATTGTGATGGAATATCCTTTGACTATAATGGTCCCTCACTCTATTGAGATTTTATTTACAAAGACGAAAACCCAATATTTGACTGGTGCAAGATTGACCAGATATGAAACGAGTATTCTAGGTTCACCAAATGTGCCATTGAAAAGATGTACATTGCTGAACCCAGCAACCTTACTTCCAAATGTGAATGTTGAAATTGAGAAATTGGAAGACATTGAGCATGATTGTCTTAAAGTAACTGATTTGTGCACGAAACCGAGACCTGACATTAGAGACACTCGATTGGAATCGAATGACCAAATTATCTTTGTTGATGGTTCTTGTCTAAAAGACAATACAGGGACACTGGGAGCAGGATATGCCATGTGCACCATTACTGGAATACTGGAAGCTTCTTGGCTTTGAGGGGTGTATTCTGCCCAAGTAGCGGAACTGGTAGCCCTTACTAGATCGTGCCATGTTTCTGCTCAGCTAAAAGTTACAATCTATATGAATAGCCAGTATGGATTTGGAATAGTCCATGATTTTGGCCAGTTATGGTCACAGAGAGGTTTTCTGACCTCTTTTGGTTCACCAGTGAGAAATGGTGAAAGGATTAAAGAACTGTTACATGCTATCCAATGCCTGAGAAGATTGCGGTGGTGAAATGCAGTGCACATCTAAAGTCACAGGACTTCGTGTCATTGGGAAATGGATTTGCTGATCAAGTCGCAAGGTTTTGCGCTTTGGACTGTATAACATTCAAAGATAAGTGGAAACTGTTACCTGAAGAAGACAAAACATGTCCAAGTTTTGCATTGAAAGTAATTGATGCCTTGGAAGAGTTGAACATTTTGATAATGTAGACAGGGAGGAGAAACGTTCATGGAGTAAAATGAAGTGTGTGCAAAGAGAAGATGAATTGTGGGTTTCAGAAGAGGGTCAATTGGTTTTGCCAAATAGTCTGTTGACTCAAATGGCTAGGTATTACCATGGTCAAGCACATGTTGGGAGGGATGCCATGATTCGGTTGTTCAAGCACGATTGGTTCAACCGGTTTAGACAGCTTGCTGAAGCAGTTTGCCATCATTGTGTCATTTGCCAGCAAATGAACGTGGGGAAAGGGACAGAGGTTAATTTGAGCCACATTGGAAGAACAGTAGGCCCATTCAGCAGAATGCAGATGGATTTTATTGAGATGCATGTGTGTCGAGGTTTGAGATATGTGTTGGTGATTGTGTGCATCTTTAGTCACTTGATTGAAGCATACCTTACACAAAGAAATGACAGTTTTGGAGTAGCGAAACTACTGCTCAGGGAACTGATACCATGTTTTGGGTTTCCCATCTCTTTAGAATAAGATAGAGGAAGTCACTTCAACAATGAAGTAATTAAATTACTGTGTGCAGCATTGAACATTGAGCAGAAGTTGCATTGTAGTTACTGCCCTGAAGAATCAGAACTAGTGGAGCAAATGAATGGTACCTTGAAGTCAAGAGTTGCAAAGATGTGTGCGACCATGAATTTGAAATGGCCTGACGCATTGCCTTTAGTTCTGATGACAATGAGGAACACACCTGACAGGAAGACAGGATTGTCACCACATGAGATCCTTATGGGCCGAGCCATGGGATTGACAGTGGTGCTTGCAAATGCACTTGTCAACATTACAGATGATATGGTGTTGGACGACTGCAAAGGTCTGGCTGATGTGGTTCGCTCTTTCCTTCAGCAGGTGGAGGCCACCACACTGCCACCGATCCATGACCCAGGGCACAACCTGAGAGCCGGTGTCTGGGCTGTGGTCCGGAAACATGTGAGGAAAACATGTTTAGAGCCTCATTGGAAAGGACCTTTCCAGGTAGTCCTGACAAATACCATAGCTGTGAATTGCACTTGAGTCCCGAACTGGATCCACGCCAGCCACACGAAGAAAGTGGCATATCCACTGGATCATGAAGAAAAGTTGTTGAGAGTACCAACAACAGCAGATCAACTCTCAGGGCCGGAAGGAGAACAAAGAGGAACTAAGACTGGCTCTGAGCCCGTTGAGGACGGTTCAATCACTCCTGTGAGAGACAAAGGAGAGGACCTCCAGGAGGTGGCGGAGAGCCTATTTCAATTGAGGCAGCAGGAGAGCCTATTCAGAGGAGGGGTTTCCCAGAAGCAGACAATCTTGAGAGACAAACAGAGCAATTGCCCGACCGTGAGGGGGAAGGAGTTGAGGCGGATCCAGGCCAATGTGATCTAACTCCTCCTGAACCAGTCGCAGGTCTGTCAAGAAAAAACACTACTGTGCATGTAGAAGTCACAAATACAACATTGAAGAGAGGACTGACCAAGGGTCCACTGAAAGGATACAAGTGGTCAGAGTGATAAGGAAAGGGAAAGGAAGTAGTTGTTGAAACAACAATTGAAGAAGAAGTAGATACAACAAGAACAGAAGATCAAATTGAAGGAGAATTGAATGGTGATCAAAAGTTGAAGAGAAAGAGAATAGTAAGTCAAAGATATGCAGGTCCTGAATGGGCGTATGCAACTATAAGTGAATGGCAGCAAGAATTTTTGTCTTTTTGTTTTGATAGAGACATTCCGGGTCAGTATTTTGGCACTTGAAGGAAGCTGGTGAACTGAACCATTGAAACAAACTGAGAACAGTTTTGAGAGAAAGACTGTTGGAAAGTAACTGGAAAAGACTTTGATAACCTTATTTGACTTTTGAAACCTGATTTTGACAAGCAGCTTACCAATTTTTGGCAAGGGATCCTGGAAGTGAGACTGAAAGCTGTAAATAACTGTTGAAAGGAGATTTTGTTTTTGATTTTTGCTGCAGTTTCCTAAATTTCTCTTCTGCTTTCTGATTCTTTACAGATCATGAGTAACATTAGCCAGCAGGATAGGAACAATTAGTGCTGTAAATATATGAGTATTGGTTTGGCAATTGTGTTTGGGATATTGTTTGTGATATTGATTGTGGGAATGTCTGTTTTTAATAAGAGCAAAGCCAACCACACTTCTGCTTTTGAGACAACTACTGTACTAACGGCAATAGAGAAGTTTAGGATAGATGAGAAGTATTTGCATGAGGGTACTAATGCACAAAGAGAACTTTCTTCTGTTTTCTATCGCTTGTTAAGTGAGTATGTTGAGACGATGGATGCCAAGAATTGTTATGTGTGTATGCAGATTCCTTAATCAGTTGAAGGAGTTGCTAAACATAGTCTACCTCTAACATATGGATTCTATAACCAGGAGTACATTCAGTATTTCTACTCCAACTATGACATGGTGTTTTAGTTTGTCCCTATAATTAGGTATTTGAGTAGAGTACCTAAGCACAATGCCATAGTATTGGTTAGAGGTTTCTTTGAACCTACATTGACATTTGGCACAGCTTATGCACACCGTAATAATCTAACATGCTTGCTTACACCTTTAGGGAAGAGCTTCTTAGATAACACAGATGACAAGAGAAAGGCATTGAAGGAGAAGTTAGAAAGAGGCTTAGAGAAAAGGACTTACAAGAATGATTATGCTTATAGTACAATTAAAACACAAGGAAAATTAGCTCTAGATGCACAACACGTAGGGAAACGTATATAAATATAGAGGCCTAAATCATGCGCTGATATTTTGTTTGTGGGAATCAGTGAATGTAGACATGTGTTTTTGTTTCAGAGTAAATGGACATTTATGTTGAATGGACGGGACCCAGCTATTCCTGGGATATATTACTTCAGTGGTCCAAATGCTTATTACCGTCTTCCAAGAGGGTGGTATTGGACATGTTATTTGGGACTAGTTTTTCCAAAGATTTTTCAAATGGATGACTTAAATAAGAAATTTCCAAAAGTGCCTGAATTACATCATATGAGACAAAGGAGGGAGTCTCCTTCTGGTGTAGTGGGAGGTATATTTGGGGCAATGATTCCTTCAGAGGGAGTTCGATAAACATTCGAAAGTTGTTCACTATTGTGGATAACATGCTGACAAGCTTTTCAGGAGCTATACTACTGATAGATAATGAATTTGCTGCAGAAAGAGCTATGACTTTTCAAAATCGCCTTGCTTTAGACATTCTTTAAATAATGGAAGTGCTGATTTAAAAGAATTGAAAGAACCAGGTGTTTGGGAGAAAGTTAGCAAGGGTTTTGCTTCAGTGGGAAATTGGGTCAGCAACCTAGGGAAAGGGATTTTGTTGAAAATTATACAGGGGATATTAATTATCATGGTTTGCCTAATTGGAATATGGGGGATATGTCAATTATGTAAAAGGATTAAATTGAAGAAGTCAAAGAATGATCAGAGGAGGGAAGAAAAGAAAAGGGAAAAGTTGTTTGGGGAAAAATCGATAGGGGAACAAAAGTATGAAGGGATTGAAATGACAGAATTTCAGCTGATGCAAAAATTTGTGAGTGATAGTTTAGTGTGATGACACATTTAGTCATCAAAGGAGGGATTACTAACGCAGGTGTTTTAATAAAAAATATTAATGAGTATTCTTGTGCTATGAGTAATGGATTTGTGTAGAAAATGTAATAACTTAAAAAAATAATGCACACATTTGAAAATGTGATTACGATAAGTGGCCGCCAATGTTCACAAAGTATACTTATTGATGGCTTATTAATATGAAATGTTGAGCATATGTTTGATTAATGTAGTAATATGTTATATTAAGGGTTGTGCATTATGTATTAGCTTTATTAACTGTAGGCCTTAACTTAGGTCTTGGCCTAGTTGCACAGCCTCATGTCAAGCGGTATTTCTTAACGCTTAATAAAATGGATGGCTGTCTTAGAGAATTAAACTGTGATTTTCCACTGTACTGTCTAAATGTATTCGTAGCTAGAAGTCTTTCTCATGAGAACAGCTTGCTAGCAGATGCTGTTCTTGCTAAATGTAACATTATGAGTGTCATGTATGTAAGACTGACTTTCTCAGGAGAAGAACAATAGAGACACTGACTGGAGTATGAGCTGCAACAATATTGTTTCCTGACAAGCCGGATGATGAGGACATTACAGGAGAAGCCAATCAGCAACATGTGAACCGAGTAGTGGTAGAATTCATAGATTTGAAGTTTTTGTTTTATTGGACAAAGTGTGAACATGCGATGACCAATAGGGACTTGGAATCAGGTTTTGGAAATTTAACTTAACAGGACTGCACCAAGGGAAGACAGCCCATTGCCCATTTTCTTGCTGGCAGAAAAGTCAATATTTCATGTGCGTCTTGATGAGACTTTGCCTTTTCTGAACTTTCTGAACTTTGACGCTGAATCCTGATGCCTTGCTGACTGAACTGATGTCCTTATGATGAAGCATATCTTAGCTAGCCGAACCAATTGAGGAGAGGTATTCTTATACCCTTGTGTTTGTTATGCCTATTTACTTTTTCTTTCTAGGTACTAGCCTCACTGTTTGATACAGCCATAGTTAGATGTTTTCCAAATCTGTGTTTACTAAATTGTTTTGCATGAAGCCAATGATGTTTCTGAATGTTTATCATTTGATTTTGAGGTTATCTTACATGACATTAGCATTGTTAATATAGGGAAATAAATATTTAAACTTTTATTAAGGTATGGTTATTCATGACTGAAGGCCATGGTGTGTGACAATTACTGACTCCATTGATTATTAATGCTATTTATTATCATTGATTGTTGATGATATTGATTAATTGATTATTGATCTGCATGTACTGGAGTTATGGTGGGAACATCTTAATTGCGAGTCAAAAGGTTCATCGACCTATTCGCGTCCCCTTGTAAGTTTACTTATTAAGTTTAGACGTGCTAACATGCATGTATACATGACTTTCTCCTTTTGTCTCTGTCATCTATGCAGGTGAACGCCCATCAGACAAAGGGTATCTGGCTTGCCATCGCCAAGCAAGTGCAGACCCTGGGGATCCAAAGCCAGCTGAGCACGTGGTAGGAGGACTTGAGACGCTGGGCCCGGAAGAACGCAGAGGCTCAGCTGAGGATGTCCTCCTAATGAGGGAGGGGTGCCAGTCAGACCCCGACCCCTCTAATGGCCCACATTTTGGCAGTGACCTACCCTGAGGTGGATGGGCATTTGAGGGCAGTTGAGGTGTTGACTGTATCCTTGTACTTGGCTCTGGTTGTGTGGTGTTTGCAGTCATACTGTAGCAATGTTGTAGGTGCTACGTGTATTTAGATTAGTGGGAATACGTAGTACCCACATTACCTGACTATTAGATGTAGATCTGGCATTCATGGTTAGCAATGTGTACGTTTATATCACCTGTGTCAAGACATTACTATGACTGTATGTGGAGATGCTCAGATGACAATGCCTCCACCCAGCCATTTTTATGGATGTAAGCTGCTGTTTCATCCTACCCATAGAGTATGTTCTGGTCCATCCTTCAGCATATGTGCTATAGTGGCTCTAACCTGTCTGAGCACTCCCATCTGTCATGATCATCTGTATTTTCAACTGGGTGCCTGACATATTTTGTACAGGGGCTATGTAACATTTGTCCTGGTACAAGAATTGACTCCATGTGAGGCAGGCATCTCAATCACTTCACAGATATGGCCAATATGGAACAGTACATATGGGTCTGTAGATGTGTCCCCATTGTCCCATCATCTTCACTCTATAGGGTATATGAAGATAGCAAGGGAGGGCTAATCTACTTTGGGTGTCTGATATTTTCTATTTGTCCTTTTCATGGCATTGACATATGGGCAAATCACATTTATCCCAATGGCTTTGTTCTCTAGGCGGTAAGTGGCTAGGCAGAGCTACCCTTTGACAATATGCAATATCCATCCTATGTGTGCAATGTCCTACCAATTACAGTTACACATATGTAATTATCTGCCTACATCATGTATCAAAGATTACTTGGGGTCACATGTAATAGAGTGGGTCAATCATTGCTACCTTTTGCCTCGCTGATGTGGCAAGTTTGGACAGGAATTGTTATTGAATGACTTCTAATTTCAAGATTTAATGGTTTAGCCGTACTACAATTTCTAATACAGGTGTTGGTGTGGGATATGTTGTCAGAGCAATGACAGTCATGTAGTTCCATGTGTTCATCATGTGTATATATCTCTTCAGTGGAATATGTATGTTGTCTGGACTTAGGTACAGGTACTCACATGTCAGGAAAGGTGTGAATGGTGTTTCTTTACTCATGCAGTCATGGGGTAGAACTGTAACACCATGTCAGGTGGAATGTTAGGTGCCCTATGAAGTTTTTCATGGCTGGCTAATGTGTAGGTGTTCTCACACTGCACTCAGTGATTGTCAGTGGTTGTCTCATCTGTGCTATGTAGCCCACTGTAGCTGCATATGAATGTACGAAGTGATGTGGTGTATCTGTGTTCAGTGTGTATCTGTGTTCAGTGTCTGCAGAGGTTCCTCTGGAATTTGGTACATGTAGTGACATGGCTGTTCTCCAGACATGTATTATACACATCATATGTCGTATGGAAGTGCATCATGTTGTGGCTACATCAGTGAATGTTTCTATTACGGCATATATGTACAGAGAGTTCAGTCAGGCATGTGATTAGAATGGCAGGTGCTGAGTGGTCTGTGAATTGACTTTCCTAACTATCATGGGACATTACTTATGAACATGGACTGGTCAGATGTAGATTCAGAACATGCATGTTATGTTGTGATCAGTCAACTGTTTTTCCTAAAAGTTATAGGAGTATGGAGAGTTATGATCCAGATTAGGAAAACAATTCTGCTTCAGCCAGGGCATACTGAGCATGCTGACATAGCGTTACAGGTGAATCCTTGGAATGCTCCAGTCATGTGATCTCAATTGGATTATAAAGCGGTGGATAGGTGTAACATGTTGTGACATGATGTAGGTTATGTGGGTTACTTGATGACATAGCCTAGCCCGGAGATGTATACCTACAGTTGTCCTTGTTCTAATGTGTGAATGTAAAGAATGTGATGACCCTCTCTCTCCCTCCCTCGCTCTCTATTTGTGTGCATCAGCATCAGCAGGAGACAGGGCACAGGTGAGTGGAGATGCTGCTGGCCACGGGACCCGGAGTACTGATACCACCGACAGAGATGGACCCAGTTTCCTAAAGAGTGAGGGGAGTGCCATGGAGTAGCAGGATCCACATCATCATCTTCAGAATCCTCCTCCAGTGGACACTCCCTGGTAGTGGCAGAACCTTCTGGGACCACCCTAGCACCATCTTTGTCCACCACCCCCCTTACTAGCACCGCCCTCCCTGTAGCTCCCCACCCAGTAGTCCGTGCCCACTCACCCAGGAGGGTGGGCATCTCCTTTGCTGCAGGCACCTCTGCCCCGCCAATGTCAGCCACGCTGCCTTCAGTGAGGAGGCTATTGACCTCCTGAGGTCAATCTCTCTGTGTCAGTCGACCATTGTGAATGTCATCGAGGGACTAGCAACTCAAGTACAGGAGACCAATGCGTTCCTGGAGGGCATTCACGATTCACTGGCTGGCCTACAGAGATTCCTTCAGGCTATGGCCTCCACACTGATGGCAGCCAGTCACCCTTTGTCTACCATTCCCCCTCCACCTTCCTCTTCACAATCCCATACCCCTCTTCTCTGTCCCAGCCAAAGCACACAGGCAGACAAGCATGCATCCACCTCAACATCCATGGGTACTGCTGACAGACACAAGCACCACAAGACCCACCACCGGCATGCACATACACAATACCCACCTGCAGACACATCAACACCCACTACCTACACTGACTCCCCCTTGACCATCACCTTCACAGACACTACACCGGACACACCTGCAGACACCACACCACATTTACTGATGCAGCCTCAACTCTTATCCTACCCACAGTCACCACAATAGCAGACCTGCAGACATCCAATCCAGTCACCACATCCACAGACACCACAGACACACCTACATGCGACACATCCACCACACCTGCAGTCATAACCCATCCACTACGGCATCTCCCAGCACCTCCACCCCACTCCTCCCAAGACATATAAATGCCCACACTCACCCACCCAACAGGCACCCAGCACACACAAGCATACCTTGCACACACACGTACCGAAGACATCCACTAAGACACCTGTGACAACCACTCCCTCTCCCTTCACTCCAAAACCCTTTTGCCGTGACCATCCCAGTGTGTCAAAAAAATGTTTCCTCTTGGAGTTGAACCTTTTCCCTACTCCTCTCCCACCCATTGTGACCCCCAAAAGATCTGTGTCCCTCCCCAAGTCCAGCCCTTCCACCTCCATGTCCTCCCCTGGTCCCCTTGTCCCTCCCTCCGCCAAGAAGTTTACCCCTCCCAAGAGTTCTCAGGCCTCCCCTAAGCCTCGACCTAAGCCTCCCCTCCCAAGCCCAAGCCCAAAGTTCCACTTCCCAAACCCCGCCTCCACCCTATCCCCTATTTCCTGAGGTGCCTGTCTGCCCCCTTATGCCCCTACCTGTGGAGGTTGTATGGCAGTCAGAAGTCAGGTAGGGACACTGGAATGTGCCATATGTGCCTGCAGCACATATGTGTTTGGACTGGCCTATGGCCTCTTATAATGTACATAGTTCTGTATTTATATTTATTTATGTATTGCCATACATCTGGGCCAGCCAGTTGTTGGTTCCAAGGTTAGATTCTTGACTTGCCTTCCATTCATTATGGCTGTTTTGATCTTGGCTGCTTTTGTTTATGTGTGAGTACGTTTTGTATATGTGGTGGCTGTCCTACCAGTTGTGTCTGGCCAGCACGTGTAGGTGTGTGTATTGCATTTGTCCTGTTGTGATGGCTGTGTATTGTGTGATGGGCATGTATGAGTTTGGGACATGGATTAATGGTGATATTGTGTGTAGTGATTGTTTTTTTTTTTTTGTTTTTTTTAAGTTTCAAAAGTTTTATTAAGAATATATAAGGCGGTACATACAGCATATAAATAAACTGTTTAGCTTTCAAAACATTGTTTTCGTTCTTTTACCACAATTATTTCCATTGTGAGCATATATGCATGTACTGTCAGGCAAGTTAAAATTCCCAGTTGCATAGTTGAGTTTTGTACCCTTATTTTGAAGAAAAAAGGAAGACAGGTGGGGGGGGGTGGTAAGGGAAGGAGGAGCGAGGATAGGGTTGTGTAGGGGGGGTTGATCTTGGTATAGGGGAGAGATTAAATTGTCATATGAAATGGGGGGTGGGAGAGAAGGGGGAGAAAGAGGAAGGGTAATCGCGGGGGATGTAAGATGAAGAGACTCGGGGTAGGCAGGGGGTCTTTGTATCCTGAGACTAGCTTGTTCAGGCCGAAGAGTAAATCGTTCTATACTTCTCCGTCTGTAGCAAGTTACTATCTAGGGGTAGATAGTATGTATGTTAGATATGGTGAGGTCGGTTAGAGAGTGTCTACGTCTTATATGAGTTGATTTCTCCGTCCTTGTTTGTGTTAGGGAGCGACTTGTATTATTATGTTGGGTAGTTCAGAGTCTCGAGCATATGTCAAAATTAAAGGCCTGTGGGTTGATAGAGAGAGAGAAAAAAGAGAGAAAGGGGAGAGGAGAGCGTAGCTAGGGAGAGAGAGAGGGGACAGTAGGAGATTAAATATGTTTCCGGGGTCTAGGATTCTCAGAGGGTGATTGGTAATTGATATTCCCTAATCATTGATCGTTGACCATTGGTCATCCATTGCTCATCCACCAGCCGCTTCATGGTCTCATCAAGAATGGGCGCCAGACCTCCGCAAATAGTTCTGCTTGGTCCTGTAGGTTATAAATCACTTGTTCATGGGTAGCCGTTTGATACATGGCCGTCATCCATTCTATTGGTGTGGGGGCAATGCTAGATCTCCAGTGCCGGAGTATGCATATTTTGGCCGTGGCAAGCGCCGTGTGGATTAATCGTTTATGTGCCCGCGATAGGGAGGGATACGGGCGAATGTCATGTAGAATGATAAATGCTGGTGGGGTCGGTTTTGGTATCTGTATGAAGTCCGATAAGGCGAGGCGTACCGCGTCCCATAGGGACTGTACCGTTGGGCAGTGGCATAGAATATGGAGTTGGTCACAATAGGGCTCTGTGCATCTCCAACAGTTCGCGTGCGGTATCAACCCTGCCCTGAAGAGTTTAACGGGGGTCCAGTACCACCCCTGAAGGATTTTAAATAGGCAAAATTTCAGGCGTGCTTCACGTACGCCCCTGTCGAGGGCTTCTAGTATGTCTGGCCATTCTTCGTCCGTGTAGGTTATCTCTAGTGTGTCCTGCCATTTTAAGCGTAGTCGTTCAAGTAGAGGCTGAGAGTAAAGGTGGTTAGTTAATTCGGCATAGAGGCCAGCCATGACGCCTTTTTGTCGGCCCCATTTCTGAAGATAGGTGACGATGGGTGAGGTTTTGAGCATCCACGGGGGGTTCCTAATGTTCTCCGCATACAGTGTTTGAGCTGTAGATATCGCCACTCCTGGTTACTTTGGATACCAAATTCTTCCTGGAGGGAGGCGAATGTGCAGAAGCTATCTCCATCTATTATGTGAGACATATTGTGGATACCTCCCTCGGACCATTGGGGCGATCTGAGAATATTCCCTCCTATTTTAATGCTTTTGTTCCCTGCTATGGGAGCCTGAGTATGCAGGGAGGGGTGTACTCCTAGTAGTCGATGGGCTCTGCACCACACTGTGTTTGTAGCCTTAAGAATGGGGTTAGCTAAGGGAACATGGTCGGCGTATGTTCCTCCCATCTCCGTATACTGTCCATATAGGAGTTTCTCTGTGATCACCCATTGCGGTGGATCGGCTATATCCGGAAGTGTGTATATTATCTGTGATAGTTGTAGGGCCAGAGAGTATTGTTCTACCGAGGGTAGTCCTAATCCTCCGTAGGGCCGTCATGCCAGTATTGTTGCAGGTTTCAGTCTTGGGCGTGAGGAGCCCCAGACGAAGGCCCTTATGGATGCGTCTATTAGTCGGAGTGAGGAAAGAGGTATCTGTAGGGGGAGCATGCCTAGCACGTATGTGAAGCGTGGTAAGGTGACCATTCTGACCACCTGTGTCCTGCCCCACATGGACAGGCCTAGTAGGGACCATTTGGCAAAGTCTTGTTTCATTTTAGATATAAGGGGGTCTATGTTGTCCCTGACCATATGTTCTAGACCTCGGTTAATGAACGTTCCTAAATATTTAAGGCGGGTCGGGGTCCATTTGAATTGGAGGCCATGTATCGCTGCCCTCGTCGTTATGCGGGATAATGGTAGTGCCTTGCTTTTATCCCAATTTACCCGATATCCTGATAGGGATGTGAAGTCTTCTATAGTGGAAAGTAGTGCTGGGAGCGAGGTTTCTAGATCGGACATTGTTAACAGAATGTCGTCTGCGTAGAGATAGATTTTGGATATGCCCCCGGTGATGTGGATCCCTTTTATTTGGTGAGAATTTCGTATGGTGGCAACTAGGGGTTCCATGGCCAATAGAAATAGAAGTGGCGACAAGGGGCATCCCTGGCGTGTGCCCCTTCCAATAGGGAATGGGTCTGACATGATGCCCCCACAGTTAATCTGTGCTGTGGGGTGGTCATATAATAAACGGACTTTAGAGATAAATTGTTCCCCCAGGCCAAAATGCTTCATGGTTGTGAATAGGTAGGACCACTCAATGCGGTCGAATGCTTTCTCCGCGTCTAGGGACAGGGCTAGGGCTTCGTCAGGTAATTGTATGGATTATAACAGTGTATGGCAAAGAGTTCGCATATGATTTCTGGAGGTACGGCCCGGTACAAATCCTACTTGGGTATTGTGAATCAATGATGGTATCACCTTGCGGAGCCGCGCTGCTAGAATACTGGCTAGGAGTTTGACATCCCCATTCAAAAGGGAGATAGGACGGTAACTGCCGCAGAGAAGGGGGTCCCTCCCTGGCTTAGGCAGGATGACAAACGTGGCTTTATTGGATAGAGCGCCCAGGGAGCCTTCCTGACATGCTTCCGTCAGTGCTTCATGTACTGCAGTTATTGCCTCCTCCCCAGCCCATTTATAGAATTCCGCAGGGAATCCGTCTTCTGGAGATTTATGGTAGGGGAGGCTTGTTATAACTTGGGTTATCTCTTCTTTGCTTATATTACCGTCTAAGAGGGCCCTGCCTGCCTCAGACAGACGAGGTAGATTGGCTGCGGTAAGGAATGTCTCCATTTGTGTTTGATCTGTCGTTGTTTCAGGAGTGTACAAATGTCGGTAGTACTTGGCGAACTCGTTTACAATGTCTTGTGGGCAAGTTAGCACTGCTCCTGAAGAAGATGTTCTGGCCGCAATGATAGAGGCTACCTCTCTTTGTCGGAGCTGCGCCGCTAGGAGGCGACCTGCTTTTTCTCCTTGTTCGTAATGGCGGCCTGGCAATTTTTGCAGTGCGTATTCTGCCTGAGATGTATAGAGTTCGTTGTGTGCCATGCGGGCCTGTTCTAGGGCGTGTCGCAGCCTAGGGGATGGTTGGGCGGTATATTGTTTAGTGAGGTCCTGTATCGTGGTCTCTAAGGTGGTTTGGCGGGCTATTCTGTCTTTGTTGGCCAGTGCTGCGTCTCACATCATATTCCCTCTTAGGGTTGCTTTTGCTGCCGTCCATAGGATCCTTTTTGAGTAAACAGTGCCTGTATTCTCGCCCATGTATGTAGCTACATGAGCTTTTAATTGTTCCTTCCCTTGGGGAGAGCGGTATCTGTGTACAGCCAATCGCCATGGTTTTCGACCAGAGAAGGAAAGTCCCACCTGGATCCGGATTAGTATTGGGGAGTGATCTGAGAGCCCACTGTCTAGGATGCAGGTGTCTTGTATATGAGGGAATACACTGTGTGATACTAAGAAATAATCCAGACGCGATTTGGTGCCGTGGACGGTGGATAGGAAAGTATATTCCTTATCTTTCGGGTGTTGTATTCTCCAGCAGTCCACTAGACCGACGTCGGTGGTCAGGTCTGTCAGAAGCGCTCTGTCGTGATTGTTACATATATCAACAGGGCCTGTCCTATCCATTATGGCGTCTTGGACGAGATTCTAGTCTCCCCCGATTATGTATGGAGTAGTTCCGATTTCTGTCAGGAGGCGATTTAGCTGTAGAAGGAATGGGCGTTTTGGACCGGTTGGTGCGTAAATGGATCCCACGCATAAAACAGTGTCCCCTAGTTTCAGTTTAGCAAATATATACCTTCCTTCCGTATCATTCCAGGTTTTAATGATAGTGACCGGGAGGGATTTACGCACTAGTATCGCCACTCCACATTTGCGGGGCCCGTTACTTCCAGATTCCTGACTCGTTGGACGGCAGCTGAAGGCAACCCTCCCTACCCAATCCCGTTTAAGTTTACTGGATTCCAGGGTGTCAAGGTGAGTCTCTTGAATCAGAGCTATATCTGTTTTTTTGGATTGAAGATAGGACAGTATCTTTTTCCCCTTAACATAGCTCGTCATGCCGTGTACATTCCAAGAGAGTATACGTAATGGTTGCGTCGCTTGAGGGTGGGACTTCGACATCTTGGATAATTGTGAGTAAGCACCCTCGTTCCGGGGTTGGTGTTGGTGGGGGGGGAGGGAGGGTGGGAGATATTGACTTAGTTGTTAGAGTGGGAGTTGTGTTTCGATATGATACAGTATTTTATTTTATACGGGGGTTAGCAGCTGGTGGAGGCCAAGGGAGTCCTCTGGAGAAGAAAGAGAAGAGAGAGGAGAGGGTGAAGGAAGAGAGGCAATATAAGTAGGACGAGAGCCGGATGGAGGGGAGATATGAGGGGAAAAGAAGACAAGGAGAAATGAGAGGGAGAAGAAAAGAGGGAGAAGGAGGGGGAAGGGATGGATGCGTGTGCTGAAGTTGAAATTGAGAGTATAGCAAGAGAACGTGCAATTGGGGGGGGAGAAGTGGAGGAGGATAGGGATGAGGGAGGTTAGGAGCCCAACCTCCTTTGTTCGTTAGGTCTGTAAACGGCGGGTCCGATTTCTCTCGGAGCTCTCGTGCCGTCGGGCGATCTCGATCGGGGGGGGGAAAGGGCGGAAATAACAGACAGCCAGTTGTCGATATGTCGGTGATAAGGAGGGGTGGGGGGTACACAGCAGTGCTTATGTTTATGTATCGAGAAGTGGGTCTGTTCATTGATGATTAGTGGCTAGTGTATTAGTTATATGACTAAAGTATATATTGGCAGAAGTAATGGTCGGTTAATAACTATAGTACCTGGGCGGCGCTGGAGAGGAGGGGGAGGGTGTTGGGTGTTGATGGGGTATGGTGTTTAGGATGTTGTGCCTAGTACTTGATGTTGTATGGTATCGTAGGGTGTTTAGGAGTTCATAAGATAGGGTCGTAAATTAAAGTAGAGACTGGGCAGACAGAAGGACAGAGATCGGCTGGCGAGGGGGGGGGGCGGGGCGAAGGAGGGGGGAAAGAGCTCAAACAGAGTATTGCAGTTCTCGTGTATGTATGGGTACATAAAGATACCAATATACAATATAATATAATACTTCCTGAGCATTTCTTTTCAACTATAACACTGCCTCGTCTCGCCTTACAACGTTTCAATGACATATTAGGTTGATCAACATAACATATCCTGGTATCTTATCACATTATCATGTTAAGAGCCATTATGCCAGGCATCTCTCTATTAATCGTAGGATAGGTAATGGGTGTAGCTGAGCCCCGGGTTACGCGAGGATAATGCGTATCTCATCCCATTACAAACTCTTTGCCGTGTATTATTACATCATAATACTGACCTACTAAGGTCTTACATGGTATGTGCCACCATCATAGTCGTTCTGTTGTAGATGATAGTTTAAGATAGTAATAATGATTAGGATGGGGGTAGGTATGAACGTCCGGGGAAGGAAATAGCTAATAGTTTATAATTTACATTGTGATGTTATAATGTGGTGCGGTGTGGCAGTGTAAGATGTCATATTATTTCGCTTTGTTATGCGGTATTATGTTATATTATGTCCTTGTGTTCTATTTTTTTTTTTTCCCCATTTTCTTATTGTAGAATAAAGTAAAGTGAAGTAATGGGAGCGTTAATATGTCTCAGGTTATATCGTGTTGTGTGTCCCTGTATTGGGATTAATTTATCTTTACGTGGTCTGGTCCCATCCCTCGGGGTGATAATGGGGGCTAAACGGTTCTAATGTCAGCGCTGGTCGAGTGTGATGTGTATTAGGAAGATTTCACATACTTTGTTGTTTACTACCATCAGATATTTTGTAGTGTGTGGAATATAAGGCAGGTTCCATGATAGTTAGTTATTGTTTATTTTTTGTTATCTATTTAATGCCCCTGTTACCTTGTTATAGGGTCGGGACTGGGCCCTTATTCAACGTACAGGGAGTCGGTGGGGTCTGATCCCTGTTCTAGTAATCATCATCTGTCGTGTACTGAGGGCAAATAACGATTTACTGGTAGTTTTCCATTATAGGGCCTCGGCTCTAGTCATAAAGAACATAGATTTTTCAGGTATCTGGTTTTAACATTGATACTAGCAGTCTTAGACAATTACAATAGTAATACACATATGATCTGGAAAGGTACTCATCCTTCTGCGGGGTCTATAGTTGTTATTTTCGACTCTCTAGCGATAGTCCCACAAGTCGTCTTGTCGCGTTGCCTTCTCAAGAAGATCCAGTTGTAGGCTTTAAAGGGGAGCGGTATTTGTCTCTCTCCGATAGTTGGGTGTGGGTTACTACTGCGTGTAAAATCTGACCCCTGTCGTCAAATGATCTTGTTAGTCTCTCCATGTCTCTACCTCTATGACTGGCTCCGGTGTCGTGTAGAGCCGTCTTCGCCTTTTCCATTCCCGAGTGGGGGGTTTCGGCCCTATCACTGCCTCCTACAATGTCATGCTCACTGTCTATAATGAGAGAGTCCATAGGCTGAGATTGGAAAGAGTCAAGGAAGAGTCTCAATTTGTCGGGGTTATAAACGTCCTTGGATACTCCATTTTTGGTAACCCACATTCTTGCAGGGTCAAAGAGACCATATTTCATCTCTAGTTTGCGAAGCCGGGGTCGTAGGGCTAGGAAAGCCTTTCTACGTTTGTTGGTCTCCTTGGAGTAATCGGCGGTTATTCAGCTCTCGTGCTGGTCTATTCGGAAAGGGCCGTGGTTGCGTGCTACTTGGAGTATTTGTCGGGTTTGATTATGCCGCAGCAAGCATGTGATGATTGGGCGGGGCCTTGAGGAGTTGTCAAAGCGTTTTGGGCCTATCCTGTGTGCCCGTTGGAATTCTAGCGGCGGATCAAAGTCCAACAAAATCATTTTTGGAAGAGTGGAGGTCAGAAAAGCCTGCATATCCGAGCCTTCTTCGTTTTCCGGGATCCCAAGTACGCGGATATTGTCTCTCCGGCTCCTGTCCTCCATGTCCGTTAGTTTGCTCCTGAGATAGAGGAAGTCTTGTTCTCGCTCCTGGGACGTGTTGATCTGCGTCTCTAGTGATCCCATGCGTTGCTCTAGCCCTGTCACTCTAGATTGAAAGCCTGCAATGTCAGATCGCATGGATTTGGTTTCTAGTGTCAATGAAGTTATAGAGGCGTCCATCCCCTCTATGCGGCGGCTGACGGTGGTGATCTCTTGTAGTATCCTGTCCATAGCTGTGGGTTGATCTTTATCAGACATTGTGGTGGACTTGTTTAAAGGTGGCGATGTTTGAGGATTTATCTTTGTGGGGGTTAGGCGTTTGTGTTGTAGCGCTTCTGAGAATAATAGTTGTCGTGCAGGCTTGCTGACAGGTTTATGGTTCGGTTTGTTGCCGGGCATCGCCTTGATTGTCTGCAGAGTCTGGCCACGTAGGGCCCGGGTCTCCCTCCGTGAATTCCGATAAGGATATAGATGTTCTGTGCCAGCCTGGTCCCGAATTTATATTGTCTCTTCTCGTTTTTCTGGGTCCTTGGTTGCTGGTGATAGACTTGGCTTCCCCCTCTTTCCCTCCTCCTGTCCCCGTGTCCACTTCTTTATGGTTCTCCGTATATCTTTTTTGCCCTCATTCTCTTTAGTGTATCCTCCTAGCGTTTTTTGTAAATGGCAGAGGCCTGTCAATGTCTATGGGGCAGAGAAGGTTATATTCAAGGAGTTGCCATGGGGTCGTTGTGGAGCCTACTGTGGCCCTTATTGTTGGAAAGCTGTGGCTTTTGTCTGCCAAGGTTGATTCTTCAGTGGTTGACGTTGTTTGCGTTTAATAGCTGAGGGGGGGGAGGGGCTGATTTACTTTCCTCCAGGTCTTTTGCCGTCTGTCTGATCTGACTGATCTGAGCAGGGGTATGTGTGGCTCTTCGACTGTCCCCGTCAGTAGCCCGCGGTAAGTATAAGTATAAGTATAAGGGGCGGTGAGGGCTTTGATTTCTTACACTGGTGCCAGTCCTCTCCCTTCTCCTGTATCTCTGTTCTCTTGGCTCCCTCTGGCTCCCCTCATCTCCGATGCCCCTCCAGTCGCTCACCCCCCTCGCCTCTCCGCCTCCGCGTGCCTCCCGTCGTGCCTCCCGTCGTGCCCCTCTGCCCTCCTCAGTATTAGCTGTCTTGAGGGGGGCGAGGGTTTATTATCCCAATGGGAGGGTTTTGTTGTCCCTCTGTGATGGAAAAGAGGGGAGAAGTCGTGCCTCTGCCTCCGGTGATGCCGTTCTTATTTTGAAGAGGCTCGATCCTACCTCTCTGGCCGGGTTCCTCTCCCGGCTTTCGAAGGGGCCGCACCCCTTTGCTGCGTCTCCCCATCTCCCTGTGGGGGGTCGAAGGTCCGCGGATGTTTGTTGCCGTTGTAGGGAGATGGATGCGGGTCGTCACGGCTCCCGCAGTCCCCGCGGCCTGTTCAGCTGGCTCCTTGCCGCTGCGGGCACGCCGTCCCCGGTCTTCCGAAGACGCGACTCCGCCCCTTTTGCCAGGCCTTATCGGCCTGGGGCGAGTCGCGAGTTTCCTGCCTTGCGTCCCGCTCCTACGGGGTCCCCGGGCATGATTCCGTGTCGCCGCTGTTGTGGGAGTGGAGGGGCTCCGGACCCGGTGTGTTGTCTGGCTGTCTCCTCGCCCCTGTCGCCCCTCCGGGATCGCCGCAGCACAGAGCTCTCGCTCTAAGCGGCCATCTTGTTTCGTGGCCCGGCCACGCCCCCGTGTGTAGTGATTGTGTTGACGTGTTATTTTGAGTGTTGTGTACCCTTGTGTGGTTGTACTGTGTGTGTGAGTGTGCGTGGTGATCGGTATGTCAGATCCATTGTGATATGTGTTGGCAGGCTACGAAGTATTCCTTGTTGTATGGATGTATGATTGTGTGTGTTGGTTCTCTGGTGTTGTTAGGTTGTGGTGTACGCATGATTTGTCAACTGGAGGTGTGTATTGTGGATGTATGACGTATTGTGGATGAATGGCGGTACTTTTGAGGTGTTGCGCTTGTGGTGTTGTTGGGTTTTGTGTTGTAGTTTTTGACTGTGCCGTTGCTGTGTATCTGGGTGTTGATGTGTGTTTTGGAAGTGTGTGTGTGTGTGTACTATGTATGTGCATGTGTGCATGTGGTTGTGTGTGTGTTTCAGTGTACATGTGTGTGTCGCCAGCACCACCTGTTCAGAATGTGTATGTTGTGTGAGTGTAGATACGTTGACATTGTACAATGGTGACAAGTGCGTACTCACGGTTGCTGTCATCGTTGGTGCCGGAGTCGTTGGGTGAGCAGGAGCCGCTGGAAGACGTGCAGCTCAGGTTCCATGGCGGCTCAAGACAGGTAAGTGTTGCTGAAGATGAGTGTCTCCTTTTATAGAGTTGGTTTCTGCTAGGGTTTCTGTGGTGGTGCAACCGTGGCAGAAACCTAGCCGTTGTGCTGCCTCGCAATCTGTCTGGCGGGAACATGGTCTCTGCTGGCCTGAAGGTGGCTACCGTTGTCCATGCGGCCTGACTGCACTGGCAGTGCCGGCGGCGGATAGGCTGTATTCTGTTGGGAAGACCACCATGATCATAATTTGGCAGTCTTCTCTGCCAGCCTGTTGGCGGTACAACAGCCAACATGGCAGTCATGAGACCGCCAAACTTGTAATGATCCCCCAAAGTCTGCACATATAAATAATAAAGAACACAGCGTTGGGAGTAGACTTTAGAATCGTGTCTGCAGTTCACCAGAAATATGTACATAGGAATAGAGGGCTGGGGGGCTCCCAGAAACAGGGACAGGGAAGTCCTTATTGATTTCATTCAGAACCAGTTTTAGAGATTGGGTGAAAAGAAGGAGATGTCGTAGACTCTAGGGTGGGAACCATGAGAGGAACACAGGAGACAGGGCTGTGGAATCAGGCTTTTGTGTCCTCTTACCACAGATCTATCCTAGACACATGCTGAGTCTGTCCCCTAGTGCACTTTCCAGAGTGTCACTAGTATACCCCCATTAGTTTCTAGAATTTCCCAGGTGAGTACACCACTTTCAGTTTCTAGGATACCCTTTTCAATGATTCCAGAGTACATCCTTTGGTTGGATTGAGTTTAGCAGAGACTCTGAGCTTGCAGGTAGCACTCCAGAAAGCTAAAGCCGAGCAGGAGGAGAAGGACAGGGAGTTTACGCAGGAGAAGCTGAGGCTATTTAACCTGGAAAAAGAGGAAAAGAATTGGGAGGAACAGGAGAAATGGGCCTGGGAAAAGAAAGTCAGAGAAAAGGAAGAGAAGTTAAGAGAGCTGGAATACAAACAAAGAAAGTGGAAGGAAAGGGATAGAGAGGTGAAGAGATAAAAGATTGTCCTTGAGCGAGGGAGAGAAGCTTAGGGTGGAGGCAGTAACAGTTACGTTTGGGATACTTGACTCTACCTCCAGTTAAGACTAGGTTGTGACAAAGATTTCAAAAGAACTTGTGCACATGTAAGAGCACAATATCTTCTTGCCATGGAATGATTTGTGAGAATTGAGGTCACTTGTACAGTCTATACCACATGCCATTGGAAGGGACAACAATCATTGCAAGAATGCCTGTGGCAGACCAAGTGGTCTATGTGTGAATGAAGGAAGCTCTGTTTGGGAGGTCTGAGCTGAAGGCAGCTCAGTACCTTCAACGTTTTATGGAGTACAATAGAATTTATTGTGGTCTGAGACGTATTTTCGGAGTGTTGCGTTATTGAAATGAGTGGGTGAGAGAAATAGAGGCTAGGGATTTTCAATCCTTTATCCAGATGATGGTGACAGGGTGACTCAAGGATGAGTGCTCTACCCCTCATGTGCAATACCTGTCAGATCTGACACATAGGGATCTGGAGAAGGTTGCAGTGTTGACTGATAAGTGGTTAGCTAACAGAATGAACAAGTTAGCATGATTCTAAGCCAAAGGTGGAGAGTAACTCTTGACAGACATGTTCCACACCGGAGGGTAAGGGCCAGGGTAATTCCCATGGGACCTCCTCCTATGCGATATCACATTGAGAATTGTGTGCCCAGGAAGGAGCATCAGGGGAAGGAGGACAGGGAAGTTCTTCCAAGTCCACAGTGGTGGCTTGCAATAAGTGCCACGAGGTGGGACACTACAAGAAGATGAAGGATCCTGTATTAGCTGCACCCTTAATAGTGAGGGACCCGAGAGGGCTGGTTTATGCTCAACTTAATGGATATGAACATTTGGGAGCGAGACTTATGTGCTCTGACACACATTCATTCTAGCATGCTGGGGAGAGTGGAGGAAGCTAGCATAAATGGGAGGAAATTGCCTGCCCTGAGAGATACTGGAGCCTTCTACATTGTGCTTGAAAGAAAGTACCTTAAGCCTGAGGAGATTCTCCCTGGCACCAAGGGCATCGGTTTGGTAGCTAGTGAAGAGGGCATGGAGTACCTGCATGCCCATGTTGAGATTGAGCTCAATGGCAAGGGGGCCATGCTCAGTGTTGGGGCAAGGGAAAGGCAAGCTGCCGGATGTCTCTTGGGGGATGATCTGATTGCCGCTGGCTTGGTACTAGGAGGAACAGAAGCCATTATGGCTTGGACCATGTCAGCTGTGTTGACCAGAGAAGTCGCTGCATGTCATTTTCACAGCGAGACTAGGACCATTCTCGATTTGCAGGGACAAGGACAAGGTAGTTTGCAGGAAAAAGCAGACTTCAGGAAGACACGGGTCAGGAGGTCATCACTTCTGCTCCAGAGGAAGAAGACAACAGGCTCTGAAATGTCCACCTTCCAAAAGGGCACAGTCCTTTGTTTTTGCACTAACAGTATATGAATATTCCCTCAGAAATCCAATTGAATTCCCATTTTATATGTTTTGGGCCACTTCACAAAGGCCTGCAAGAGTACTTTAAAGAGTAGGACAGGACTACCACTTTACATACTCTAAATTACCTTTATGTATAGACCCATTTGTGTCAGATTATGTAGAGCATTACTGTTTTTTCTGGGTATGGAGGTCCGGTTTGTGAGTGGCTTGAATGTCAGTTTGCAATTTAATGGGTGTCATATTCTTCATATTTAGACATCTTGGCAGTAAGCGTGAGATAGAGGGCAAGAGTGAATGGTATATGAGGTGCAAAGTAATGGATCACACCTTGTAGGTGGAATGAATAGGGGGACTGAGACGAAGGCTGCATCAGTAGTCTAACTTTCTCAGATGTAGTGTGTTTACGAGGTTTTTGAAGCATGGTGTTTTACCCCAGACAGCGAAAACTGGCATTCAGGAGCCCAAAAGCCTGCTACACTGCCTGCCATGTTCTTCCATGGGCTTCATTGAAGTGGACTTCCTCTGGCATAGTTGGATTCCTCAGCAATGTCAATAACCAAGGACTGTGTGGGTATGCTGAGTCTCCTGTTTAGGAGTGAGATATAAGTGCAACAATGAGTTAATCACTGCCATTGCACACACAAAATCTGTTCAGATGTGACTTACCAAAGAGCCAGGACCAAACTGGTTGCAGCTGTTTCTCATAACAAAGGAATCATGGGCTGAACCTGGGAACCGGGCACAGACTTTTGAGATACAGAGATCCGACAAGCAGGCAACTTGTATGTTGATAGAATGAAAGTGTTTCCTGGTGCAGTAGAGTTGTTCACTGGTCTTCGGTGGCACCAAGGCAACATGTGTAACATCAATGGCTCCCACCACATTTGGGAGATGGTCAAAACCATAGAAGTCAACCTTCACATTGGCTAAATTCCCACGTCTGTGGAACCTGATATAGCTGTCAATGTGTTTCATCGTTGCTGATAGCACATCTCTTAACACAACACTGAACACAGGTTGGGACATGCTACCAGATATGGCCACTTTATATTGGAAGGACCCTGTGGCCAGGAAGTGTAATACTGCCATGAGGTGAACAATGGGTGTTATGCATGTTGGATTAGTGTTTTCAGGCATCAGACCTGGCTCCAACTGATGACATAAATCCACAATTGTTTCATTATTCAGATAGTAAAGTTTGATGATGTAACGTGCTTCCATGGTTTGAAGGCAATGGACAATACCCTGGAGGTTGTCACCTCCTCCCTCTCCCAGGTATCTATTTGTGAAAATACATGAGTTGGAGCACTAGTCACTGTGTCCACACCAACATATATGATGTACAGCAACATAGCCATGTGTCAAAGCATTTACGACTGGAAATATATTACACCGAGGATACATCATAGCTGTCAACTACACAAGCGTCAAATGTGACCCCCTGGTTGTTAACATGTGTCCAAAACATGGACTCGGGCAACACCCAACTATCTGCTACTCAAATGCCCCTCGAAATTTAACAGTCTGTTCCGACTGCCAAAATTCCCATCAGCGGTGGTGGACAGTGCACTGCCATTATATGCCGTCTGTGCCCAGCAACACACTACACTGGTAATTGTGTAGTAGAACGTACACAGCAAGACTTCTTTAGAAAGTTTGTGATGATCCGACACATATATTTGTGTTGTGATGTATTAATCAGGGTCCAATACTGTATTTCCAACCTCCAACATGGCAGATGCCTGACCTACTTCACTGGACATTAGGAACCGCCAACGGCTGGCAGCGGAAGTTGACCAGGCAGTTCCAACCACACAGCCATAGGGTAACATTGTTGCCTGTGATGGTCGCGGATCAGTGGATGTGGCTGTCGGCGGTGATGACCACATATGTGGTGTACACGTATGCCACGTTTTGCAAATTCACTCACTTGACTCCTGACACTGCTGCCATCAACACCTCCACCACTTCAGCTGCTGTGTGATGCCTCTGGGAGCAATAATGCCAGGCTAAGCAGGTGAAAGGGCCCCTGTATCCTCTCCTGAGCAGTTGGAGAGGCTTGTTGAGGATGTCCGCCCCCCTTTATGGTCAGCTCTATGGCTCACTAGAGGAGCAGGTGAGAACTTCATAGGCATATTTGACTCTGTTAAATACCATACTTTCCTTCCTCATATGCTACAAACTGCCTGTGTGTGCCAGTTAGACTTTTTGGGTGCCTGTTGTCACATTTTGTGAGCAAAACATGGGATGTACATTGTGCAGGTAGTGGAGAAAAGTACTCTATGTATTTCAGATGAACATTATGTTGTGTGATGTGTGATAAATCCTAGATCCTCCTTGTGTTGCATTCATATATCTCGGCAAGGAGACTTTACAGCCATACAATGACATATCTGTGGATATGATAGTTGGAAATGTCAAATGATACATGTGCATCTGTGACTGGGGGGGGTGAGTGTTTTAAAAGATTTCAGCACTCTGTCCATCATTCTTTTGTGTTGCTAAACTTCCCCTTAGTGGGAAGGGTATGCCCAGACGTGGGTCCCGTGCTCACTGTCCCACTGGATTCACACTAGCTTGGCTGATGAAGGGTGATACCCTAAATCTGGTCATAGGATGCTTGTTTCTGGTCCAGGGAGGACCTGGCCTGGCAGTTCCAGGTGGACTATTACCATTGGGAACCGGGTCAATACTGATTTTCATATGGCTGGGTCCAAACTGGGGTGGCATGGTGAGCTACAGTACGATGGATTGAACCCAGATCTTTGACTGGGAGTGAGTGTTTGAAAAGTTCCAGAAGTCTGTCCATCATCCTTTTGTGTTGCTAATATATGTGCATCAGAGCATAAGCTGTGTATGAATACTGTTTGAGTCACTTTAAGATCTTGCTGGCAAAGTGTATAGTGCTACAGAGCGCTCAGCCCTCATCTGGCCTTGGCAACCTGTTGTATGAGAACCATATAAAAAATCACTGTGCCCTTCAGAGTGCCACACAAGCCACAACCCACATAGAGGATGGGCACATGATGGACTGCCATGCATGGAAGTGATGGAAATGTGTGTCACGCAGGCTCTCTTAGTTCAGCCTGCAGAGACCAGGGTCTGTCATATATATCTACCAATATGGGACATAGGCCAGGCTGGAGTAGAGTTACTGTGGCTATGCTACTGTGGCACCAAGCACACTCCCTGTAGACTAGCAGATTTGGCATTTGGCCAAAATTACTCTCCAGTGTCAAGACTTGGCCTGAAGATCTTTGTCCATTGACTACATTTAGGATGAATACTGAGGTAACTCCATGACCTAGTGCATTTTGCCTCCTTGTTAATGTGTGTCATCGACTTATGACAGGCCCCTTACTCCCACAGCTCTGTTGTCACCTTTACATAAGTTATAGTTGTCCAGTACAGGCGCATTGCAAAAGCGCCAAACCAGCAGTACAGATAGTTGGTTGATTCTGGGGAAGGCATGATGTGTGACTCATTAGCTTGGTTACATGCAACCAATCAGGCCACACTGACCTTAGTATGTTGGATACCATCTCTGTAGAATTGCCACATATGGTAAAAAGTGTGTTCTGTGCTACAAGTACATACCACACAAACCCACCCTGAAGTGGTATGAGTTAACATTGAGTAACCCACATGTCCACACATGTACAGGGAAGAGACTTTCCGTGCCACCCATGTCAACCCTTTCATTGTCACTTAAGTGTTAGGTTAGTTGCCTGGACGGACTGTATGCAATGAGTCAACGTGGCTGGATGCAATATGTCTGTATAGTCTGGCCCAAGGAGTTTACCCTTCAGAAGGCCACAATGGTGTGTTATGTTTTATTGTGGCCCACATCACAGTGCATGTTGCTTGAGCCTGGGCTAACTGATGTCCGTAGACTTTCTTAGTCAGTTTAGGCCATGAGCAGGGTAGTGGGTTAATCTGCAGATGACTCAAACATTGTGTAGTAATGTCCCTGTACTTATCAGTATGTGTGCTTTACACTTGTGTTGTGTTTATAGTTACAACATTGTTGTGCCTGGTGTATCTGAAATGTGTGTGACACAACCTTTTGGGCAAAAAATTGGATTTGTAAAGTTTTGATTTGCCTCTTACATCCATACAGGTCAACGCCCATCAGGAGAATGGTATTTGGAGAGCCACTGCCTGGAAGCTGCAGACCCTGGGGGTCCATAGCCAGTGAAGTGGCCACTGTCAGAAGAGGTGGGAGGACCTGAGACGCTGGGCCCAGAAGATTACAATGTCAACCCAACGTGGGTGGGGTGCATGTCGGAGCCTGACCTCCCCGTAATAGCCCGCATTTTGGCAGTGGCCTGCCCCAAGCTTGATGGGTATTTGAGGGGAGCACAGCAGCTACAAGGGGGTGAGTCTTGTGCATATTCCTGTCTGTTACATTGCCAAGTTGATGTGTTAGAGTCTGCCATTTCCTCCTGAAGATTGGAGATGGTCCATGTATGACACACAAGATGAGTGCTTGTTTGTGTAGGTATGGTAGTTGGTGCATGTTGATGCATCTTGCCTATTGGCCCAGTGACCTAGGACACAACAGAGTATAGTCCACAACCAATTAACTTCCCAGTGCCAAAGCATGGCTGAATACAGTGATCAATCAGGTCATGTTGTTTGCTGTTGTGGGTGTTATTTGTACCCAACAGTCCACTTGTCTTCAGTGTGTCAGCCCAAACAACATGGAGTACTAGACCACTGTACTCATCCATGTGTTTGTTTAAGTGAGTCTATTGCCATCTCTCCCACACAGGCCACTTGTCTTCCGTGTGTGATGAGTGCTGGTGCCTCACTAATGTCTGTCATGTGAAGGTTGCCATCATTCGTGTGAGAGAGCATACATTGCCCTTTGAATGCAGTCTCAGACCAATACTTGTCCTTGGTAAGTAGTGATTGTCCAGTGACATGATTTTGGTGACATCACTATTGCCATCATTCCTTGTGTCTACATATTAGCACGTTTACCTTTCACTTTTGCCATTTCATTTTCATTGCTGTTTCATGCATGTCCTACCTGTCTCCATGGGGTGATGTCTGATTTCCTCACTTATGTGTGCGTGCAAACATGTGTTTTGAATTGAACATATGTGATGGGGCTACAGTTCATGTGGTGCCACAGACAAGAATGTGTCATCATTGATTGGTGGCTCACACACATCCTCACCCGTCATTCCATGTAATTTGGTGTGTACAACTGCAGTAGCAATGAAGGATATGATAGGTAGAACTACAGTTTTTACCCACAATGTGCATTTCCACACCATTGATATAGAATCATTTAGCAAAGCGCTTAGCACATGCTAAATGATGAAGGTTCATTATTTAAGTGTTGACATGCATCAGGGAGTGACTTGCAGTAATGTGGGAATCATATGTGGTTGTGTACAGCCATTCACCCAAGGCAATCTGTGTTTTCACGACAAAAAGTTCCAGTGATATGCCTTAACATTGAGCAACATCGTAAGGGCCTTCTACAAGCACTTGAGAATCCCTGGCCCTCTACAACATTCAAAGGACTATTGGTTTCTATTGATGCAATCAGAGTATGGTTTTGTCAGGAGTACCAATCAAGAAAGGTGGTTTCCCTGGGGCTAGCTGATTCATTGTGGTGTGGGTTTTGTAAACAAATCTCCCTGACATTTTGGCAAACTTGTCTCCAGTGTAAATTTCTGTGCAAGACTCCAGGAGTCCAATGAGTCCATCTAGACAATGTACATATAGTAAGGTGACCATTGTTGGGTTTTTTCAGTGTGACATGGGTGTTCCCATGTCACCTTCTGGCTACTGTACTTCTTTCAGCAATATGGCTGGCCATCATTTCTTCATGATGTGGCATGGGAATATGAAGATTAGCTGTGTGCGTGACCTTCTGTGGGATCTGTGGAAATGAACTTGGCATTGCCCTACTATTGTGCAACAACAGGTAACTGAGGGATGCTACATGAGGGAAACCATTGACCGTGACAAGGTCACCTACTTGTTCCATGGGTACTGTGATTGCACAACTTCACCCATGCAACTGGAGTTGTTTGGGATTCTGAATTTCCTGTGGGCAACTGTTGACAGCTCATGTAGCATGCATGTATATGGTGTTGCAAATGTTTGAGCCACTTTGCTGGAGCTTGTGGCTGGGGGCTACTGTACGTCATGATAATGTTTGCTAATCACAGTTGTTGTTCTAGGGCGATCAGGAACATGTAGGGACCCTATTTGTCTTCCGACTTTCATCATCATCCCAGATAAGCAAAGGAGACAGGGCTGAACCAAGTGGGGAAGCAACTGGCCATGGTACCTCCATTCATGAGACAACTGACATGGAGGGACCCAGTGGTCAGAGGCTGAGGGAAGTGCCACGGAGGACGCAGACTCCATGTCATCATCTTCAGATTCTTCCTCCAGTGGGCACTCCCTACTGATGGCAAACCTATCAGGACCTGCTCCTGTTACATCCTTACCCACCACCCCAGTTCCATCGCCACCCTCCCTGTTTCTCCCCACCTAGTTAATGTGCCCACTCACCCAAGAGCGTTGGCATCTCCTTCTCCCCAGGCATGTCAACCCTACCCCAGTTACTCTTGCTGCCCTGAATGAGGAGGCTATTGACCTCCTGAGGAGTATCTCTGTGGGTCAAACTGCCATTCTGAATGCCATCCAGGTGCAGGGTAGCCAGCTCCAGTAGATTGTTGCATACCTCGAAGGTATTCATAGTGCCATGTCTGGACTACAGAGATCTTTTCAGGCTCTGGCCTCCTCACTGGTGGCAGCCATCCATGCCCCACAATTCCCCCCCAATCCTCTACCTCTTCCCTGTCCAATTTCCCTATTCCCCTACCTGTCCCAGGCACAGACATATCTGCATGCACCCACATCAACACACACAAGCAGCACACACAAACACAAGCGCCACAAGACACACTGGCATGCAAGCACTCAACAGTCACTTACACACACCACAACAACCACCATTCATACAGACAACACCCTCACCCCCACCGACCCATACACCACAACCGTCATACCCACAGACACCACCCCAACACCCTCTGACACATCCACCACACCCAACATACTCCCAGACACCCCTCAACACCCATAGACCCACACACCACAGAACCATAGCCCCAGACACCACAACAACCCCCAAAGCCACCACTCACACCATATCCCCAGACACCACACCAACACCCACAAACACAGCGACCACATCCACTACACCACCAGACACCACCCCAGTACCCACAAGCACAGCCAACACATCCACCATACTCCAGTCACCACCCCAACACCCACAAACACAGCCACTACTCCATTACCTAGCACCTCCACCTCACAGACCCCCAAGAAACACAAATGTCCACACTCACACACGCAACAGACATCACCCAAACCCAAGCATTCCTCAGACACGCACACACCAGCAGCATCAACACCCACAGGCAAGACAAGCACTCCCTCAACCTCCCAAACCCTAGCCCCTTCTGCATTCCTTACCCTTTTTCCCCAAGAAAGATTCCTTTTTGACCTTGCCCTTACCCCTTTCATCCCCACACACCCTCCCAAAACCAAAAGAACCACACCCACACCTCAACCCATCCCTACCACATCCAAGTCATCCCCTGCCACACCTGCCCTACCTGCAAGTAGTAATACTCCTCCAACCCCAAAGAAGAAGGGCATCCCGCCAAAGGAGGTGACCCCCCTCCTAAGAAGAAGTCTACTATTCCAATGGTAAAGACCAGCCCTCTCAAATCTGAACCCCCCCCCCCCACCCCAGGGAATGATCCCTGAGATGCCTGAATGCCCACTTGATGCCCCTTCCTTTGGAGGTTCTCTGGCAGTGATCAGAGTCAAGCTGTTGCACAGTACTGTGTATGGACTTTGGTATGGACTGGCTAATGGCCTTTGATCATCATCGTTTTTCATCTAATAAACCCAGTGCGTTGTTTTTTTTGGGTACACATTTGTCCTGCCTTTACTTTTCTACCATTTTGTTGTTCCTGAGTAATTTGTGTTGTATGCCTAAAATCGTGTGTGTTTCACCCTGATTGCTGATCCATTTGCTGTGGTTGGCAAGATCTGACTTTGATGGCAGTGCTAGTATCACCCAGGACAAGGGTAGACGTTCACTATATGGATATGTGGGTGGTAATCCAATTAGGGTGTACTTGAATTGTGTTTTGTATGATATGGTAAGTATTTTATCTTGGATTGGCCAAGGTCAACATGTATTGTATTACATTTGTCCCCCTGATGTCGATTGGACATTCATCTTGTGTGAGCAAGCTAGAGTTTTGTTTTTGCACACATGGAGGGTGTCCAGTTGTGCTACCTTCCTATACATTTGACTGACCATGTGGCCATTCTCATGTGTGTGCCTTACAGCTACATCATCTACATGTGTGACCCATGCTGTTGCTGTTGTAATTGCTTTTTTGACTTGCACTTACACATTTGGCAGGATGCCCATGGCACTTGGGTCTACTATTTGTGGTCTCTGAAATACATGAAGGGCCAGTTCCTGTGCAAAAGGTATTTTTGGGGCATGTGCAAAGTGAAATGTGTCCCATCCTTATTGTGCAGGTATTGTTTCCATTGTGAGCTTTGGATACTTGTCTCACAAAATGTTGAGCATCAAATTGACCTTCGATTGTGTTGCAATGTGGGAGATATGTGTGGGTCCATCACAGGTATGTTTCATGGAAGGTGCGTTTGGATTAAATGACACATCCATACATATGTGTCTTCAATGTCATGACAGACCATGGTATGTGAGCAATGTGAGGGTGTCTGTTATGTGTGATGTTGCTTTGGCGTTGCTGTTTTGTGACACAATGTTCTGTACACTTTACAGCCCCTGAAACTGGAATGAGCAGACATGTGTGTGGCGGTGCAGTGTCAGTGACCTGCCCAAAGAGGACGTCATGTGGCTGTGTATGGGTCATTCGTTGTGAACGACTCCGACCCAGGGCACCAAAAATGTGTACTTGGTCCACATAGAGTAACCCATATACCAGCTGGATTGCGGCTCGTCGATCAGTTGTTGAGTTTCAGAACAAGGGTAGGTGTGTGGTCTTACTGTTAGTTCCGTTCATGGTGGCATGAATTTGGTGCTCCATCTATAAGCAGCAGCAGTGTCATTACATGTATGATTGGCTCCATGGCAGCACAGGACATGTGACACTAACTGCAGGTGAGTTCTTGCCTTTTATGCCTTTGCATTCGTCAGCTGGGACGTGGTGGTTGGACTGCCACAGTTACGTTGGTGGAAGGCAATATAATCTGTCCGGCGGAAACACTGGCTCCGACTACCTTATTGGCCTATCTCACCACCGCAGCGGTCTGAACTGCCTGGTGGTGCAGGCGGGACCGCAGCAGTCTTTTGTCTATGGAATTGCATGCATCCTAATATGGTGGGCTGACCGCCAGACCAGCGGTGGTGGGACCACCGCTATGGCGGTCCACGGACTGCAAACTCGTAATCAAGCCCTTAGATTAAATCCTTTGATACACAAGTGGCCCAATCAAGAACTTCAAGGCATGATTAATATCTGTGACAACATAGGGGGTCATTCAGACCTTGGCGGACGGCGGAGGCCGTCCGCCAAGGTACCGCCGACAAATGACCGCACCGCGGTCAAAAGACCGCGGTGGCCATTCAAACATTTCCGCTGGGCCGGCGGGCGCTCTCCAAAAGAGCGCCCGCCGGCCCAGCGGAAATGCCCCTGCAACGTGGACGCCGGCTCAGAATTGAGCCGGCGTAGTTGCAGGGGTGCGACGGGTGCAGTTGCACCCGTCGCGTATTTCAGTGTCTGCAAAGCAGACACTGAAATACTTTGTGGGGCCCTCTTACGGGGGCCCCTGCAGTGCCCATGCCATTGGCATGGGCACTGCAGGGGCCCCGCGGCACCCCCTACCGCCATCCTGTTCATGGCGGGTTTCCCGCCATGAACAGGATGGCGGTAGGGGGTGTCTGAATCCCCATGGCGGCGGAGCGCGCTCCGCCGCCATGGAGGATTCAATGGGGCAGCGGTAAACTGGCGGGAGACCGCCGGTTTACCCTTTCTGACCGCGGCTGAACCGCCGCGGTCAGAATGCCCTTGGGAGCACCGCCAGCCTGTTGGCGGTGCTCCCGTGGTCGGTGACCCTGGCGGTCACCGGTCGCCAGGGTCAGAATGACCCCCATAGTCTTCTCTCTGTATTTTAAGGGCATTGCAAGCCACAACTGAGTTCCATGACCATATAGGTCATGATGTTGAAGGTCTGGGAACTCTGAGATGACTTATAATATCCTTTTGACGTATGACAGAGGCTACTATAGTTTATTTCTTATAATATGTGGTAATTCAATTACCCTTCTCCAAAAGATCTTACATTCTTTGGCTCTCGCGCCTTATATGAATGAGTGGTATTAACAACATTTAGAATAGATGCAGAATCTGCAGTGCAAAATTAAGCACACCAAAATATAGTCAGTAATTTGTTGCACAACAATTTACAAGTAGTTTAATATAAGTCTGTTCTTCTCCATACTGCCTAATGGCTCTGGCACCAGCCATTGTGTTGCCACAACCCAACTATAATAAGTTAATACAGCCAGGAAGCTCTGTCATTTCATTATTACGTCTGAATAGTGATGTGACAATTAGATATTAATAAGAATATCAGAAACAGCTTTTCATAGAGGGATTGCAGCTTCCATGGTGTATATGGTCTATTCACCTTTGTGCATGTCAAATAGCAAGCAACAGTATTTAGGAATCTGTTAATGTGGAAAATTACAGGTATTACCGTCACTGCCTAGGGTCACCTACCACCGCCTTAGGGTGAAAACTGAACTGATGGCAATGAAAGCAAGAAGACTGATAAGGAAATTGATGAAAGATTGTGTAATGTGTGGAGGGGTGGGTCAGTTAAGTTGACAGAGTAAGAAAATTTGATGAAAGGTCAGTGCCTGGAAAGTGTGCAGTTCTTTGTATTCTGATGCCATTTCGACGATGGTAAGCTAGTGCTAGACCCACACTTCAGTACGGAGAACATATCTGTACAGACCTGGTCACTAAAAATGGCGAAGCAATCTGGAATCAACGCACTCAAGGATGAGCAGCAAATCAAGTCCTCTCATATACGGTTGAGAATATACGTTGGATTATTTTACAGCTCACAGGGCATGGATTGCCGTTGCTTTGTCAACGTGTCAATTAGGTCAGTGGTTTCCAACCTGTGGTCCAGGGGCCCCTGGGGGTCCGCGAAGCCTCCTCAGGGGGTTCGTGACTGCTGAGAAAATGAAATAATATTAACAGATTAGGGGGGTCATTCTGACCCTGGCGGCCGGTGACCGCCAGGGTCACCGACCACGGGAGCACCGCCAACAGGCTGGCGGTGCTCCCTCGAGCATTCTGACCGCGGCGGTTCAGCCGCGGTCAGAAACGGAAAGTCGGCGGTCTCCCGCCGACTTTCCGCTGCTCGGGTGAATCCTCCATGGCTGCGGAGCGTGCTCCGCAGCCATGGGGATTCTGACACCCCCTACCGCCATCCGGTTCCTGGCGGGTCTCCCGCCAGGAACAGGATGGCGGTAGGGGGTGCCGCGGGGACCCTGCAGGGGCCCCCGTAAGAGGGCCCCACAAAGTATTTCAGTGTCTGCAAAGCAGACACTGAAATACGCGACGGGTGCAACAGCACCCGTCGCACCTTCCCACTACGCCGGCTCCATTCGGAGCCGGCGTCCTCGTGGGAAGGTAGATTTGCCCTGGGCTGGCGGGCGGCCTTTTGGCGGCCGCCCGCCAGCCCAGGGCAAATCTCAAAATACCCTCCGAGCGGTATGTTGTCGGGGGTAGACTGGCGGGCGGCCTCCGCCGCCCGCCGGTCTCGGAATCACCCCCAAGGTGTCCAACTTTCAGAAAAGACTCTGTGGGGGGTCCCTGGATTCCAATAATGATTCAATGGGGGTCCCCGGGTTCCAGTATTGTTAAAGTAGGGGTCCACAGAAATCAAAAGGTTGGGAACCACTGAACTAGGTGATGAAAAGTAGGATCTAACTTTGGGCAGAGGCTGAGATGACGCAGTCAGGTGGCAGCTAACCAGTAGAGTCTTCACAGATAGTTTTGTAAAAACAGCTCAAGGAGAATAAATTATAATGATTGAGACCTGGTACCGTATTGGGATTTCAAGACACATCCCAGGGGACTGCAATGTACAGACCCTGGCAGGTACCGATTGATTTGCCTTTGGCTGCCCCTAGTGCAATCCCCTGCATCTGTTAGGAGTTACACATTGTAGCCTACAAGAGTAGGGTTTCTGCACAGGAATGGGTAGTGACAGCAGCGGTGAGCTGAAGGACGGACCGAAGGAAAACCGAATCAAGAGAAGAAGGTCGAAGGTAAGGGTGCCCTGGACGTCTGAGAAGGAGCCCGTATTTCTGACTACAAGGAAATTGATACAAATAGCAGACAAAGGCCTTAAAACTTTAAACCAGTAACAGCAAAAATAAAAACAAGACGGCAAGGAAATATCTTAGTCCAACTGGATCCCCAAGGAAAACTAAAACTGCTTGGCAAATGGTAATAAACACAATCAAATATTTTGAAAATAAATAAATCAAACTTCGTTCAGTATTCTAGTGGCAAGGTAGGCTCACAGTATGCACGCTCTGTCTCCTGACAGTAAAGGCTTCCAGGCCATGTTATTATTGTCATATGATTCTGAAGAGTGAGCGGTCTTTGGCGGCTGACTTGAAAAAAGAAGGGCTGAAAGAAACACAAACTAAGCCATCCAATTAAAGAGTAGGTAGTTATTAAAGAAGGGCCAGGACCCTTAAATAAAAGATCATTGTCAAGATAGTGAAAATATACTGTGAGAATTGAAGCCAGCAAAAATGAAAGTATTTATTTATGAACGTATTTATTCCATTAAACAGACACACATTGGGTCAGAAACGCTGTACAAGCGGATTTTCGTTTACACAGACACAGTCAGTTTACACAGATGACTTTCAAAATGGTGTAAATAGGAACACCACTGTCTGCCATTTAAGAGCAAGGGCAGACAAATGACATTTTACATTGCAAAGTAATTTGGACCAGGTATGTATTAACATATTTACACTGTGTAGTTTAAAACACAAGTGATGTGATTAACGGGAATTAGCTGCTATTAGCAGCTTTCAATATATCAGCATCAAGAAAGCATAAGAACCTGTTTCGGGCACAAAGCCTTGTGTCAAAGTTTAATACTTTGGACCTGATTTAGATCTTGGCGGTAATGGTCCTGTTGTTCATTTTGCGACAGAAAAGCTGTCCGCCTACTAGGTGGTCTGCCTGTCGATTTAGATGTTGGCGGGACCATGGTGGAAAGAGCGCCCGAGTCCCGTCGACTTTGCCAGGAGTCTCTTGGCACCTTGACAGAGGCAATGGGAATAGGGGCTGATGGCGGGGCTCCACCCTCTCTACCGCTGAGAAGATTTGGATGTGGGCAGTAAGGGTGCTGATTGTACCTGGTGGTGAATTTTGGATAACACTCTTGCAAATATATCACTAAAGCATGGCATGGTAGGTCATTTACTGACAGCACATTTTCCATTAGAATTCTGCACAGATATAGGGGGTCATTATGAACACGGCGGAAACAACCGCCATGTTCATGCTGGCGGTCAAAACACTGACCGCCAGCGACCCCGGAACTCCGCCGGCCAGATTATGAACCTTTCTGAGAGCCGGCGGGCGGAAACATTGTTTCCGCCCGCCGGCTCACAGAAAGGCTCAGCCGGGACATTGACGGTGGATCCACATAGAGCAGCCGTCAATGCCTCTGTGCGACAGGTATAGTTGCACCCATCGCACAGATCCGGCAGTGACCTGCGGGACGGGGCTCTGCACCGGGGCCCCTGCACTGCCCATGCACTGCCCTGCACCCTCTCCACCAGCCTTTTCCTGGCGGGATGGCTGGCGGGAAATGAAACATTATCCGCAGGGTAGCGCCGCTACCCTGGCGGATGGTGTTTCATCCCGCCGCCAGGCTGCCTGGCGGTGGGTGACGGCTGCCGCTGGCGGCCGTCACCATGTTCATTATATGGTGGTTCGGCCCGCCATGCCGGCTGACGGCTTCAGCCACCACTGCCGGCATGGCGGGCCGAACCGCCATGTTCAAAATGAGGGCCATAGTCTTGCTGATAAATCTATATAGCCTAAACATTAAAGTGTGGTAATCGAATTTCAGTGAATATTTGTCATTTGGGCATCACCAAGTAAAGTGTCTCGAATTGCTTTGATCGAAATAAAATCTTTGTTTCCATCCCACTTTAGAATTACGATAAGAAGTGCTTAATTTGTGCTTTGTATTTGAAAATATATGAGCACCTATGCTCAAGTACTTGTAAATCCATGTGTAGGTATTTAAATGTTGTTGTCTGTTAGTAAAAAATGACATCCTTCAGCATTTCTTTTCACACAAGGAAGACTGCCACACTATTCACTGTACAATATCCCCTCACTTTGCAACCAGGTGGCTGGGTGGTTTACAGGGGTTATGTGTGTCGAAGTGAAGGAATACGTAGTTTAGCTAACTGAGTGATTTCAAAAGAGAAGTAGGAAGCAACAACCTTCACTGACAGTGAACTATGTGTGATCTCTTTTCATGATGGACAGAGTAAGTTGTTAATAGTACCTGATAGTTGCTATAGGTGTGGTCGAAGTGCGATGATGAGGTTTTGAAATCAGTCAAATTTGGCTTTATATTGAGTTGATGATAGAACTTCTGGAGCTGTTTTGTATTCATGTAATGTTCAGTGGTTTTATTATTACGCCATTTCAGAATGAGCATGCACGTATTTGTCTTTAAGGAGTAAATAAAAGGAGCTAGGAACCTTCCTACTCACTGAACCCAGAGGAAAACAGTAAAAGTGGCACAATCAACTCAAATCGATTTTAGGAGAAAAATATTGTAGTACTTCTGGGCAATGAACATGTGAGGCACAAGTGTACATCCCTACATGCTCATGGGAGGCAGTCAGTCAATAAATGTGTTAATTGCGCTGAGTGCTTCATTTGCAGAAGAAAAAGCGCTGGTGTCCAAAGCTGTGCTCAGAAACCCGCAGCCGGCACGGGTGCACGGACTACTGTAGTCTGGAATCAACCTCATGCTTCTTAAACCGCCTTCCAGACACTCCCTACCCCTTCATCTCTTTGTTGCAGGTTTCTTCTTTTTCCCCTTATGGTGAGTTACCGTCTTTATCTTTCTTAGTCTTTCTCCATTGAGCCTCTTCCCTCTCTTGCTCTCGAGAAATGTTGGATGAGAAAAAATAAATACCAGTCCTGCTGGTGAGCTCTATCTGCCCCAAAAATGAGTGCCTGTGGCTCCCACCAACAACCACCGGCTCAAATTAGGCACTCATTGCGCATCAAATCTTAGGCAAGTTTGTGACTACTGGGCAAGCAGAGTAGACAGAGCAATATATGAGTAGTAATTTAGTTTATATAGGCTATCCAATTACAGTTCAGCTGCCGACATCCCAGCACCTGCTTTGACCATCATACATGCAATGCAACTCAAGCAACTTAAGGACATCAACATTGAAAATATCCTAGACCAATTGCCTTTTAAACCTTTGGGTGGCATTACATGAGTTGTTGAATGTACTTATTGAGGATGTAGGAAATTGTGTTCTTGATTGAGGGGGGGTGAAACTCTATTCATGCAGAAATCACAATTCTTGTCAGATGAAGTAACAAGCAAAGCCCAAAATAACCTGTGCTCAACCCTCAGGTAGCTTCGCACCAAAGCAGTCAGGCATAACTTAAAGGTAATGTGTAAAGTATTTATGCAGAATTTCAATCGCGTCCAGTCTAAGGTGAAAATTTCTGTTTGAGGTTTGGGGGGCCACAGGGAGTAGTGAGAGCGGCACAGATGGTTGACGCTGTGGCGCGAAGAGGAGGCCAGCCGTCATGGATAGTCGTCTCTGTAGATTCATGTTGGTGGCCACTGTGGGCTGCGATGCTGTAGCACAAAATGCAGATCTCGCCTTGCATTGGCAGTCAACATGGGCGGCAAGATCTTGGTGCGAACAGGTCCATTCGCAGTTATGAAGAGCCCAAAACTTCAGAATTTCTCCATGTCTTGGAGAGGGAGCACAACAGATGCCACATCAAGGGTCCAGGAACTGAGGTGCACTCCTTGTGGATCAGGAACCTACTCTAGTAGAGCTCAGAAGGGCTCAAGCAGGTCCAGATGCAGGTCAGCTGGGCAGGTGCAGGGAGGCCTTTGGAGTTCATAACAGGAGGTCAGTCAGCTGACCCTTGGAGTCACTTCAGCCTGGGATGAGCCCTGCAGGTTCATTTTTCCTCCACAGCAAGGAGGGCAGCAGGGCAGCAGAGTAGCAGTCCTTCTGGCAACAGAGAAGCACAGCAGTCCTTCTTCAATAGTATCCACTGGTCCAGAGGTGAATTGACGAGTTGGGTATAAGGGTCCACTATTTATCCTTGATGCCAGCTTTGATGTAGGAGAAGTTTCTAGAGGGTTCCTCCCCTTGAAGTGCTTGGAATTTTCTGCCTCTATGCCGTAGCCCCAGCTTGCCTGGGGACATAAAAGACTAGTATCAACTACTTTGTGAGTGTGCTCATGCAGAGCCTTTCTGATGTGCAAGCATGGTAGGTGACAGCTCCGCCCCCCTATAAAGTCAGAGATGGCCCACCCTTTCTTTGTATTAAAAAGGAAGGTTTACACCTGGCAAAAGTTTATTTTGCCAAACAAAATGGCAGTTTATAACTGCACACACAGGCTGCAATGGCAGGCCTGAGACATGCTTAAAGAGCTGCTTAAGCGGGTGGCACTGTGAGTGCTGCAGGGCCACTAGTAGTATTTAATTTACAGGCAATGGGTGCATGTAGTACCACTATTCTAGGAACATATCTGTAACTCAGTTAGGTGTTGTAGGAATTTCGCTTTTTATGTAGAGGTGCCAATGTAAGGGCACACTATGAAAAAAGTCAGGTCTTACTTTAATAATGCCAAGTGCTCTACTTTTTGTAGAGTGGTTGAGCAGCTTAGGCTTATCAAAAATGAGTGTTAAGCATTTGTTGTACACACAGTCAATTAATGGGTCACACACTCAATAAGGAATCAAAGACCAATTTATAAAAATAAAGCAGATTTCTATAGGAATTTAGACACCAAGGCCCTCATCCTGACCTTGGCGGGCGGCGGAGGCCGCCCGCCAAAGTCCCGCCGTCAGGTTACCGTTCCGCGGTCGAAAGACCGCGGCGGTAATTCTGACATTCCCGCTGGGCTGGCGGGCGGCCGCCTTCAGGCCGCCCGCCAGCCCAGCGGGAAAGAGGCTTCCACGATGAAGCCGGCTCGGAATCGAGCCGGCGGAGTGGAAGCCGTGCGACGGGTGCAGTTGCACCCGTCGCGTATTTCACTGTCTGCACAGCAGACAGTGAAATACATTTAGGGGCCCTCTTACGGGGGCCCCTGCAGTGCCCATGCCAGTGGCATGGGCACTGCAGGGGCCCCCAGGGGCCCCGCGACCCCCCCTACCGCCATCCGGTTCCCGGCGGGCAGACCGCCGGGAACTGGATGGCGGTAGGGGGGGGTCGGAATCCCCTCGGCGGCGCAGCAAGCTGCGCCGCCTTGGAGGATTCCAACGGGCAGCGGAAAACCGGCGGGAGACCGCCGGTTTTCCTGCACTGACCGCGGCCAAAGCGCCGCGGTCAGAATGCCCTGCGGGGCACCGCCGGTCTGTCGGCGGTGCTCCCGCCGACCCTGGCCCCGGCGGTCTAAGACCGCCGGGGTTAGAATCACCCCCCAAGATCTTTAAAATAACTTTAGGACAAGCAGAAATGTCGATATTAAAAGCAAATAGAAAAATAGCTCAAATAAAGGTTGTAAGGCATGTGTGTTGAACGCTACAATGTTATCCTATGGGATAAAAAAACATACATGGCAAACAGGTATTTGGAGGTGAAGTTAGAACGTGTCCTTTGGGACTTCGGGTGCTGGGGGGCCAAGGTACAAACTAGCACCAGAAATTTCACTTTACCCACCCTGGTGTGTCCGGGTGCAGAGATGCTGGGCGGGATGGTAGCCTCAAGCACTACTCTTTTAAAGTCAGTAGGGACCTGAAACAAAGGATGCAATGGGAGACTGGGTTATGTACGGAAGAACCCAAAGGAGGACTCAAGTCGTGGGCACTCCTAGACCAAGGGGACGCAGTCAGAAGTCATGTACCCTGTCTGTGGACTCGGGTGCAGTGGGTCTTGCCTGGCTGGCCACTTGCATTTGAGGTTCACACTGTCAGTCAGTCGATATGCAAAGATCTGCGTGGGTCTCAGTTGTCCTGCTGTCCCTCGTCATGCAGGAAAGCTTCCAAAGCATGTGGTCCGGGCTGGACATGAAAGAAGCCCCTGGTACTCATGATATTGGTGCTGGGGAGCTCCTGGAGTGTCTAGCATCTTGAAACTAGGCAGAGTTGAGGCTGACCTCCTAGAGCCATGAACTTCTTCTCCTGAAGTGGTGCTTCCTCGGTGGGCCTGATGGCCAGCCACACTGTGAACCCGGAAGATGAGGTGGGATGGCTCCTCCACCCCAAGGGAGATGATAACTGGTTGTCAAAGTGCTGGGCAATCTTCCAAGTGTTAGGGAGGATGCACAGCTGCAGGACGAGTTGGGTCTTTGCAATTTTTAAGGAGCAAGCAGCAAGACAGATTTTGGTGCCAGTTTCTATGAAGGTCTTTTGTTTTTGCAGTGTTGTCTCTTCTTTATCCATATTGAGTTCCCAGAATGTCGAATCTGTCTGCCTGGTGTCAAGAGGACTTCTAAATACTCAATAGAAGAACATTTTAGGGGAGTATGTTGCAGTAGCCAATGGGCTACCTGCCACTAGGGTGACTATGTCCCAGATGTGCCCACTTCCTGAGGGAGTGGGCACAACTTTGACCCAGAAGTCCCTATTTCACCAAAAACAAGATAGAGAAACCCTTCTCTGGCTGTTCACTTCAGATAGCCCATCTTAGGCGTGTGGCTAGCCTGCGGGTGCAATACGCTTTCTGAATGACTAATTTACAACCTGCTCGTAGGCCAAATGGGCCCCTGGGAAGGGGCAGTGTTCCCCAGGTCTGGGGGAAGCTGGGGTTGCATCTCAAAAGTCTTAGAGGCTTTGAAGCTTCTGGCCTTGATATACTGAATTGATAGCCATCCTGCTGGAGCAGGCATTGTTCTGCGTATCTGGGAGCACAGGCTCTCCCTTGCAGGTGGCCAGACACCCTTCTGTGGTGGCAGGCTGGAAGATACCAGTCAGCCAACATACCAAACAATTTACTTTCAGTGAAGCCGTCATGTAGCTGGGTAATTCGTAATGACCAGTGCCCAGCACATGTCCTCAAATGGCTTCCTGGGCACTTGCAATGACTAGCAATGGAATTAGGCATCACCAGGGCATATCTGCTCATGCAGGTGTGTCCTCACATGTAATATACTACACCCTGCCTGAGGGCTCTAAAAGCCTGCTGTAGGGGTGACTTACATATGGTACATGCAGTGAATTTAGGCATTGCACACAGAGAGGCGGCATTGTTGTTTTTCGAAGTGGCTTGCACTATTTCACTCATCCTACAATGGCAGTCTGCCTGCAGTTTGAGTGTTGGTCCATTTGGGTGGCATAATACATGCTGTAGCCCTTAGTGACCCTCCTTAGTACCCATGCCCTTGGTACCAAAGGTACCATTTACCAGGGTCTTACCAGGATGCCAAAGTCCTTGCCAATTGGTTACAATTAACGTGTATTTTTTAGGGGATGAGCACTGGCACTGGGGCCTGGTTAGCATAGTACAATTGCAATATTAATAAAGAGCATCAGTACCAGTGGGCAAAAAGTTGGGTTGACCATGTCTGAAAAAGGCACATTCCTACAGGTGTAAGCCAATTTTACAAGATTTTAGGGAGAGAACATAAGCACTTTCGTATTTATTAGCAGTGGTAAAGTGTGCAGAGTCCTATGGTCAGCAAAAACAAAGTCAGAAAAAACAAGAGGATTGAAAGCAAAAATTCAGGGGAAAAGGATATCAGGTCCAACATGTGTTCACGCCTCCAGCTGAAAGCAAAGAGAACTCTGAGAACATGGGACATAGACGTGGTCAGTTCCAGGATAATGCTCCATTGCAAAGTTCATTCCTGTAGGGAGATGAACCACCTCAACAGTTACATTAGCCATCTGAGGGGTCTATGGTCTACATGAAATGGGATGTGAGCCCTAAACAAGTATGGTGTCAACTGCTTCAGTGCCCAGACCATTGTAAATACATCCTTTTGATTGCACTCCACCCTTGTTCCCTTGGAAGTGACTTTCTGATGATGAAGGTTAATGGTTCATCTAAGCCCTCTAAGCCTTCTGTCTGCATGATAAATTCTTTTGAGAAGTCTGGGGCCTTGAGCATGGGTGCCGCACACATGACCTTCTTCAGGTGTCAAAAGCGTCTGGCACGCCTCCGTCCAGATCACCTGTCTGGGCTGCTTTTTAGAAGCCACCTTTCTCAATGGAGCAATACTGATAGTCAGACTGCAGAGCCTGAATCACTTCTCTGATGTGGCACATGTGTACCTCCATGCTGAAACCGAAGACCCCAGTGTTGTCTAGGTAGGCAGCACTGAAAATTTTCCAACCGAGCCAGGATATCATTGACTAAACCCTGCTAGTTGACAGGGGTGTTCGTCAACCTAAAAAGGCATCACTCAAAACTGGAAGTGACCTTCTGGGGTAGTGAATGCAGACCTTTGTCTGGCCCTCTTTCAGAAGATTGCCCATTAAATCAAACTTCCACAGGAGCAGATGCCTTTTACCCAACTCCCTCCAACAGATGATTGCTCAGACTTTAACTGATTATCTGAACCCTGTATCTGCTAGGGGGAAAGTGAAATGGGAATAGAAAAAGAGAGAGCGCCCCCAGATCCAGTTCCAGCCTTTGTTTCCCACTTGAAGATAGGTTATTCAGTGTGTGTCTCTGAAAACCTGCACCTTTCTTCTTATTGGGTTAAAGGAAGGACCTGCAGTCGTTGATAAGAACATAGATAGGTATATTCCTACTGCGCTTTCAACTGTTCAGCCATTCACATTAACCCAGTTCTATTGTTCTTCTAACCTGGATCTTTTGAGAGACTAGCCTCTCTAAGAGAACAATGTTAACTTAATATCTTCTTTTCTCCAGGAGTCAGAGGTTTTCAAGGTTTTCTGGAGAACATTTCAAAGGTTCACAAATATACAAACTACTAATGTCTTTTACAGGAAACAAAAACTCCTTCTCAAGGTTATGTTTTCTCAATCACAGTCTCTAGGAATTAGTCTGAACACTGAGGTTTGTCTCTAAGACTGACAAGTCTGCAAAGCAAAGAGTGCTTGAGTATATAGGTACATATACATATTGGCAAGTCTGGAAATCATACAAAAGGATTCCTCACTGCAGTTGCTTAAAGTTCTGTTAAGCCAAAACAAATTCTCCTCAGAAAACCGATAGCCAGTTGTGGGAAGAAGGAAGAAATTCAGCTTCTCCACAAGGGAAAAAGTAGCTGGTATGCACACCGTAGCAAGAAAAATAATTAATTACTCAAAACTGGAAGAATTTTCTATGAAACGAAGCACCTCAGGAACACTGCTCATTCTCCTCAGGATGACAGTTGAAGTGCACAGCTCCCAGAGAGAAACAGCTGGATGGAAGCTTCAGCACAAGACTAAGGTAGAAACACTAGAGCACTGACCTCACAAAGATTTGCGGCCACCATCTTGAGTGGCAGTTAAACCTAAAGAAGCAAGTTCTAAGAACAGCCTCTGCAAGAGCCACTGGGAGTGAGGACGCCGCTGCAACCAATGTGGGACAAGGAAAAGGGGAATCGTTTTTCTGAGGGGAGAACTTAGCAACACTGGCAATAGTTTTCCTGACAGTACCCCCCTCCAAAGAAATCCCTCCCATAGAAGGTTTGTTGGAGAAAGTGTCGTGAAAAACCTTGAAGCTTGGACATTTTGGAAGGCTTCCCAGGACCTTTCTTCTGGGTCAAAACCTTTCCAATAAATGAGGTAATATAATGTTCCTTTTTTAAACTTTGAGTATAAAATTCTATTCACTTCATCTTCTAAATGTGAATCTACTTGAACAGGATCTGGAGGGATGGTTGTCCTAATATTGGGAGGGCTTCTTTCAAGTAGCGAGACATGGAATACTGGATGAACCTTAATATGAGGAGGCAAGGCGAGTTTGACTGTTTCTGGAGGTACAATTTTATTTATTTTAAAGGGTTCTACATATTTAGGCTGGAATTTTTTGTTCCCTCTTAAATGTATATGTCGAGTCGATAGCCAGCCCTTCTCACCCTCGCAATAACCAGGATTGCCTTTCCTCTTTTTGTAAGCATGCTTCACCTTGGTCAAATGTTCTCTAGCGGATTGGTAGGTCTTTTGAACTTTCTTACTGAACTCATTAGCAACTGGGACCGAGCCTCCTGACCTTCCTGAGATAATGTTTGGGTGTCTTCCAGAGTTCAAATAGAAAGGAGAATAACTTGTGGAGGCATGAATAGCATTGTTGTACGCACATTCTGCTGTCCAAATGAAATATGCCCAATCATTATCTTGGTCCAGAAGATATAAGTGTAGGTACTGCTCTATCTCCTGGTTAACTCTTTCTGTCTGTCCATCCGTTTCCGGACGATAACTAGTAGAATAACGTGAGTCCAAGTTGTTTCATAAAGGCCCTCCAGAACTGGGAAACAAATTGGGGACCTCAATCTGAGACTACAACCACCAGAATGCATGAGCTCTCACTATGTGCTGTGAACATAACTGTGCTAACTGAGAGGCTCTATGAACCTTTTTTAGAGGGATGAAATGACTCATTTTAGAAAATGTGTCCACAAAAACTAGGATTGTGTCAAAACCTTGACTTGAAGGTAAATCTACAATCAAATCCATTGTAATGGTGTGCCAGTGATATGGTGCAATGGTAAGAGGCTGAAGCTCACCTTCAGGAGCTAGTCGTGTTGTCTGTCCTCGAATACATTTATCACAGGTTTGAACGTATTGTCTTATTTGAGGGATCATTGCAGGCCACCAGAAATATCTCTTAATTAATTCGGTAGTCATCAAAATTCCTTTATGGCCAGCTAAAGGATCATCATGACACGCTTGTAGCACTAGTTTTTGCAGCTCACTAGTCAGCAAATAGAAAGCATTTTCAACAAAAGGGAGATTTTCTAGAACCTTTCTTCTTTCCTTTTTGTTGGCCCAATCTGAAATTTCTTGGTCAGACATGGATTCTCGATCCTTCCTTTTTATTTTGGAAAATTGTAAGGTACAAACAAACGTGTCTGCTGGAATAATTGGAATCTTTTCAGCTTCTCCGGCTCCAGGTATATTATTCATTCTCGAAAACGCATCTGCCTTACCATTGTCAGAACCAGGTCGATAGGGAATGGTAAAATTAAAATCTGCAAAGTACAAGGACCATCTCATTTGCCTTGGAGTTAATGCCTTAGCAGTCTTTAAAAACTGAAGATTTTTATGATCGGTGAACACAGTGACTACATGACTAGCCCCTAATAAATAATGCCGCCATTCCTGAAAGGCATCCTTCACTGCCAATAGCTCTTTGTCAGCAATTGGATTATGTCTTTCAGGAGGAGTTACTTTCCTGGATCGAAGTGCCACTGGATGAAGTTGACCAGTTTCCTTGTGCCTCTGAGACAATACACCTATAATTGCTTGGTCGGAGGCGTCAGCTTCCACAAAAAATGGCTCCTCTGGGTTAGGATGGAGAAGGATCGGGGCTGTCGTAAAGATTCTTTTGAGGAACTCAAAAGATTCTTCAGCATCAGTTGACCAATGTAAGGGTTTGTAATGGGGACCACCTTTTTAGAAAACTCTTTCATATACCGGCGGTAAAAATTGGCAAAGCCAATAAAACTTTGCACCTCCTTCACCGTTTTAGGAGAAGCCAATCCAGGATTGCTTGAATTTTAGCAGGATCCATGGAAACTCCACTTTCTGATAAGACGAATCCCAAGAACTTTACTTCCTTCGCATGAAGGCACACTTTTCTAAGTTCACATATAGGTTTTTTCCAACAATTTCTTTAGAACTGCTCTCACGTGATCTACATGGTCTCGCAAATTCTGGGAGAATATTAAAATATCATCAATGTAGACTACTACAAATTGATCTAAAAACTCTCTCAGAACATCGTTCACAAAGTGCTGGAAAGCAGCCGATGCGTTACATAGCCCATAAGGCATCACTTGGTACTCGTCTAGACCAAACCGGGTGCGGAAGGCCATTTTCCATTCGTCTCCGTTAGCAACTCGAATTAAATGGTACGCTCTGCGAACATCTAGTATTGTGTAGATTTTTGCGTCTTTTACCTGATGTAGCACTACTGAAATCAAGGGCAGGGGATATTGATTCTTCACCGTAGCTTGATTTAACACTCTATACAAGTTCTTAACTCATCATTCTTCTTCTTTGGGATGAAAAAAAGGTGGGAAGAAATTGGGGATTGCAAGGGACGAATAAAACTGTTTGCCAAATATTTTTCCAAATATTCTTTTAGGAACTTGTTCTCCTTTTCAGTGAGGGCATAGATTCTACTGCAAGGTAGACTCGCAATTGGCTCAAGTTCGATCCTGCAAGCATAAGATCTGTGGGGAGGTAGCTTCTCTGCCTCAGCTTGGTCAAACACTGCAGACAATTCTTTATATTCTGAGGGAATGACAACCTTTTCCAGAGCACAAACCACATTGGATTTAGTAGCTAAAAAACATGAGTGGGAGATGGTGCAGTACTAATCTCTTGAGGACCATAACAGTGTTTCCTACAGAAGATTGAATTTAATTGGACAGTCCTCTTGTCCAAATTAATTTCAGGGTTGTGCTCCTTAAGCCCAAGATCAGCTGAAATTGGGGAGCATCTATGAGACTGAAAGATATATTTTTTTTGTGTACTAGATGATCTTTCAGAACTATAGGTTCAGTTTCATCTGTGATAGGGCCTGAAGACAGGTTTGTTCCATCTACCGCAGGAACAGGCTCCGCATTTCTTTTTTTGTCAAAATGTATTCCCGTTTTTGTGGCATACTGGATGTCACAGAAATTTCCCGCAGCTCCTGAGTCAATCATCACTGAAACCTTCTGCAGCTTTTTTTCTCTGAAGATGAGGTCAAAGGAGATGGTTAGATGAGGGGAAGCAGACTGCAAGGTGTTTGCCACTAATTGGGATTCAGGGTCTGGTTAGTGTTGTGAGTCAACCAGGGTTACTCTCTTAGTAGAATGAGTTTTCTCTTTTCCTGAATTATCTTTGTTAGAAATGGGGTCTTTGGTTGGCAGCCAGGTTACCCCCTGTCCAAGCAAGGACCCTCACTCTAGTCAGGGTAAGTCACACACAATCCAAATTATCCTGTGCCCACCCTCTGGTAGCTTGGCACTGAGCAGTCAGGCTTAACTTAGAAGGTAATGTGTAAAGTATTTGCGCAATAAATCATACAATAACACAATATAGCACCACAAAAATACACCACACAGTGTTTAGAAAAATATATAATACTTATCTGGATATTTGCAGGTCAAAACGATCAAAGATGCAATCAGTAAATGTAGAGATATCACTGAAAAGTGATATAAAGTGTCTTAAGTCTTTTAAAAGCAAACAAAGTCTCTTTCAAGCACAAAGTACCTGGTTCGCGTGAAAAATCTCCGCAAAGGGCCGCAGAGGAGGAGAGGCGCGGAAACAAAGGAGTGTGCGTCGATTTCTCGGGCCGCACACGGTCGAGGCGTCATTTAGTTTCCACGCAGGGACGGCTGTGCGTTGATTTCCGGCGCTCGGTCATGGATCCTTTTCGGGTTGCAGGGTTTTCAGATGCCCCAGGGTCTGTGCGTGGAATCCTGGGCTTGTGGAGTGAAGTCACAAGCTCTGCGTCATTCTGGTGGGCGTTGCAGGGTAAGTTCTCCTGCACGGCAGGCGCTGCGTCGATTTCCCATCTGGAAGTCAGGCTGCGTCATCCCAGGTCAGCTGTGTGTCGATCTGGTGGGCCGTGCGTTGAAGTTCTGGTCGCAACGCAGGCGCCACATCGATCTTCAGCAAGTGAGGCTGAGTATCCTGTGTTTGGGGTGTGTCTGAGTGAATGCACAAGGAGCTGTCAACTAAACCCAGCCAGACGTGGATTGTAAGGCACAGAAAGATTTAAGTGCAGAGAAATGCTCACTTTCTAAAAGTGATATTTCTAAAATAGTAATATTAAATCCAACTTCACCGGTCAGCAGGATTTTATATCACCATTCTGGCCATACTAAATATGACCTTCCTATTCCTTTCAGGTCAGCAGCTACCACTCAAACAATGTATGAGGACAGCCCCAATGTTAGCCTATGAAGGGAGCAGGCCTCAAAGCAGTTTAAAAACGAATTTGGGAGTTTTACACTACCAGGACATGTAAACTACATAGGTACATGTCCTGCCTTTTGCCTACACAGCACCCTGCCCTATGGGTTACTTAGGGCATATCTCAGGGGTGTCTTATATGTAGAAAAAGGTGACTTTTAGGCTTGGCAGGTATTTTTAAATGCTAAGTCGAAGTGGCAGTGAAACTGCACACACAGGCCTTGCAATCTAAGGCCTGAGACAAGGTTAAGTGGCTACTTAAGTGGGTGGCACAACCAGTGCTGCAGGCCCACTAGTAGCATTTAATCTACAGGCCCTGGGCATATATAGTGCACAGTACTAGGGAATTATAAGTCAACTAAATAGTCCAATTGGGTATGATCCAATGTTACCAGGTTTAAAGGGAGAGAGCGTATGCACTTTAGCACTGGTTAGCAGTGGTAAAGTGGGCAGAGTCTAAAAACCAGCAAAAACAGGGTCCAAAAAGTGGAGGGAGGCAGGCAAAAAGTTAGGGGTGACCACCCTAAGGCTGTCAGGTCTAACAATCTTGTTTAGGCTTCTTTGGGCTTTCTCTTATAAAATGCCCAGACAACCCACAATAGAGACATAGGGGGTCATTCCGACCCTGGCGGTGCAAGACCGCCAGGGCCGGGGCCCACGGAAGCACCGCCAACAGGCTGGCGGTGCTTCAATGCCCATTCTGACCGCGGCGTTAAAGCCGCGGTCAGAAAAGGGAATCCGGCGGTTTCCCGCCAGATTTCCCCTGCTTGGGCTGAATCTCCATGGCGGCGCTGCAAGCAGCGCCGCCATGGAGATTCCGACCCCCTTCCCGCCATCCTGTTCCTGGCGGTTTTTACCGCCAGGAACAGGATGGCAGGAACGGGTGTCGTGGGGCCCCTGGGGGCCCCTGCACTGCCCATGCCACTGGCATGGGCAGTGCAGGGGCCCCCTAACAGGGCCCCATAAAGATTTTCACTGTCTGCATTGCAGACAGTGAAAATCGCGACGGGTGCAACTGCACCCGTCGCACCCCTGCAACTCCGCCGGCTCCATTTGGAGCCGGCTTCATTGTTGCAGGGCCTCTCCCGCTGGGCCGGCGGGTGCTCCTTTGGCGGGCGCCCGCCGGCCCAGCGGGAAAGCCAGAATGGCCTCCGCGGTCTTTTGACCGCGGAGCGGCCAAGTGGCGGTTCCCGTTTGGCTGGCGGCGCCCGCCGCCAGCCAATCTTGGAATGAGGCCCATAGATTCTTAGATCTTCGCTTGTTCTTTTCCTCTTTAGACAGGGAACCTCTAATGGTGCCAATTTGCATTGGCTCTTCTGAAAAGTGTGTCTCAAAGGTCTTGATACTTTCCACTTTACTCCTGTTGAAGCGTGGTGGGATAGGACGAAATTCTCTCTTTCATTCAGCTTTCCTTCAAACAGACACTGATCAATCTGTAAGACCAGATCAATTAGTCGATCTGGAATCTGGGCTAGCACATATTTTAGTTCTTCTTGTAAACCTCGGTAAAAAAATGCAGCCCTTTTGCTCTTGGGCCAACCAGTCTCCACTATTAATTTGTTGAATTGGGCCAGATAAGAGATCAAGGGCCAGATGTAGCAAAGGTTTTTACCCATTCTTTGTCTATGGGAAAAAGTGTTCGTACATATGACCCCAAATCCCTATTTCCTTGTTTTAAGTCTAGTAATTCATTATCTGTGGCTTGGGAAATTGTTCTATGGTCAAAAATTTGAAGGAATTAGGTTTTAAAAACTTCAAAATCATATAATATAGGGTAATTTTGTGACACCAAAGGCATGGACCATGAAGCCGCATCTCCACTCAAATAAGACAAAATTAACGCTGTTTTTGACTAATCCTCTGTAAAAATAACAAGTCGATAAAGGAAGTGGAAGGAGCACTGAGTTAAAAATATCTGCGCCTTGTAAAGATCTCCACTAAAACGTCCAGGTGAGGCTAGGGGAATGATAGGAGAAATGGAATTAATGACTTGTGTGGATATTTCTGAGGTAGAGGTTAGGAAGGTTTTACCTGAAACCGCACTAGTCCCTGCGGTATTCCCAGAAGTGAAGTTATTTTATTTGTACCTGAGCTGTTGGGTCTCAACATGGGATCTTTTTATTTCCTCTCTCAAGTTTTTGTTTTCATCTAGGGTAAGGGTTAACTGTTTTTGCATTTCATCCATAAGTGCCAACAAGGCATTAAAATTTAAACCTTCAGCCATTCTGCTCAGGTGGAAATAAGTATTTTTAGGCACTTCAATCTGTCAGAAGATTACACATTAAATCAGACTTCCACAGGAGCAGATGCCTTTTACCCAACTTCCTCCAACAGATGCGTGCTCATCCTTTAACTGATTTTCTGAACCCTGTATCCGCTATGGGGAAAGGTGAATGGGAATAGAAAAAGAAAGACCGCCTCCAGATCCAGTTCCAGCCTGTGTTTCCCACTTGAAGATAGGATATTCAGTGTGTGTCTCTGAAAACCTGCACCTTTCTTCAAAGGAAGGACCTGCAGTCGGGTGATAACAACATGGAAAAGTACATTCCTACTGTGCATTCAACTGTTCAGCCATTCACATTCACCCAATGCTATTGTTCTCCTAACCTGGATCTTTTGAGAGACTGGCCTCTCTCTAAGAGAACAATGTGAACTTAATATCTTCTTTTCACCAGGAGTCAGAGGTTTTTAAGGTTCTCTGGAGAACAGTTCAAAGGTTCACAAATACACAAACTACTAATGTATTTTACATGAAACAAAAATTCCTTCTCAAGGTTCAGTTTTCTCAATCACAGTTTCTTGGAATTAGTCTGAACACTGAGGTTTGTTTCTAAGACTGACAAGTCTGCAAAGCAAAGAGTTCTTGAATGTACATGTACCTATATATTGGCAAGTCTGGAAATCATACACAAGGATTCCTTACTGCAGTTGCTTAAAGTTCTGTTAAGCCAAAACAAATTCTCCTCAGAAAGCTGATAGCCAGTTGTGGGAAGAAGGAAGAAATTCAGCTTCTGCAGAACGGAAAAAGTAGCTGGCGTGCACACCGTAACAAGAAAAATAATGAATTACTCAAAACTGGAAGGATTTTCTATGAAACGAAGCACCTCAGGAACACTGCTCATTCTCCTCAGGATGACAGTTGAAGTGCACAGATCCCAGAGAGAAACAGCTGGAGGGAAGCTTCAGCACAAGACTAAGGTAGAAACACTAGAGCGCTGATCTCAAAAAGATTTGCGGCCACCATCTTGAGTGGCAGTTAAAGCTGACAAAGCTAGTTCCAAGAACAGCCTCCTCAAGAGCCACCGGAGTGATGATGCTGCTGCAACCAACGTGGGTACAAGGAAAAGGCGAATCATTTTTGCTGAGGGAAGAACTTAACAACACTGGCAATAGTTTTCATGACACCCTCTCAGTTAAGGCAATCTTCCAGTATCCAGATATCAGCTCAAACTTTCTGAGGAACTTAGCAGCCTATCAATGAGCTCATCAGCTTGGGGGATTGGTTGAAAGTCAATCTTGGTGACTGCATTTTGCCCCTGTTAATCCATGCAGAACTGGAGAGGCAGCCTTGGGGACCTGCACCACTGGGCTAAACCAAGGGCTGCTTGTGGCCTCTATTACCCCTAGCTCCAGCATTTTTTAGACTTCCTCCTTTTTGCAGGCTTTCACCTTGTGAGATAGCCTGTAGGTCTTATTCTTCACAGGCATACTGTCCACAGTGTCACAATCATGGGTGCACCATGTAGTGAGCCTTGGGTTTGGGAGAAGAGACAGACAAACTGCCCACACATTTGGCAACAGTCCCTCGGTTGCTGACACCCTCCACTGACCCATCCTGCTCCTTGGAAGAAAGGAGGTTGGGGAGAGGTTTACTCTCCTCCTTCACTCCATTATCCATGACCAGGATCATGGTAGCCTGAGACCTCTCAACGTGGGGTTTGAGGCGATTAACGTGTAGAACTCACAATGTCTTCCTGAGGTTCTTGAGGTCCACCAGGTAGGTGACCTCCCCTTGCGCCTCTTCACCTCCTAGGGCCCAGACAAATGGTCTGTACTACCCTGAGCTCTACAGGTTCCTTTATCCACACTTTGTTGCCAGGTTGAAACACAACCACAGTGGACTTATGGTCATACCATAGCTTCATATCTTCTGGCTGGCTTCCAAATTCTCCTTCGCTTTCCTCCAGAAGAGCTTCATCTGGGTGTGGTGGCCAGAATGTAGCTGACCACATCCTGAGGGGCTTTTTATGGGACGTTGCTCTCAACCTTCCTTGGCCAGGCTGAGATGCTCTCTGACATGGTGCCCATACAGAAGTTTGAAGGGGCTTCTGTGGTACCTCCCTGTAAGCTAACAACAAGCATGGCAAGAGGAAATCTTACTTCTGCTTCAAGGGTTCTGACAGGCCTATGATCATGCTTTTAAGGGTCTGTTGAATCTCTCAAAAAGCCCATTGGTTTGGGGATGATAAGGTGTGGAGAACTTGTAGGTTACCCCACATGCAGCCCACATCGACTTCATGTATGCAGACATGAAGTTGGTCCCCAGATCAAATGCTACTTTCTTAGGGAATCCCACAGGTGTAACTATACCCATCAGTGCCCTGGCTATTAAAGGTGTAGTCATTGTCCTCAAAGGTCTAGCTTCCGAGTACCGGGTGGCTTGGTCTACCAAGACCAGGATGAACCTATTGCCCAGGGCTGACTTGGGGTCCAGAGGCCCAACAATTCCCGATGCCCATCTTTTCATAGGGGGTGCCAGAGACTAAAAGGGGAACCAGTGGAGCTTTGTGCTTGTGGATGGACTCAGAGCTACCCTCAAGGAACCCAAGGCCCCCCTTCAAAGGGAACCAGAGGTCATCAGATGTCACCTGACGGTACTCACACTTGCTCCTGTGTCTCCAAGAGCCTCCACCACTTGCCCATTGATGGACACCCACTGCCTGTACTACTTGGTATTGCTAGGCATATGGGCTCTTGGCACCATCTCTCCGTCACCTAGGGACATTAGGGTAAGCTCTGCACTACCCTCATACTAACTGGGACAACCTGCTCCCCAAGCGCTACACAAGCAAGCCTCAGTGTGTACCCACCAGGGGGAGGCTCTGCCCTCTTGGGACACTTGGCATCATCCTTGCAGTGCTCAACCTGATGGCACAAATAGCACTTTAGGACCTGTGATCAGGGAAATTATTGTTCATCTGTTCAGGTGGGGGTTGGGAATCCTGCCCATGAAACTATTTTGGGGATCTTGTTTTTATTTTTATCTCCCCCCTCTGTTTTTTGGTGGGGACCCTGCCCACCCTTGTGGTAATCCTCCCCAAATACGTTTTTGTGTACCCTGGTGCTGAGGCAGCAGTCCACCTCCTTAGCAAGCTCCCTGGGGTCAGTGAGCTTACTATCAACCAGGTGTTGGCGCAGCTGTGCAAAACAAAGTCTGAACATGTGCTCTCTAGCCATTAAATTGTACAGCTCTTGGTAATACTTGACTTCACGGCCCTTCACCCAACCATCAAGTGCCTTGCAAAAGGAGTCAACACGATCCACCCAGGACTGATGGGGCAGCTTCTGGCGGTCACTAAACTTCTGCTTGTATTTTTCTGGGGTGAGGCCATACTTTCTGATAAGGTTGTCCATCATGGGGCGTCACCCTTTCCTAGGTCCATCAAGGCATCCTTTCCCTCATTTGGTATGTGCCTACAATCCACCTCAGGGACCTTGTGCATCTCCAGATTAAGCTAATAGGCTTCACACCACTTGTAGATGCCATCTCCCACAGCAAGGTTAGGCACCACATCCTTTGAGAAGTGGAACCTCTTGCCTCCATAGGGTACTGGGGGTATGCTGGTACCATTATTGCTGAACTCTTGATGCTTAGCTCTGAGGTTCTGCTCTCTGAGACTTAGCTCATATCCCAATCTCCTCTCTTCCATGGCCAGTTTCCTTCCCTCAAAGGCTACCTCATTCTCCATTTTGAGCATGCCAATCTCCAGCTGAAATTCCCTCTCTGCCTTCGGGTCCTCAAGCTCCTTGGAGAATAGACCTTGTGAAGACATACTGCTCCCAACTCAGAGAGGAAGTTCCAAGACAGGGGCTGAGTCATCCCCCTCCTGAGGGCTGTATTTCAGCACCTGCACCCACGTCCCCCTCCAGCTCCTCCACATCATTCTCCCCCCTATGTGCTGTAACCAGTGACTAGTGGACTTCCACCCAGGCCCTCAGCACCTTATGGCACTTCAGCTTTCTGTTGTTGCTCTTGGCTAGAAGTCCCCTCTCCTTGCATATTTTCTTGAGCTCAGCCACAGTGTAGGTATCCAGGTTGACAAGCTCAAATTTCACTTTTGCAGTGTGACTCCAGGCACAACAGACAAGTAAGATGAGGGTGAATTTGGAAAAGGTAAAATAGCCATTTAAGGAAAATGGAAAAAAACCTCAAAATGGTCTCAGATTACCTATCTGTGATTTTAGTATAACCCAAAATTACTGTATGGCACTGCACAAACACAAGTCGTAATCCTCACTACTGAACACCAAAGTACGGAATTATGTTCCTGGGTGTGGGAGGAGAAACCCTATTCAAGCAACAACCACAATACCTGTCATAGTGAAGTCACAAGCAAACACCAAATTAACCTATATTCAACCTTGTGGTATCTTTGCACAAAAGCAATCAGGCTTCACTTAGAGACAATGGCCCTCATTACAACATTGGCGGTAAAAGCCGCTTACCGCCGTGCAGAAGACCACCAATACACCACCGCGGAAATCCACCACAGCTATTACGACCCACATATCGGAATCCGCCGAAATTCAGACAACCACACAAGTCCGCCACACCAAAGGTCAGTGATAAACTGGCGATAACAAAACCTCCACCGTCACGCCAACAGAAACACGCCCATGCTATCACGACCCACGAATCCACGTGGCGGTCTTTCAACCGCGGTATTCCATTGGCGGTACACACCGCCGCGCTCAAAATACACACACATCTCCAAAACACCGCCACATTGGACAATTCGAATTACACACACCTGATACACATACAGACACCACTCCCACACACCCAACACAATATAAAACACACACCCACATCACCCACAAACCCCTACGACCCAAAATATTGACGAAGGCCAGAGAGAGAGCACAGAATAGACAACCCCACCACACAGAGGCACACAACACCATCACCCACACAACATCCACGCACAAAACACCACACGCCACTACACATCACCACACTCATCACCACATACACCACCCCACACATCACCTACACCACCCCATGGCACGGCAAAGACACCCCAGTTTCTCCGAGGAGGAGCTCAGGGTCATGGTGGAGGAAATCGTACGGGTAGAGCCACAGCTATTTGGAGCACAGGTGCAGCACACCTCCATAGCTAGGAAGATGGAGCTATAGTGAAGAATAGTCGACAGGGTCAACGCAGTGGGACAGCACCCAAGAAATCGGGACGACATCAGGAAGAGGTGGAACGACCTACGGGGGATGGTGCATTCCGTGGTCTCAAGACACCACCAGCCGGTTCAGCGGACTGGCGGCGGACCCCCATCTCCTCACCCACAACTAACAACATGGGAGGAGCAGGTCTTGACCATTATGCATACTGAGGGCCTCGGAGGAGTCGGTGGAGGAATGGACACTGGTAAGTCAAATCTTAACTATCATATCCCCCACCCTACCTGCATGCTATCACACACCCCCACCCTCACCCCCTCCCCTATCACTCCAACTCCTCACTAATGTACTAAAAACACAAAACACCCATCCCAACACAAAGCCCTGCATGACACAACAAAGCATGGACACCCCTCACTAAAGCATGCCCATGGCACATACCCATAACACCCCCCCAACCATCATCACACAAGCCCCCACACAGGAATGCTAGCACTGGGGTACCCGCTCACCCACCCATTGCACACCATGACACACACACATGCAATAATCATACTTTTACACCCCTGCAGGGCCACTACCTAACGTCACCAGACAGGAGGGTCCAGGCATCTCTACCCCACCCACAGAAGAGGCCCACAGTGATGACAGCAGCTCTGGCCAACTGGATCCAGATGACCAGCCCGGACCATCGTGGGCCTCGGGACAGTCGGTTCCCCTCACACAGGCACAGCCCAACACAGACCTTCCACCCTCTGGAAACACCAGCACAGCACCCACCCAGCGGGCCCATACCTCCGTACCCAGGACACGTCAATCAGCTGTGTGTCCACCACTACAGGGAACCCAGGATAACCCACCACCCCAACAACAACAGGGACCTGGGGACAGTGGTAGTGGGCACACGGTCCAGGGGACGGAGGCACAGGAACACAGGGGAACTGGGAGGGCTGCCGTGCGACAGGGGGCGGACAGGCCAAGGGAACCCACTCTCCACGAGGCCCTCTCCTCCATCATGGGAGCATACCACCACTCCCAGGAAACGATGGCTACGGTCCTGGCCAAGTTTCAGGAGACCCAGCGCCTGCATGAGGAACAGTATTTGGGCTTCAGGGAGGAACTCAGAACCATCAGCTCCGCCCTGGGCACCATCGTAGGGGTGCTGAAGGACATACAGAACACCATGAGGGATACCGTGGCACTCCAAGGGGCCCCTGACACTAGCTTGGACGATGAACTGCCCACCACCTCGGCCGGCGCTAGTGGACAGGACACCCCGCCACAGGACCACTACACCAGCACCCCACCCCCTGCAGACGGAGAACCATCCCGCAAGCGGTCCCTGAGATCCAGGAACAGGACAGAGCACGATGGCAAGAACCCCGCCAAGAAATGAGACCACCCTGATTGTCATCCCACTGTCCCACTTTGTAACCCTGTCCATATTGGAACTGCCCCAGCTCCACTTCCTATGCCCATATGGGCAGTGCACCTGTGAGAGTAATAGACTGGACTCTGCCATGGACATTCCTCCACCATCACCCCTCACCATTTTACCACCCCCTCCAATATTTAGCACTTCAATAAACACCCTTGAACCACAAAGCAATCTGGAGTCAGTCTGTGATTTAGAAAATGTGTATTAGCAATTACAGTGACAAAATCCGTTCTCAATAGTAATGTCAACATACCTATGTCACACATCACAAGTCCATGAAGGATGCAAGCAGATGACACACGTTGGTAACCACACCTGTGAAACCGTCAGGGAAATGTACAACTCAGTTACCAAATACTGGTTGAAATTGACAGACAGGATAGAGGTAGAAGTGTGAAAGTACTTGTAGTAGTCAAGAAAGTGTTCTCACCTATGTGTCACTGGAAATATTGCTGTATGACTGAGTCCCTGTTGTCAATGTCTTCTTCCTCTGCTTCCTCCTCATCACTGTCCACAGGCTCCACAGCTGCCACAACACCGTCATCTGGACCATCCTCCTGCAGAAAAGGCACCTGGCGTCGCAAAGCAAGATTGTGAAGCATACAGCAGGCGATGATGATCTGGCAAACCTTCCTTGGTGAGTAGAATAGGGAACCACCTGTCATATGGAGGCACCTGAACCTGGCCTTCAGGAGGCCGAATGTGCGTTCGATCACCCTCCTAGTCTGCCCATGGGCCTCATTGTAGCATTCCTCTGCCCTGGTCCTGGGATTCCTCACTGGGGTCAGTACCCATGACAGGTTGGGGTAACCAGAGTCCCCTAATAGCCACACCTGGTGCCTCTGGAGTTGACCCATTACATAAGGGATGCTGCTATTCCGCATGATGTAGGCGTCATGCACATAGCCAGGAAACATAGCACTTACCTGGTAGATGTACTGGTCTGACAAACATACCATCTGTACATTCATCGAATGATAACTCTTCCGGTTCCTGTACACTGGTTCACTTGTGTGGGGGGGGACCAGAGCCATGTGGGTCCCATCAATGGCACCTATGATGTTGGGGATATGTCCAAGGGCATAGAAGTCACCTTTAACTGTAGCCAAATCCTCCACCTGAGGGAAAACGATGTAGCTCCTCATGTGTTTCAGCAGGGCAGACAACACTCTGGACAACACGTTGCAAAACATAGGCTGGGACATCCCTGATGCCATGGCCACTGTTATTTGAAAGGACCCACTTGCAAGGAAATGGAGCACTGATAGCACCTGCACTTGAGGGGGGATTCCTGTGGGATGGCGGATTGCTGACATCAGGTCTGGCACCAACTGGGTACACAGTTCCTGGATTGTGGCACGGTCAAACCTGTAGGTGATGATTAAATGTCGCTCCTCCATTGTCAACAGGTCCACCAGTGGTCGGTACACCGGAGTATTCCACCATCTTCTCACATGTCCCAGCTGACGGTGCCTAGGAAGGACAAAAGCGACCACAGAGTCAAGCAACTCAGAGGTATGTACCCACAGCTACACACAACACGAAACATAATCCAAAAAGTTGTCTGTAGGAGTGTTGAGTCCAGGCCTAGGTATGTGTGACGCATTTGAAAATGAAGCCATGTGGGCCCCTGAAATGGCGGCTACCTGACCTCTAAAGTGGGACAATGGGATGTGAGGTAACTGCGCTGGTGTTGTACACCGTCGTGGTAGGCGGTCGAAGACCGCGGCGCAATGCTGCATTGGTTAACATTGGACCCTATGGGTCCCAGGAGCCAATGAGGAAGTGCTCCGGCGGTGATGATACGCACCGCCGCGGACGTGACCGCCATTTTCGATCTGTTGAATCACTCGATACCTGATCTTCGACTGGAGAGGACCTATACTGCAAGTGCTGCTGTGACCTCGGTCTGGAAGAGACAATGGCACGTGCGTCTGGGGAAAGGGCCCCTGCCTTCACTGCACAGGAGTTGGAGAAGCTCGTGGACGGGGTCCTCCCCCAGTACACGCTACTCTACGGTCCTCCAGACCAACAGGTGAGTACACAGGGTGCAAGTTGTATGGGCTATGCCTGGGTGGAGAGGGCTGGTCGTAATAAGGAAGGGGGCAGAGTTCTGTGAGCATGAAGGACTGTGAATGCATGTGCCACATGGCAAGGGCAGGGATGTGGGCCACTCATTTCGACGGTGCAGTTGGTAATGACTTCTCTTCTTCCCCTGTCCATGTCATGTAGGTCAGCGCCCACCACAAGAAGGATATTTGGTGTGCCATCGCCAAGGACGTCCGGACCCTGGGGGTCCACCAGAGACGGAGCACCCACTGCCGTAAAAGATGGGAGGACATTCGCCGCTGGAGCAAGAAGACGGCGGAGGCTCAGCTGGGGATGGCCTCCCAACGTGGGAGGGGTGCCCGTCGCACCATGACCCCCCTGATGTTCTGGATCCTGGCGGTGGCCTACCCTGAGTTGGATGGGCGCTTGAGGGCATCACAGCAGACACAAGGGGGTGAGTACACTCTCATTCAGCTGACTTGGCGCGCAGTGGAGGGGTCTGGGTGGGGGAGGAGGGCTGTTTGTTTTCCTAGGCCAGGGCGAGTTCCGTAGGCTTGGCCCCTCTGTAATGCAGGCCCTGTGCCACTCCACCCCACCTCTGTAGAGTGCCAAGTGCAGGTATACATGCCCCTGTGTCATCTATGTTTGCAGATGTCCACCATAGCCATGTAGGCTATATCCCAGGAACTGCATTTGTAGAGCCCAACAGCGCGTCGTAGTGCAGGGGGCTGCTGTGTCTGTATTGTCCGCCAACGGTAGCGGTAAGACATGCACTCAACCTATCTTTCTTCTGTCATCCCCCCCACCTTTTTGTGCTCTCCCTGTTCTTTTGTGCATCAGCATCATCAGGCGGAGGTACAGTGGCACCGGAGCACGAGGAGGCTGCAGCCCACATGGCCATGGAGGGCCACACCACGGACTCCGAATACACCAGTGGGACAGAGGGCGAGGGGAGCTTCACGGCGGTCACCGGATCAGCAACCAGCGACACCGACTCGTCCTCCGATGGGAGCTCCCTTGTGGTGGTGGAAAAATCTGTGCCCCCCACTTCTACAGGTACAGCTGCCACCCCCCCTACCAGCACCGCCCTCCCAGCAGCCGCTCAGCGTGTGCTCCGTGCCCACTCACCCAGGAGGGTGGGTATCACCTTCGCCCCAGGCACCTCAGCCCCTGCCCCTGTCACCTCTGCTGCCCTCAGTGAGGAGGCCATTGACCTCCTCAGGTCACTCACTGTTCACTGCCATTGTGAATGCCATCCAGGGTGTAGAAAGGCAGTTGCAACACACTAATGCATTCCTGGAGGGCATTCATTCTGGTCAGGCTGCCCATCATCGAACCCTGCAATCTCTGGCCTCAGCACTGATGGCAGCCATTGTCCCTGTGTCTAGCCTCCCCCCTCAAACTTCCTCCACCCAGACCCAATCCCCTGTACCTCTGCCTATCCCAAGCACACCATCAGACCAGCCTGCACACACGTCAACACACAAGGGAAGTTCAGGCAAACATAGGCACCACACATCCCACAGGCACTCACACAAGCATCACCCACATACAGACACACCAACATCCACTGCCTCCACTGTGTCCCCCTCCTCGTCGTCTCCCTCCTCCCTCCCAGTGTCGTCTACACTCTCACCTGCATGCACTACCACTACAGTCACTAGGACTCGCACCAGCACACCCCGCTCACATGCACTCACCACCCCCACTACCATTTACACGCCTCTGTGTCCTCTCCCAGTTTGTCTGTGACGCCCCCTCCCAAAGTACACAAACGCGGGCACACAAACACCCAACATCCATCCACCTCACGACAGCCTCCAGAACATGCACCTGCACCCAAATCATCCAAAGTTACACCTCCTACAACCACCTCCTCTTCCTCCACTCCCAGACCCCTTCCAGCTACCCATCCCAGTGTTCGTCAGAAACTTTTCCTGAGCAACGTTGACCTCTTTCCCACCCACCCCCCTCCGATTCATAGGTCCCGTACTAGCACCTCAGCCAAAAAATCTCCGGTACCAGTGGTGACTGTTAGAGGTATGTGGAGTGCACCGGGCACCACGGCAGCCAGTGTGACACAGAGCCAAAGCACAGCCAGTCCCCTACCTGAGAAGCACCAGAAGTTGGACAGTGCCCGACGGGATAGGGGGAAGACTCCAGCCGGCAAAGCTGCTCACAAGGGTCCCGGGGGAGTGTCGACTCAGCTGTGACTCCTCCCAAGGTGGGGAAGGGGCAGAAGAAAGCGTCAAAGTCTGGGATGAGCAGCACGGCGGAGAAGGCCGCCATCATCCCTGCTGCCCAGGAGGCCTCCGCCAGCCCCATCGTCAGTGGTCAGGAGACCACCGCCAGAGTCAGTGCCCAGGAGGGCAGTCCCATCGTCAGTGGTCAGGAGACCACCACCAGAGTCAGTGCCCAGGAGGGCCCAGGCAGCCACAGCCCCGCTGGGCAATGAGGGACCGCCATGGCAAACACCGCTGCACAGGTCAGAGACAGCAAAGTCAAGCACCGCTGAACAGGGCATGCACCGCTGAACAGGGCAAAGACGGCTTAACGGGGCAAAGACCGCCATGGCAAGCACCGCTGAATAAGGCAAGCACCGCTGAACAGGGCAAAGAGCGCCATGGCAAGCACCGCTGAACAGGGCAAAGACCGCCATGGCAAGCACCACTGAACAGGGCAAGCACCGCTGAACAGGGCAAAGACCGCCATGGCAAGCACCGCTGAACAGGGCAAGCACCGCCAACTCAAGCACCGCTAGCCCTTGTGCGGCAGGGGCAGTGACGGAACTGGGACCGTCACGGGGACAGTGATGCACTCTGGGCACCAGTCCCCCTCCAGAACCAGTGGAGCACAGCATCCACTCTGTCTGTCCTTAACAGGATGAAGCACTCTGGGCACCAGTCCACCTCCAGAACCAGTGGAGACATGCATCCACTCCGTCTGTCCTTAACAGAATGAAGCACTCTGGCCACCAGTCCCCCTCCAGAACCAGTGGAGCCTGTTATCGACTTGAGAAACTGTGGCTTTGCACTCCCCAGGATGGTACAGTGGGCAAACCACCCACTGAACAGACTTGAGAGACTGTGGCTTTGCACTCCCCAGGATAAAGCAGTGGGCGAACCACCCACTGAACAGACTTGAGAGACTGTGGCTTTACACTCTCCAGGATGGTACAGTGGGCAAACCACCCACTGAACAGACTTGAGAGACTGTGGCTTTGCACTCCCCAGGATAAAGCAGTGGGCAAACCACCCACTGAACAGACTTGAGAGACTGTGGCTTTGCACTCCCCAGGATAAAGCAGTGGCCAAACCACCCACTGAACAGACTTGAGAGACTGTGGCTTTACACTCCCCAGGATAAAGCAGTGGGCAAACCACCCACTGAACAGACTTGAGAGACTGTGGCTTTGCACTCCCCAGGATGGTACAGTGGGCAAACCACCCACTGAACAGACTTGAGAGACTGTGGCTTTGCACTCCCCAGGATACATCAATGGGCATGGAGCCCCCTCGTGGATCTGGCGTGGTGCTGTCATCCGGCTGAGGTGCCCCCCTACCCTTCCCCCTGAGGTGCCTGTTGTATTTCTATCTGATGCCCCAGCAGTGTTCTCTCCGTTTTGCTCAGGTATCTAGTGTGGGCCTCGCCCATGCATTTTGGGGCCAGTGGTCCACGGACATTGAATGGTGCATACCTGCACTACTAATCGTGATGTATATTTTGTTGAATGTGTAGATATGTCTGTATATATTAGCTTACTGTATTTTTATACATTACAATGGTTGCACTCATTTCCTTTTGTCTTTGCATTCCTCCGGGGGGGTTGGGGGTTGTTACTGTGTTGTTTGGATATGCATTTGTGTGTCTGTTGTAGTGGGTGAGGGTCGGGGTGGGGGTGGGGGTGTTGCGTGTGTGTGTCCCTGACTTTAGCCTCCCACCTCCCCTATGTCATAGGTGCAGTACTCACTGTTGTCTTCGGCGCCGGTGTTGATGGTCATCGTATAGGAGCAGGAAGACTATCGCAGGGAGTATTTGGAGTTCCGGCTCCATGGTGCCCTCCTTCCTCGTGGAGTGTTTGAGGTGAGCCTTTTCCCTTTGAAATGGCTGTTTCCGCCGTGTTTTTATCCACGGTGAATCCGCCCCGGAAAAGGTGGCGGATTGGTAGGTTGTGATACTGTGGGTGGTACTTTGTCTCCCGCCTGTCTGTTGGCGGTGACCGCCGCGCTGCTTGTCTGTACCACCGTGGCGGTCGGAGTGTTAAAGTGGCTGTCTTTGTTGGCGGTTTCCGCCACGGTCATAATTCCCTTTTTTTTTTTCGCCCGGCCTGTTTGCGGTCTTACCGCCACTTTAACACCGTCCGCCAGGGTTGTAATGACCCCCAATGTGTTAAGTATTAATGCATTACTTCAAACAGTAAGAAAGTGACAACACAACACAAGAAAAACATCACACCAATTTACAATAGAGTAAAATTTAATAAATAATTTAGGACCAAAAGGATAAAACTCCAATAGGTAGAACCGGAGATATGCAGTTTTAAAGATTTAGGTAAGTATAGTGCCAAAAAGTACGAAGCTCCACCCGTGGTTGTCTGGTTATGCGAGACCGGATGAAAGTCACAAGTTGATGCCAACTGCGAATGAGTGCAGACCAGATACAGGGACCTGGTTAGTCCCACTGAAAGAGTTACTTTCTACAGTCTGGTGGAGCGTGCAGCGAGGATCAAGGAGAGCATTGCGGATTGTCGTTGCTGTGGCATGAAGAGCAGGCCAGGCGTTGTGGGCGGTCATCATTGTCTTGCATAAATCATGTCAGGTACTGTGGATGCTGTTGCTAGAGATTCACGTTGCCCGCCACTGGTGCCTGCAAATGCTGTAGCGCAAAGTACAGATCTTGTGTTGCTCGTCATTGCTGGTGGTTGCTGTAGCGCAGAATCAGGTTCACCAGACAGCATGTTGGCAGTTGGCGTGGACTGCAAGATCTTGGCACAAATAGGCCTATTTGTGGTCCGAAGATCCCAGAACTTCAGGGTTTCTCCTTTTCTTGGAGAAGGAGCTCAACTCATGCCCCACCAAAGGTCCAGGACCTGAGGGGCATCTCTTGGGGATCAGCAGGGTTGAAGCAGAAGCCAGCCTGGCACAAGCCGATCCAGCTGCAGGTACAGGCAATGGGTCAGCTGGGCAAATACAGGGGGCTTTGGAGCTTGTAATGTTCCTGTAGCTCAGAACAGGAGGTCAGGCAGCTGAGCCTTGGAGTCATTTCATCCTGGAATGAAGAGTGAGGGTCCAGTCTTTCTACTCCTCAGCAGGGAGAGCAGAAGGGCATCAGAGCAGCAGTCCTTCTGGAAGCAGAGCAGCAAAGCAGCCCTTCTTCTGTAATATCCACAGGTTCAGAGGTGTATTGAAGAGTTAGGTCTAAGGGATGCCAGCTTTAAAGTAGGAGACATTTCTAAAGGGTTCCTTGCCCTGAAGTGCTTGGAATTTCCTGCCTGTCTGCCCTGGCCCAAGCATGTCTGGGGACACAAAATACTCGTGCCATTTTTTTGTGTGTGCTCAGGCAGAACCTTTGTGATGTGCAAGTGTGATAGGTGACAGCTCCATCCCTTCTCAAGTCAGAAATGGCCCATCCTGCCAATACCATTCCCCCTTTGTCTCACTGTCTGGGAGTAATACATAAAGACCAACTGCCAGCTACATTTAGTCAGTTGACCCAGGATGCAAGCTGCAGGCACCAAATCGTTGGGACAAGAAAATGTCAACTTTCTAAATGGGGCTTTTTCGGAATTGAGGCTCAAAATCCAACTTTATTTTTAAAGATGGTTTTAAATTACAATTCTTTAGACACTCAACATTCCTATTTGCTCCTAATTGAAAGTTATCACATATTAAATGTAATAAGGAAACACACACAATATTATCCAATAGGAGAGGATGACCTTGCAGTAGTGAAAAATGAGTTTTCCACTACAGGACATGTAAAAACTAAACATGCATCTCCATCCTTTTAAATACACTGCAACCTGTCCTCTACAGTGTGTAGCACCTACCCTAGGGGTGACATATGTATTAAGAAGGAAAGTTTAAGCCTGGCAAAAGGTTGTTTTTGCTAAGTGGAAATGGCAGTTTAAAACTGCACACAGGCTACAATGGCAGGCCTGAGATATGTGTAAAAGGCTACGAAAGCAGGTAGCACAGTGAGTACTGTAGGCCCACTAGTAGCAATTAATTTACAGGACCTGGTTACATGTAGTACCACTTTACTAAGGACTGATATGTAAATTAAATGTGCCAATTTGGGGAAAAGCCAATATTATGTTTAGAGGAGAGAGCACAATAATTTTCGCACTGGTTAGCAGTGATAAAGTGTGCAGAGTTCTGAGGCCAGCAAAAATGAAGTTAGCAAAAAGATGAGCATTGAAGGCAAAATGTTGGGGGAAAACCACACCAAGGATGTCACGTCAACAGAGGGCAAACATACATCATGGCGTAAACTTTGTGCTATGAGAGTTAAAACAGAATAGAAGAAATGGAAGGAAAGACTATTCAGACCTGACCTTACCATGTGGGTCACAGTTGTCCTTATATTTTGACGAAAGGGTGAGTTTATAGTTTCTTGTGAAAGACTCTGTGACTGAGAATTGCTCTGAGGCACTTAGTAGCTGCTTCTGAGCCTAAAAGGCTTGACTTCATTGAACCAGCTTATTAGAAATCGGTTCTCTAATTGGCAGAGGTCTACACACTTGTCCAAGTAGGGACCACTATCCTAATCAGGGTAAGTCACAACACAAACCAAATTATCCTGTGCTCACCCTCTTGTAGCTTGGCACAGAGAAGGCAGGCTTAACTTAAAAGACAATATTTAAAGTATTTGTGCAATAAATCATACAGTAACACAGTGAAAACACCAAAAAAGTACTCCAAACCAATTTAGCTAAATAGATACTATTTATCTGAATAACATAGGATCAAAATTACAAAAATCCAATATGCGCAAGTAGAGATATGACGTTTTAAAGTTTCAAATGAGTCTCTAACCTTAAGAATTTGTGGTTGTATCCTTGTAACACACAGTATCAGGGATGCGTCAAAAATAAAAATGCACGGGCCGCAGAAGAGGAGATGCGTTGAAAAATAAGGTGCTGCATCTGATTTTACGGCATGGTACAGACAATGCATCATTTTTTTCCACGCTGCAAGGTGATGCATTGATTTCCAGGAGCGCAGCCTTGGTTTCTCACTGCTATCCAGGGATGTTTTGAATCCCAGGGACGATGCGTTGAAAATTCTTGACGTGCTGTTAGAAGGAGCAGGCGCTGCGTCGATCCGGTCGGGGATGCAGTGAATTTTCAGCTGGGAGGCAGGTGCTGCATCGATTTGTGGAGAATTTTGGTCAATTTACGATGCACAGGTATTTTCTTCTTTTTGGTGAAGTCTTTGTGGCCCTGAGACTGCGGAACAGTAGGCAAGCTCAATTCAAGCCTTTGATAGAACTTGTTGGGAAGGCAGAGTCCTTCCAGCAGAGTCAGAGACCAGCAGGCAGCAGGGCAACAAGCAGGGCAGCAGTCCTTCTCAGCAAAACAGTCCAGATGAGTCCTTTGGGCAGCCAGTCAGTCCCTCTAACAGATTCCATGTGTAGATCCAGAAATGCCTGATTTGGTGGGGTCAGAAACCCAGTATATATACCCAAAAATGTATTTGAAGTGGGGGAAACTTCAAAGAGTGGTTTTGAAGTGCACAAGTTCCCTTTTCAGCCTAGTCCTGTCTGCCAGGATTCATATGGGGGGTTATCAGTCCTTTGTGTGAGGGCAGGCCACTGGCCTGTGTTCATGGCTGTCTGGGTAGAATGTATAAGGGAAGCTGTTAACCAACAATGACCAGACGTGGATTGGAGACAGGCTGTAAGGCACAGATGGCAGTAAGTGCAGTGAAAGGCCCACTTTTGAAAAGTGGCATTCCTAAAATAGTAATATTAAATCCAACTTCGCCAGTAAGCAGGGTTTTCTTTTACCATTCTGGCCATACTAAACGTGACCGGGCTACACCTTTCAGATCAGAATCTACCACTTAAAAGTATGTAAGGGTAGTTCTAATGCTGGCCTATGAGAGGCCTCACTGTAGTGGAAAACGAATTTGAGAGTTTCCCCTACCAGGACATGTAAAACACAGAAGTACATGTCCTGCCTTTCCCTATGGGTTATCTAGGGCCTACCTCAGGGTTGACTTATATGTAGAAAAGGGGGGGTTTAAGGCTTGGCAAGTAGCTTTAAATGCCAAGTCAAAGTGGCAGTAAAACTGCACACACAGGACTTGCCATGGCAGGCCTGAGACATGGTTAAGCGGCTACTTATATGGGTGGCACAACCATTGCTGGAGGCCTACCATTAGCATTTAATTTACGGGCCATGTGCACCTCTAGTGCACTTTACTAGTGTCTTAAAAGTAAATTAATTATGCTAATTGGGAAGGAACCAATGTTACTGTGTTTAGGGGAGAGAGCAAATGCACTTTAGCACTGGTCAGCAGTGGTAAAGTGTGTAGAGACCAAAAACCAGCAAAAACAGAGGTAGGCATAAAAATGGAGGAAGGCAGGCAAAAGGTTGGGGAATGACCACCCTAATTACACCAAGAACAGCAATGCAGAGCTTCCTTTTTATCGTGGTGTATTTTATGAGTCTCCACCTCACTGGATTAGACTAGTCCTTGCATTTTATTGCAGATGTTTGGACTCTGTCCTCCCCAAGAAGAAGATGAACAAAGTAAGGTGTGTGATTCTGGTATCCTGCTGGCAAACGGCCCTTTCCCAGCAGCTCCCAGGAACGCAATGCAATGACAGGGGTCAGAGCGGTGCATGAGGGAGGACAAACAGGATATTGTGTAAGGTAAAATAGATAATCTAGCAACATATACTTCCCGCACCTCTTACCCTCCATCCATCGTTTGTGAACATTTGTTGCAAAAATATTTGCATTTTCTGTCAGCCTTTGTGTAAATTGATGCTACCACAGCATGTAGAACTTGGGTTATCGCCAAACTGGCGTACTCACAGCCTAGACATAGGCCCTCATTCCAACCCTGGCGGTCTCTGACCGCCAGGGCGGAGGGCAGCGGAAGCACCGCCAACAGGCTGGCGGTGCTTCCAGGGCTATTCTGACCGCGGCGGTAAAGCCGCGGTCAGAAAAGGGGAACTGGCGGTTTCCCGCCGGTTTTCCCCTTGCCCAGGGAATCCTCCATGGCGGCGCTGCTTGCAGCGCCGCAATGGGGATTCCAACCCCCTTCCCGCCAGCCTGTTTCTGGTGGTTTTCACCGCCAGAACCAGAATAGCGGGAACGGGTGTCGTGGGGCCCTGGGGGCCCCTGCACTGCCCATGCCACTGGCATGGGCAGTGCAGGGGCCCCCTAACAGCGCCCCATGAAGATTTTCACTGTCTGCTTTGCAGACAGTGAAAATCGCGACGGGTGCCACTGTACCCGTCGCACCCCTGCAACTCCGCCGGCTCCATTCGGAACCGGCTTCCTTGTTGCAGGGTCTTTCCCGCTGGGCCGGCGGGCGGCCTTTTGGCGGTCGCCCGCCGGCCCAGCGGGAAAGCCAGAATGGCATCCGCGGTCTCCTGACCGCGGAGCGGCCATTTGGCGGTGACCGTATGGCGGGCGGCGACCGCCGCCCGCCGCGGTCTGAATGACCGCCATAATGAGGTGTCCTGTACCTGGCTGCCATCAGCCTTTCTAAAGTAGTAATTAGGGGCAGACAACAAAAGAGGCTTTACCTAAAAATGTCCACTACCAGAAGTGTGGTCCCACTTTTTACCCCTACAAGCTACCAAACGCCAGTGTTCGAGAAGAACTAATCAGCAGGCCTTTGTTAACAAAGTTTTCAAAGAATTTCTAATGTTAGCCCTGTCTCGATCTGCCTCACTTCTGTGTCTGGATTTCCACCCTGTAGCCACAGGAATGAAGTCAATACACTTCCACTCTGTGGTAACCAGGGGCATTCAAAATGGATCCCACCAGTTTATGCACCTACTTATACACAAACTTATGTGCTAGATTCAAACTACACATGCACAAGCTCTCCATAAACACTAAGGTGCAAGATTCTGGGATTTTTACTTAAAAGCAGATCATGACATAGAGAGTGGCCGGTGAGCCACACTCTCACTGATAAATATTAAAATGTCTGATCAACTATAGGAAATCACAAAACACAATATGCTGCCTACACCGCTTTATGTGCTAACCCCAGTCCTCTGTCCACTCAGAGGGTATACTTGATGCACCCCACCAGGTCAGATGCTGTGCCTCTCATTTCCATGAAGGCTTCTGCACACATGCAAGACCATTGTAGAAGCCAAAGATGAAAAAAGTATGTCAGGATACCAGACACACATACAGCCAGGCACTTAGTGCGTGGCTACATGCCTGTAAGTTACGCTTGGGACATTCCTATCCCCACAGAAATGAATCCTTTTGGTGGTAGACAGTTCCAACTAATTATAGAGTTTCTCAATTTTTTTTCTACAGTTTTATATCCTTAGACTGAATGCTGTCCAAAAACGCCTCCTCCCACAACATTCTGAAATCCTATATGAAAATCTAACTTTGACTTCAAACTTTCAATTATCCTTTATTTACTCCCATCTTCTGCATGTCCCCTCTCTTCTTGAAGTTCCTACTCTAAATCATATACCAATCAGCCTTAATCTCCTTTGTTGCATTTCTGAAAAGTCCCTTCACCTCATTTCATTGACCACAATCCCCTTCTTTGGAACCATATACATGCAACCTAAAAATACCAAACCTCCTCTAACCTATCTATTCTTCCCACCAACAATTTTCAAGACCTCACATAGCCCCACCAGTAGTCTAATCTACCAAAAGGTTCTGCATTGACATAGTTGATCCTGGAACACATGGTTGCTGCAAATAACATAGCCCAGGAATGCAGATGGAATAACTCTGAGACTTTTCCTAAGAAGGTTGGTTTGGTAGGAGCATGCAGGCAACTATTGTTGATTTGTAACTTAAGAGGCAGGTCCTTGTCAGTTTTGAGGTCTACATTTTTTTTATCACATTGATCAGGTTAGGTGGGGACACCAGACTATATCAGGAGCTTGGGCCACATAATAAAATGTTTGTTTTGTTCATGTTTAATTTTAACATGTTTTACTCATCCAAGTTTGGAATGCAGCTAGGCTGGGCTTATGAAATTGCTGAACCTCTCCAGTGAGAGAGTTGAATTGAAACACAGGCTTAATGTTGTCACTATATGCCATACAGTCCAGGCCAAAGGAACGAACAAGGAGCATCAAGGTTGAACTAGATGTTAAACAAGATAGAGGCAATGAGGAGCCCTGGAGGACTCCATATTTCATCTGAGTATCTTAGAAGATGAAAGATGTCATTGATAGTGAATACATGGCTTTCGAAAAAATAATTAGAACCAACCAAGGGCAGAACTTGAAAGGCCTATTTCTGCCCAACGCTCAGCCTTGAAAGCATGACCAACTGTATCAACTGTATCAAACGTTGCACACAGACCTATCAGATGTTCACTATCCATACTCCACCTTCATTCATTCAAGATGAATATCAGAGCAGTTTTGGTCAAAATAACCACTCAGCATGATAATTCTCCCATGTAGATATATGGACGTAAAACTTGACTCCAACAATGCATTCAGATTAGATTTTTTCAGCAGTTATTCAACTACACTCTTTCCCTTTTTTCAGAACCTCGCCAGTTGCAAAAGAATGGCAATTGCAAGCCTTACTATTTCAGCCATGTCTTGAAATGTTCTGGTGGATCAAATATTATTCATTAATCCAGATATTAGACTTCAGTAATTGGATTGGATTGTCCTCCTGAATGGCAGGGATGAAATCCATGTTTGAAATCTCTTGCATGTTGAGGCAGCCAGCTATAATTGAAAACATATCTTGTCTATTGCTGGGATTTGTTGTGGTCTCCCATGAGATTAAATCATTTTTACTACGTTAATAGGTTATTTGAACCTTGCTAGTAAAATAGGGGGCGATTTATCTTGCAGTTCCTGAGTAGGAATTACTTAACTAACTGAGCAAGATGGTTAGTAAGCTCGCTAATTGAGAAAGATTGTTAGTAAGCTCTCTGACAAGTTTAACCAAGGTGCGTGCGGAGGTATAGGTCTTTGATCAGGGTTCCAAACTAGGAACTTTTTGCTTCACGAATACATTTTTTTATACTTATTCAACTGTGATTTAAACGTCAATGATGCAGTATTGTTATAAGGTCAAGACCAGTTTCTATCCATGTGCCTAATCTTTTTTATTTTAGGTTTTCAGCTTTAAGGTAGGCTCAGAGCAAAGTTGTGAAGCTTGGTGAGGAGGAGCTTTGTCAGTGGTTGTCACTAATGCCTCCTTCAAAGACTCAGATAGACAAGAATTAAAATAAGAAAGAGGTTACAGGGACCTCCAGTGGATTCATATTTACTCAACCTTCTGAGAATTTTTGGAAGGGGTTTAGTAGATCAACCTACTCCAAAATAAAGAGGGGCTAGATTTGATTTGATGTATGTCCTTTTTGTGGGCGGTAATAGCAAAAACATCAAATTCGACCAAACAATGGTCTGTCCATCCCATAGTGGTTGACTATCTAAACTTTGTTAATCCAGGTGATCCAAAAAAGGTCTTTAGTGTTGCCCTCTTGGTGGGTAGGTTGAATACCAATTTGTATTAAGTCTAAATTGGCTCTACTCTCAGTCTCAGACTGGTAAGTTATAGTCAGTGATGATATCAGCAAGTGATTTAGCTTAAGAGGCATCCAGAGGAAAGATGCCCTTTAAACTTCAGCTAAGTGATTGTCAAAGTTAGAAATGAAAAGTATTTCTTGGAAATCATTTAGAACCTTCAGACAGAGGGGAAAACTTTTAATTACTGTCACATTCATTACTACCATGTTTACCAGTGGGTTCATAATCAAGCCCCTTGTTTGTAAACTTTTACAAATCATACGTTTTGTCTGCGTTTGGGATAAAATATTTGGTCAGACATAAGTATTTAATAGTTTGACAATAGAAAACTTGCTAATTATGCTTGTGTACCGATGGTTTGGTGATTTACTTTTATCAAAGACACTAACTAGGTACCCATTGATTTGTCAGTGAAGAAATATTATTTACATGTCCGCTTATACATCATCACAGGGTGTGTGTGGAATGAAGCAATTGAGAGAGCATAACCTGGCGGTCCCATTACGCATCTAAACGTGAAATGAAAGAGTGGTTGTCTTTCTACATGATGAAGAATTGTCCTTTAATGTAGTGCATGGTAAAATATACGTGCTAAGTGCACAGACAAAAACAATGTTTTATGTATGCCATGTTTTATGATTGTCTGAAAGAATGTTTATGTTATAATATTTTCGAAATACTATTCTTTATAATCAATATATATATATATTTAGCATAAAAGATGTTTAGATATTCATTTAACCTGAAAAATTTTTTCATGTTTAATTAGTTGGCCGGAGTGAAGGCCCATATATTTTTCTGTGTTTTAATCTTCAAAGTGCAGTCTGCTTTTGAATGTTTTTCTAAATCCTCAGGTGTCAGGATCCAAGACCAAGTTAATACGGAGCTCATAGGTTGAGTTGATAGGAAAAGCCTGGGTGAATGTTTTTGTTTAATTGAAGTTTTTTCATAACATTAACATACCTAACCAATATGTAGTCAATCACCATATGTAATCAGCACCCTGTAAGTTCAGGTCAGTATAATTAGCCAGTACAGATAACAGTTCTCTCATCCACACTCACTACAACAAGACATCTTCATAGGGGGACACAGTTTCTGATGGTGTGGTGGGCTGTGACAACAGGTAAGACATAAGCGGGTTCCATATGTCCTTGGGTCTTGACGTTGACGGCAGTTTATCAGCATAATTTTCTAGTTGCTCTTTGCAATATGACATATCTAGTACTCATTGAGTATATTTTGGTGTTGATTTTTTACCCCAATGTATGGCTATCCTTCGTTTTGCAAACTTGCGGTCTGCAGGCGAAATTTGTTTGACTAGTCTGAATAGACACAGCCATGGTGTACAGTCTGTGGGCCTCATTTACGATGCACTAGTGGCACACTATGCCACTGGAGCACCATTTTGTTTTACGCTCCGGTGGCGCAGTGTGCCAGCCCATATTGACAAGACCACTCAAAGCCATCCAGCATGACTTTTTATTGCCTTGTATAAATGGACCCCTTTCACACATAACACTGAGTGAAAGGGATGTTCCATGGGTGTTGCTTGAGGTGTTCTCACGCAACACCCGTAGAAGCCAAAGGAATCTGACGCATTCCCAGATTTACAACTCTGGAAATGTATCAGATTCCTGTGCCACCTCAGAGATGGCATAAGAATGAAGCAATGGGGAGAAATAGCTTTATTTCTCCCCGTTTTCTCCTCTTTCTATGTGTGCTTAATTTTGCAGCACACATAGAAAGAGGAAAACACCTCTTCTGATTGTTTTTGTCCAGGAAGACGTCCCTTCCTGCACAAAAGCAATCATTCCCACAATGCATGCATCCTTGTACCATTTTGCAAGGGTGCCTGCATTGGTGCTAGGCAGCAATTTGCCCATCAGAGCAGGGGGAGAGAACAGAATTGTGCCATATCTTGTAGATATGATGCATTTCTGCCCTTTCCCGGTGATGCAGGTCGGTTCAGCAAGGCACTTGCTGAGCTGCCTTGCGCCACGGGCCTCGTAAACGAGGGCCTAAGTGTTACATGGTCATAGCTTCTATGTCCACCAACTCTAACCCAGAACCGCTGGAGGTCACACTGCCATGCCAAATGTAGAAAATTGGTATCAGGTGCCCTACAGCAGGTACAGTTTGTTGTGTCATGTAAGCCATACTGTGCTAGTCTAATGGGGGTGTAATACATCTGCTGTAAATACTGAAAATGATTGATACGTAAATTACAGTTGGAAGTGAGTTGTGCTGTTAACATTCAACAGAATTTCCAGTCCACCCTTGTCAGAGGTGTATCCAGAATTGCATTCCATCGAGTCAATGCCTTGTCTACTATGTCTTGTTTGTCTTGTTGAATCATGTCATACAGTCTTTTTGTGAGATTTTTTCACGTGGAGCTTGTCAGTCATAGTTGTAGTGCATTCACCATTGGGGTGCCATTGGAAAAGAGGGGTAGTGTTCTTTCAGTGCAGCATGCAAGCCGTAATATGTAAATATCAGTAGCTGGGAGTGGCTCATTGTGTCTGGGAGATCTGAGATGGGGATAAATGTGCCTGTGTGGTAGGCGTTGCCAAGCGCCTTTGGCCCAGCTTTGTCCAACAAGGCAAGGGCTTCGGTTTCGTATGTAGCCAATATGGCCAGGTGGTATTGCAGGGGAAGGGTCGAAGCATACAAGGAACTCTTCTTGGTGTATATTCCCAACCGTCGCCATGCTGAGGTTGTCTAGTCCGCTTTATTTATTGCCCCTGCATCGTCTGTGTTTGTGTGTGTGGCAGTAGAGATCTCAGTGGAATGGAGTGTACATCATCTGTTTCTATAGTGACATGCACTATGTAGGAGTGTGGTGTTTACAAATAATATGCAAACTGTGCACAGAGATAATTCAGGTATAGGTCTGTTGCATCAAACCAGTACTGCGCGTAAGGGAGAGTCATCATGTCCCAGCTGATCCTAGGTTGTTTTCCAGCCCATGGTTGAGTGATCATGTGCAATCTGAGAATTATTGATGAAATGTTGGAGGAGGACAATGGGGATATTGGTGAAGAGATAGAGGAACCTAGGGAGTATAATCATTTTCATGAAAGCCACTCTATCTGCTAGGCAAAGAGGCATTCTAGACCACCACGTCACTTCTTCTCCTAGTTTTTTAACTGCCCTTCTATAATGCTCACGCACCACCAGCTCTGGGTCCCTGTGCATCCATATACCCAAGTATTTTATTGGGTCCATTGCTCATGCAAGAGGTGACTCCAGCGTTAATGATGTGGTGTCAGGTGTGAGTGGTAAGACAATAGATTTTGCCCAATTGATGGTGAGGCCAGAGTGCTATGCAAACCTCATATACTCTCTAAGGATAGACTCTTTGCAATCTTGGAATCTTGGGTGTCCTGGACATAAAGCATCATGTCATCGGCATAGAGAGAGATACCGATTGGGTGCAAACAAAACCGCAGGGCTGTATGTGCATATCATTAATGAAGTACGCACATCAGAGGGTCTAGGGCTAGGGTAAGGAGGATAGGGGCAAGGGACATCCCTGGTGGGTAACTCACCTTATTGGCAATATATCAGAGATGTGACCGTTGACACAGACAAGGGCCGCCTGGTCAGTGTATAGTAAGTGTATCCATCGTAAAAATGTTCCTGGAAAGCCCATGAGGCCAAACCAAATCAGATGCTTTGCCGCCCTCATGGATGGATCCAAATAATGGAGATGGGCACATAGAGTAAGTAAGTTTTGTGCTGTGGATCTAGTTGTATAAAGCTGGAATGATCAGGTAGGATTAGATTGGACATGAGAGGGTAAAGTCTATTAGCAATAATCTTTGCTAAAATCTTGGTGTTCATGTTGATCAGGGAGAGCGGATGGGACGACTCGCAGACATCAGGTGGCTTTTCTGGTTCAAGTAGAGTTATTAAGGCCACCCGCAGCGTTGAGGAGAGCAGTGTTATGAGGTATGCTTCCTCATAGACTACGCGGGGGTGCAGGGCCAGCAAGTCAATCAATCAGTATTTGTAAAGCGTGCTAATCACCACAGGGGTATTCAGGCACTGAGAGGGGGTTGGGGGACTTATTTGAACATCCAGGTCTTAAGGCCGCTCCTGAATTTGGTGAGGGAGGAGGAGGTACAGAGGTGGATGGGGTGGTCGTTCGAGTGTTTAGCAGTGAGATGGTAGAAGCCACGTCCTCTGGCTTGAGTGCACTACATTCAGAGGACAGTTGCAAGTGCCCGGGAGGGCAAAGGCAGGTGTCTGGTAGGGAGGTGAAAAGTCAGGCTGTTGTTCAGGTATTCAGGTCCTGTGTTGTGGAGGGCTTTGTAGGCATGCATGAGCAGTTTGAAGTGGCATCTCTTCTTGATGGGGAGCGAGTGCAGGGTGCGGAAGTGGAGGGTGGTGTGGGATCAGCTTGGCAGATCCAGGATGATTCTTGCCGCTGCATTCTGGATTGTTTGAAGGTAGTTGAGAAGGAGGGTGGTGGTTCCGGAGTAGAGGGCATTCCCGTAGTCAAGACGACTGGTGATGAGGGATTTTGTGATTGTTCTTCTGGTGTCTTTTGGGATCCATCGAAAGATTTTGAGGAGCATTCTGAGGGTGTTAAAACAGGTGGAGGCCAATGAGTTAACCTGTTGTCTCATGGAGAGCTTGTTGTCAAGTATGATGCAGAGGTTACGGGCATGGGTGGTGAGCGATGGTGCTGGTCCAAGGGCGGAGGGCCACAAGAAGTCATCCCACAATGAGGGGGGGTCTTCCGAAGAGGAGAACTTTGGTCTTGTCAGTGTGAAGTTTGAGGCAGTTGGTTCTCATTCAGTTGACGACATTGGTCATGGTATTCCCGAAGTTCACTATGGTGGTGCCTGTGTCTTTGGAGAGGGAGAGGGAGAGTATGAGCTGGGTGTCGTCAACGTATGAGATGATGTTGAGATCGTGTCTGCGAAAGATGGGTGCCTTTGGCATCATGTAGATGTTGAAGAGAGTGGGACTCAGTGAGGAGCCTTGGGGTACGCTGCATTAGATGCTCTTGGGGTCGGAGACATAAGGTGGGAGGCAGACCTTCTGGGTGCATCTGGTGATGAAGAGGCTAGTAGCTTGAGTGCGTTGCTGCAGATGTAGATGTGGTGGTCTTTGGATAAGGAGGTGGTGGGAGACTATATCAAAGGCTGCTGACATGTCAAGGATGATCCAGGCTGCTGATTTGCCACAGTCTAAGATGACTCTTACATCATCAGTGACGGCTATAAGGGCGGTTTCTGTGATATGGTTATAGCGGAACCCAGGTTGGGAGGAGTCAAGCAGATGGTTTGATTCCAGGTAGTCCATGAGTTGGAGGTTGATGGCTTTCTCCAGCACCATGTATGCTTTGTAAAACTCTCTGGCCTGGCCTGTGGGATTTTCCATTGGGAAGGGACCAGGTGGCATCTTTAACTTCCTTTATCATGATCAGCTGGGTCAGGTATTCCCACTGACCCCAGGAAAGCCACGCTAGAGCTATGTCATCTAGATACTGGGTGACATCAGCTGGTGGGGAAGAATCCCTTGCAGCAAACAGTGTTGTGTAAAACTCCATAACAGAGGAAAGAATGTCCTGAGTGTCATATCGACTCTCTCCAGAAGAATCTAGAATCTTCACAATGTTGCTGTGCCAGATTTCGGCCGGGTTGGCCACCCTCCCCATACGCCCGTGCCACGCTGCGATGAGAGCTGGGCTCACTTTGGGCAATGTGCAGTGCTTAATTTTGGCCGGCGGTTGCCGTGGGGAGAACCGGCACTTATGTTTGAGGGCCTGCACTTACTTTTCTGCAACAGACATTTACAAGAGTAAAATAGTGAAGATGGTAAGGATGGGAAATATGTCGCAAAGGGAGAAAGCAACAACCTGCAAGAGTCAGCAGAATGGACACCAGTGCTTGCCAGTGCATTTAAGAGAGTTGGGGTAGTATTCTGTGCGAGCCCATTTCATTTCACCGGCCGCATGTTTAAGAGCAGAGCTTTGGGCACGCTTTCATTTACAAGTTAAGCACTGGCCATGTCGTTGTATTGTGTATTGTGCTCACAAATGCACACCAGGGTGTCAGGCAGAGGCACTCACTCATAATCAAATTCTAGTGTTTTAAATGTGTCTTCCAGTTTGTTGAGCTGTGCAGGGATGTCTCGTAGGATACCTGCTTGTGGACTGATGCAAACCCCACATATTGTGACCTGAAAGGCCTCCCGTAGGATGTCTTTGCTGTCCACATGGTCTGCATTATTTGTGAAATAATCCATTATAGTCATGTGCAAACCCTCCCCGCATACCTGATTCTGTAGTGCGTGGCTTTAAATTTCCAAGTGAATGGGGCTGAGTGATATCTAGGGATCGATATTGTCAGCTGCACTGGGGCATGGTCCGAGAGGGTCCTCACGAGATGCTGGACATCAATTGTTCAGGCACATGCACCTCGTGTTGTCAGCCAGTAGTCCAATCGGGACCATGCGTTGTGCACTGAGGAAGTGAATGCCCCCTCCCAGCTATTAGGGTGTTGTAGAAGCCAGATATCCACAAACCCATACACCTCCACACCCTCACACAGCACTTTGGCAGCTCAATGGCCACGTCATTCTGAACAGGTCAAGTTATCGCAGCCTGCATTCAGGTATGTGTTGAAATCCCCCAGTTAATTGCAGAGGGTGATAGGGAGTGTGGTTCGTTCCATAGTTGAGTGAAGAATTTGAGGTTGTCCATGTTTGGGCCGTAGATGTTCACAAATGTTACCAATGTGCTATGTAGGGTACCGTGTAGTATAGCATATCTACCTTGCTCATCGATTTCCATTGAAACAGTGGTGACATGTACCCCACGTTTAATTAGGATAACTACTCCTCTAGAGTATGAGAAGTAAAAGAATGCAAGGTGTACTGCAGCCCAACTAGATCCCATTGTGTGTTTGGTCTGTTTTGTCAAATGCGTTTCGTGGAGGAAAATAATTTGGATTTAATGTCTGTCTAAATATGCCACAACTTTGGTGCATTTCACAGGGCCTATTGAGTCCCAGTACATTCCAAATTAACAAAGACAGTTGGACAGGTGAGTGGGACATCATGATAACAGTAGATGTCTGGTCATATAAGAGTGTGCATTGTACATTAAGTGCATTTTAAGGTGCATACTTGTGGCAAAGAAAACATACATGTTAACTGGATAACAACAGTTTACACCCCCCCCCCCTTCCAATTCAGCAACCCCAACTCACCAAAAACAGTCCCAATCCTAAAGGTAAAGAAAAAAAATTAACAATTGAAACATGCATTTAACACTGGTGTTTTGAACAACAGTAGGGTTTGTAACCATATGGGGTACACCCGCAGTGGGGTAGCCAGGGCCTTGCAGGCCCTCCCAAAGAACGAGGGGAGGGGCTGGGAGACATAGCAGATGTAGAATCCCAGTGAGGATATCCGTGCAAGCAGTTTGGGAATGGTGGAAATGTGGAATCCTAGAGTGTATTAGTGGCAAACAGTAGTTGGACCCCATCCCATTGCCCAGTTCTGCTGCAGAGACAAGAAAGAAACAAAGAGGAGGCATAGCAACAGGACGTGTGGCAGAAATGTAAATCAATCTATGCATATAATAAACCTCTTATAGCTGAGCGGAAGAAGCATAGACAATCCGTAGGCAGTGCAGGATGTCCAGGTCCTACATGATCAGTCATCGTCAGCGTTCATATTTTGGGCATCTGGACAAGGCCTGGAGAGCTTCTTAAAGAAATCTTGTGCAGCTTTAGGCGTGAAGAATATTTGGGTGGTTCAGCTGTGTTCTATTCTGAGGCGGGCAGGGTAGAGCGTTGTGTAGGAGATTTCCACCTTATGAAGTTGCTGTTAAATAGGGTGAAATGCTGTCCTGGATGCCAGCACCATTGCAGTGAAACTGGGATAGAAAGAGATCTTGTTGCCCTGGTGACTAATATTAAATTTGTCTTGCGCCAGTTTAAGAGCTGTGTCACGGTCACGATAATTGAGTAATCTGGCAATTATAAGGTGGGCTGGGGTGCCAGGAATGGGTTGTGATGCCAAGGATCTGTGTGCCCATTCCAGCACCATCACGTCCAAGAAGCTGTCAACCCCAAAGATGTCCCTCAGCGGGGTTTCAATGTATAGTTCCATTTCAACAGTATTGGTGGTTTTGGGACTGCCTGTGATATGGAGGTTATTGCATCTTGATCGCACCTCTACGTCTTCATATTTGGTCTGTATTACTGCCAAGACTTTTTGCATATAGAGGCATATGATCTTCTGTTGTGGAGAGGCGTTGTTCCTTTTCCATGATATGGGCATTGCGTTTATCCAGTTTGACAGTGAGGCCATCCATCCGCAGATTCAGGGTGTCGATTTTCCCATTGATCAACTGGAGGCTCTGTGCCATCGAAGGGGATGGTGAGTCTCAGAGTCCACAGAGCCAGTCTCAGTGGCTCTGGTGTGGTGAATCTCGAAAGTGAGACACGGTTGGGACTTGTCCACCCTTCTCCTCATGTTGAACAGGAACCGCAAACTGCACACCTGAGATCTCCTTAACCGCCACTCTTTCCAGCGACAGACGTGTACCGGCAATTGCAATGCCACTTAGGTATATGGAGTCGAGGAGTCAAGGTGCAGCCCTCTTAGAGGGACAAATGAGGTAGGCAATTGTTTAGTAGTAGGCCCTGCTGTACTCTGTGCGCACTGCGTCTGGCATCCTAACGATGTGGGCCTATCACACCCAGTGCAACGAGGTGATTGCCACAGTTGATTTTCGGGCATGTGCTAGGATTTATGTCACCTCTCGCTGACCAAGGGGGGATCCGGAGGCAGATGGGGCTGCCAGACCACCCCCAAGGCCAAATCAGCACCATCCCCAATGCTCGGGCGACAGGCCCGGAATCACTGAGCAGTCAATATGGGCAGCAGGTTCCTATTGCTCCCTCCCACGCACGCCCATCCAGGAGACCCCCAGCGCAGTGGGGGGGGGTTATGTTGGTGACATCATTCCCCCAGTGTCCACAAGCCCCAAAGGGAACGGGATCACTTCCTGCGTCCACACCCAGCCCGCCGATATTGCAAGGTTTGGTAGGCTGCCCCGGTCATCAGAGCAGCGGTGTGCTGGGGTCAGGTAACAGGTAGCAGAGGGGTTGCACAGCTCATCTCAGATGTCCCAGTCGGCCTCGCCCACCTATGATAGCTTGAACTCCTGAACGCCACCCCAGTACCCACGGGTGCTGGGTGTTCATCGACGCTCCTCAGAAGTAGGATATAGTCGGCAGAATGGACTTGTCACCCCCACCAACAGGCTGCGACCCGCCCAGACACTGCAGCACAACAGGCCGGAGCATAGTGATCAGGCAGGGCACCTCACTCTCTTTCCCCTGGGACTGACCAGTCGAGGCCCACTGGTCAGTGGTTTCACCAGGGGAGCTTTCTTGAATCCATGGTATATTAGCATAATTAGGGATTTAGATTAATGATTATGTGTTTTTCCTAATTTTGTGCATTATCGCTATTGATTTAGTGGTCTCTTAGATGTTAGTTAAGTTTCATATTGTAGGACGTTTCGCTTCACCTTTGTTTAATTTGTACGTTTATACAATGTTTTGAGACTCATATGTAAGTTTGACTTAGAGTCTAAGTAAAGGCCTTTGAACTATGGGTGTCATTATGACCCCGGCGGTGAGTGGTAATGTGGCGACAGTAACACCAACAGGCTGGCGGTACATACTGCCACATTATGAGAATGGTGGATTGGCTGCAGCCAACCCGCCACTTTTCCACTCAGACCGCCATGGCGGTAGCAGCCGCCAGGCCAGAGATATCAATCGCCAGCCCGGCGGCCGCTATAGTACCACCGGCGGCATTTTGAGCCAGCCTATTACCATGATTTTTGTGGTGTTAGCAACACTACGAAAACCATGGCGGTAGGCCCTACCAGTGACACTGGTAGGAGGCTCATCCACCCCCCAAACACTCCCCAGATGCCCCCCACCCTGCCCCTCCATCCACACTCCCTCCCTTTCTGGTCCCCCCCATACATGCACACACCCGCAGACACGCACCATGCATACACCCACTCACTCACACTGGCATACATGCATTCATACACGCATACATCCAGTCATGCTTGCACACATCCGTACACAGATTCACACTGACATGCAGACACACATTCACATTTCCATTCTTACACGCATTCACACACATGCACACACCCACACAAACAACACTACACACAGAGACGCATTCACGCACACTCACACATTCATGCACACAACCCCCCCTCACACACAACACCACCCGTCCCCCTCCCTTGTCGGAAGCCCAATTTACCTTCATCCAGGTGGTCCCCCGTCTGGGAACAGGAAGGGGCGCAGCTACCGCCAGCAGCGTCTGCCAACAGAACACCGCCAGGCTGTGTCACAGGTCACGATACGGCTGGCAGCGGTAGCAGCGCCACCTTACCACCATCCGCCAGTATGGCCATGGCCGGATTTCCCCCCTTCTTCTGGTGGAAGTCCGGCTATGGTCATAATCTGGCGGACGGATGGTAGCCACGGTTACAATCTTTTGGCAGCCATCACCGCGGCGGTAGGCTTTTTTTACCGCCAATGTCATAATGTGGGCCTATATCTGGTCTCTGAGACTGAGGGCCTGATTATGACCTTGGCGGAGGGGATTACTCCGACCCAAACGTGACAGATATCCCGCCCGCCGTTATACAAGTTTCATAGACTATAAAGGAACTTGTAATACGGCGGACGGGATATCCGTCACGTTTGGGATGGAATAATCCCCTTCGCCAAGGTCGTAATCAGTCCCTGAATGTGTGACTATCGAGTAACACCGAAATTAGTTTGAAAAATGTGATGCCTTGTCCCACACTTTGGAACAGAGAAGAAAAATTCGTCGGAATCCAAAACTGAGGATTAGGGCACAGAGCTGGATCACATTCCATTCCATTTGGAAATTCATTTCTGGATGTGAGTGCAGAGCCGCCAGATTGTCCGAATGGTCACTGCCATTCTCACTGTTCATCCAATCGACCATTTCACAGCGCTGCGATAAGACGCAGTAAACACGTCACTTTCCCCCAAACACTCGGACACTGTGCAGACCTGACTCGTCTGGAGTAAACACCGCGTTTATTTGACGGGACCCATGCTGCCTTCATCCCGCGGGAGTTCTAGAAGCCCCGACTTCACACTTCCGCCTCAGTCAGAAAACGATTTCAAAGCGGCTTGAAGCATCCATCTACTTTCTCTCACAGTTGCCAGGATGGACACTTGGAAAGCACAGCGGCGGAAGGCATGCCTTGCATTACTGATGCTTTTTGTTCTGCAGAGCCCCGTTTCTGCGCTTAGCTCTGACAGCCGGCCCTCACCGGACGTCTGCTCGACACAGGCCATTTTACCTGGACCCAAAGGTGAGCAGCACATCTTCTCAGTGCGCAGGCTTTCTGCCTTTCACATAGCTTTTACATTACAGTAGATGTTAAGATGTTTATGAACTCTTCATTTACAAACTTAGCTTTTTTAGAAGCTCTTCCAACTTTATATGCGATTTGAGGCACAATGAAATAAACTAGTTTGCCCAGGGTCACACAATGTCGTGATGAAGACGGCGGGTTCAGAACCATTACTCCTGGAAGCAGTCAGCAATTTAACGACAGAGCCACATCCCGCAAAGCAGTCTCACCCTCTATCATTTTCCCTGCTTTCCTCTCTTGCTGTCTCGATCTCTCTCAGGGTTAATTTAAAATTTACAAGGGTTACAGTAAATGTACATTGTTACTCTTAATTTTTAGTACTCAATGCAAAGCGCATTGAGAATTACCTTTTTCTGAGCCGCGCAGCGCTCTTTAAAAGACATTAAACAAATGACATGTTTTTTAGGTGCCACATACTGCTGCAGATATAAGATACCACAGCCCAAATGCAGTATTTGGGGTCCAAAGACCACCTTTCTATGTTCACTAATAGTAGCAATGTATACATCTGTCTCTGCAACCCCTGGACAGAGCCTGCCCGTGCTCGGATAGCGCCCGAGCGGAAAGAAAGTTGGCGCCCTCGCTGCCTCTGATGAATAAAATGATGCAGCAGCAGGGACATCTTAAGGATTTGGGGGGCCTTGGGCGCGAAACTGTATTTTAGGGGGGCTTTTTGGAACAGCTTTGAATTTATGAACCAATTTCAGCACTTTCAGGCCCTCTTTGGGAAGGTCACTGACAGTCCACAGGTGCACTCATCCAAATTTTAAATCTGTTTACATCTGTTCTTGATGTGTGTTTTCAGCGCTGTAACCCAGCAACAGTTCACTAATATTACTGCAAATAATCTCTGTGAAACCCTCCCATTTCTCAAATGTCATGCTTTGCTCTAAAAAAATATGGATATGAAACATAAAGACATTTCTCTGCAAAATGTCTGTAACAGACTCTCACACATCATCCACACTAAAAATAAATTAAAGGAAAGGGTTTTTAAAAAAATCAGTTTAAGAATTATTCAAGGTCATCAGGGCAAGACTGTGCAGAACAGAGCTGGCTCTATCAGATGGCCCCCTGAAGGCAGGGGTCCTGGGCCAGAGCCTACTTTGCCCATGCCTTAAAACATCTCTGGGCAGCAGGTTGCCCATGATTTGTTCACAGGTCAGTTACTGGGTGATTACATCACAGTAGTTTCTGACCTCCAAACACAAACATCTTGGCACCTCCCTTAACTCGTCTGATTCGCCCACAGTTTACCTTCATCCAATTAGTGCCAAGTTGTTGGTGTGGCTGAGGTATTGTAGTTGTGCTGCGGCAGGGAATGAGAGGAAGAAAAGAGGGGTAGAAATGGGGTTGATGGAATGTAAAAATGATTAAAATCACTTACATCTGGATCATTGGAGCCAAAGGAGAGGAACGCTGCTGTCTTCAGGACTTTAATGCTGACAGCTTTTGTGCTCCTCTGGAAATTGGAGGCCTGGGCCCAGCTTACCCATGCCACAGCAGGTCTTGTCCCTGGGACCCATATGAGCTTCAATCTGAATCTACAGGCCCAGGAGAAATGGTTCTTCCTGTCCTGCTGAACGCTATCATGCTGACTCTTTGTACAAAAAAAAAAGTTCAATTTCTCCTATAGCTGAATCATATGTTTCTTCTGTAGGCTCATAGTTTCGACCAGGCACTCCATTTATATATATAAAATATACTTACTTAAAGGGACTTTAAGCCAGCTCTCTTCACCCATTGGTATGTTATTGTGTCATTCATATTTTGCCTACGTCCGCTACAGCATTCAGCATGGGGCAGTCGGTCAGCCTGTTTCAGCAATTGGCTAACTTCACTTTGATGAACTGCAATTTTCTCTTTCACAAGGAGAGCATCCACTCACAAGGGAGTTCCCGTCAGTGGCAGTGTTTTGTTTTTACTTATTACTTTGTTGTTGACTTTGTGACAACAGGACACTTTCTACCACCTCTTCCAGCACAGGGCATATTCCACATTTATCAGATCCTATCCCCTACTAAGGCTGTTGTAAATTCCTCTAGGAGTGGTCTTTGTTAATCTGACTGCTGCGGTTTGACCGTATACCAGATTGTGTCCATCTGAAACTGTTCTGTATACATTTATCTTCTTTTCAGTATGCATGCAATGAAGTGAATTTATAACTACTCATGTGTGTTATGCTGGTATGAATTTTCATTGAGGACTACGGTTAAACTTGTAAACCAATGCAGTCTGTATGTCCTGCTATTGAACTATTATCTTACTAATTGCAGCTGTGCTGTTTATTTCGATTTGCTAATCTATTGATCTATCTATCTATCTATCTATCTATCTATCTATCTATCTATCTATCTATCTATCTATCTATCTATGTATTAGGGGTGGGTGGAACTCACTGAGTTTCACTTCACGGAATTCCATGGAGTTACATAACACAGAGTTCTGTGAGTGGGCAGAAATCGTGCGTCACACTGCCTGCGCTGATTTTTAGAGCTGGGATCTTGTTATGCGCTGAAAAATCAGTGCGAATGGCACTTGTGAAGCATCAGAGAACGCTGCTGCTCAAATTGGTTTTGCTGACAATTGAATAGATTTTCTACTCGAGCAGCAGCTCTCCCAATGGGAACGTTCTCCACCACCTGCCACCTGCCTATGTTGGGAAAATTTCGCCAGGTGCCCTCCCGAAAATCTCGTTAGGGGACACCAATTCTCGCTCGCATTTGCCAACATACCGTTAGAAAGCCACGCACAAGAAAAAACTCTCCCACGTTGCTGAGAGAGGAATCTCTCTGGAACTCCACATTACATGCATAATGCGGAGTGGCCAAAACATCTTGAACTTCGCCGGCATAGAGGAATTTCTCCTCCACCCCTACTATCAATCTATCTATCTATCTATCTATCTATCTATCTATCTATCTATCTATCTATCTATCTATCTATCTATCTATCTATCTGTGCAAAGCGATTTATTTATCCACCTGTCTATGCAACACTATCTCTTTATACAGCCCTATTGACCTTTGCAAGCCTCTTTATTTATCTTTTCAACCCTTCCTGTCTAATTGTAATAAAGATGTACAATGCTATTGTAGAAAAACATTAGCAAAGGCAATAGGCTGACAGGTCTGGTGTTAACCAAGACATTTTGATTTTGCTAAAATTATGTGTATAACAGTTGTTTTTAGAGGTTTTCAACCAGATTTCATCCATTAGTCTGTTGTTGTGTCATTTACATTTTTTTTCCACCCACACCAGCACGCATCATAGGGCAATGGGTCAGTCCCCTGAAGCCATTCGCCGACTTCACTGTGTGTTATGGCATGCTACCCTTCCGCAAAGAGCACACCTACACACAAAATAGTTCCCTTTAGTACCAGGGACTATTATGATAATGTACGCTTTTTTTTTTAAAGATTAATGAGGGCTGGTCAGCTTTCTCAGCATAAAGTTTTGAACAAACCAGGACAGACCATTTTTGTAGCGTGTGAGCCTGTATATTGTTTAATGAAAACACTAATTACATTTTAAAAAATGCTATGGTTTGAACACCACTTAGCTGTGCCTGATTTGTATATTTTCTAGAAATCATTAGAATTATATCAAGATTGTACTAGTTATGAAACCCACAGACATATATGTGATGGGTTGTCACTTACAAGGATACAAAATCCAATGCTTGATTTGTGATGTGGCTTTGAGGTTCAGGACTATTTCTAGGCCAAGCGAGCAAGTGCTTCGACCTGCTATAATCTATCTGTGGGCTTTTAACCACGCCCATCACTATCACTTGTTCATGAGTTTGCCTTTCAAACATCCTTTGTTTTCATTGGTAAATGCTTTACATTTGTCCCTCCTTGGGGCGTTTTTTTTACCACCTTGGACACCAACCCTGTTACATGGATAATTGCATGTTTGCCGATACGTTTGACTGCAAGCAACCTTCTTTTTCCTTTTGCGTCTCTCCTTCGTGCTCATGGCGGCCACAGCGCTTTGTATCAGCTCGCTTATGTCAACTTTTTACTTTTCATTTTCAATTTATGTGGCAAGAAAAGTCCATTTAGGAATTTCCAATGTTAATAACTCTAACTGGAGCAAACGTGAGACCCATTGTATTGCAAATGCTTGTTATTATTGAACTTCAATCCAGAGAAAGACAGAAAAAAGTAGAAGGAATGAGGAAGAAAAACATAGGAAACAGCAATAACGGGAGATAGAATGGATGAAAAAGAACCAGTAGGAGTAAGATAAAAAACAGAAAGTGCAGTGTCCACCTTCCTCTCTTGCACTCCATTTATCCATATCTGTAGTGAAATATTGCAGATCTACAATTCGGCTGTCATGTTTATCAGAAAAAAAATTGTTACAAAATTTGAAATATCCTTATTGGAAATAACCCTCAAATGTAGAGGATCCTTTTGTGTACAGGTAATTTTGCACTTTTATTGTATATTTTATTGCAAGTACATACCAAACCAGATAGACCAAATGTAGTGATTTACAGTTTTGACCATGCTGATATGCTTTACATTTGCTGCAGGTTTTACACACATTCATAGAATAAGGAGAGAAATGTTCTCAATGTCAGATGTGCATTCACTTGTAACTAACATATTCTGCATTGAATTCACTTTCCTGAATCTTATAGGGGGTTTCCTAGCTATCAAGGAGTCAATGATAGTGTCACCCTCCACAACATGCTTGTGTTTATATCATATCTGGTGAGTTTGAGCATGCTCAATCATGGTGGTGGTTATCAGTCTCACTTTTTCTAATTTAGAGTTTGTATTTTTATTTTTAACACCAAGCAGTAGTTCTTCCCGAATCTTGCAGTCAGTTATCTTGATAGCCTGATTCAAAACTGTCTTTGATTATTCCATATCTTCCAAACATTTGATCATGATTTCCCTTTTCTGTTCAAATTGTTCTTTGGTACTACAGTTGTGTTTTACTCATAATACTTCACTATAGGAGACATTCCACTTTTGGTGCTCATGAAGAAAACTAGGAGAGTGTAATAAGTTGTTGCTTGATGTTGATTATCCTATATAAAGAAGTTATAATCTGACTGTTGACACCAACAAGAGGAGATCCAAAAGCACAACACTTTTTCAGCTCATCTGGCATGTAAAACTCAATATGAGATCATTATTATTCAACATATCCACAAATATGCTATTTTTGTCTCATCTCATCTCCAAATGAAAAACATATTGCAATAAATCTTGTCCAAATAATGATGTTGTTTGCAAAAGTCTCAAATTTGTCACCATGGAGTACCTGCTCTTGCCAGCAGCCCTTATGAAAATTTGCATAGCAAGGGGCGAAGTAAGTACCCGTCCCGGTGAACTGATCTGACAAAACCAACAATTGTCAAAAATGAAAATATTCTCATGCAGACACCATCTTAACACCTCTCAAAATATTTTAGAATGACATGCACTCTAACTAGGCTTGATCTCAAGAACTGGTGACATGCTCATAATCCATCTCTCTGTCTTAGGTAAGAGGTCTAATGTGGGTATACATGGATAAACAGTCTTGAGAAATTCAAATTCTTGCCTCCAGAGTAAACCTACCATGTTCACAATTGTCAGTGAGATTAATTCTTGACTTTCAAAATATCTGCTATTGATATTGTTTCATAACATAAATTGTCAATCAGGATAGTTTGTTCTAAACACATGACAATAGGCCATACTGGTGTGTTCCCCCCTTAGCTGGCTTGACACTTATTCAGGAGTCATTTTGCAAAGATCTAGTTACAGTGAGCAGTTTAGTGTCTCTCTGATTGGTCTTTGTACTACGCTGCTGCTCGTTGCTTTTTAGATACTTGAGATCATTTAGCACCAAGTTGTTAAATTTGTCTATGGAATCAAAAGACACATGGAAAACATATGTTCAGCATACTTTAATGTGGGTAATGTCTGATGTCTATAAACCAAACTCTCTGATGATAGTCCCTTCATCAGTATCAGTTCCAGAAATGAAATCTAGCTCACTCGTTGCTTCATTTTGCCACTGGATCAAAAGGACATTCACATCTTTAATACTGAGTTCAAAACCCTGATTCAGCAAATCATTTTCATTTGCCCAAGTGGGTAGGGCCATTTAATTTTAACAATTTACACCTGCTAATAAACTTGCACATATTAACTCTAGTTTGTTAGTATTTAAAAGATGTTTCAGGAAAATAAGAAAATCATAAATTAAGCAATTGTATGTCAGCTACATTCACATTTTATATTGGACAAACTGATTACAAAGTTATCATTATGTCATGAAAGTAGTCCTTTCTTCTTTTGCTTTGATGAGCTTTTGATTGTTCTTGTTACCCAAAAGCCTTGTTGGTTCCTGCCTCTTTTCTTTATTTGATTATAGTTTCTTTTGATCTATCATCCTTCTAAATTGAATTAATCTGAACTTTTCTAAAACAGTTGGTGTTTTTTCGAAATCCCCGTTTTTGAACATTTTTCTTCTGGATCATTGCCTGGACCTGAGCTGACATCAGAGCTTAACCCATTCTTGTTGAACTCAATTAATCTCCATGCTCCTTCCTTTGCATAGCGGTGCAAAATACCTGGCAAATGTATACACTTTTCCAAATTCATAGTCCTTTTTGTCTTTCAAATACTTTACTGTTTTGGTCTTCCGTTGGATGTGTTCTTTCTCAGACCCGCCGAGAGCTTCCCTTCCCTTTACAGGACCTATTTAATGGTAGCTGCAGCGCATTCCAACCATTAAGCAGGTGCACAGGTCCAACCCCTGGAAATACCTGCAATCATTTCACAGACTGATCAAGGACCTGGATTCCCCGGCCCTAGCACCTGAAGACACCAGCCTCACTTCTTCTCTCTCTTTCACCCTCTCTCTCTCTCTCCTCACTCTTTCTCTTTCTCTCTCTCCTTGTGACCTTGGTCACTCTTTAATCTGCAGTGCCTTTCACTTGTCACCTCTTTTCTTCACCTCTCTTTCACTCTGTGCCTCTGTTTTGTATACACTTGCCTATATTTGCTCATTCTCGTGTCTCTGTTTTATCTGCTTTGCCCCTTTGCCCACTAGTTCTGCCCTCTTGCATTCTCCTGGTATGTCCCTTCCTGTGCTGTCTTCCCACCCTCTTTGCTCTCCTTGTCTCCTCCCCACACCTTACTGGCTGTGGTGCCTCCTGCTCCATTCCCACTCGTCTGCCAACTGCATTCGTCCTCAGCCCTGTCCATCACCCCCTGCATGCCTCCTCCCTCCTAGGACCAGCATAAGGGTGGCCGCAGCTTGGATGCACCTGGACTTTGCCCTGTGTCAGAAACCCTTGTCCTCCTCCGACTCACCACTATCTCACTGCAATCCTACATGCTCTCAACCCCAGCCCCCAAAGCTCAGCTGCCATAACACACTGCACAATATGGAAGATGCCTTCACTTGTACCTCCTGTCATTTCATCTGCGCCATCCTACCAACTGTTCCAACACCTGCTAAGAACACAGCAGAACACACCTCAAATGCCCAACATCTCACCCACTTGAACACCTTCCAACAAACACTTACCCACTCCCCACAAGCTAATATTATGCATGCTCCTTAACACCCGCTCGGTCAGCAAACACGATACGGAGATCTGGGTCCTTATGGATGACACCGCCCCGGACATCGTTTACCTCAAGGAAACACGGCTGACTGCAGCATCAACACCAGACATCGCTGCGGCCATTCCCGCTAAATACAAGCTCATCAAGCAAGACCACCAACACACACCTGGAGTAGGAGTCATCATAATCTTGATGAACACCTTCAGCTGCACTGCCTCCACAGAATTCAGAACCAACTACATGCAACACCTCAACTTTCAACTACAAATCACAAACCACTTGACCCTGGGCGGATCCCTGGTCTACCCACTCCGGGGACCCTGAGCCAACTTCACCAACAACATCACTGACTTTGTCATCCAATTAGTTATCAACTCCAGCATCTACATCATTTTAGGAGACCTCAATCTACATCTGGAAGATCGGCCAACCCCAACTTAGCCGTACAGCTGGTCAGCCTCGGAAAATGTGGACTAACCCAATGCATCTCATATCCCACCCATGCTGTGGGACACATCCTGGACCTTGTCTTCACATTGTTCAACAACATTATGGTCAACACACCCAGAATCAACTGGGCCACCTAGCACACAACACTGACAACTTCAACAAATGGATCACTGTCTGCCTGACACCCTGCCCCCCTGCAAATGAAGCCACATTGCAAATACAAAACCACAGGCCAACTGGTACATGGAAGATCTCAGAATGACCAAAAGACACTGTAAACAACTAGAACTGAGGTAAAGAAAAATCCAGGGGGAAGTAGAAAAGAATGAGTTCACAGTCTCCCTGCGATGGTGCCACCACCAAATCTGGAAAAATCACTCCAACTCCAAAAGCAGCAAATAAAATCTTCTCTATTGACAAGGATTTCACTGCACCCACAGCAGCAGCTAGCAACATCATCCTAACTCAAGAGCTTTGCAACACCCTCTCGGACTTAATCCACAGTGAGATCACAACCATATACTTCGTTGCACAACCAGACTTCTTCAACCTTGCCAGGAGCCTCCTGGTGACGAACTAAGACAACACTTGTGTCTTGGGACACTATTAACATGGAGGAAGCCACAGCAATCATGAAGACCATACTTTCTGTGGTCCCATTGGACGGTTGCCCTCGTCACACCTTTGAAAAAGGATGAACCCCATCAGCAGTGCCCTCTCCTCCATCCTCAACATAGGCACTACTAGAAATTGGGTCTCTACTTGGCAGAGGTATGCACCCTGTCCAAGTAGAAACCGCAATCCTAGTCAGGGTAAGTCAGTTACACACCATAAATTAACCTGGGCTCACCCTTTGGTAGCTTGGCACAGAGTAGGCAGGCTTAACTTAGGAGGCAATGTGTAAAGTATTTGTGCAATGTAAGTGCTGATGATGGATTTATTCCACTTTGTGTGATTCCTTAGTTGCAAGAGGTGGACAATGGTGTCCTGAGGAGACCCCTAGAGTTGTGAGGCATTGAATCATTGACTATATTCTTTCATTTGGTTGTTGGAATAAGGGATTAACCAAGATTTTACTGGCTATGGACTTGTTACTTAGAGATAACCGTTGGTGAATGTGCAGTGCGATTTTATAATATCTTGTGTCTGCACCACAAATTCACCTTCTCACATTTTGGGGGTTATTCTAACTTTGGAGGAGTGTTAATCCGTCCCAAAAGTGACGGTAAAGTGACGGATATACCACCAGCCGTATTACGAGTTCCATAGGATATAATGGACTCGTAATACGGCTGGTGGTAAATCCGTCACTTTTCCGTCACTTTTGGGACGGATTAACACCTCCTCCAAAGTTAGAATAACCCCCTTTATGTCTTGATTCATGTACATTGATGGCTGAACATATTATACATTTATCTGTAAGAATCAAATTATTTGTCCAGCACTCATATTTGATTTTTTTAATGATGCATATGAATGATCCGGACATATTTCATACTATTTAAATTGAATTGAGACTAAAGGAACTTTTTAAGCAACTTTGCAGAGTTTGCAGACCTATTGGGTGATATTGTTGGCATAATGTGTCCCTCGTGACATTTGTTAGATATTGGTTGTGTCTACCCCTATCCTGTGGGCTTATTGGGTGGTCCTTGTTGTATACACAACTTTCTAAAAGAGGCATTTTTAAAGCTGTAATCATAAATCCAACTACGCATTAAGGAGGATTTACTATTGCAAGCACATAGGTACAAAAAACACTACAGTCCTACACCTTCTCAAACAGGAATTACACTTAATACATTTATTAAGCACTCTCCACTGTTATACTATAAGAGGGTAGGTCTCAGAGTAGTGAAAAACACATTTGGAGGTTTTCACTAGCAGGACACGTGAAACTAAAAAGTATATGTCCTGCCTTTCACTTACAACGCACCCGGCTTGGCAAGAGATTTTAAATGCCAAGTTGGCATAGCAGTGAAACTGCACGTTCAGGCTCTGCAATGGCAGGCCAGAGACATGTTTAAAGAGCTACTTAAGTGGGTGGCATAATCAGTGCTGCAGTCCCACAAGTCATTTTGTGGGAGAAAGCCGACTGAGGTGGTCACCCTATTGCAGTAGGTGCTTATGATTAATTTGTTATACTCATGCAGGATTGATAGGGTACTCTTCAGAGGGGGCCCTGATTGTTTCTGGGTTGCTGTTTTACTCTGTGTATTATTTTTATTCACTGTATGGAGGTGCTTGTGACTGAATGTATTGAATGGACATCGCTGTTCCCCTTAAGTCCTGCATGCTTTATTCTTGTGGTTGGATGCCCAGGACCAATCATTGGCCATTTGAATGATTATTTGGAAGAGATAACTAGGATTATGTGACTCCTGTATGCAAGTGTACAGTAATGACCCTCCACTGCGGCTTCTTTAGGGACAGATTTGGTGATTAACTCCAGTTGTTTCCCTCAAATATATCAGTTCATTTTTCACAGCTACTTCTTGATCAGCACTGCATTTTCTATGCGCTTTTCTGTCCTGGTGATGATCTTTAAATAACGGGTTGAAACGTCGTCGGACATTAGACATAGCAAAAATGTGTCCCTTTGATTTATTACATGATACTTTAAAAACAATTCTTCAATATCAAGTTCATGTACTAAAATCATTACATTCTTTTGCCTATATGCTTTTTTCTTGTTGTTTGTAATGTGTTTCACACACGCTGTTCACGGGTAGTGGTTCACGAGGAATAGGTGTTCACTTATTCACCGCACTTATTGTGGATAAATGTTGATGCTGCTATATAGTAACCTTTTATTTGGTGATTGATAAGACAATACAGACACAGTTTTCTACTTGGTGCATTCTCTTTTTTGTTCTTATTCATTATATTTTAAATTACTGTTTTATTGATACCTGTTGAGACATTGTTGTAGATATTGCAGGCCCACTAGGAGCAATTAATGTAATTTACAGGCTCTGGGCACATGTAGTGCATTTTACTAGGGACTTGTGAGTGAGTATAATATGCCAATTACGGATATGTAGCTAGACAAAGTCCTGGAGAAAGCCATTAACAGATGCCTCGCTGATCACCCAGCCAACAACAAGCTTCTCAATGCCACCCAATCAGACTTCTAACTAAACCACAAGATTGAGACCCTCCTCATCGCAGCAACAGACGGTATCTAGATGATCATTAACAGAGGGGAAACCAGAGTCCTCACCCTTCTAGACCTCTCTGCAGCCTTTGACACCGTCTCCTATCCCATACTGATCTGACATTTCTATAGCATGGGCATTCATGCATGTGCTCTCCAGTGGAACTGCACTTTTCTCACCGGAAGAACCAACCATCAGCATTATACTCCTCAGAAGCACAGAAACTCATTTGTGGAGTCCTGCAGGGCTTATTGCTCAATCCGATGCTCTTCAACATATATATGACCCCACTGGCAAAAGTAATCTAGACTCACAACATCTACATTCCTACCTATGCAGAGGACATCCATCTGATATTGTCCCTCTCAGACAAAATACCCAGCACCAAGAACAAGTTCACCACATGCATGACCAAAGAAGGCACCTAGATGAAGCCCGACTCCCTCATGCTTAACAATTTCAAGACCAAAGTGGTCATTTTCAGAAATATCCCCTTGTAGTGGGACTTCAACTGATGGTTGACAGACCTTGGACTCTATCCGATGCCCAACACACAAACTAGATTATAAATAGCAAAATGGACGTCTGCTCAAGTTAACACAGTTCCATTGTCCTGTTTGCACACCCTAAACATGCAAGAAAATCTTCAAGTGACTACTCAACAACACCAGGAAAATGATCACCCAAGACTTCATCACCAGCAGACTAGACTATGGGAAAACTCTATATGTAGGGGTAACCTACCAACTCACAAAAAGGCTCCAGACCGTCCATGTCCGAGCAGCCAGACTAATCCTCAATCTCCCACGCAGGGCCCACATCACCTAAAAAGAACTCCACTGGCTTCCAGTACACAAAAGTGCAGACTTCACACTCCTCATCCGCACATACAAAGCACAGCACAACAGAGGCATTGCCTACTTGAACAGCTGTGTACAATGTACCCAACCCTCTTGATACCTGCATTCTGCTGTACACTCCCTAGCCCACACCCAACACATGCACAACAGAAGATCAGGAGGTCTTTCCTTCACATACATTGCCCCTAAAGTCTGAAATGATCTCCCACAACACATCAGAGGCTGCTCTTTCTTTCTTGTATTCCACAGGAAGCAGAAGACCAAGTTCTTTCGGTAAGCTCTCCCAAGGCTAGCCTCACACACCTACAACAGTGCCAGGGTATTCTCAGGGGTGACGGTGCTCGATCAAAATACAGGTAACATAACATAATATAACATTCTCAACTGTCCTATAAAATTTCTTGTAACTGTCAGGTTTTCAGTTCTTTATTTCATCAACAATTGAAAATACAAAATGCAAAAATTACAACTTCCACGAGGCACCTGAGCACAGCTGGTGCACGAAGCATGGGCTCGCCAATCCTGCGAAGTTAAATTCCAAACAAAATCAGCTGTAAACATATCACAGGTAGACAATGGCATGCCATGAGATGATAAATCAAAACACATCCATTTATTAGGGTTTCAAATGGTAGCCACAAGATGACTTGCTTTCTGCTGACATCCTTCCTCATGTTGGTCATCATTACTCAAACATACAAGTTAAAATCATTCCCTTGTCATCACCTGATTAATGTGACCACTCAAAGGTCAGTTGGATTTGACGTTATTTAATGTCTGTTTGAGAAATGGGATTTGTGATTGAGGGGTAAACCCCTTCTCAAGCAATAATCACAATCCTTATGAAAGTAAACCACAAAAGTCAACAAATAAACCTGTGCTAAACCCTCTGGTAGATTGGTACAAAAGTGGTCAGGCTTAATTTAGAGGTAATTATGCTGCACACAAACAGTAATAAAGTGAAAACATAACACAAGTGAAATCTCACACTTATCTAAAAAATAGAATACATTTGAATAAATAAAATGAGACCAAAATATAAAAAATCCAATCAGTAGAACCAGAGATATTACATTTTAAAGGCTTAAGTAAAAATAGTGTCAAGAAGCAGACAGCGCTAGACTGGGACAAAGTCAAAAGTTCAAGTTGACAGCAATTATTTGCACTGTAGAGAAATTGATGGAGGTGGATTTGCTCCATCAGAAACCATTTTCTACAGAAAGTGAATAGATACATGCTCCTTATGGGTCATGAAGAGGCCAGAAGTAAAGAGTCCGAAACGCGTAGACTATTTTATATCAGGAGTCCTTATTGATTATAGAGTGATGTATGGTGGTGAAGACCATCAATTTCTCTACAGCGCAAATAATTACAGTGGACTGCATTGAATGATATTTCTATAATGGACTACCTGCACAGACGGACCTGTATTTCCTGAGACATTTTGTGATAACGGCTGTCAATAAATTAAGACATGAGGATTATGTATAGACTGTATCTTTTTTTTAGAGGCTACAGGTGGTGAATTTAGAGTGGTCATTGGTGAATATCGCACAGAGTGTGATATTGGAATTTTAGTAAAATAAAAGGGATTATAATGTTAGGACAATAATAATTGATGTTTTATTGTTCCAAATGATATGAGTTTATTGATCCTTCGAGAGTCACCATTTTTTTCTTATGTGTTGAACTTTCTAAAATTAGTATTGTAATTTAAAATCCAACTTTACCATTAAAGATGATTTTAAATTACAATTCTTTTGAATCCAAACTAGACTTTTCTACCTTCTCCCAATCAAAAGTTAGCACTTATTAAATGTAATACGATAACCAATGTTATCCTATGGGAGAGGAAAGCCTTACAGTAGTGAAAAACAAATGTAATTGTTTTTCACTGCCAGGACATGTAAACCTTAATACAACATGTCCTACCTTTTAACTATAATGTACCCTGCCCTGTGGACCTTTACTGCCTTCTTTGAGGGTGGCGTATATGTATTAAAATGGATAGTTTAGGCCTGCCCAAAGGTTTATTTTTTCAGGCAGCACTGTCAGTTTAAAACTGTACACAGGCTGCAATGACAGGCCTCAGACATGTTTTAAAGGGTTACTTAAATGGCTGGCACAATAAGTGCTGCAGGCCCACTAGTAGTATTCAATTTGCAGGCCCTGGGTGCATGTAGTACCATTATATTAGAGGCTTAGAAGTAAATTAAATGTGACAATTGAGTGTAACACAATTTTACAATGTTTTAAGGAGTGAACACAAACACTTTAGCAATGATTAGCAGTGGTAAAGAGAACAGATTTCTAAAAGCCAACAAAACAGGTTCAGAAAGCAGGATGGTTGAAGGCAACAAGTTTGGGGTGACCCTGCAGAGAGTGACAAGTGCAACAGTTGGCTATGTCAGAATGGTCTAAACAGCACATAAGGCTATGTGTTATGTTCACAAAAATACATTTTTCAGCAGATTACTTAAATTTATTGTCTATTTGAATAATATTTTGGTAATTATGTCATTAACAACTAATTCCATCCTGTTTAGATCTTGAATCAATTGTAAAAATAATCAACATCAATAATACTCTGTCAAACAATGGCAGCCATTTTATTCTTATAGTGAGTATTGTGTCTATAAACAATCAAACTGGAGGTCCCATTCTTGTTTTGGTTGTTTTTCATGCAAGTGATGAAACATATACCTTGATGTTTAACCTGCTCTTCAGACAGCTTTGAATCTTGTTTTGGCGGTTTACAATAGGCATTTTTTGCCAACTAACCTTTGTAGGTGGTCGTTCAATTTTATCTGTAGCCCACTGTGAGCCTCTCCCCCCACCAAAATTAACTTGTAGTGATGCCATGGGGGAGACTGTTTGACACATAATCACAAAGCATATTGTGATATAGGTGTGGTTGTGGGGAAGAGAGAAGTATGTAATTGATAGCTACACTGTACAGATGGGGGTCTGCATGTTCACACCACACATATTAATAACTTGAGGCTGAGGAAGATACAGGGGACAATAGACTAACATTTATGCGTACAAAAGTCCAGCCTAGGTGTGCAAAAATCCATCTTTATTTGCAGCTGTCCAATTCTGAAACAGTGAACCAATATCTGTGGGCATATACCCCTGTATTTGTAACTTGATAATATGGAAAAGCATCCAGCATGGTCGAATTTCCACAGCACTACGTTTAGAGCTAGGAGACAATGAGTGTTCAAATGCTAAGGGAGTAATAGTCATTGGAAAGGGAGTGTCCAACAACATCTTAAATTTGTTTTCACCAAACTAGCCTGTGTTTTTTTTACCCCATTTCAACATATGAATAGATGTGGAATAAAAAGTTAGAGTATTGGTGCAAGTGTGATGAAAATGTTCCCCGAACATCTTTTCATTTCATGGGTGTGGTCGAAGGCAGCGCTTCACAATACTAAAGATTTTTCTGCAGGTGAAAAAGTGAAAACTAAACTCTGATGTGTTGATACACACTTCCACTACACTTTTGTCTCTGTAGGTTGATGGCAACTCTATTATTCATGGAAACATATCACTGCAAAGGTGTTTGTAAATACCTACAAAGTCAGAAATATAGTCAATTCATAGTATTAAGACTATGATGAATTGATTCCAGGCATTTAAAACTAGATTTGTGTAAGAAATGGGGTTATTACTCAAGGAGGGTGACTACCCATCTTGAGAAATAATCACACTGCTTGTCAAGGTGAATTCTCAAAGTCAATAATTTAGCTCAATCTCCTGATCACTATAGAACACAGCAGACAGGCTTAATTTGGGGAAATGTGTAAAGCATTTATACAATACAAAACAACAATAAAGTAGAAACAAAACATAATAAAATTTTAAACCAAATTAGAAAAATGCATTTTATTAAATAAAATACCAAAAATCTAATAAGGGGAACCGTCGGTATGAATTTAAAAAAATCTAAATTATAATAGTGCCAAAAAGTGGCAAGCACCAACCGCAGGCAACTGGTCGCATTAGACCGAGATCTAGGTGCTACTTGCGGTTAACGGTGACGGATCATGAGTCAGATTCAGGGAACAGCTTCAACCTGGTCGGAGGATTTACCTTGGGACTTAAGTCTATAAAAATAGCAAAATCGTCCTGGGCTTAAAAGGGAGTAGGATGGTCAGGGCTTCTTTGTGGTCACAGTCAGCAGGTCCAGTATTCTTCTGTTCTTTCCCAGGTCCAGAAAGTTTTTGGAGCGGGGTACTGGGGGTGTTACCTTTATACATAGTTTTAGCTTGTATAGTTGGGTGACTCCTGGCTTCTCCCTGACCAGGGGTTACCCTGTCCACTTTTGCTGCATTTCCTGTGTGCCCTACCTCATACAAGTTCACAGCTTCCTCCCCACTGGAAGTAGTGCCTGCCTTACTGGAGGAACAAAAGAAGTGGCTTGTCCAGGTGTTATTTGACATTGGTCTGTGACAAGGGAGGCCTTTAGAAGTAAATTAAGTTCCTGAAGACTGCCCAAATGGTCATTGTGCCAGAGGAAGAAAAACACCTCCCCACACCCAGGCTCTTGTCTCTGCTCTGAGAGCAGTTTTCACACCTCAGTCAGTGCTTGAGCATTCAGAGGGCTGCAGGTGAAGGCTAATGCAAATTAACTTCCAGAAATGTTTGGTATGGAAAAGGTAACTTTCTGAAAGTGCATTTCCTTAATATTTAATAAAACTTCTACTTCGCCAGTGAATTAGGCATTTACTAAATATTACAATTAGTCCACGAATTTTGTCTCTAAGTGTCTCCTAGAAAAGCTAGCACTATTAAATTACATGATGCATCCCATTGTTTCTCTATGGAAAAGCAGCTTTGATTTTAACATTAACTGTCTAAATAGTCTACATTTAAATACCATGCACTCTGCTTTATGGGCTGAGAGGCCTACTTAGGGTGAATTATTATTATTTAAAATGAAGGTTTACACCAGTCACAAGGGTATATTTTGGCAGGATGATTTGCAATTTTCAAACTTGTCCAGTCAGGCTACAATGGTAATCCTGAAGCCAGGTTTGCACCACATTTGTAATGTATGACACAATAGGTGTTGTAACTAGTGGAATTCAACTCAGATGTTCATATATTAAGGACATATAGGTAAGCTAAGTATGACAATTAGGGTTATGCCAAATCAATTGTGTTAAAAAGGAGAAGCACATGCAGTTTACTACTGGTTAGCTGGGGTATAGAGCACAGAGTGCTAAGCTAGGAAAAAGAAATAGGGCAAAATCTGGGGGTATACCACATAAAAGATGCTAATGTGCTGCACTCAGGATTCTAAGTAATTTTAGCATAGGTCATTCACTGATTCATCTTTTGCACTGGTCTCTGACCTGTGGTGAAATCCCTGCTTGCACGTTTGCATGCTCCATTTCCTCTTGCTTTCCAATCTCCGTTTGCTTCAAATTAAGGTAGTAGGTCATAACCCAGAATCATTAATGTGTCCTTTGCAGCCCTCCTCATTTTTGTATTGCTTTTTCTTCTGAACAGTAGTCCACTCACCCTGCATCTGTTCTTTTATTTTGATTGAGAGGTGCTCCCTTGTAATCTCGTGTTTCTTTTTGATCTCTTCCTGCACCTCCAATTGTTTGGAATCCCATAAGGTAATACAGGTGGTGAAATCACCAAAGGGGGGTGTTTGTGACAAAAAGGACACAGTTTATCAATTGGTTTCAAGAACAGCACAATTTTTTGTCATGTACAGAAGCTGGACCCAATCTCCTTTGTTTGAAGGAAATCGTTACACCAGTTAATTTATTGGGAGCACGCTAAGAATCTAATTCCCTTGGCTGAGCCGCTCATGTTATTTGCCCTAAATAACTTTACTAACATCACCTCATCCCTGAAAAACTCTATCCTCAAATCCCAACCACTTCCACTAAGCCTTGTCAACAACCCCCAACTCTATGTCCCAAGTTATCCATGCATCCTTGTGCTCTTCATTTGTCAATCCAATCACTTGCTTGTGTTGCCTGCCTGTCCTTGGATCAGGACCATCTCTTTGACTCCTCTCTTCTCTTCACTCTTCTGCACTTCTTCCTACCTCTCTTTCTCCTGCGTAACCATTTCTCTGAATTTGTCCCCTCATTTGCTTGCTCCCAAGCGATGACCCAACCCAACCTCAGAACACAATATCCCTGAACACATGCCTCTTAACACCAACAAAAAGGCCTTGCTTGGTCCCAAAATAACCACACGCAATAGTGGGTGGTGGCCTCACAGATTGGAGGCACAGGGAAAAGTGCTTTCCCTGCACTCCCAGTGCAGTAATGAGTTCTGGCAGCTGTGCAGCTACCCTAGTCACTCCGTGGCTCCTCCCACATTTCCCTAAACTCCCTAGTCATGGAGTGCACTAGACCCTCTCCCGCCCAGGGCCCTTCTTGAAAGGAAATTAATATTTCACTTCAGTGATTTAAGTGTGCAAAAGGCCACTTTTTTGGGAGGAAGCTGGGCAACATAACTCTTCTGGATTAGACACACATTCACTTCCCCCAAACCTTACCCACAACCCCCAATTGTATGTTCCCTAGATATTCATGAGACCTTACTCTCTGTGTAAGGAAATGCCTCCTTGGCATGGTTGCCCCCTGACTTTTTGCCTTTGCTGATGCTATGTTTACAATTGAAAGTGTGCTGAGGCCTGCTAACCAGGCCCCAGCACCAGTGTTCTTTCCCTAACCTGTACTTTTGTATCCACAATTGGCAGACCCTGGCATCCAGATAAGCCCCTGGTAACTGGTACTTCTAGTACCAAGGGCCCTGATGCCAAGGAAGGTCTCCAAGGGCTGCAGCATGTCTTATGCCACCCTGGAGACCTCTCACTCAGCACAGACACACTGCTTGCCAGCTTGTGTGTGCTAGTGAGGACAAAAAGAGTAAGTCGACATGGCACTCCCCTCAGGGTGCCATGCCAGCCTCTCACTGCCTATGCAGTATAGGTAAGACACCCCTCTAGCAGGCCTTACAGCCCTAAGGCAGGGTGCACTATACCATAGGTGAGGGTACCAGTGCATGAGCATGGTACCCCTACAGTGTCTAAACAAAACCTTAGACATTGTAAGTGCAGGGTAGCCATAAGAGTATATGGTCTGGGAGTCTGTCAAACACGAACTCCACAGCACCATAATGGCTACACTGAAAACTGGGAAGTTTGGTATCAAACTTCTCAGCACAATAAATGCACACTGATGCCAGTGTACATTTTATTGTAAAATACACCCCAGAGGGCACCTTAGAGGTGCCCCCTGAAACTTAACCGACTATCTGTGTAGGCTGACTAGTTTTAGCAGCCTGCCACAAACCGAGACATGTTGCTGGCCCCATGGGGAGAGTGCCTTTGTCACTCTGAGGCCAGTAACAAAGCCTGCACTGGGTGGAGATGCTAACACCTCTCCCAGGCAGGAATTGTCACACCTGGCGGTGAGCCTCAAAGGCTCACCTCCTTTGTGCCAACCCAGCAGGACACTCCAGCTAGTGGAGTTGCCCGCCCCCTCCGGCCAGGCCCCACTTTTGGCGGCAAGGCCGGAGAAAATAATGAGAAAAACAAGGAGGAGTCACTGGCCAGTCAGGACAGCCCCTAAGGTGTCCTGAGCTGAGGTGACTCTGACTTTTAGAAATCCTCCATCTTGCAGATGGAGGATTCCCCCAATAGGGTTAGGATTGTGACCTCCTCCCCTTGGGAGGAGGCACAAAGAGGGTGTACCCACCCTCAGGGCTAGTAGCCATTGGCTACTAACCCCCCAGACCTAAACACGCCCTTGAATTTAGTATTTAAGGGCTACCCTGAACCCTAGAAAATTAGATTCCTGCAACTACAAGAAGAAGGACTGCCCAGCTGAAAACCCCTGCAGCGGAAGACCAGAAGACGACAACTGCCTTGGCTCCAGAAACTCACCGGCCTGTCTCCTGCCTTCCAAAGATCCTGCTCCAGCGACGCCTTCCAAAGGGACCAGCGACCTCGACATCCTCTGAGGACTGCCCCTGCTTCGAAAAGACAAGAAACTCCCGAGGACAGCGGACCTGCTCCAAGAAAAGCTGCAACTTTGTTTCCAGCAGCTTTAAAGAACCCTGCAAGCTCCCCGCAAGAAGCGTGAGACTTGCAACACTGCACCCGGCGACCCCGACTCGGCTGGTGGCGATCCAACACCTCAGGAGGGACCCCAGGACTACTCTAAGACTGTGAGTACAAAAACCTGTCCCCCCTGAGCCCCCACAGCGCCGCCTGCAGAGGGAATCCCGAGGCTTCCCCTGACCGCGACTCTTTGAATCCTAAGTCCCGACACCTGGGAGAGACCCTGCACCCGCAGCCCCCAGGACCTGAAGGACCGGACTTTCACTGGAGGAGTGACCCCCAGGAGTCCCTCTCCCTTGACCAAGTGGAGGTTTCCCCGAGGAACCCCCCCCTTGCCTGCCTGCAGCGCTGAAGAGATCCCTAGATCTCCCATTGACTTCCATTACAAACCCGACGCTTGTTTCTACACTGCACCCGGCCGCCCCCGCGCTGCTGAGGGTGAAATTTCTGTGTGGGCTTGTGTCCCCCCCGGTGCCCTACAAAACCCCCCTGGTCTGCCCTCCGAAGACGCGGGTACTTACCTGCAAGCAGACCGGAACCGGGGCACCCCCTTCTCTCCATTCTAGCCTATGTGTTTTGGGCACCACTTTGAACTCTGCACCTGACCGGCCCTGAGCTGCTGGTGTGGTGACTTTGGGGTTGCTCTGAACCCCCAACGGTGGGCTACCTTGGACCAAGAACTAAGCCCTGTAAGTGTCTTACTTACCTGGTTAACCTAACAAATACTTACCTCCCCTAGGAACTGTGAAAATTGCACTGTGTCCACTTTTAAAACAGCTATTTGTGAATAACTTGAAAAGTATACATGCAATTTTGATGATTTGAAGTTCCTAAAGTACTTACCTGCAATACCTTTCGAATGAGATATTACATGTAGAATTTGAACCTGTGGTTCTTAAAATAAACTAAGAAAAGATATTTTTCTATACAAAAACCTATTGGCTGGATTTGTCTCTGAGTGTGTGTACCTCATTTATTGTCTATGTGTATGTACAACAAATGCTTAACACTACTCCTTGGATAAGCCTACTGCTCGACCACACTACCACAAAATAGAGCATTAGTATTATCTATTTTTACCACTATTTTACCTCTAAGGGGAACCCTTGGACTCTGTGCATGCTATTCCTTACTTTGAAATAGCACATACAGAGCCAACTTCCTACATTGGTGGATCAGCGGTGGGGTACAAGACTTTGCATTTGCTGGACTACTCAGCCAATACCTGATCACACGACAAATTCCAAAATTGTCATTAGAAATTCATTTTTGCAATTTGAAATTTTTCTAAATTCTTAAAAGTCCTGCTAGAGCCTTGTGTGTTAAGTCCCTGTTTAGCATTGTCTTTTAGAGTTTAAAAGTTTGTTAAAAGTTTGAAATTAGATTCTAGAAACAGTTTTAGATTCTTTAAAAAGTATTCCAACTCTTAGCAGAATAATGTCTGATACAGAGATGCAGGTGGTGGAACTCGACACCACACCTTACCTCCATCTTAAGATGAGGGAGCTAAGGTCTCTCTGTAATATCAAAAAAATAACCATTGGCTCCAGACCTACCAAAATTCAGCTCCAGGAGCTGTTGGCAGAGTTTGAAAAAACCAACCCCTCTGATGATGACCTCACAGAGGAAGAAATTAGTGACTTGGAGGCCAATGTCCCTCCTCCAGTCCTAAATAGGGAGAACAGGACCCCTCAAGTCCTGTCTCCAACTGTGTTAGTCAGAAATAGTGAGTCCCTCACAGGAGGGTCCCACATTTCTGAAATCACTGAGGATGCTCTCAGTGAAGATGACCTCCTGTTAGCCAGGATGGCCAAAAGATTGGCTTTAGAGAGACAGCTCCTAGCCATAGAAAGGGAAAGACAAGAGATGGGCCTAGGACCCATCAATGGTGGCAGCAACATAAATAGGGTCAGAGATTCTCCTGACATGTTGAAAATCCCCAAAGGGATTGTAACAAAATATGAAGATGGTGATGACATCACCAAATGGTTCACAGCTTTTGAGAGGGCTTGTGTAACCAGAAAAGTGAACAAATCTCACTGGGGTGCTCTCCTTTGGGAAATGTTCACAGGAAAGTGTAGGGATAGACTCCTCACACTCTCTGGAAAAGATGCAGAATCTTATGACCTCATGAAGGGTACCCTGATTGAGGGCTTTGGATTCTCCACTGAGGAGTATAGGATTAGATTCAGGGGGGCTCAAAAATCCTCGAGCCAGACCTGGGTTGACTTTGTAGACTACTCAGTGAAAACACTAGATGGTTGGATTCAAGGCAGTGGTGTAAGTAATTATGATGGGCTGTACAATTTATTTGTGAAAGAACACCTGTTAAGTAATTGTTTCAATGATAAACTGCATCAGCATCTGGTAGACCTAGGACCAATTTCTCCCCAAGAATTGGGAAAGAAGGCGGACCATTGGGTCAAGACAAGGGTGTCCAAGACTTCAGCAGGGGGTGACCAAAAGAAAGGGGTCACAAAGACTCCCCAGGGGAAGGGTGATGAGACAACCAAAACTAAAAATAGTAAAGAGTCTTCTACAGGCCCCCAAAAACCTGCACAGGAGGGTGGGCCCAGAGCCTCTTCACAAAACAATGGGTACAAGGGTAAAAACTTTGATCCCAAAAAGGCCTGGTGTCATAGCTGTAAACAGCATGGACACCAAACAGGAGACAAGGCCTGTCCCAAGAAAGGTTCCACTCCAAACTCCCATCCAGGTAACACTGGTATGGCTAGTCTCCAAGTGGGATCAACAGTGTGCCCAGAGCAAATCAGGGTCCACACTGAAGCTACTCTAGTTTCTGAGGGTGGGGTGGATTTAGCCACACTAGCTGTCTGGCCGCCTAACATGCAAAAATACAGACAGCAACTCTTAATTAATGGGACTAGAATAGAGGGCCTGAGGGATACAGGTGCCAGTGTCACCATGGTGACAGAGAAACTGGTTTCCCCTGGCCAATACCTGACTGGAAAAACTTATACAGTCACCAATGCTGACAATCAAACTAAAGCACATCCCATGGCAATGGTAACTTTAGAATGGGGAGGGGTCAATGGCCTGAAACAGGTGGTGGTCTCCTCAAACATCCCAGTAGACTGTCTGCTTGGAAATGACCTGGAGTCCTCAGCATGGGCTGAGGTAGAACTAAAAACCCATGCAGCCATGCTGGGTATCCCTGAACTGGTGTGTGTAAAAACAAGAGCACAATGCAAGGCACAGGGTGAAAAAGTAGAGCTGGAGTCTGGAAAAATGGCCCAGCCTACCAAGAGAAAAGGAAAGTCAGTTGGGAAACCAACTGCAACACAGTCAGAAAAAGGGAACCTCTCTTCTCAGGAAGAAGTTCTGCCCTCTGAGGGAACTGAGCCTTTGGAGCTTGAACCTTATCAGGTTGAGCTCTTGGGCCCAGGGGGACCCTCAAGGGAGGAGCTGTGTAAGGGACAAGAAACCTGTCCCTCTCTTGAAGGCCTTAGGCAGCAAGCTGCTGAAGAGTCCAAAGGCAAGAAAAATGGAACGCATAGGGTCTATTGGGAAGATGGACTCCTGTACACTGAGGCCAGAGACCCCAAACCTGGTGCCACAAGGAGAGTGGTAGTGCCTCAGCTGTTCAGGAAGTTCATCCTAACATTGGCCCATGACATTCCCCTTGCTGGACATTTGGGACAAACCAAGACGTGGGAGAGGTTAGTCAACCACTTCTACTGGCCCAATATGTCCAACATGGTTAAGGAGTTTTGCCTCTCCTGCCCCACCTGTCAAGCCAGTGGTAAGACAGGTGGGCATCCAAAGGCCCCCCTTATTCCACTTCCAGTGGTGGGGGTTCCCTTTGAAAGAGTGGGTGTGGACATAGTTGGTCCACTAGAACCTCCCACAGCCTCAGGAAATATGTATATCCTGGTAGTAGTGGATCATGCTACCAGGTATCCTGAAGCTATTCCCCTTAGGTCGACTACTGCCCCTGCAGTAGCCAAGGCCCTCATTGGTATCTTTACCAGAGTGGGTTTCCCTAAGGAGGTGGTGTCTGACAGAGGTACCAACTTCATGTCAGCATACCTGAAACACATGTGGAATGAGTGTGGAGTGACTTACAAATTCACTACACCATACCATCCACAAACTAATGGCTTAGTTGAGAGATTCAACAAGACATTAAAGGGCATGATCATGGGGCTCCCAGAAAAGCTCAAAAGGAGATGGGATGTCCTCTTGCCATGTCTGCTTTTCGCTTACAGAGAGGTGCCACAGAAGGGAGTAGGGTTCTCACCCTTTGAACTTCTGTTTGGTCACCCTGTAAGGGGACCACTTGCTCTTGTTAAAGAAGGCTGGGAGAGACCTTTTCATGAGCCTAAACAAGACATAGTGGACTATGTACTTGGCCTTCGCTCAAGAATGGCAGAGTACATGGAAAAGGCAAGCAAAAACCTTGAGGCCAGCCAACAGCTCCAGAAGTTTTGGTATGACCAAAAGGCTGCACTGGTTGAGTTCCAACCAGGGCAGAAAGTCTGGGTTCTGGAGCCTGTGGCTCCCAGGGCACTCCAGGACAAATGGAGTGGCCCTTACCCAGTACTAGAAAGGAAGAGTCAGGTCACCTACCTGGTGGACCTGGGCACAAGCAGGAGCCCCAAGAGGGTGATCCATGTGAACCGCCTTAAGCTCTTCCACGACAGGGCTGATGTGAATCTGTTGATGGTAACAGATGAGGATCAGGAGGCAGAGAGTGAACCTCTCCCTGATCTTCTGTCATCAGACCCAAAAGATGGCACAGTAGATGGAGTGATCTACTCAGACACCCTCTCTGGCCAACAGCAAGCTGATTGTAGGAGAGTCCTACAACAGTTTCCTGAACTCTTCTCCTTAACCCCTGGTCAGACACACCTGTGTACCCATGATGTGGACACAGGAGACAGCATGCCTGTCAAAAACAAAATCTTTAGACAGTCTGACCATGTTAAGGAAAGCATCAAGGTGGAAGTCAACAAGATGCTGGAATTGGGAGTAATTGAGCGCTCTGACAGCCCCTGGGCTAGCCCAGTGGTCTTAGTCCCCAAACCTCACACCAAAGATGGAAAGAAAGAGATGAGGTTTTGTGTGGACTACAGAGGGCTCAATTCTGTCACCAAGACAGATGCTCATCCAATTCCAAGAGCTGATGAGCTCATAGACAAATTAGGTGCTGCCAAATTCTTAAGTACCTTTGACTTGACAGCAGGGTACTGGCAAATAAGAATGGCACCTGGAGCAAAAGAGAAAACAGCATTCTCCACACCTGATGGGCATTATCAGTTCACTGTTATGCCCTTTGGTTTAAAGAATGCCCCTGCCACCTTCCAAAGGTTGGTGAATCAAGTCCTTGCTGGCTTGGAGTCCTTTAGCACAGCTTATCTTGATGATATTGCTGTCTTTAGCTCCACCTGGCAGGATCACCTGGTCCACCTGAAGAAGGTTTTGAAGGCTCTGCAATCTGCAGGCCTCTCTATCAAGGCATCCAAATGCCAGATAGGGCAGGGAACTGTGGTTTACTTGGGCCACCTTGTAGGTGGAGGCCAAATTCAGCCACTCCAACCCAAGATCCAGACTATTCTGGACTGGGTAGCTCCAAAAACCCAGACTCAAGTCAGGGCATTCCTTGGCTTGACTGGGTATTACAGGAGGTTTGTGAAGGGATATGGATCCATTGTGACAGCCCTCACTGAACTCACCTCCAAGAAAATGCCCAAGAAAGTGAACTGGACTGTGGAATGCCAACAGGCCTTTGACACCCTGAAACAGGCAATGTGCTCAGCACCAGTTCTCAAAGCTCCAGATTATTCTAAGCAGTTCATTGTGCAGACTGATGCCTCTGAACATGGGATAGGGGCAGTTTTGTCCCAAACAAATGATGATGGCCTTGACCAGCCTGTTGCTTTCATTAGCAGGAGGTTACTCCCCAGGGAGCAGCGTTGGAGTGCCATTGAGAGGGAGGCCTTTGCTGTGGTTTGGTCCCTGAAGAAGCTGAGACCATACCTCTTTGGGACTCACTTCCTAGTTCAAACTGACCACAGACCTCTCAAATGGCTGATGCAAATGAAAGGTGAAAATCCTAAACTGTTGAGGTGGTCCATCTCCCTACAGGGAATGGACTTTATAGTGGAACACAGACCTGGGACTGCCCATGCCAATGCAGATGGCCTTTCCAGGTTCTTCCACTTAGAAAATGAAGACTCTCTTGGGAAAGGTTAGTCTCATCCTCTTTCGTTTGGGGGGGGGTTGTGTAAGGAAATGCCTCCTTGGCATGGTTGCCCCCTGACTTTTTGCCTTTGCTGATGCTATGTTTACAATTGAAAGTGTGCTGAGGCCTGCTAACCAGGCCCCAGCACCAGTGTTCTTTCCCTAACCTGTACTTTTGTATCCACAATTGGCAGACCCTGGCATCCAGATAAGCCCCTGGTAACTGGTACTTCTAGTACCAAGGGCCCTGATGCCAAGGAAGGTCTCCAAGGGCTGCAGCATGTCTTATGCCACCCTGGAGACCTCTCACTCAGCACAGACACACTGCTTGCCAGCTTGTGTGTGCTAGTGAGGACAAAAAGAGTAAGTCGACATGGCACTCCCCTCAGGGTGCCATGCCAGCCTCTCACTGCCTATGCAGTATAGGTAAGACACCCCTCTAGCAGGCCTTACAGCCCTAAGGCAGGGTGCACTATACCATAGGTGAGGGTACCAGTGCATGAGCATGGTACCCCTACAGTGTCTAAACAAAACCTTAGACATTGTAAGTGCAGGGTAGCCATAAGAGTATATGGTCTGGGAGTCTGTCAAACACGAACTCCACAGCACCATAATGGCTACACTGAAAACTGGGAAGTTTGGTATCAAACTTCTCAGCACAATAAATGCACACTGATGCCAGTGTACATTTTATTGTAAAATACACCCCAGAGGGCACCTTAGAGGTGCCCCCTGAAACTTAACCGACTATCTGTGTAGGCTGACTAGTTTTAGCAGCCTGCCACAAACCGAGACATGTTGCTGGCCCCATGGGGAGAGTGCCTTTGTCACTCTGAGGCCAGTAACAAAGCCTGCACTGGGTGGAGATGCTAACACCTCTCCCAGGCAGGAATTGTCACACCTGGCGGTGAGCCTCAAAGGCTCACCTCCTTTGTGCCAACCCAGCAGGACACTCCAGCTAGTGGAGTTGCCCGCCCCCTCCGGCCAGGCCCCACTTTTGGCGGCAAGGCCGGAGAAAATAATGAGAAAAACAAGGAGGAGTCACTGGCCAGTCAGGACAGCCCCTAAGGTGTCCTGAGCTGAGGTGACTCTGACTTTTAGAAATCCTCCATCTTGCAGATGGAGGATTCCCCCAATAGGGTTAGGATTGTGACCTCCTCCCCTTGGGAGGAGGCACAAAGAGGGTGTACCCACCCTCAGGGCTAGTAGCCATTGGCTACTAACCCCCCAGACCTAAACACGCCCTTGAATTTAGTATTTAAGGGCTACCCTGAACCCTAGAAAATTAGATTCCTGCAACTACAAGAAGAAGGACTGCCCAGCTGAAAACCCCTGCAGCGGAAGACCAGAAGACGACAACTGCCTTGGCTCCAGAAACTCACCGGCCTGTCTCCTGCCTTCCAAAGATCCTGCTCCAGCGACGCCTTCCAAAGGGACCAGCGACCTCGACATCCTCTGAGGACTGCCCCTGCTTCGAAAAGACAAGAAACTCCCGAGGACAGCGGACCTGCTCCAAGAAAAGCTGCAACTTTGTTTCCAGCAGCTTTAAAGAACCCTGCAAGCTCCCCGCAAGAAGCGTGAGACTTGCAACACTGCACCCGGCGACCCCGACTCGGCTGGTGGCGATCCAACACCTCAGGAGGGACCCCAGGACTACTCTAAGACTGTGAGTACAAAAACCTGTCCCCCCTGAGCCCCCACAGCGCCGCCTGCAGAGGGAATCCCGAGGCTTCCCCTGACCGCGACTCTTTGAATCCTAAGTCCCGACACCTGGGAGAGACCCTGCACCCGCAGCCCCCAGGACCTGAAGGACCGGACTTTTACTGGAGGAGTGACCCCCAGGAGTCCCTCTCCCTTGACCAAGTGGAGGTTTCCCCGAGGAACCCCCCCCTTGCCTGCCTGCAGCGCTGAAGAGATCCCTAGATCTCCCATTGACTTCCATTACAAACCCGACGCTTGTTTCTACACTGCACCCGGCCGCCCCCGCGCTGCTGAGGGTGAAATTTCTGTGTGGGCTTGTGTCCCCCCCGGTGCCCTACAAAACCCCCCTGGTCTGCCCTCCGAAGACGCGGGTACTTACCTGCAAGCAGACCGGAACCGGGGCACCCCCTTCTCTCCATTCTAGCCTATGTGTTTTGGGCACCACTTTGAACTCTGCACCTGACCGGCCCTGAGCTGCTGGTGTGGTGACTTTGGGGTTGCTCTGAACCCCCAACGGTGGGCTACCTTGGACCAAGAACTAAGCCCTGTAAGTGTCTTACTTACCTGGTTAACCTAACAAATACTTACCTCCCCTAGGAACTGTGAAAATTGCACTGTGTCCACTTTTAAAACAGCTATTTGTGAATAACTTGAAAAGTATACATGCAATTTTGATGATTTGAAGTTCCTAAAGTACTTACCTGCAATACCTTTCGAATGAGATATTACATGTAGAATTTGAACCTGTGGTTCTTAAAATAAACTAAGAAAAGATATTTTTCTATACAAAAACCTATTGGCTGGATTTGTCTCTGAGTGTGTGTACCTCATTTATTGTCTATGTGTATGTACAACAAATGCTTAACACTACTCCTTGGATAAGCCTACTGCTCGACCACACTACCACAAAATAGAGCATTAGTATTATCTATTTTTACCACTATTTTACCTCTAAGGGGAACCCTTGGACTCTGTGCATGCTATTCCTTACTTTGAAATAGCACATACAGAGCCAACTTCCTACACTCTGCATTTGTCAATCCGTTCACCTGCTTGTGTCAGATCCCACCTCTAAGATGTTATTTTAGCCCCCCAAACCTACCGACCTACTGCCACTTGTTCTTCAAGTTTCTCTGTAAGTGTGTCCAAATACAGTTTATTACCTAGAATGGACAGTTGACCCTCATCATGTCCGAAAAAAGACAGGCAGTCATGCACAATTTCCCTGCGGCCTATAACCCTTACCTCCTTTGCTCTGCAAAACTCCTACATCTCACTATTGACCACTTTTCTTGCCCTGTTTATCACCACTGGCTTGTGGGTCCCCCTCCATTCCATCTTGGGCAGTACCTGTGCCTAGCAAAATAAGTTCCTTCCCACCTATCTTTCAGAAGTTTCAAATTCTTCATCATCAACTCTAGCAGTTCCAGACCTATCAATCATACCAGGTCATTCTCTTACAGGTATGTCACCACGATCTCTAGCCAGCGGTTGTTTTCTCAAAGTTCCCACAGCATTGGCACCAACTGGCCCCATCTCAAGTCATTCATACCATGCCAATACAGTGACAGTTGTTTGTTCTTCACCTTCATGATTGTGAACCTTGCACATGCTGAAATACCAGCCCTGCTTCCATTCCTCGTACTCTCAAAAATTCCCCCAGCCAGTGTGCTGACTTTTTCAACCACTCTATATACCCTCTTCCTTACTGATCCATCTTTGCCCTGTTCAACTGCAGGCCAACCCTTTAGGTTTTCCATATCAGATTTCCCATCCCTAAACTGCCCCAGCACCTTTAGATCTCACCAGCTCCAACACATACAAAATTCCCCCAAAAACAGCAATGTAAAAAATGGCCCAAACAAATTCACTTCCTAAGTAGATGCACACTCAGCTCTCACCCAGACAACATGACTTCTCAACACCTGAATCATTACTGGCTGCCTCATTTTCCTCGTTACCTTTTGTTCTGTGCCAATACCTCTATTATTTTCCTACCTAACGCCCTGCAAAAGGGTCATACCCTCTATGCATCTTCCGATAATAGACAATCTCTGCCAACTTTCCCCTGATTGTCACAGCCATCACGTTTTTTTTAATTTTCACCGGCAAAAAGTTGACCATGTAATTTTGTCTCTCCTTCATTCCCATCTTATCACTCCTTTGATGCCGCACACATAACTGAAATAATTTTTTCTAACTCATTTTATATGTCCTTCCCATCGATTCAGCCAGCAAGTTCTTAACAAGGTGATGTGTCTTCAGATCATGATCTCCCACAGACTGTCCAGGATATGCAGTCCCTTCTTTTCTGCTCCAAAGGCCAATCCACTGAACCTAATTCACTGCAAACAAGATCGTGCATCAGCCACCCCGTTCTCCAGCCCCACAATGCGCCTAGCACTAAACACTATATTGCATTCCAGACACTACAACACCAGCTCTCTCAAACTTTGGAGCACATACTCATCTTTGGTAATCTTCCTGTGAACCACAATCACCATTGCCTGATTGATAGTTACAAATGTCACCTTCATATTCCTCAACTTCTCACCCCACAAACGTGCCACAAGAACTACTAAGAGAAATTAGAGGAATTGCCATACTATGCCACTTCTTCCTCCACATCAGTGGTCATTTCTTTGCACACCATTGTCCTTTTCAGAATAGTTCAAACCCTTCAGCTCTTTGCACATCCAAAAAGATACCTATTTTCTAAGTCATAGTTTCATTCTGGATCCACATTGTCATACCATTGTACCTGTACCATCAATTCAATAAAAGTGCTGAGCTTTTAAAACATTCACAGACCAGAGCTCATCCCATCTGCATTCTGCATGCACTTGCCCACCTAGTGGAAATTGTACCCAAAACAATTAGAAGTCTGATGGGTGTACCGGAAGGAAGAGAAAAGCAGATTGGATGTCCACCTTACTCATCTCTGCACCTTTCCCACAGTTACAGTCCATCTCTATGGACATGTGAACACTGGCATATAACACAGAACAAGCTGCTAAGGGTGGGTATAGCTGGCATAATTCTCTCTAGCATAATTACTCTTAATTACCATAAAATTACTCATAATTATGAGTAGTTGCATGAGAAGTATAATCCAGAATTTAGCATCCAAAATCGGCCAGAGGATGCACTTTGTGCTAAGAAAATAGCACTAAATTGCAGCAGTAGCCAGCAGCCGCTCACTCTCCCTTAGTTCATTGTTCCTCTGCTCCTGAGTTAGGATTTGTGCCCCAAACTACTCTTAATTACTCATGCTGACGTTATTGTGTTGTTTTGGTACTTTTGTATCATAAGAGTAATGAGTGATTACTGAAATTACTTTGATTACTCCAATGTAATTACAATTTCTCCCAGGCCTAAAATCTGCCTGTTCAATTAAATCATTCATTAAAGCCCACTCTGGGCAAAAGAGGCCATGAATGGATCAGTATTCCCCTCCCTTCTTTTATGAGACCCCCCTCAATGGGTAACACTATGAGATTCTGGATTGTGGAGGTTGCATATAGCCACTCTTCTTCTTCTCACTATCTCCTTGTGCAGTTCTTCTGCTACTCCCCTTGAGGCACCCCTGCATGAACAGAAGTTCTCCACCCATCTGTCTTAGCGGCCCACGATGTATGATATTCTGAACTTCCACCTGAAGCCACAAAAAGCTAGCTGTTGCTCCATCCAGGTATTCCAAAAACTATGGGTGCATGACTTCCAGTTTAACAAGTGTGGTTACCCTTCCCCACCACCCCTCTGTTCTTGCCCCTCTTTCTACCTGCAATGTAGTGACCTGTTCCCCTGTGAGTTCGTGCACCAGGTGTCTCCCCCTTCACTTTGAGATTTTATGCCAAAAGCTGCAAGGTTACCTATAATAATCCCCTTTATTAAAATTCCAGCACGCTCCTGTGGAACTTGTCTGGCTGTCCCCCACCTCTCCCCAGGTGGAACGTCCATGAAAAGACATGGAAAATAGTGGTAGGCCACTCACCATATGAGCTGATTGCAGTGGCCTGGTGGAGATTGTATATTTGAGCCTTAATTCATTTTTAGGTTTTGCCTGCACGTGTGCCTGTGGGCCTGTTTGCGAAATCTTTTGGTAGTATTTGTAAGTAAAAAAAAACTTAAAAGGGTCTTGGAACCAGATCCTTTCTTACCTGAACTTACCATTGGCTTACTCCAATGTCGCTCTGATTTACCTGTTTCGGATTATTCAGCACATCATCTACGCATCACTTCCTGTTGTTGTCTTCGTCTTCTTTGCCGTTCTTGCTGTCTAGTTGCCTGTTTACCAAGTACTCCTTCCAGTCACTTCCCACTGGCGAGTGTCCTTCTTGCTGCGACACTGAAGGTATTTCTTTTTTCTTCTTACATGCCGTCTTCTTTCTTTGCTGATGTCTTCTTTCTTTGGTGCTGTCTTCTCTGTCTTCTTTGTTTGTTGCTGTCTTCATTTTTCTTCCAGCATGCTGCCTTCTTACTTCACTGATGTCTTCTTTCTTCAATGCCTTCTTCTCCATCATCTTTCTTCATTGCTGTCCATTTTCTTTTTTCTTTATGCATAACGTCTTCTGTCTTCACTATCTTCTTTAGCGTCTTCTGTCTTCTCATGCCTTCTGTCTTCTGCCGCCTTCTGTCTTCTTCCGTCTGTCTTATTCTGCCTTCTGTCTTATCGCGCCTTCTGTCTTCTTCCGTCTTCTGTCTTCTTCCATCGTCTGTCTTCTTCCGCCTTCTGTCTTTTCTCTTTTCATGCCTTCTGTCTTCTTCCATCTTCTGTCTTCTTCCTTCTCATGTGAATGCCAATACATTTCGCCTTTATCTTTTTTTCTGTGTAACTGGCTTACAAATATTAGAAAAATGTTATAATACTGTTTGTTTTTAATTTAATAAAACAAACATTATTATAACATTTCTTTAATATTTGTAAGCCAGTTGCATAGAAAAAAAGACAAAAGAGAAACCTATTGGCTTTGCCAATGCTTGTTTTATTTTTCCACCCCCATTATTTTTTCGGTGACAAACTCTTGCTGGCTCTAACTGATCATCATAAGGAACCCTCTGAAACTGATGCTGGCCATCCCGATGACATTAAAATACTATCACAAAGCTACACTGCACTCTAGCGTCTTTTCGCAGACTATGCTGGCCTGCATTGTAAATGCAGTAGTCCACACACCAATATTAATTGGTACATTTAGACTTTTCGCAAATCTCCTCTCTTCTAACTTGGACCCTTCTTTGTATTTTATCTCTCTGTGTAGCAATTTGAAAATATCAACAAAGTCATTTGCCCAAATTCTCTCTTTTATTCTGACCAATAAATTACCCTCTAACCGGTCACCTATTCTCATGAAAGTGAGTATCGCCTGGCGAAGGCAATGACCATGTACTTCCTGCTCATGTATTTCCCTTGGAATGCATTTTGGAATGCATTTTTTCCCTTGAAATGCCCTTCAGCCCTTCTGTGACTGCTCCTTAATTGACTTACTCCCACCCTCACCTTCTGCCATTGGTTGCCCAGCTTCCTCCTGTGTTGTTCCTTGTCCTGCTGAGCTCCTCACTGAAGTCTAAATCTCGTCTGTCTGTGTTTTGTGTTATGTTGCTGACATCTCACAATTCCCACTATGCTCCGTGTATGCTTTTGAGCTTACTCACACCACTCCTCCGACTGTGGTCTGGTCGTCCTTCCATATTCAACTTCTCTCCCCTCTTACTGCTTCTTCTTCCCAAGCATTTACCAAATCTTTGCCATTCCCTTGTCTAGAGCCTTCATTGTTGCGTCTCCTAGTCTCATTCCTCTGAGCCCTTTTCTCTTTGTAACTAGTCCGCTCATCCACCCAATCTTCATAATTGTGCAACCTCGTCTGCTACATACTCCCTTGGTCCAATCCCACCACTGTTGCTGGAATCATCTAACCTAATCATCTGTCCGATCCTTCCTACCTGCAGCCCCACCTTGGGTCTTCATCTCCCACACCTGCTGCTATGTCACTGCCCCTTGGGGCAGAGAGGCTCCATTTTACCTCCCTCTCTCTGTCACTTCCCCACTGGAGCTCATTTTCTTGATTCCCAAGTTGTCATCCCTTGCCACAGATCATGAGTATTTGTCAGCACCTGAGCTTCTTTCTGTTTGAAGGGCTTTCTTCATCACAGATCTGCTAAATTGCCACCTCATCAATCTCCCCCATTCCCCAACCTGTAAAACACCCCTTTGCATGATCTCTTCCTGCCTCACCCATACAGTCACCTTCTTCCAAAAAAGTCCAATGTCTCATGATCTATGCTCCCAGGATCTTGCTTTGGGAGTGGCTGCCCAAAGACACCTATGCTTTAAGACCAGGGTCCTGGACATGTCTCTTCAAGGGGGCCTTCTCACATTCCCTAAGTCTCCCCCTTCAATATTCTGGCATGGGCCGCCGGTACGATCCCCACCACTCATTGGCCTTAGAGCATCCGGCACTGTTTTGCTGGCGGACGCTGTTGCTGACAGCAGCGCCGCATCCCGTCTCCTGCCGGAGGACCCCCTGCAAGCAGGTACGTCTGGTTCTCCAACAGGAGAGGGGGTGGTGTGTGTGTGAAGGTGTAGTGTGTGTGTGGGGGATGTATGTCTGTTTTTGCATGCAGGTGTGAGGTGCGTTGAGTGCATGTGTGAATGACTGAATGTGAGTGTACGTGTATGTTGTGAATGCATGTGTGCGGCAATGTATGTTGGTGTGTGTTGCGGTGTGTGGGTGTGTATGAGTGCATGCGTGGGTAAATATGGGTATGCGTGTGTGTATGAATATGTATGTGTGCGAGTGTGGGTCTGTAAATGTGGGGGGGTGTCAACATCAGGGCAGTGCGCGCTCTACGGGCGACTAGAATGCAAAAATCCAGCACTCTCAAGATAACGTAATTTATGCATTGAGCTGAAATGCTGTTGTTTAACCTTTTGCATTGCAGAGTTTAATCCTGAAGACTTATGTTCAAGGTGCATATAAATACTGTTCATTTTCAATGTACTGCTGCAGGCTTTCAGAGTGTGTCAGGGTGTGGTCCCCTTTCCAGGGCCTTCTAGAAGCTTTCCCTGCAGCATGTGTGGTTTGTGGGCTGGGACAAGACTCTATATAAGGGAGCCAGCCCAGCTCCACGTGCTCACTATTCAGAGCCCCTGATCCCGTTCTCGAAGGATTTCGAGTTCTTGGGCCTAATTAGCATGATAAATCTATTTTGCTCTTGTGCGTGTGAAAGTGCGCTTGATGTTTAATGACATTTACATGCTGGCATTTGAATTGGCTAGACGCTCAATTATTTACTCGAGTACAAATCTTGATATTCATTGTGTGCAACTATTTTATGGAATTTACAAGGTTGCATTCGAATCGACAAGACGTGCGATTCATTTCCTGTGCTTAATTCATGTTATTCATTGTACGCTACAATTTCTTGGCATTCATATGGTATTCGAATCGGCAAGACGCGCAATTCATTTCCTGTGCTTAATTCATGTTATTCATTGTACGCTACCATTTCTTGGCATTCACATGGTGGCTTTCGAATCGGCAAGACGCACAATTCATTTCTTGTGTTTAGTTCATGATATTCAGTGCGAGCTACCATTTCTTGGCATTCACATGGTGGCCTTCGAATCGGCAAGAAGCGCGATTCATTTCTTGTGTCTAATTCATGATATTCATTGTGCGTTACTATTTCATGGCATTCACATGGTGGTATTCGAACCGGCAAGAGGCGCAATTTATTTCCTTTGCTTAATTCATGATATTCAGTGTGCGCTACCATTTCTTGGCATTCACATGGTTGCCTACGAATCGGCAAGACGCGCGATTCATTTCTTGTGTTAAATTCATGATATTCAATGTGTGCTACCATTTCTTGGTAATCAGTTGGTGGCCTTCGAATCGGCAAGACGCGCAATTCATCTCTTGTGTTTAATTCAGGATATTCATTGTGTGTTACCACTTCATGGCATTTACTTGGTGACTTTTGAATCGGCAAGACGCGTGATTCATTTCTTGTGCCTAACTCAGGTTATTCATTGTGCACAATCATTTCATGGCATTTATAAACCTTTGTGGAAATCTGCAATGTGCGCAATTCATGTTCCTGCATTTTAAGAAAACTAAAGTGTTAGAATGCTAGATGTTATATTGTATGTGCATAATAAATCCATCTAGTACAATTCATATAATGTTATAGAAACCTTTCAGATTATTTCCTGGTCCTCATGCAAAGACTATTCTTGAATTTGAAAGTGTAATGCTAGAAGGTTCTGATGTTTATAATCCATGTGTAACATTTCATTGAGTGGTTCATTAGAAAATGGTACTAATCTTTCTTGATTCCCTCACAGGTATCCAGTCATCCTGAGGCCTAGTTATTTAAGTTCATGCCTAAGTTATCCATGTTTCCAATATGACAATGCTTAGAGTCATAGCCTAGTAATGATTAATATGGTATAATCTTGATATTGTATGTTTTAACCTTTTGCTTCCTACAGGTCTCCTTCCCAGCTGTTCCCTACCTAATCCCCTTTTCCCCACTTGGACTCTCTTAGGCTCTGTGACATTCTAATCAGAGTATTGGAGCTATCTTGTGGTGGACTTGTTGGGAACGTGCACAGACCCCGAGGATCTGGTGACTCTGACAGGGGGAGGAGAGGGAGGGTGGGGGAGGACTCTGGGGAGGCGAAGGGGGCGGGTGAGACCCCTATCAGTGTCAGGGAAGGAATTCCCTGGCACTGATAGTGCCTACTGCCATGGTTTTCATGGCGGTACGCTTGCCACGAAAACCATGGCGGTAGGCGGGGTCATAATCCAGAGGGTGGGATTGTGACAGCTGCCGGGCTGGAGACCGAACTCTCCAACCCAGCGGCCGTTACCACCCTGGCGGCCAGAGTGGTACATTGACGGTTTGGCTTGACCCAAACCACCAATGTCATAATTTGGAAAAGGGTACCGCCAGCCTGTTGGCAGTACTTTTCCCCAAATTACCGCCGACTGCCAGGGTCGTAATGAGGGCCTAAATGTATTTTTGCGTATATAGACAGAATGCATATATTTGTAGGTTTTATGCAAAATACACAGAATTTTCATCAGAATTAGGGATTGGAAAGGTATGAGTGTATTGTCGTTGTGAGATACAATAGTTTGTATACATTGTAACAAGTGGGGAAGATAGGTGCACACTATAGAGAAATATTCCATACAGCATTTCTTCTGGGGGTGTTCAGCAGGGTACGTGTAGAGCTATTTAGTGGGCTCAAATTAGCTGATATGGGCCTTGATTTCTGTCTTGAAGGCCATCCTTAGATGGGAAGATGATGTTCCTGAGGGTGAAAAAGGAGGCTTTGTTCCCTATATGTTACTTTTTTGGAGGGGCAATTCAAGGAACATCTGGTGCTGCAGCTTGCACAAAAACAGTCTACAGGAAATTCAAGTTTTCAACTGTGCATGGTTCTGTAAAAGTTACATAGAGATTTGAGTTTGATGACATCTGGGAGAGGTAGCCAGTGTAGATTACTGAGAGTGAGGGTGATGTTTACATGTATGCCTTACAATATTCAGGCAGGCAGCTGCACAGACAACTGTTTGCAGGAATATAACTGTGATGCCTTGCAGTTCAGTCAGGAGGGCATCACCCCAAACAAGTGGATAAGGAAGAGAACTAGGAGAAAGGCGTTCATCTTACTAAGTCTGATTTGATACCAAGATTTTTTGGCTGTTTGCCATCATGCTTCTTGAAGGAGAAACATGGGCCAGTGTAGAATCCAAGGGATTCACCAACTGCGCCGACAACCTCGCACCCCTGAAAACCCATCCCATCAGGCCCAACAGCAAGAAAGCCTCCTGGTTCAACAACGACCTCAAGAACTCCAAGAAGAACTGCCGCACCCTCGAAAAAGCCTGGCGAAAAAACCCGACTACAGACAACATGACCGCCCTCAAGTACGCGTCCCGTAAACACCACCAGCTGATCCACACCACCAAGAAGACAGCATTCAAAGAACGACTAGACAACAACGCACACAACAGCAAGGAACTCTTCAGCATCGTCAAAGAGCTCTCCAACCCCAGCGCCGGAAACAACGACATCACCCCCTCACAAGACCTCTGCGACTCACTCGCCTCGTTCTTTCACCGCAAGATCGCCGACATACACAACAGCTTCGGCGCACAGACCACGCACCCAACCACCAAACCGACGCCCCCCAACACCACCCTCCGCGCCTGGACCCCGGTCAGCACCGAAGGCACCATCCACACGATGAACACCATCCATTGCGGATCACCAACCGACCCATGCCCCCACCACGTCTTCAACAAGGCCGACTCCGTCATCGCACCCCATCTCCGGGACATCATCAATTGCTCCTTCAACACCGCCACCTACCCGGAGAGCTGGAAGCATGCCGAACTCAGCGCCCTCCTGAAGAAACCATCAGCAGACCCCACCGACCTCAAGAACTACCGCCCCATCTTGCTCCTCCCGTTTCCTGCCAAAGTCATCGAGAAGACCGTCAACAGACAGCTGGCCGCCTTCCTCGAGACTAATGGATCCCTCGACCACTCACAGTCCGGCTTCCGAGCCAACCACAGCACCGAGACCGCCCTCATCGCAGCCACTGACGACATCCGAGCCCTGCTCGACAACGGGGAAACAGCGGCCCTCATCCTCCTGGACCTCTCCGCAGCGTTCGACACTGTCTGCCACCGCACCCTCGTGCAGCGCCTCAGCAACATCGGAATTCAAGAGAAGGCACTAGAGTGGATCATCTCGTTCCTCACCGGAAGAACCCAGAGAGTCCGCCTCCCCCCATTCAGATCCGAGGCCACCGAAGTCATCTGCGGCGTACCACAAGGATAATCACTCAGCCCCACCCTCTTCAACGTCTACATGAGCCCCCTCGCAGCCATCGCACGCCATCACAACCTCAACATCATCTCCTACGCCGACGACACCCAGCTGATCCTCTCCCTCACCAACGACCCAGCCACCGCCAGAACCAACCTGCACGAAGGGATGAAAGACGTGGATGATGAACAGCCGCCTGAAACTGAACTCAGACAAGACGGAAGTCCTCATCCTTGGATCATCACCCTCTGCCTGGGACGACTTCTGGTGGCCCCCGGCCCTGGGCAGCGCACCCAAACCAACGGACCACGCACGCAACCTGGGCTTCATCCTGGACTCCTCCCTCTCGATGACCAGACAAGTCAACGCCGTCTCATCATCATGCTTCAACATCCTACGCATGCTCCGAAAGATCTTCCGATGGATCCCCACCGAAACCAGGAAGACGGTCACCCAGGCACTCGTCACCAGCCGACTGGACTACGGTAACACCCTCTACACCGGAACCACAGCCAAACTACAGAAAAGACTCCAAGGCATCCAGAACGCCTCCGCACGCCTCATCCTTGACATCCCCCGACACAGCCACATCTCCGGACACCTGAGAGACTTGCACTGGCTCCCCGTCAGCAAGAGAATCACGTTCCACCTCCTCACCCACGCACACAAGGCCCTCCACGACCTGGGCCCCAGGTACCTCAACAACCGCCTAACCTTCTACACTCCCACCCGCCAGCTACGATCGACCAGCCACGCCCTCGCCGCCGTGCCACGCATTAGAAAAGCCACCATGGGAGGAAGATCCTTCTCCTACCTGGCAGCCAAGACTTGGAACTCCCTCCCCATCCACCTCCGTCTGACCCAAGACCACCTCTCCTTCAGGAAGCAACTCAAGACCTGGCTGTTTGAGCAGTAGCTGTCCCCCCACCCCCAGCGCCTTGAGACCCTCCGGGTGAGTAGCGCGCTATACAAATTTCTTGATTGATTGATTGATTGTACTGGTGAAATAAGGAAAGATCAATTTCCATTTTAGTTAGCCAGGCCTCAATTTGCTATCGGTGTTTGCAAATATCACTGAGGATGAATCTGATGTTTATCAATTTCAACTTATGGTAAACAGTTGGCATTCAGAATGAATATTTTGTAGGTATAGTTTCATGCAGTGCTTTCTGACTGATGAAGTTACCTTGGGGTAAGGTTGTGAGTCATTCGCATATTGCTGACAGGTGATGTTGAAATGGACTATAAGTACTAACTGGGAATCTATCTGTAAGTTTGAGGTTATTGTTGCTACAATGGAGCCAAAAAAGTAATCAGAGAGATGGATGAGTTAATTTGAACATATTGATGTCAGTTTAATAGGAATAAAGCAAATGAATTGTTCATGCATAGGCGATATTCAGAGGAGTGCTGAGAGGGTTGGGCAATACTGGACTTTGAACAGCGTTGAATTCCTCTGAAAGATCTAGGAAGGTCAAGGGGAAGGGGCCACCTTTATCTGTGATTCAGAGGACGTCATCTATAACATGAAGGATTGCAATTTCGGTGCTGTAGTGTGGATGAAAGGCACGTTGATGTGTTTGGAGTACATTCTGTGGCTCTGTTCGACTTTTCATATTGCCATGTTACTGCTTTTTCAAGTTGAGTTAGATAATGGGGGAGGGAAATTTGTGAGATGGTGATGATCTTGGTAGTTTATTTTACCCAGTGAAGATTTCATGTTTTGAGTATATTTTTGAGTAAAAGGCAAAGGTACCAAGGCGAGTGGAGGTAGTCACAATGTTTACTTAGGAGCAGGAGCTAGATTGGGCATCTGTAGTAGATTGTTTTGAAGTACTTCAAAATGTTGAAGAGGATATTAATGGTAGGTGGTAGGAGTTCCATCAGGGAATTTGCACTGGTGATATGAAGAGCAGATGGTTGGTTATTGTGAGGGTTAGTGGGTTCGATATTTCAATACAGTTGGTGAAGCAAGCAACTCTTTGTCGACTGGATAAAGAATGAGGGGCAATGGGAGTGAGTTTGTAGTGTCTGACAGGCAGATGCTGGAGGGTGAGGCAAATAGAAGGTGATTGTGATAGTTCTGCATGATATAAGTGAGGGTTGAGATGCGGGAAGTGAGGTCTGTGAGGCTGCAGGATTTATTAGGGACTCTTTCAAAACTATGGTGTACTGGGTATTGGGCAGACTGAAATCCCAAAGGTAGGTGTTGTCTCTTTTGGATATGAAGGAGCATGAGAAAAGGTCAATTAGGTACTTAAGCAATTATTTCTTGTGATCAGATTTCTTGTGACCAGATTGATGGTATAGAAGTAAGCAGGGGCAGCCCCTCCACGAGAGCGGAGGAGCGTCGCCCCGCTAAAAGAACTGCCCCAGAACGGAAAAACAAAATAGTAAAAAAACTTTCTTTATTACCATTTTATTTTTCAGCACCCCGTCCTAAACCGAGTGTCAGGACAGGCGGGGCAATTGCTGCCGAGTGGCAGCAAGGAGCTGTGCACTTGTTGAAAGTGTGCACGTCCCTTTGGCCGGCTGTCTTGCGATGGCCAGCCTGACATGCGCACTTTAAACTTCTCTAACCCAGCTGTCTTGGGACAGCTGGGTTAGAGGGGGCACAGGCTTCCAGCGCTCTTGTGAGCGCTAAGAGAGGCTGCTCCCACTTATCCTGACGCTTCTTTCATGCTGGTTACCAGCATGAAAGCAGCACCAGGATTGACTAGTGCAGTTTCCTGGGTTCCATCGCGCGTTGGAGTCAGCAGATATGACAAGATAAGAGATCATCCTAGAGTAAGTGCCTTATATTAGTTTCCAGCCTATACTGATTTTTTTATAGAGAAATAAAGACAAAAAACATCTATTTTCCTGTCTGTATTTACTTTTAAATATGGATAAATAGTAAAATAGGGTTTCTTTTGGATAATACTCGCTACTGTCAACCATGAGGTCAATACCTGTGCAGATTGATAGGTTGGGAAGTTAAAATTATTAAAAACATTTTCTTATAAAGCTTAAATAACTGCAGCAGTACAGCTGTGTGAGCTGTTCTACTGTACAAATGGTTTCAAAATGACTGTATTGTACTGTAAATGGCTAAAATCCATTGGACATTCAAAGTATTTGTCAGTTAAATAAGTGTGCACATACATCCATTGCCGCTTCATTTTTCATACTAAGCACAAAATAAATATGGATCAATCCAGATAAAATTTGAAAAAATAAATATATATAAATACAGACCGAAATGTCAAAAAAATAACTAACAAAACCAGGAACCTAATGTATGAGATGGAATATTGTATGGAGTGTGGCGATGTACGTGGATGAGGCAGGCCGATCAACATTGCCAGAATGAGTAAAAAAAAAAAAGATAGTTAAGAATTTGGTATAATTAGTTAAATCAGGTTTATTGAGCAACGTAACGTTACATAGCTCAAAATAACATAACATAGAGTCTGTAGTCTGCAGTTGTCTAGGAGAGCCTCCGGAACTTTCTCTCCCTGAATGAACAATTGCTTTTCAGTGAAGCTCTACAACCTTTAAAGTCTGTCCAACCTCTAAAGTGTCAACAGCTGAGGAAAGTTGTGCCTTGATTTGACTGTGTGAGCAGTGATATTTAAATATGTAAACAATAAACATATTTTATTAAAAAGTCAATGTTGGCCTGTGATTCGCTGTGTTCTACAGCAGTGAAAACGTGGTATGCATCATGAAGATATACTTCTTCTTTTTTTTACGAATGAACAGTAGCAACATCTATTAAAATGAATGTAATTGAAACCGAATTGTATATTCTCCTTTTACTCCTGTCCTAATATGTGGTAGTCTCTTGAAGAAAACGTCGACTTCAACTGGAATGTCTGATTTTTTGGAGTTTCAGTCTTGTATTTCAGCTCAAGGGCAATGACACTGCGGTTGCACAAAGAAGGCTGGGTAGAAAATAGATATGAAGAGCAGACCTAATGAATGGGCTATGGGAACAGCATCTAGAGATCAGAGCGGCCCCGAGGATGTGGCTAGCCTAGTACATTTCTGGCAGGACGTGGGACAGGGTACAGTGTTTTGTTCCTGACACTGGTATTTTCCAGCAACCGGCTCTTGTAAATAGTTACAAAGCCAGGGCCATGGCCTTTCATGGTACAGATTTCATGAAGTTCATTTGTTTATCATTTGTTTTCCGAGCTACTGCGGCAGAAAAGCTGCGTGTGAAAATTCCCATACACACGTACAGCTTCATGTCACAGAACATATAGGTGGGTTTGGCTCTTATTCTATATATAAATTATCCTATTCATGCATTTTTCCGCTGAAATTCATCTTGTCGAGAAGCCTCTGAGGGCTATTATATTCATAGCATGTCTATGATCCAGCATATTATTTAAGCAAGCAAAAATAATTTAAAATTCAGTTAGTTCTGTATCAATTCGCTTGGGAATGAAGAAACATGTTTCAGTATAATTGTGAATAGAAAACTGTGTGACAATGCAGAATTTCTATCTTTTTACTGCCCCATCACTAATGTATTACTTGACAGCTCATTCTTCTATAGTTTTAACACGTGAAAGCAAGAAGATTAGCGTGTCATACAGTATTATGCTGTCTGTGTATCATCTCACGTGTAGCGGAGGTCGTGCCTCGGAGATGTCGGCTGTGCACCGACTGCCACATTTTTATTTCCCTACCTCAAAATCAGAGCTTTGGCTCATGGAGTCAATCCTACCTTTATGGTGGAGTCAGGTTGAGGAAAACACGACCCAGTTAATTAACAGTAACCTTCCTATCTGGGGCCTTCTACCTTGTCCCAATCCTTACCTCATGAGGACGTTTTCTTCTAAGATAGGCCCCTGTTTCAATACAAAATCACTTATTTTCTGAGTCTTCTCACCACTTCCTTTGGGGTGGAGCCATGAGAGCACTCTAGTCGGATGGCAAGAGTGCCCTGTCAGGGATCAGAGGTACAAGTGGCCACCTTTTATTGTTCAAGTGTTTCTAATCGGAGGTGAGGATGGACTGGCGGAGACAGATGTGAATGGGGGACTTGATTCTTTTTGAATGTTTTTCGAGTCCCTCATTTGGGAGTGGAGCCATATGTTCGGAGACAGAACACGATCTAGGTTCTTTGTATGTATTTCTTGTATTCCTCTCTGTGGTTTGCAAGGGCTGTAGGGCGTTATGGTGTATGATAAGAGTGGGAAATTGGGGCAGGAGGAGGATGCGTGCACAAAAGTGACACCCAGCCTGGCGATCCTATACCATTCGCATCCACTACAACAGTCTTGCCCATGGTGAAACTCACAGCAGCTCCACTATTGGAAAGATCACCCTCCCCTACTTCTGAATCAGGCTGGTAAATGCAGAGGTGGTCAAAATGAACATCTGGTGTCTGTGGCAAATGTCCTATTACACGCCACCTCAAAATTAGGATATCAACTAATCTGATGAAGGTTTTATTTTTAGGAACAGAGGTAAAATCCTCATTTGGGATCTACTGCCTCTAGAGTGATGTAAAAAATGATCATAATGTCCTCAAAAGCCACTCCTTGTGCTAGATGGAGCAGGGACCAACTTGAAGGTGAGTTGGTGAGTGACATGTTTTTTAGTTGTGCAATTCTTGCAACGCAAATGTCTTTTAAACATGTTCAGGCTAAGGAAATGATTCAAGGAGTTTAAAAGATGTTTTTCTTTTATCCGAAGGGTTAGCTGATTTTCTTCTGTGGGGTGTTGGTGCTTCCATGGTTTCATAGTTTAATAGTTTCTGTCCCTGAGGGCCATTCAGGTTAATGTTAGGGAGTCACTAGTTCGCAGTAGATTGGGTTCAGCCTTTCCAATCAGGAGGAGGAAAAAAGGGATACCCACCTTACACCGGGGAGGTGGAAACTACAGGCTGTTGCAATAAATGGGTTAAAAGGCTGTTGAGTAATTCTGATTGGCTGCAATCCACCAATCAAATGAGTTTAAGTGCTTACACTCTTCTGATTGGCTGCAGAAAACCCTTTCACAAAGTCACTGCCCCTGCCCACTGATGTCATGGACTGTCAATCTCACAGTGATTAAGGGTTTGCTGAACAAACTTTTTTTCAGTGTGAGGTAAGTAGAACTGTATCCCAGAAAAAGGTAGCTTTACCTTGGAATTAGCTTCCTCCTATCGCAAACTAACAAAACATGTTTGCCCAGCCCTGGTATTTTAGCCAATTCTGCTTTACAAACATTGGTTATTCGTCATATGTAGACAATTTGCAAGAAGTGATTGCCATAGGCACCTTGGCTAGAATAACAGCTTACATGATTAAAATCAGGAAGAAAACAAGTGTGATCATCTAGACCCCACCGAAGGCAGGGCACGAAAACAGAAACTTTTGTACATTCTTATGTTCAAAGTATTTGATGAAAGAGAAAATTCTTCTAAGGGCATTAAAAAGAGATATTTTATATCCCTAGTAAATTCTCACTTCAAATATTTCATCACACAGCGTGCAAGGTAAGATTACCCAAATTTCCAAGCTGAAATATACAGAATTCCAAGCATAGAATATAATGAAAACGCAGGCAAGTTCATTTAGTTAAAATAGTTAAAAACATAAATAAATATAATTTAATGTTAAAAAATGTATAAAGCTAAATATTTATTTTTCAATTTTAAAATAAACTTTTTTCTATTTAGAAAATAATGTAACATTACTTTTTAATAAAAAATATAATTATATTTGTTAACTTTAGGTGGGATTTTTTTTAAATTTAAACGTGGGCAAAAATAGTTTTTATTTAATATAATACATTAAAATGTAGATTTTCCTAGTAACTTATGACGGAAAGTCTTAATTTTATTAAAGACACGGAGGCGAATATTATGCGTTCTTTTCTTACTTTAATTTAAACAGCAGCAGTCAAGAAACTACAACTCCCAAGAGGGTTAGCTAAAGACTAACCAATGGGAGCAAAACAAAAACCAGCAATGGACCAATAGCAAAGGACCACAAACCATAGAGTGTACACTTGACTGCAAGCAGCCCTCTTTTCTTGAGCGAGCCAGTCAAATAGAGTCATGAAACAAAGGATAAATAAGTCCAACAATTGCCAAGGATAAGGAAACGGAACACAAGTCTTGGACCACAGCGATGAGCCGAGAGGTCGATGGATGAGGAAGCTGATCCTGGACAGGTTGTGCTGACGATTCCAGAGGTCTATTCTTGAGGATGGACGTGATGGAGGTAGCAGTGTTACCCGGAAGCTGGAGGCAGTGCCGGAGTCGCTTGGTGGGAAACAAATAGTACATATTAATAAACGTACTGTGGTGGGATAATATTCGCCTCCGTGTCTTTAATAAAATTAAGACTTTCCGTCATAAGTTACTAGGAAAATCTACATTTTATGACAAGACCGGAGGCTCTATTATGCACGTTTAAAGCTGGTCAACAACTAAAGACGAAGCAGTTCTAACAGGTTTACAATAAAAGGTTTTAAAAACATTATCGTTTGACCAGTCTGCTGACCTGAGAATGTCCTCTAAACTGGACCCAATAGCGAAAGCTTTTGAGGCCATAGCTCCCCTGGAGGAGTGTGCTCCAAAAACGGAAATATCTATTCCCGCTAGGGACATAATCAACTTAATCCAGCGGGCCAAAGTTGCCGAAGTAACTGGATTGTGGGGTTTTCAAAAAGAAATTAACAATTGATTGGAAGAGGACGTTCTCAGGTTAACGGTTCTTTTTTCATATTCTTTTAAACAAAGACCTACACATAACTTTGGTTTGTTCGGAAAGAAAGGGTAGAAAACAGAATGTAAGTTAGTTTTGGTACGTTTGGAAACGTGAAATAGGACCCCTGAAGGTAAGAATTGTCGGGCAGAGACGTCTAGGGACCTAACGTCCGAAGTTCTTTTTATAGAAATTAAGCATAGTAACATGGTGAGTTTAGCAGAAAGCATCTTAAGCGAAAGACTTGGATTATCTGGCCAGGAGAGAAAGAGGTTCAAAACTAGAGAGATGTCCCAGATATGTGAGTACCTAGCAGAAGGAGGTTTAGAGAGTTTAACTCCTTTTAGGAGACGACAGATTAAAGGATGAGACCCAACAGGGTTTCCGTCAATATAGGAGTGGTTCATGGAAATAGCCAATCTGTAAAGATTTATTGTGCGGTATGACTTACCTAAGCCCGCCTGGGCAGCTAGGAAATTAATAATAAGACTTAGATCCGCTGAAAAGGGATTGGAACACTTTCCCAGACACCAGCTTGACCAAAGAGCCCAGGCTGACTTATAGGCTCGTCTCGTGCCGGGTGCCCATGCGTTATTGATGAACTCTGAAGCTTCTGCCGAAATAGCATGGGTCTGTTGGGAAGACCGGAAATGAGCCAGGCTGAGAGAGTTAGAGATTGATCTAGAATGAGATCGTGAGGGCGATCGAAAGGATCTAGAATAAGAGATGGAAATGTCGGAAGTAGAATAGGAAAATCCACAGCCAGCTCGAGAAGGGGAGGGAACCAAACCTGAGATTGCCAAAAGGGGGTTAACAGAACTAGGGATGCCTGTTGACGTCTGACCTGATTCAGAACTCTGTTGATCAAGATGAAAGGAGGGAAGGCATAGTTGAGGGAACCGGACCAATCTTGTAAGAAAGCGTCTGTGGCCAAAGCCAGAGGATCCGGGCGCCAACTGAAAAATTGGGGAAGTTGGGTGTTGAGTCTGGACGCAAAGAGGTCTATTTGGAAAGGACCCCATTTCCTTTCTATCAGATGAAAGACTGACTGGTGTAATTTCCAGTCGCTGGAATCGGTGAGGTGGCGAGAATGCCAGTCCGCATTCGAATTCAATGATCCTGGTAGATATTCTGCTAAGAGGGAAATTTTGTGAGACAGGCAAAAGTCCCAGAGGCTCTTGGCTAAGAGGGCTAGTGGTTTGGACCTGGTGCCCGCTAAACGGTTGATGTAGCGCACCGCTGATATATTGTCCATACGGAGTAGTATGGAGCATCGTGCTCTGTTTTTTGTGAAGCTCTTGATCGCAAAGGAGCCTGCAAGAAGCTCTAAACAATTTATGTGCAATCTGGACTCCTCTGCGGACCATATACCGCCAGTCGATATCGAACCACAGCGGGCTCCCCAACCCGTGAGACTTGCATCTGATTCTAACACAAGATCGGGCACAGAGGGGAAGATGGATCTGCCGTTCCAAGCCTCTAAATGGGATATCCACCATTGGATTTCCATCTGGGATTCCAGGTCCAAGGAGACAAGGTCGGAATAAGCCAGCCCTCGACGAAGATGAAGGATTTTGAGGCGCTGGAGGGCGCGGTAGTGAAGGGGACCTGGAAAGATGGCCTGAATAGAGGACGAGAGAAGGCCGACAACCCTTGCGAGGGTTCTGAGGGAAATAGAATCTTTTTGAAGGGTTAAGATTAGTTCTTTTTTTATTGCAGAAACTTTGGAATGGGGAAGGAACAGAGCGGCCGAGACAGAATCTATTTGGAATCCTAAAAACTCTATTTGTTGGCAAGGTAAGAGAACTGACTTTTCGAGGTTTATCAAGAAGCCGAGGTCCGAGAGGAGAGTGACTGTTAAGTGAAGGTGAGAAAGCAAAGAGGCTTTGTTTTGGTGCATGATCAAAATGTCGTCGAGATAAACAATCAGTCTGATACCCAAGGAGCGTAGGAAGGTTACAACCGGCTTCAACAGTTTCGTGAAGCACCAAGGAGCGGAGGATAGGCCGAAAGGAAGAGAGGAAAATTGATAAGTTTTTGAATTCCAAAGAAATTGCAAAAACTTTCTGTGAGAATGATGAATAGGGATGGTCAAGTATGCGTCCTGTAAATCTAGTCTGACTAGCCAATCGAACTGGAGTAAAATATCCCTGAGATGGATAATAGTTTCCATCTTGAAGTGTCGATAGACGACAAACTGATTGAAAGATTTCAGATTGATTACCGGTCTGAGCTTTTTGTTCTTTTTGTGGACGAGGAATATAGAGCTGATGAACCCGGAAGGGTCTGGAGTGCAAAGCTGGATGGCCTCCTTTTTTAAGAGAGATTGAATCTCTGAAGAGATTAATGAAGACATTTCTAGAGAAAACTTTGGGAGAGGAGGAAGACAGAGCTGGAGGGGGGGAGAAAGAAGTTCGATCTGGTATCCCTGAACCGTGGAGAGGACCCAAGGATCTGCAGAGATTGACTTCCACTTCTGAAGGAAGAAGCGAAGGCGACCTCCTACGGGAGGGCCAGAAAGTTGTCTTACCTTGATTAATGGGCGGTCTGGAGAAACGCTGGCCACGGTTGCGGAAACCTCTAGTTCTTTGAGGGTAGAAGTGGGGTTTGAACTCGTGGGAATAGGAGTTGGAGGAATTGGAATATCCTCTTGAGCCTTGGTTTCTGTAAGTGCGGCCGGTAAAGCAGCTCCTACCTCTACCGGCCCGGGAAAAAACACGTTGGTTGAAAACCTTCTTGAGATTTTGTTGGGCTTTGTCCAAGGATGAGAACGTTGAGACAAAACGGCTCACATCTTTTATGAAGTTATCTCCAAAGAGTTTTCCGTTGGCCTGGATACCGGGGTCTCGAGTAGCCAAGTTAGCTAGCTTGGGGTCCATTTTGAGGAGAAGGCCCTTACGCCTTTCGTGAATGATAGCCGAGTTGCCATTACCTAAAAGACAAAAAGCTCTCTGAGTCCAGAGGGAGAGATCTAAAGGATCAATGGGTGAATCCTCCAACCTAGCAGATTCGGCTATGTCAAAGATCCTTGCCAGCGGTCCTACCACGTCCAGGAGCTTGTCCTGGCAAGTGGTCCAAGCTTTGTCGACTCCCTTCCGGGGATCCTTGCCGAATTTGGTGAAAAAGGTGATAAGTGAGTCATCAATAATTGGGGTTGCCGTAATATTGGAATCCAACGAAGGTCTGGGACATTCCGATTTTAACTTAGATCTGGTTTGCTTGTCTAAAGGGAGGCGTAAGCGGGAAGTGATATAATCACCTACATGGTCTAGCGGAAGCCATTCAGTAGAGTTAGGATGGTGTATGAGTGACGGGTCAAACATAGGAATGCCCTCTGAGTCAACTATGCTGGTAGAGGGACCATCTGTTGCAAGTTTGATACGTTTGGGGGAGGAAAACGTATCATCCGGATTGTCAGACTGAGATAGATCATCCATGTCCTCATCGTCCGTGTCCAAAATTTTTGAGATCACAATCTTTTTAGGCGCAGTAACATGTTTTAATTTTGATTTACATTTCGATTGAGCGATCGTATTTTTGGTAGAAATCCCCTCCTTAGAAGGAGGCCTGGGAGGAATCAAGTCCTCATTCTTGTGTGAGGCAAGCTCACTCTCTGTTTGTGCGCCTTTACGTGATTTAACAGAGGATAATTTCCGTTTTCTGCTTTCCCCCGCAGAATGGGCCATAGATTTGGACACCATGGACATGACAGTCTTCTCAATATTTTTTGACATTTTTTCCATGGATGCTTTCATGGCATGTTTAACGGAGGACTGGATTAATTTATTTAAATCCTGTTGAAAGGATTCCTCTTCCTCTTCAGAGGCAGACCTTGAGGGAGAACTCCCTGATTCCATAACAACAGAAGAAAAATGCCGGCAGAAATGCCAGAACAAAGCCCAGAAAAATATCTTTAAGAAGCACTCAGGAGGTTAACAAAGGGTTAATAGGAGCAGCACGCTCCGTGTGTGGAGGCTAGGCTCCTCCCCGGGGCGGAGATCCAGATGACCAAGCCAGACGAGGAGCGAGGCGGCACAAGTGAACAGCCGTGATAGCAGCGCTGTAATAGCAGCACAGTCCCTTGTAGACGGCGTTGTGTAGGGAAGATGCGTAAAGCCGCTCTAAGAGGAGAGCGGCGAACAGCTGAGCCGGTAAGGAATATCCCTGTCAGACGCGCGTCGAACTGAGACGCGCGCTGACAGGTTCGGAAGATTAACTGCGCAATAGAATCTTGAACGGAGCGCGCGCCTGGAACAGCCGAGGCCGCCGTAGGAGGAACGGGGAAGGAAAATTAATTAACTAAAACCGGGATAAAACCGCTGCGAAGCGGTGAGGGAACAGAAAAATAGGGTATTCTCCCGATATAGAAGCTAAAAATAAACAGTACAATAGAATATGCAGTAAATACAGTATTTGAAAACAGTTAGTACATAGAAACGAAATGAGAGTACTTATCTTGACTGCGAGCAGCAAGAAAAGAGGGCTGCTTGCAGTCAAGTGTACACTCTATGGTTTGTGGTCCTTTGCTATTGGTCCATTGCTGGTTTTTGTTTTGCTCCCATTGGTTAGTCTTTAGCTAACCCTCTTGGGAGTTGTAGTTTCTTGACTGCTGCTGTTTAAATTAAAGTAAGAAAAGAACGCATAATAGAGCCTCCGGTCTTGTCATAAAATTAACTACAGATTCAATTCAATTAAGTTAATACTGCTGTAGCATTCTTTTTCTTTCCCGTGCGTTTAAAATAAAAGTATACAATAATTAAATTAAAGGTATTTTTACAATTTGTTTTTCGAGTTAAATAAACCTTTTTTCTTTTCCATAGTCATTGCCATCAGTAGCCTCTACTGTCGGGGCGTATACCCTGAATATGTTTCACTTTTTATATATATATATATTTTTATCACTCTCAGCATCACAGCAGACAGGGAAGGGAAACAAGGGTGGCTCCATATGATGACTCCCCTGTTTTGTCCTCTTGCACCTTCCCATCCCTGTGCCTGATTACCGCGCTCTCACTGCATTCCCATTGGCACTGCTGTACACATGCTCCTTCATCATTTTCATTTATACTCAGAACACCCCATATCTTATCATACACTTGAATTTGCATTTGTGAAGCTCTAACTGCCATTGTTACGGCAAGGTAGAGCATTCTGTTCATGGGTTTACTTTCATGTGGCTCTTGGCAGGCCATCAGTGGAGCTCGAGGCCATCAATTGATTGTTTTGTTTGAAAGTGGTTAGAGATATCAAAGGGCTTTCTGTTTTTCTTTCGATATTCAACAATCACTTACCCTTTGCTCTGAAAGATTATAGTGATTTTTATGTAGTTTAGTCTAGGCTGGTGCCTTATGATGCAATTCATTGTGTGTGAGGCAGTATTTGGAGTATTGTAGTTTTATCTCTGTATCTATCGGGTATTTTGGGGTTATGTGTGTCAGTGCTGTTGATTTGGCAGCGATATGCTAAATATACCTCTTGGTTCGGGTGAGTGTTGTGTGCCTGCTAATGGGAGTGTTCTCTTTAGCTTGTTCTGTCTGACTATGCCCATTTGAAGGTACATACAGATGGATCAATCGTGTAATGTGATGCTGGGTATAATTTGCTGTTGGGTCCAATAAAAGGCCAATTATTGGTTATTGGCCATGATGGGGGCATGTCGGCAAGGTTGTCTATTATGATTATTTATTGCTTGTGGGAACTTTTTCAGGGCAGTCAGGTGTTACTGTCCTCAGACTGAGAAACTCAGAGCTGTTTCCAACTGGTGTGGTATTGTTTGACCTTTCTATTGGTCCCAATACTAAGGACCATGTAGTCACCCGTAGCTCTTGACCATAAGGCAGATTCGACTGGTGATCATTGAAATTGGTGGGGTATAATATAGGACCCGAATTCCAACATGTGAGGCAAGCACGTGAGCCTGACCTTTTCTGAGAACATAAAAAAAATAATGGGATGAAAAAGTGCATTTTACAGCATAGTTGTCAAATATTTTGTCCAAAGCCATTGTTGTGGCAAGCAAATGGAGTCTAATGCTACCCTAGATATGGCCCATTTATTTATTAAAATGTGCAATGGGTGCCCAGTGTATTTCAATACTTACCTCCATTGTACTAGGACTAGCATTTAGTCATGGGTGCCCCTCATGCGCCATTCGTATGCCCTTATGCCAAGAACAATGGGCGACCCATGTGACAAAACCTATCTATAGTATTTCAAAGCCAGTATTTTGTTATGGTTACCTGCCCCATCCCAATATGCCATTGTTTTCCTCCCTAACTCAGAGAATTATCAGCATTATGCCAGGGGTGTCCCTTATGTAAAGAATTGCCCCTAATATGTCAGTAAAAACATTTTGCCATAGGAATCCCATATTGCAAAAATTATCACCTGGATGCCAGGACCAGTGACTAACTCACAAGCCTAACACACTTCAACAATCCCACCCACTCATACTTACGTTTACTCGCTCGCATTCCTTCTCACTTACACTTATCTTCACTCTCACACTCATTCTCTTTCCTTAATTCTTACTGTTACTCACTCACACTCACACTCTCTTGCACTTGCACTCACTCTTACAGGTTTACTCTTTCATTTTCACTTAGTTGTCCTCACTCTGACTCACTCATTCTCACTTAGAGTTACACTCACTCTCATGCACTCTTATTCTATCACTCAATCACTTTCACTCAAAAACACTAATTGCTACCTGTGGTGGTCCTGTTTTTAATCTCCTCAGCTACCTACTGGTGCATGGAACCTCAGGAACTGAAAGCTGAACCCTGTACAGTGATTACACTATTCCCCACTCAGATATCTGCTTTTAGCCTCTTGCTTTGTTGTTCCCACTTTCTCCCAACTTATCACAGGGTGGGGAGAGGGTAAGGAAGTCTCCGCAATCCATCCCATCCAGTAAAGGGATAGGGGAGGCTAAGATGGCAGGATGATTGCCGGTTAGCATCAGGAGCTGTAGCGCTTGATCCAAAAGCACCTAGGTCCACCTTAATGGGCGACGCTACAGTGTGACACAAATGAGGTGGCCCTGAAGTGTAGCAGATCCCTGAGACTAGTGCTGGGCCATCACTAGTCCTGGACAATCTGTGTGATGGGTGGTGCATGCACTTCTAGGCACTTGCACCAACCATCATGCAGGCACACACATGCAGGCACACACGCAGGAGAAACAATGCACAGCATTGCTGACGGAGGCTGGAGATCACCACCCGCGCTGCGGGGTTTTCGGATCATCGTGCGGCTGGATTTCCGACTCAAGTACCGTTGTGCGTGGAAAAACAACGCAAGGCCCGCTCGGACCGAGAGCGCTGACCGGATCAACGCACCGCTCTCCTGCATAGAGAAGAAATGACACGCCCCGACCCGGAGAAAGGAGAAACGACGCACAGTCCCGCTCGTGAGTGGAATCAACGCATCGCAAGCCCTTTTTGACACCCACTCGCCCGTGTTGGGTTATTTTTGACGCCCCCAAGGTACTTTTACACAGAGACAATTAGTGTGTGTGTAAAACTACTTAAAGACTCTTTTTGCATTTTTATTGATAACTTTACTTGTGTATTGTGGATTTTTGTCATTTTGGTCTTGTTTTGTTTAGGGAAATATTTTCTATTTTTCTAAACTGGCGTTGTGTCATTTTGTAGTGTTTTCATTAAGTTACTGTGTGTGTTGGTACAAATACTTTACACCTAGCACTCTGAAGTTAAGCCTACTGCTCTGCCAAGCTACCAAGGGGGTAAGCAGGGGTTAGCTGAGGGTGATTCTCTTTTACCCTGACTAGAGTGGGGGTCCTTGCTTGAACAGGGGATAACCTGACTGTCAACCAAAGACCCCATTTCTAAAAGTGGGTGTCTTACCCACTGGTTCTGGAGGGGGTATCGTGCCCTGTGCTCTTGATCCCGGGGAGTGCAAGGTCACAGTTTTTCAGGTGGGTGTCATACCCACAGGATTTGCAGGGGGCAGGCCACACAGCAGCCCATAGAGGTAGGACTACATACCGTCCGCCGGCGGTTACCGCTGCTCAGTCGTGGAAGTGGTGCTGCTGCAGCCGCTGGTAGGGGGAGGCTCCAGCCCATCCTCTGCAGCCTCGGATGGCTGCCCACTGGTGGTGGTGCTGCTGCTGCTGGTGGGGTGAAGCTCCAGCCCATCCTCTGCAGCCTCGGATGGCTGCACAACCATGGTTGGTGGTAGGGTCTCTGTCAGAGTTCCTGCCCCAGGCCCCTTTCCCTTCCTGCCTGCTGGTGCTGGTTCCTTGGTCTTCCTGGCAGCAGCTGGGGCAGGCTCCTTGCTCTTCTTGGCAGCAGCTGGGGCATGCTCCTTGCCCTGCCTGGTGCAGGCTCCTTCACCCTCAGGACACGTGCCCTGGATCCTTTCCCACCACAAGTGGGTGTGGTGACTGCTGGGCCCATGGACTGGGTGGGTGAGGTGCTTGGCTGGGTATTTGCCAGCCTGGCCAGACTTGCAGGATGGGGGGAGGGGTTAGGAAGAGGTCAATGGTGAATAGGAAAAGCTTTTTAGGAACATTGGAGCAGGAAGAGGGAGAAGTTTTGGGAGTGGAGGAAGAGGGAGTGGTTGTTGGAGGTTTCTGTCTGCTTACTTTGGGTGCAGGTGCATGGGCTTGATGCTGTTGTGAGGTGGATGGCTGTTGGGTGTCTGAGTGCCTGCGTTTGTGTACTTTAGGAGGGGGGCAGACACAGTGGGAGAGGACACAGGGGACGTGTGCATGGCTGTTGTGAAGGTGTCTACCAGTGAGGTGTGTGTTCTGCTAGGTGTGGTGGTGATGCTGGTAGTGGATGAATATGTAGTGCATGCAGGTGTGAGTGTAGGTGGAACTGGGAGGGAGGTGGGGGAGGAGGAGGAGCAGGAGACAGTGGAAATTGTGGATGTTGGTATGTCTGCATCTGGATGGTGTTTGTGTGAGTGCCTGTGGGATGATTTTTGGTGCTTGTGTTTGCCTGTGCCACTCTTGTGTGCTGTTATGTGTGCATGCTCGTCTGCCTGTGTGCATGGGATAGGTTGGGGTTGAGGGAAATGGGATTGGGAAGAGGAAGTTGGAGGGGGGAGGGTGCTAACAGGGACAATGGCTGCCATCAGAGAGGAGGCCAGAGCCTGGATCGATCTCTGTTGGGCCGCCAAGCCAGTGTGAATGCCCTCCAGGAATGCATTAGTCTGTTGCATCTGGGCTGCCAGCCCCTGGATGGGATTCATAATGGTTGACTGCCCAACAGAGATGGATCCCACGAGGTCAATAGCCTCCTCACTCAGGGCAGCAGGGCTAACTGGGGCAGGGCCTGAGGTGCCAGAGGGGAAGGAGATGCCCACCCTCCTGGGTGAGTGGGGACTGGCAACTCGCTGAGGGGCTGCTGTGAGGGCGGTGCTGGTACGGGTGGTGGCGGCTGTACCTGTAGCTGGGGTGGTCACAGAGGTGTACGCCACCACCAGGGAGCTTCCATCAGAGGAGGTATCTGTGTCAGAACTGTCCCCTCCAGTCTCCGCCATGGTGCTCCTCTTGCCCTCAGTCCCACTGGTGCCCTCACCGTCGGTAAACTCCGCCTCCTGGGTCCTGTGGGATGCAGCTCCCTCCGTCGCCGGTGCCTCTGCTCCTCCGCCAGATGATGCTAATGCACATAAGGACAGGGTGACAAAACAAAAAGGGGGGGGGAGAGACAAAGGATACACTGGGTCAGTGGCTGCACCAACACCACCGTTGGCATACACAGCACACTCACACACAGGGTACAGGCCTACGCACTATGCATTGCACTCCTAGTGATATTGCTCGCCAACAAGGCATGGGGAGGGACACACACCCCCAAATCCAGCACACCTGGGACTCACGCAGCCTTGACCACTAGTGGATGCCTACGACCTAGGTAGCAGGATTATCCCTTCTGGACCCTAGCCACCAGGGGGCCTATGCTGCAATGTCAGGCCTGGCCTAGGGGCACCCACTGACACACATCCTCCACTCGGATACCACCCTAACATGCGTAAGTTATAATAATGGGCACTGTACTCACCCCTTTGTGGCTGCTGTGATGCCCTCAAGTGCCCATACAGCTCTGGATAGGCCACCGCCAGTATGCGGGCCATCACGGTGGTCAGGGTTCGAAGGGCACCCCTTCCTCGATGGAAGGCCATCCCCAGCTGGGCCTCTGCCGTCTTCCGTGCCCAGCGTCTCAGGTCCTCCCATTGTTTCCGACAGTGGGTGCTCTGCCTGCCATAGACCCCCAGGGTCCGCACTTCCTTGGTGATGGCATGCTATATACACTTCTTTTGATGGGTGCTGACCTGCAGAGGGAATACACACAGGAAAATAGTATTACTCAGACAGTCCTGCCTGTTACACTTATGGTCCACCATACACTTCACATCACCATTTACACACACTTGGCCCAACACACAACCTGTACGCCGCACAGGGGACATCCACCCACCCCCCCTTACACGATGCCTTCACACCCCACTCCATGCATTCATGCCACATGCATCGTGCCCACAGTGTACTCACCTGTTGGTCTGGAGGCCTATAGAGCAGTCCGTACTGGGGTAGGGCCCCATCCACCAGTCACTCCAACTCTGCCGAAGTAAAAGCAGGGGCTCTTTCCCCAGTCACACGTGCCAAGGTAGGTTCCAGACACAGGTCACAGCAGCACATGTAGTGTAGGTCCTCTCCTGTTGAAGGTCAGGTAGCAAGTGAGTGAACAAATAGAAAATGGCGGTCACGTCCGTGCGGTGGTACATACCGTCACTGCCGGCGTACATCACTATTGGCCACTGTACCCCATAGGGCTCAATTATAACCAACGAGGAGTTGCACGGCGGTTCCCGACCGCCTCCTGCAGCGGCACACAACGTCAGCAGAATTACCTCACTTCCACCTGTCCCTCCACACAGGACAGGCGGACGCCATTTCGGTGGGGGCAGGCCCTGGATAATTACTGTATCACTGTTTAATTTTGGACATACAGGACAATTCTCACTGACCCATTACAATTTGACAGCATGCATCGTACTGTTGTAGCCCCATTGTTCAGTTTGTGACTGGCTCCTCGTTCTTTTGTACCTTAGATTGCTACTGCTGCAGATGAATAGGAGATGGAGACATACACCTGTGTACAGACCCCCGGTGGACTTGGCAACAATGGAGGACAGGCACATCATCCTCACCCATAGTCTTAAGACTTGACAGGCCCACAATCACAGAGCTGTGTGCCTGATTGGAGCCTGACCTGATATCTGCTGTCCACCACCCCACTGGGATCCCCCCTCTTGTGCAAGTTCTATCAGTTCTCAATTTCCTGGCAACTGGTTCTTTCCAAGTGACAGTGGGCTTGGCAGCAGGAATGTCACAGCCAATGTTCTCAGTTGTGCTGACCAAAGTGTTGTCTGCCCTGATTAAACACATGTGCAGCTACATTGTATTTCCCCAGGTGGAAGATTTGGCCACAGTGAAGCCTGACTTCTATGCAATGGGCATATCCCCAACAAAATTGGTGTGATTGATAGAACACATATTGCATTTGTCCCCTCGTCAAAATGAACAGGTGTACAGAAATCGGAAGAGTTTCCACTCTATGAATGTACAGATGGTGTGCTTGGCGGACCAGCACATCTCCCATGTCAATGCTAATTATCCTGGGTCGATGAATGATGCCTCTGTTCAGAGGAATAGCAGCATCCCAACTGTGATGGCCCAACTACAGAGGCACAGGGTGCGGCTAATAGGTGAGCCCTGGTCCCACACAGTAGATGTTGGTGAATGGGTATGGTGTGGGCTGTATGGGATAGGGTGTGGCTAAATATTGTCCCTCAATATTTGCAGGTGACTCTGGTTACCCCAACCTATCATGGTTACTGACCCCTGTGAGGAATGCCAGGACAAGGGCAGAAGAACGTTATAATGAGGCACATGGGCGAACCAGAAGGATCATAGAAAGAACTTATGGCCTCCTGAAGACCAGGTTTCAGTGCCTCCATCTGACAGGTGGATCCCTCTGCTACTCAGCCAAGAAGGTCTGCCAGATGCATGTTGCACAACCTTGCCTTGAGACACCATGTACCTTTTCTGCAGGAGGAGGAGGCTGGAGATGGCCATGTGGCAGCAGTGGACAGTGTGACCCTGTGGACAGTGAGGATGAGGAGGCAGAGGATGACGATGAGGACAACAGAACAGCAGTGATCAAACAGGACTTCCAATGACACACAGGTAAGATAGTGTTACTTCACATTTCATTGTCATTGTCATTATTTTGAAATTGTTTGACACTGGCATGCTGTGATTTCCCACCTCTATGCCCACTTACTGTACCCTTTGGCAATTCATTTTACAGATGTTGGTGCCTCACAGTAGCTCCTGGTGTGATCACTGCAGCCAACTACAGGTCTTTCATATATGCTCATTTACTGTACAGTCGATTTGCAATGTTTGTACATTGTTAAACGTATACATACTTAAATAACGTGACATACTCCATACTTCTATTTGTTTCAAGGGTGTTTACTTAAATGCTAAGATATTGAGGGGCAAGTGCAATGGGATGGGGTGATGAGGGAGGAAATTCCAGGATAGAGTTCCAGTCTTTAGCACAGGTGCATTGTCCATGGGGACATAGGAAGGGGAGCAATGGCAGTTCAAGGTGGACAAGATGACAAACTGGGACACAAGGGTGACAATCAGCAGAGTCTCATTTCCTGGCGGGGTCTTGGCCTTTTGCAGGGGGAGGAGTGCTGGTGGCCTGTTGGTCCTGTGGCGAGGCCTAGCGTCCACTAGCGGCAGCAGAGGTGGAAGGCAGTTCAGATGTCTGGCTAGTGGCAGGGGCCCGCTGTTGTGAGACTGCCTCCCTCATAATATTGGCCATGTCTGCCAGCACCCCTGCTATGGAGACCAGGGTGGTGTTGATGGCCTGCAAGCCCTTCCTGATCCCCTTGTACTGTCCCTGCTGCAGCCGCCTGTTCTCTTGAACATTGTCCAGGATCTGGCCCATCGTGTCCTGGGAATGCTGGTATGCTCCCATGATCTCTGCAAGTGCCTTCTGGAGAGTCGGTTCCCTGGGCCTGTCCTCCCCCTGGTGCACAGCACTCCTCCCAGTTTCCCTGCTGGCCTGTGCTTCTGTCCCATGAACCGTGTGCCCACTGCCACTGACCCCAGGTCCTTGATTGTTTTGGGTATGAGATGTGCCCTGGGGTCCCTGTAGAGGTGGACACACTGCTGATTGACATGTCCTGGGGACAGAGGTGTGGGTACGCTGGGTGGGTGCTGTGGTGGTGTTTCCAGATGGGGGAGGCTCTGTGGTTGTCTGTGACTGGGCTTGGGTAACCGACTGGCCAGAGGTCCCTGATGGGCCAGGTTGGTCATCCAGATCCAGGCGACCAGAGTTGCTGTCATCACCGTGGGCCTCTTCTGTGGCGGGACTGGATATTGTTGGCACCTGCTCTCCGCTGACATTGGCTGGGATACCTGTGGGGATGTAAATGCTGTGTTGTTGTTTCTGTGAGTGACATATTGTGCATCAGTGGGTTGCCCTCTTTGGTTGTATTTGCCCTGGCAGCTTTCACTTGTGTAAGTTGGTACGTGGTGGGCTAGATGATTCTCTCCAGTGTGCATGCTTTAGTAATAGGTGTCCATGCAGGTCTGTGAGTAGTGTCCATGCATTGGTAGAGCATGCAGGGCTTGGCATTGGGATGAGTGAGATGTGATGGTGGGGTGTGTGGGAAGTGGCGGAGTGATGTGGAGTGAGTGTGAGGGTGGGGTATGTGTTAGCATGCAGGTAGGGAGGTAGTAGCAGTATAGAGTTTACTTACCAGAGTCCAGTCCTCCTTCTACTCCAGCCAGGCCCTCAGGATGCATGATTGCCAAGACTTGCTCCTCCCATGTTGTTAGTTCTGGGGGAGAAGGTGGTGGCCCACCGCCAGTCCTCTGTACAGTGAGTTGGTGTCTTGCTGCAGTGGACCGTACCTTCCCCCATATGTCGTTCCACCTCTTCCTGATGTCATCCCTGGTTCTTGGGTGCTATCCCAAGGTGTTGACCCTGTCCACAATTCTCTGCCACAGCTCCATCTTCCTAGCTGTCGATATCTGCTGCACCTGTGCTACAAATAGCTGTGGCTCTACTCTGACGATTTCCTCCACCATAACCCTTAGCTCCTCCTCTGAGAATCAGGGGTGTCTTTGTGATGCAATGGGTGTTGTGTGAGTTGTGTAGGTGAGGGTGTGTAAGGTGATGTGTTGGGGTGTGTGATGTTGGGTGCGTGGGTAGTGTATATGTGTAGGTAATGTGTGGCTCTGGCTTTGTCTGTGGTCGTGGTGTCTGTCTTGTGCCAATGGTTTGTAATGGTAAAGGGTTGTGAGTAAAGTGGCTTTGTGTTTTATAGTGGTGTGGGTGTGGTGTGTAAATGGGTGTCAGGTGTGTGTTGTTTGAATTGTCCAATATGGTGTTGTTTTGTTTGAGTGTGTGTATTTTGAGCGCGGTGGTATGTACCGCCAATGGTTAACCTCCATTGAATGTCCGCCGTGGTGATTCGTGGGTCATAATATGGTGGGCGTTGTTCTGTTGGCGTAACCATGTGGGTTTTGATGCCGCCAGTTTATCACTGACCTTTGGTGTGGCGGATTTGAGTGTGTGGCTGAATAGTGACGGTTTGATGTGTGTGTGTCATAATATGGTGTACGGATATCCGGGGCGGCGGCGGTATGTTGGCAGCAGTCAGCGTGGCGGTGAGTGGGATTTACTGCCAATGTCATAATGAGGGCCTAGGTTTCCTTGGGCAAATAGCCCTTCTGGGATACCAATGATGATGACTTAGTTCATCCACTCTCCTTGGTATCCTTTCAGTTTTACAGAACCTCATTATCACATTTTAATCATACAGCAGTTCTCGTTGATTTGCAGGGCAGTGCTGCTCCACATTGTGTGCAAGGTGCATGACCCACTGAGCAAAGATGTGGCATAGTGTCATTGCCCAGCCCAGCTGTCATTTTTGAAGCCAGCGTCAATGGCATCTATGCACTAAACTAGCTTGCACTACCCAAAACAAGCTAGATGGTCACTGCTGGTTGTAGCGGTGAGTAGTAGTGGTGAGTACACAAACAAGCACTGGCAAAGCCAATAGGTTTCGACTTTGTTTTTTTCTTTTGCATTCTATCTTACTAACTGGATTATAAATATTAGAACAAGGTGATAATAATGTTTGTTCTAAATTTGATAAATAGTTGTTTATGTTGTGATATATGGTGAATTAATATCCCAGGGTTCCAAACTCGTAATTTCTACCTAATTAAATATGGCATTGTATTAGAGTATAGTAATGTGTAGTTAGTAGAGTGCCAGTGCACGTGCTGCACCATTTAAATCATGCCCCTTTCAACTGCAAGGTAACCACAATTGTGACTGCCTATTTAGTAGTAAAATACAGCAATATTTGGTGTTTAAAGGAGCTACGACAATTTTTGACCCTGGTGCCACTGCACCTGCTGCACCATTCAACTCATGACTTTAATGCCGGCAAAATACCTGCACTTGAGACTGCCTATTTAGAAGTAACATTTAGTAATAATTTGTGTTTAGTGGGGTTCCTAGAGCTTTTGGGCACGATTCCACTGCACCTGCGGCACCCTTCAAATCATGACCCTAATGCCTGCAAGATAACTGCTCTTTTGACTGCCTGTTTAGTGGTAAAATATAGCAATATTTGGTGTTTAGAGGGGTTCCTAGAGCTTTTGGTCCCAGTGTCACTACATCTGCTGCACCACTAAAATCATGACCCTAGTGCCTGCAAGGTAACTGCAGTTGTGACTGCCTGTTTGGTAGTAAAATATAGCAATATTTGGTGTTTAGAGGAGTTCTGACAACTTTTGGGCCTGGTGCCACTGCACTTGGTGCACCATTTAAATCATGACCCAAGTGCCTGCAAGATAACTGCACTTTTGACTGTCTGTGAAGTAGTAAAATATGGCAATATTTGGTGTTTAGAGGGGTTCCTAAAGCTTTTGACCCCGGTGTCACTGCACCTGATGCATCACTAAAATCATGACCCTAGTACCTGCAAGGTAACTGCACTTGTGACTGCCTGTTTGGTAGTAAAATACAGCAATATCTGGTGTTTAGAGGAGTTCTGACAACTTTTGACCCGGTGTCACTGCACCTGCTGCACCATTCAAATCATGACCCTAGTGCCTGCAAGATAACTGCACTTGTAACTACCTGTTAATAAGTCATGGAGAGAATAACAATTTGAAATAAAATGACGCCCAATTATGCAAACAACTTTTCTTTAAAAATAAGTGAGTGGTAAATTAAGAAATGAACACACAAATAATTTTAAATTGACTTTTTTTATTCATCAGAAATGTAATTATTAGGTAATAAAAAACACACCATAATGAGCCCACTTGCTGCTTGCTTTACGTCTGCACTCGATACTCCATTGCAAGATGGGCAACATGTTTACACACATTTCAACGCGAATTGACTTGCGTTCAGCTCATCTTTTCACATACAAACACTAACAAGAAACCAATCACCAAAAAAAGGAAGGCGTACTTCAGCCACACTCCACTGGACTGCAAAAGTAGAACAGAAAACAGAATAAAATAGCAGAAGAGCAGGAAGTGACCTGCTAGCCAACAAAAAGCAAGTAAATTCAAGCGATGCTGGAGAGATGTTTGAATGAACAAACGGGAAGTTCAGGTAAGCAGGGGGAAAAGTAGGGGTGGGTTCTAAGTCCCTTTAAAGATTTTCTTTTAGTAATCTAAGACTTTGCAAGCACAGTGCAAGCGCTGTGCACTGGCGAACCCTAAAAGGACACAAGCTCATCTGTCAATGTAGGGTTTTCCATGGCACTCTCATTTTTCTTGGCACTTTGGCTTACACGGTAGACCTTGGGTAGAGTAGAGATCCACAGTACCTTCCAATAACTGGTGCACACAGTTCAGTCCTTAATGTGGGGACACTTAGTATCACAGCAGATTAATTTTACCGCCAGGGCGAACGACCGCGGTAGCACCGCCAACAGGCTGGCGGTGCACCGCTGGGCATTCTGACCGCGGCGGTTCAGCCGCGGCCAGAAACGGAAAGTCGGCGGTGTCACGCCGACTTTCCGCTGCCCTTGAGAATCCTCCATGGCGGCGGAGCGTGCTCCGCCGCCATGGGGATTCTGACACCCCCTACCGCCATCCTGTTCCTGGCGGTTCTCCCGCCGGGAACAGGATGGCGGTAGGGGGTGCCACGGGGCTCCTGGGGGCCCCTGCAGTGCCAATGGCATGGGCACTGCAGGGGCCCCCGTAAGAGGGCCCCAAAAAGAATTTCAGTGTCTGCCTAGCAGACACTGAAATTCGCGACGGGTGCAAATGCACCCGTGGCACCTTCCCACTCCGCCGGCTCAATTCTGAGCCGGCGTCCTCGTGGGAAGGGTGTTTCCCGCTGGGCTGGCGGGCGGACTTTCGGCGGTCGCCCGCCAGCCCAGTGGGAAACCCAGAATGACCGCCGCGGTCTTTTGACCGCGGTACGGTCTTCTGGCGGTTCCCGCATGGCGGGCGGCGGAAGCTCAGAATCACCCCCTTAGTGTATCCTGGATAGACAGCAAATCTAGTTCTGAGCAGAGTGCAATGCAATCTGAAGGATGTGAAGCAGACCCCTGCAGACCCAGCATATCTGTGAAATATGGGAGACCCGCTTCACGTTCTGCAGAGGAGCCTCTTCATTTTATATGACTCCATTAGCCATCTCTATTGCCCCTCCTTAGCAGTCTCTCTTATCCCTCACTCTTTCAAAGCTGGGTCCAGGCAGCCCCTAATGGCAATGTTAATTGAAGCCCCCAAGGTTCTTGTGCTGAATCTGCAAGTGAGTTTGTGGTAGTTACTCCAACCCTAGAGCACAAAGAGTGTTCACAACATGTGTGGGAATTCCAAATACTTGGTAGAGAAGCCTTCACACACTGACTGGAAGGCTCTGACCCATGATTGCATATGGAGTTGGAGATGTTTATTCCAACAATCAGCTCTGAGGCTGGTTGTGGGACTGCAGCACATGGTGTGCCACCTATTAGGTTGATAAAGAAAACATAGCTTCAGGCCTGCCTCCTGCAGCTTTTACATTTTCAGGCAAACCTGTCATAATAACCTTTTTGCCAGGAAAGAACTCTAGTTTTAAACACTACATAAGTCACAGTTAAGAGTTTTTCCAGCCCACAAGGTAGGGTGACTGGTATTTAAGGAATTTAATATTGGCATGTGACTACAGTAACTAGCCCCAAACTATGTTTTCACTATAAAGTGCTATAGGTATCCTATGAGAAAACCAAAGTTCAGAATAAAATCATACCCTGCTAACTTTGGTTTGGAGCTAGCTACTAGAATATTTAATTAAAATGAATTTCTAATGTTTTTTAAAAATCGTGTGCAGTGTGAAGTCAGATTCATAATGAATATTCAGGAAAGTAACTTTTAAAAAGTTAGACTGTGTCTGTCTGAACCGCCAATGGGCTAAAAAACATTAGGCTGCCAGCAGCTGGCCAATCGGTGCTTCCCCTAATGAGGTGTGAAAACTGCTCCCAGAGCAGAAAAATGGCTTTTTGGCAGAAAGACCTGGGTATGAGGTATGTGATACATATCAGCTGAGGAAGAGCAGTTGGGGAGGGTTCAGAAACTTCATTAACTTAAAAGGGCCAGAGTGAGGACTACCAATTCAGCCAATTCATAGTTAGGTGTAAAGAGAGACTTGGGGAAGGAAAGCCTTTTTTTGTTCCTAGGCTCACATTGGGCACCTGGTCCCAGTGTAACAGAGGAGGATGTGACTGATCATTACCCTAAACACCCCTTGGCTGGCACGCAAGTGTGATGCTATTAATTGTGTTTGACCAATGACTTTGTGTTTCACCACTGCGCATATTAGTTGCTCATTGTTCACTAGTAGCACATTATGGGGGTCATTCCGACCCTGGCGGTCCATGACCGCCAGGGCGGAGGGCACCGGAAGCACCGCCAACAGGCTGGCGGTGCTTCCTGGGCGATTCTGACCGCGGCGGTAAAGCCACGGTCAGAAAAGGGGAGCCGGCGGTTTCCCGCCGGTTTCCCGCTGGCCCAGGGAATCCGCCATGGCGGCGCTGCTTGCAGCACCGCCATGGGGATTCCGACCCCCTTCCCGCCAGCCTGTTTCTGGCGGTGTCAACCGCCAGAACCAGGATGGCGGGAACGGGTGCCGTGGGGCCCCTGGGGGCCCCTGCACTGCCCATGCCACTGGCATGGGCAGTGCAGGGGCCCCCTTAACAGGGCCCCACAAAGATTTTCACTGTCTGCTTTGCAGACAGTGAAAATCGCGACGGGTGCCACTGCACCCGTCGCACACCTTCAACTCCGCCAGCTCCATTCGGAGCCGGCTTCATTGTTGAAGGGGCTTTCCCGCTGGGCCGGCCGGCGGTCTTATGGCGGTCGCCCGCCGGCCCAGCGGGAAAGCCGGAATGGCCGCCGCGGTCTTTTGACCGCGGAGCGGTCTTTCGGCGGGAACCGCTTGGCGGGCGGCGACCGCCGACCGCCGCGGTCAGAATGACCGCCTATATGTTTTGTTCAGTTTAGCTGCCTATTGGCTTTGACATGGCGTTAGCCATTACATTCTGTATTCAGTTTAGCTGCCTATTGGCTTTTACATGGCATTAGCCATTACAGTCTTTGACATGGCATTAGACATTACATTCTGTATTCAGTTTAGCTGCCTATTGGCTTTGACATGACATTAGACATTACATTTGATATTTAGGTTAGCTGCCTATTGGCTTTAACGTGGGGTTAGACATTGCAGTTGAGACATTGCAGATGAGCTGTGTTTTTTTCCAAGCTGTGTTTTTCCACATGATAGACCAAGCAGTGTTCTTCACACCAGACCTTAGCTGATCACGTAGATTTTGTGTTTACCTCGCAATCCAGTCTGAGAGCGAGTGAGCTTGGGAGAATTGGCCACTCTCCAAGGTTCTTCGGTTCTCACACTGAGTTTGCTTCTAAGGATGACTCTGGGCTACAGCAGGGGTAGATTGAATCTGCTTGACTTCAGACAGGAACGGAGACGTCAGTTGCCTGTCTCCCGTTTGGGTAGAAAATCTCTTTCTCGCAGTTGACCGGAGTCATCAACTTGCAGACCCTAGAAAGATGAAGCTGAGCTATAGACCCTACGGTGATGAATTTGGACTTTAATGCTTTGCTTTGAAGTTATGCTATAATATAATCTGTGTACATTGCAACTGAGAAGTACTTTGATATATTTTACTTTCATTGCTGCGACTACTTTTGAACGTGTGCTTCCAATCTACTAATTTCGTCTCTCAGGAACCTTGCGGTGAAGAAATAATAACAATAAATGTCTTCTTTAAACTCAGACTTCCAAGAGTAGAAAGGCTATATTATCTTAGATTTTACTTAGAATAATGTACTGTGGGATAGTTTGCAGTAATGCCAACAGAATATGCTAAAAAAGTGGAAAGGTTTGCTCTTTCCTCATTGGTTAGGTAGTGTCCAGAAGTCACCTTCACCAATGGGTAGGAAATACCACTGAAGTGCCACATCATCCATGCTCATCAGAAACTATCTGGACCAGTGGAACAACAGGAGAGTACTGGACCTGATTTCTGTGACTTTTGTAGATAACTGAAGGGCTGCACCTGCGTCTTCTTGTTCTCATGACTGAGAAGTGCACTCCAAGCATCAGTTGACTGACCTCCTGTGTGGCTATAGTAACACAACAAACAAGATGCAAAAAGCCTTTTCCCTGAAGTGCCAAGCTAACCGGTGGCAACTGGACTCTGCTGGTGGAGTTTGCTGGAGTGTGTCCTGGCCCCTAAGTGCTGTCACAGAGTTTCTAAGAGCCTTAGACCTGACCCCAGAGAGCAGCTCCAGAAACTCTGAAAAGTTGGACACAGGCCAATTTTGAGAGGATTTTGACAGATATAACTCCATGATTGCTCTGCTGAAGGACTGTGAGCTCCATGCATATGACTAAAGGGCAGACGTAGAGTTTGGTGAATGGGTTACTCTTTAGCAAATGTGACGAATATCCCATCCAGCGTATTATGAATGCATTGTGCCCAAATGCACTTGTACTATGGTGGATAGGATATTGTCATGTTTATAACAGAGTAACCTGTCTGCCAATGTCTAATAAGGCTGTACGTCTGAAGGTAGAAACTTGAGCTGGACCTTGTCTATCCAGCTTTGAGAGACCTTGCACAGATACAGATAGCAACCTTCACCTGCTGGAGGATTTTGACTTCCATTTCAGAGACTAAGAGCCTGACCTAACTATGGGCTGACGGCCCTTTGTTGCTCCAGGGGAGGGAGAAAATTACTCAGTCGGTGGAGGACCATTTGCCACATTTATAAATGACCGCCAGATAGGCAGTCCTTTATAAGAATTGACAGGAACTTCCATCGTGGCAGTTCCTGCTAATGGCTTTCATTGTTTGGTGCAGGGATGTGTCATGCTGATGTAGACCTGCAGGAAACAATTTTATTTTTTTGTTTTCAAAAAGAAAACCCCAAAAAGGGATTTTCCTTTTGATAATAAAAATATAATGCTTCCCTCTTAATGGAAGTCATCTCCATGGTGAGGGGGGATTATTACTATTTTACTGTCCCTCACTGCAAGGGTTTCCTGGGGTGTGATGGACAGTAAAGAAATTGCTACATGTCCGCCCATCCTAGTTGGGTGGGCAGACACATAGCCATTTCTCCGACTGCCCTTACTCCATTGGGCCATTGGAGAGGTTTGACTATGAAGGTGACGGAGAAGTCACAGCTGTAGCCAAACCATTAGTGCACCCGCATCTAAATCGGGCTGGTGGTATGTATACTCCTTTGCCATTGTGACTGAGTATACAGATCGTCAACATATAAATTAGGCCCTAAATCAGAAGGTAATATTTTTGACTGCGATGACCTTCTTGGTGTAACCAACATGCGCTCCATCGCAGTCAGCCTAGGTCCCAGACATACACAATCAGTGACTATTGATTGACACTTTACTTTTTCTTGGCACATTTTGCCCTAAATCTTTAAAACATCATATTGCTGATTCTCCTTTTTGGATTTTTGTTGTTTTGGTGTGAAGTTACTTCTTAAAATTTCCTCTATGCTTATAATATATTGGTTCTAATATTTTTATTGTGTTATATTTTGACTTTTTAACTGTTATTATTGCTAAACACTTTACATAAGTTAAGCCTAGTTGTCCTGTGCCACCTTGGCTCACAGTTGAGCCAAGTTTTAAATTATTGAAACTGTGTTTTACCCTGACAAATTTGTGGTCTTAATAATTGTGGTTGACTCATCCACCCCAAATAATAACCCACTTTCTTATATTGGTTTTTAGCTGTGGGATCCAGATCTTGTATTTGGGAGTGCAATGCAGTTGTACAATTGGAAAGTAAAAATCCTTAAACAAAATTGACAGCATTAAATGATTTGCGATTTTTAATTAGTATAAGGTATTTGACTGGATATGCTTTTATTTTTTTTCCAAATTAATTTTTTGATTCCAGTTTTTGCACCTTAACGTTTTGGGAATGGGAACTCTCAGCATCGGAGAGCTGAGAACCTTGGTTAAGTGGAGGGGACTGAAGGTGAGCAGGAAAACCAAAAAGGAGGATTTACACAAAGCCCTCAAGGTATGAAAAGTGGTCAGTCAGCTATATACCACACTAGAGGAGAATAAGAAGACTGAGGGAGCTGATGAAGAACAGGAGACAGACCACAATCTATCTCAAGGAGGCTTTCTTTAGCACCTTTTACCTTAAATTGTTAGGAAAATAATATCTTGGTTTCCCTTTATTGTTTTTGCTCATTACATGTTTCTTTAGTGTGTTGTTTTGTGACTGTTTAACTGTTTTGATAAATGCTTAACATATTGCCCTAAGTTAACCCTGTGTGATCTATGCAGTAACTACCAGGTGGTTGAGCCCAGGTTTAAGTTATTTAAACTGTGTTTTAAGTGTGTGGCCATATTCCTAGTTCCTATTAATAACCTACTTCTTTACACTATCCTACTACAAAGGGTCTCTGAAATGTCCATTAGGATCCCTGCAATTCACATTGCTTTCTGGGGATCTCTTTGTCCTCCATCCTAGGTACCACTTGGATGTAGGAGACGCAAAACTGATTTGACTGTAGGCATCACCACATGAACACAACCACTCAAAACACCACTTCTGCAGATTGCAGTAATCTATATACTTTCAGCACCCATGGATGGGTGAAGGCCCTGGATTCAGTAGCCCGGCTTACAAATTTAAAAATTTGGGAGAAATCAGTAAGCAATTCTCCATAGCAGTGACATGTAAAAAGGCCTTCCTTGCCATTCTAATCTTATTGGTGTCAGTACTGTCAATCCTATACAGCCCTCAAAGCTTATAAAAAATATGGAAGGTGCACATGGTGTGCCTTCCAGAACACAGATCCCTGTCCTGGGTAACAATCCATGTCACAAAAAAGGCATTCTCCACTTTGCACATGGTGTGACTTCCAGACCACAGATCCCCGTTCTGGGTAACAATCTATTACACAAACAAGGCATTCTCCACTGTTGTTTGTGCTGAGACAGGGTTGAAACAATTTACAGAGCTTTCTGTGATGTACTCAACCATTGCAGAAGCCCTTTCATTGGGTTGGGAATACTAGTGGGAAAAGTTATTTTGCATTCACCTGTTTTAACACGGCCTGGTGCTCCATAGTGAAGTCCAATTCTTACACGAGTCTGACCACTGCTGTAACTTGGGATTTTCTCCCATCAGCTGGGGGGGAAGCTTGTAATCTGCCTGGGCCACAAATGTGTTTCCAAACAAGTAAGACATGACATTATTGAGGGCCCATACAATAGCAAAGCACTCCCTTTCCACTGGAAAACCAATCTGCTCACTAGGTAGTAACCTATGGCTAATAAAGGCACCTAGATGCTCCCTGACCCTCCTGTTGAGTTGGCTGAGAACTGCCTCAACTCATTTTTTAGAAGCATCAATGTGAATGATGAAAGGTTGATTGTAGTATGATGCCTTCAAAATTGGTTCATTTCACATTGTAACCTTACAACTTCCTTGGGCTGCCTCTTTGAGGACAGAGTTGTCAAGGCAGCTCCTAAGGTCCCATAGTTAAAAGTTTCTCTTATATCTGGTGAGGACTACAACAGCTCTCAGCTTGGTATGAATTGTGAAAACCTCCCATTCTAGTACAAACTGTACCTTTGCCTTTACATAGATGGTAGTTCCATTGCCTACCTGTTGCTCTCATAGACCACAAGGAAATGACCCATCTGGCACTTCTTAGACTTGACGATCGGTTTTGCCTTCTACATTCTAACTAACACTTGGTTCACGTTCTTCAGGTGTTCCTTTTAAGGGATGCTAAAACACCTATGTCATCCAGATAGGCCACATCTCTAGGCCATACAAGCCAAGTGCCAGGTCAATCTGCCAGCAACCTCTGAATTGGTCAAAAGTACTGAGGTGCTTAGCTGCAGCAAATATTTCCACCAGCTCATCAGCATAGGGGAAAGGATGTGCCCCTTAGCCTATGCAAAAGAGGAAATCAGTCAACCCTGCTTAGGAACTAGTACTACCTGACTAACTCATCAACTACAATATCGCTCAATCAGTCACAGGTCCAAAATCTTGGCACTTTCTACTGTAGAGCACTCTTGGATTTGATCTGACTCCTGTATAGTTTGTTCTCCACAGGCGAGGTATCCCCAGTGTCCATGTCACTGATACAGATTGGATATGAACCTGGGTCTGTGAAAATAGTTGGACATACAATACTAGCACATCTCTTCACTCCATCTGTGGTTGAAGGTTCATGTAAGATGCAGGTTGTACCCCATTACATGAGCCAGCCTTGTCATCACTGTGCAACTTGGGCTCACTCTCCTACTCAATCTCTTCTTCTATTACCAGAAAATCTCTTCTGAAGCATGATTTAAGCTGGTTCACATAGGACATGCCAGAAAGGGCACTCTTCATGTGCCCAATGGAACACCTGCTAAGCCCAGAGTGACCAATACTAAACATGCACCCTGTTTCTGGGACCTCTCCATCTACAGGAGAGGTGCAGGGGTTGTAACAAAGCCCCTGCAACCCCCTGAGCCGTAAGGGGCCCCCTCAGCATAGTAACCTGACATCAGTGAATCCGGAGTGCAGGCCCTTCTGACAGCACAGCAGTCCTTCTTCCTGGCAGAGTGTTCTTGGTGCCAATAGAATCTGAGTTGGTGGGGTTTGGGGTTGAATATATATACTTTGGTGCCCTGGTTCTGGAAGGTGGGGCCTCTCCATGTACTTTACAGGAGGTCCCCTATATTTTTGTTATGCCAGTGAAGAGGTGATGGCACCATGGCTGTTGTTTCTTCAAAGCATGCTTGGATCAGTACTGGTCTACCCTGTCCTACTCTTTCCACTCTAGGAGTGACCACAACCTTCTCCTAAAACTGACTTCCAGCCTGTGCACTAATCATCACAGCTGACATTGTCCATGCCATGTTGGCCTTGAGCTCTGGCTCTAGTCCAGGCGCAATCAGGTTATTCCCAGACATACACACAGGAATCCTGTTTTACTCACACCCTTCTGTCAACTGTGGCCATCTTGCTGTTGGTTTCTATGCAAACCTAGCAACCGGGTGCTGCATCTCATTCCCACTTGCTACCAGCCCATTGCCAATTGAACTGACAGACAGTATAGCCTGAAGTTTGAGATACTTCCTCTGTACCATTGTCCTATAGGTGCCAGTATTCCTCAGGTCAGAATCCTTCCTCCCATTGACCAATGGTTTTGGGTGAATGTGCCTAAAAGCATTTGGGTCTCTCTCTTTGATGTCTTTAGCAACAAGGTTGAGTGCCATTGGGCCCTTATTGCACCCATCCATAATGATAACCTACTGCCTATCAATGGTGTAGTTGGCACTGGGTCATAAATTGGGTAATACTTTTTGTGCCACATAAAAGAGATTACATCCTTGGACAGTGAGGGTCTCTTTCTCTCCCTTCTCCTTTATGGTTCTGACTATGCTTTCAGTACCCTTTAGGTTTCTGATCTAGACAGGCCCTTAGAAACCAAACTGGACATTCCTTCTGCAACCATTTATTGCATGGACTTTCCAGTAGGTAAGCAGAAGTGTGCCTTTATTAATGTGGGGACCCAATACAGGGACCACAAGCACTTCATCTCAAAGGCAATTGTGAGTTGTAAACTACACAAACCAACATTCTATAGAACTGAAGTACTAGGTAAGAGAACTGGAAGACAGACCTCACACAGTTCTTCCATTTAGGCTTGGAACTATACTCTTCAGCCCCTTGTTTACCCTGTTAGCTAACCACTTGACTCCTTGTCAGCCAATACTGCAAGAATTTGTGGATCTATTTAAAAATGTTCAGACAAGTACTGTCTAAGTGGGTTAGAGCACGTTGTCCTGAGTTGCTATGCTATTATCAGTTATGTTGGTGTCTGATAAGCCTACACTTCCACCCCCCTCTCCTACTCATTCCATTTACGTACTGTGTCAAGGATTCAGTTCTCAAATGGAATCCCACCCTTCTTATTCCTCTCATTGAACCTCTCTAAGCCCTGAATTGGATTCAGTCCAAATTATATAATCAGAGCTACCTTAATTCATTCATATGGCACATTGTCATTCTAAGGCATCCTGCAATAACTTCAGCCCCTTCAAAACGGAGACCTGTGCAACCTCAAAACTGTGAAGCCGTCCTAGAATGTTGGTGCCCAGCATATGCATATATATCAAATATGTTGATACCTTAAAGGCGAGTCCTTCAACTTCTATGTGGAATTACTGTTCCAGAGCTAATGCTAATCTCTTCTTCTGCTACTAACCTGAGCTTTTTTTTTCTTGGGATATGTTTTACCGCTCCAGTTTCCTTGCTCGCTGCGTCGGGCCTCTCCTGTTCTCTCTTCCTTGGTTTACTCATCCTGTTTATCCCTGCAACTTTCCAACTTTCCTCTTCTTGGTGGACTAACCAGAACTTCTTCTTCACAAAATCCCTAGCTTTCTCTTCCACTCTTTCGTAGCTTTCTGGAGTGCTGGATCAGGGCCTCAGCAAAATCTGACCTATCTAAGGGAGTGATACTTAGGAAAGGAAACAGGTTAACACATAGGATGGTGGCGGAGACTGTTGTTGCATCCATTGCGGTCCAATAGTTCCCTAAGCATCCCTTACAGAACCTTGATTCTCAACATTTCTTTAGTGTCTTTGTGAGCTGCAGATGACTTAACCCATACTGAGGCTGAGTGACTTAATTTGGCATAACAAGAGAAACCCAATATTTCATTCACCTCTCAAACTTCCATTCAATCTCAGTCATAAAGAAAGTATGCACAGATATGCCAGAATGTCTGGCCACAAACATGTAGTGGTCCTGTATTTCCTACTTCTACATCAGCTGGCACATTCTGTTGTGGTGTTGATGATATCTTCTGTTGTGAGTGTGTTGATATCTAAACAATAACGAAATGGTGTCAAATGTTAAGAGGTTATCTGTATTGTGTTGGCCAAATATTCTCTCTGTGTTGCTGATCTTTAATGCTATTTTGGTTAGTACTTTGTGGCATGTAATGACTATGGGCAAACAATATTTTTTTTTTTCTGCTTCTATTTTAGTAGGGTTATTTCTGACTTTTTACGTGGCACATGTACCTATGCACACCTGCATGTCAGAATTGCCTTTTAATTTGTAAAGTGATGACACATGTTGACCTCTGGTGTTTGACCTAGAAGATACTATTATTGTGATTTGGATGACTATAGTTATGAAAATATCTGTCAATGCCCTGGGGTTTCCTGAATACAGATGGTTCTGAGTTCATCTTGTTTTATAAATGCATGCCTTGACTGCAATGTATAGCCAGGTCTCTCTATTCTGGGGCACCTCTCTTCTCAGGCAATATGTTTGTCTGTGGCAGTAATCTGTACAGGCCTAAGCTTACATGCTGATTCATTGTGCATATGGTATTAGGGGTTTCCAGGTCACTGCCGTGTGCATTATATGTTCATGCCTCCACCTAGTTATTTGAAACAGAATAATCACCTAAACCTAGTAAGCACTCTAAGCTGGCTAGGTGCCATACTCTTAATTTTGTTTCCAAAAAAATGATTGGAGTTCCCTGATACAGAGGAGTCTGTTAGCCATATTACTGGTGACAGTTAAGCTCTACCAATATAAATGAGTGATATGTATCCACTGAGATGTATCCTGCATATCTTACTCATTATTGCACCAGGGCAACCTGGGTAACATTTATTCTCCTTGGGGGTATTCAAGTAGTGTCTCTTCATTTTTCCAGGGGTAACAAACAATAAGCAGTGAGGTGAAAGTGAGGGCAAGTGGTAGTATGAAGGTGCTACCTTCCAAGCTCCCTAAGGCCCCTGCCAAAAAACAGTCATACTGATAACTCCATGGCAGGAAGCACATGATACTAGTGCTCAACATCAGCCTTCTGCATGGGCATTCTCCCATGGGTCCCTGGAGTGTTGTTTCTCATTCAGGAGAGATCCCTCCATTTTCAGGAATGAGAGATCCATAATAGGGTGTGAAAAAGTTGGAGCACTGCATGTCTGCGCTGCTGACAGCTCAAATGCAGGGTTTCTCTTTCTGGGAATGCAGTTTTAAAATAGCTCTATTTTTTCCAGCATTCTCAGTCCAACCACTCTCCTCTCTCCTGCAGCAGGACATACCATCACTACTGCATGTTCTGTGACTCATCAACACCCTTCCTAGGCATAATCCTTGACCTGATTTTTCCTTGTGGAATACTCCAGCATGTTAAAAACACTATCTGCAGCAGCTGCCCTCGGAAGAGTCTGCACATGCAATGCACTCACCTACATCAACTTGGATCCTATGAAGTTGACTCAAACTTGGTTTAATAAAGCATCTCAAACAATCATGGTTTTCCTCTTGACTCCAGATCCACACATTACTGGGGGTCATTGTTGACGCCAGCGAGCATGGTTTTCAGATGAGTATGATGTGAATGATAACATCACTACTTTAAAAACTGCTCTATATGGTATTGTAACTAACAATGCTCCTTTGAGAAAATAAAGATTTGAAAGCAGGAGATCAGTTTTCTGGTGCACGCAACACTTGAATGATGAGAAAAAATGAATCACATCGATTAAACGCTCATGGAGTCCTAACCAGTTCTTAATTTGATAATAAGTGCCAGGCCCCACTCTTTTTTCCTTCACTACTGAATGTTAGTGAGCTAAATACCAAGGCTATGTAGACTTGATTCCAACTCATGCCTCTTTAATCCATCACAAGACTTATCCCACTCTTGCAGGTTCCTACTTTCTTCCTTTGTCAGGGTTTTCCATATGTCTTTTCTCCTTCTTTCCCATTGCCCTGAGTCAAAGTCAGATTAATTAGAATGAGTGGCAGTGGACCCCACCTGCAACCATTGGCTCAAATTAAGCATTGGCTGTAACCCATCCAAAGTTAACCTGAGCCTCTATCGGCTGAATAAATGTCTTACAAAACATGTTTTCCAAGCCAAATCTTCTTCCATCAAGGCTCCAATTGAATACACTAAATATTGGCCTTAAAAGAGCTTTAGTATTGTTCTTTCATTAACAAACCTGTCATCCCTTTTTACTATTGTGAAACCTGAACAGAAACATGAAGAATGTAGTCAACTATTTGTCTCCAAGGTAAACTGCCACCCTCCTCTTCATGAATATAGTATTTAAGTCACTGATAGAAAATCTCCAAATAATTATTCTTATTTTAAGGTGATATCATGGTCTGAGTGTTGGACTTGGCCCTTTCTGCAGGGTCATCCCTAGACTTTTGCCTTCACTCCTCCATTTTCTTTGCTGAATTCATAATGTTGGCCTTAGGTCTCTGTGCACCTTACCACTGCTAACCAGTGCTAAAGTGTTTGTGCTCGCTCCTGTAAACATAGTAACAGTGGCATATTTACTTACAGGTTCCTAGTAAAGTGGCACTATACATGCCCAAGGCCTGTAAATTAAATACTACTAGGGCCCTGCCACATTGATTGTGCCACCCACCTAAGTAGCCTGGTAAAACATGTTTCAAGCCTGCCATTGCGGTCTGTTTGCAGCTTTTAACTGCCATGTTCACCTGGCATGATAAACCTTTTTTTGCCAGGCCTAAATCTTCCCTTTTATACATATGTCACCCCCAGAGTATGCTGATGACACCCCAGAGGGCAGGGCACAGTGTATTGAAAAGGGTAGGACATCCACTTTTAAGTTCTGCATGTCCTGGTAGTGAAAAAATCTTTACTTCATTTTTCACTACTGCAACACCTATCTCTCCCATAGGATAACATTAGAGTTGCTTTATTGCATTTTATATGTGTAATTTCCAAATGTGAGTTGATATCCAGTTCAGTTTGGTGTTTCTGGAATCACAATTTAAAATCCTAACTTATGGTAAAGATGGATTTTAGATTACTATTCTGCAAAAATGCCACTTTTAGAAAGCTGGCACTTTCCTGCCTTAGCCATTTAGTACCTGTAGCCTGTCTCTGGTCACATGACTGGGTGTAGCGGACAGTTGAGCTTTGTGTATTCCTTCAAGACAGTCACACACAATCTGGAGCTTAGGTGTGCCTAGATGGGCCTTCACAAGCAGGATGGGAGGGAGGAGATGGGCACAGCCCTGCTTACACCTGAATAGGCTGTGTTCCGCCTCCACACAAAGTGCAGCATAACCCCTGTAGATAGTGCAGAGCCAGTGCAGGGAAAGCAAGATGCATGGGGTCTTCAAGGGGAAACCTCTAGAGCTCCTCCCTCACTTAAAAGGCACAACTGGGTATAAACACTGGACCTCACACACCAGTTCTTCAGTACACTACTGGACTGTGGATACTTTGCCAGGAAGAACAACTGATGGGCTGCTAAAAGGACTGCCACTCTGCTGGACTGCTGCTCTGAAGAAACTGCTGCCCTGCTGTACTAAGAACTCTACATCTGCACCTGGACTCTTCATCTGTGAGTCTATCCTGCCAAGTGATGCCACCACAGTCCTGGACCCTTGGAAGTGGGCTTAAAGTGCTCTGCCATTCTCTGTAGATCCAGCGGAACCAACACATCGCCTCTGCTATGTGGCACAAGCCCGAGCAGAACAGTCACAACACCACTGCTGAATGGTTTGGACATGTTGCAATAACCGCATTACATTGCAGCTCTTTAGAACAGCTGCATCGCCCATACTGCGCAATGCATCCTCAGGGCAGGCCCTTGCATCCTTTATCAATGGCAGCCTTGACAATGATGCCAGACACTGTGTTGCAGCCTTACAGCTCTTCGAAACGGAGGCATCCCCTGACTGCACACTGCATCCTTGAGGCTGCACTTCACATCCCAAACCTCATCTAAGGGATCCCTGACGATAATGTAGGCTCTAGCATCACAGCCTCACCACAGCTCGGAACCAACGCATTGCTTCAGCTGCATGACACGTCTTTGACACAGATCCACGCAACACCCAGATTTAAGTCATTTTCCTCTAACTGGGTCTCAGTAGCGGGCCTGCTCTCCATTGCGGTTGATTTGAACTTGTGACTTGGTCGTGGTCTGATGCAACCTGATATCTAGAGTTGGTGCTTTGTGCTTCTTGGCACTATTTTTACTTAAATATTTAAAATTGAATATCTCAGATTGTACTGAATGGGTGTTTATTGTCATGGTCTTGTTTCATTTATTAAGCTCAATTCTATTGATCTAACCTGGTGTGGGATCAGTTTTTTGTGATGTTTTCACTGTTTTACGGTTTGAAGTGTTGCACAAACACTTTAAACATTGCTTCGAAATCAAGCCTGATTGCTCTGTGCAAAGCTACCAGGGAATGGGGCACAGGTTAATTTGGGGTCTACTTGTGCCTTACCCTAACAAGCATTGTGGTTACTGCTTTACCAGGGCTCACACCAAAGAGACACCCAAGGAGACTCCCATTTCCTAATCCCATTCAATCTCCCTGCATTATTTGGGACAGTGAATCATGACATTCTTATTATCACCCTAAAGGAATCCACGAACTTCAATGATAAAGTTCTTGACTGTCTCAAATTTAACTTTACAAATTTATTGCAAGTGGTCAGACTTGACAACTCGTTTTCCAGTCTCATTTCATTACCTTAAGGAATCCCACTGAGGTCTGTTCTAGTCCCAAGTCTTTTCAAGCTTTATTAATACCCCTTTGCGAAATCATCTAGGATTTCATACTGAACAACACTGAGCTCTCCTGATGCTATTACAGGAGTTGCCTTAATACTTCATAATATTCAAACATTGAAGAGGACTCCTCATATTAAAGATAATGCTAATAAAACTGAGCTACTCCTCATTTCTTCTTAACCGAGACACTTCGAGATTCAGGATTGGGTTGACTCTATCAAAGATAATGTTAAACGTCTTTGCTTCATTCTGGACTCCCGTCTAAACCTTCACAAACATATCAATGCCAAAGGCAGTAGGCAAATAACCAACAAAAATTGTTCCCCTGAACAAGATCTCAAAGATGTAATTTAAGCACTGGTACTCTCTGGAATCAATTATGACAGTGCCTTCCCACAGCAGTTCTCCAATTAATTTTGCCCCGCATCCAGCAGCTCATCCGATCTCTGCGACTGGCTGTTTTGACCTCTTTATCCCATACTGCGCCCCTATGTAGGCTCTCTTTTGGCCGGAGGGCTGCATACAAACTTTTATGCCTGTCCAAAAAGTCCTAAATTCTGACCACTCTCAATGCTTAGGTCAGAAGTGTAAGAACTCTGGGGGTCTATGCCTCCTCTGCAACTCGAATTACCTCTGGCTTGAAGCACCTGTCTTTAACATAAAATGTACACAGAACTATTCGTTCTCTGGATGTGTCTCGAAAGTATGGGATGCTATTCCACCTCCCATATGCCCTATCATCACATCCTTCCCATCTTTTAAATGAGAACTTAAACACTTTCTCTTCGATTAGTACATTTCTCACCCAGCTGGGCTATCCATGGCCTACTGTAGTTCTTCTGTGCCTTTGAATAATAACAGGTACTGAGGTTTTGGCTATTAGGCTTATTCTGTGATTTTGCATCCTTTATGCATTCTTCCTTGTCATTTTTGATTGAACATGTATATAATTATGCTTTGCCAGTTTCTTCGTACATAATCTGTTTTTTACTTCCTGCTGCAGATAGTACTACTATTGCATACATACAATTATCATTTCTTTATGTATTATTTATGCTGTTGTTTCCCTTCTATGTTATGTTTTCTTTTTCATGAAGGCCTTGTATTGCTAAAACACACATAAAATACATAAATAAATATTACAGGTGCCAAGATCTACATAACACACCACTACACAAAACTCTGCAGCTTGTGCTACATAAATGAGAAAACAAGCACAGTACCCTATTTACTTGCATCATATACCAATTCTTACTTCTAAAAGGCACCTGTTAAAAAATGCATTGACAAATCCAATACTGCCGTTGTTGGCCACTGGTCTTTTGGTTTTGACAATTCTTGTTTTGTTCTGTTATGATTTTAGTAAAACGTTTTTGTTGATAAAGCTGTGGATCCTCATCAATCTAAAAATAAAGACGGGCTAAAAATATTTTTTGTCCTACAAAAGCACACATTCCCCTAGAGACTCTTAGCAATTGATGGAACTATTTTGTGTGTAGATGTTCTCCTTGTGACAGAAAAACATGGTATAACTCTCAGTGAAGTCAGCCAATGGCTAAAGTGGTCTGACCCATTGCCTCATGATTCATGCTGGCGTGGTTGGAAGAAAAATGTGAATAAAACAACAGAGTAATGAATGACCTCTGGCTACAAACCTCTATATATAACTGGTATACACATAATTTTAGTTAAATCAAAAGGTGTTGGCTAACGCCAGACCTATAAAGGTCAACAGTTCTGCTTTGACTGCCAGCTTTTTGCCTTTGCTGATGCTTTTTTTGTAATGTTTTTATTACTATTGCACTATATTACTTTTGTTCTATTTCTTACTGATAGATCGAGAGAGGCTTGCAAAGACAGATACAGATGATTGCATAGATAGATAGATAGATAGATAGATAGATAGATAGATAGATAGATAGATAGATAGATAGATAGATAGATAGATAGATAGATATGGCACAGCTTCAATTAGTAATATAATAGTTAAATGTCTATATAAGCACAACATACAAGAGCACTGAAAGCAAACTAGAAAGCCATTCAAGAAGCACATTCAGGCTAAAATGATTTACATGTGTGACTGTTGTCCTCAACTAAAAACACATACCAGCATGACATTCAGGAGTGCAGTTTTAAATGCACTACATTGTTTGCATACTAATCGAAGATAACTTTATAAAGAACCGTTTCAAATGGACACAAGGGGGTGTGCTGTGAAACAGCAGCAGCTAGATAAACAAAGGCTACTCTAAAAAGAATTTACAACAGCATCAGCAGGAAACAGGAACTGATAAAGTGGAATATACCCTGTGCATGAAGAGCTGGTAGAAAACGTCCTGCTATCTCACCAGGCTCTAAATACAAGGGCAACACCAAAATTATAATAAAGTAAGAACAAACACAGTGGCACTGAATGGAACTACCTTCTGTGTGGATGTGCTCATTGTGAAAGGGCAAAATGCAGTCCCTCAAAGTGAAGTTAGCCAGTGGCTGAAATAAGTTGATCCATTGTCCCATGCTGTAGCCAGGAGTGAAGAAAATAAAATGTGAATAAAACAACAATAGGCCAATGGATGAAGATGGCTGGCTTAAAGCCCCTTAAGGTAAGTATATTATACATTTAATTTTGGCAAATTGGAAAGGTCTTTTCTAATGACAGACCTATAAAGGAGTTGTGTACATCTCTAACCAAAATTTGCGGTGTGCTATAGTCTAAAGCATTGCAAGTAGTGTCTTGCGTATTTGAAGAAGACTGTTGAGTTCAACTCTCTTCATATAGAAATAAATCCCAGTGTCATTTGCGTAGTAAGCTTATTTTGCAATAAAATTATATGCATTATGAATGGAAATATCAAGCAATTTCCATTTTCTCCATTGTTTGTTGCTTTTTTCTTTTGGTGATTGTAATCCACCCAAAACCAGATAGCCCCAATTTACATGACTTTAGCTGAGGTGGCTTTGCATGAAATTTGAGAGTGTTTTGGGCAGTACCCGTCAGCTACTTCCACTTTACATAAATTATCAGGTTTTGCACATAATGCCATGTGAAGCCACACGGTGATGTGCTTGTGTTAATTTTTAGCATAAAAATCTTTTTGCTCTAAAATGCATAGATTGATGCTGCTATCTGCTACACTTTGTATCATGCGAGCATCTATGCTAAACATTAGTAAATTCGGTTCCTAATGTCCATGTACACTCATTGTGGACTACTTCTTGCATCACAGGGAAAAGGTCCCTGCAATTTGTGTCAGACATGTTGCTTGTTTTGGTTAAATCTTCAAAGGAAAACATTAGTGCAACAGTGTGCTCTTTGTTTATTGAGAATGTCTCTTGAATCATGACCTCTAAGTTCGGTACTTGCTGCATATTCAAATTCTACCACAGAACATCATATTTATGCTACAAGATCTTTCTGGTACCTCAGAAAAGAAAGAGATGAGGGAGGGAATTACCAAAACGAATATGTGACCTAGTAAAGCAGTCTTTCACGTCCACAGGTAGGTTCGTCAAGAGCCAAATGCCTCAGACAATGTCACCTTCCAGGAATGGGTCTCCAGCACAATAATGGAGGTTAGGGAGCTGACCTCCAACTTGCTTACCTCACACAGTAGAACAGAAACCATCCTCAACAACAACAAGAATGGATGATCCCCAACACTGCCCCCACAGGAAGAGAGGTGAGCCTTCCTTTTAGGCCAGCCCCTCCCCAGCGCCCCCAGGGAAGATGACTAGCAAGGAAGACTAATAGAAATAAGCACATGTACACTAGACAGCAGTCCTTTCTTCAAAGGATCCAACCATAAACTATGGGATGTGGCGTTGAAATACGGCACTTCCCTCTTAAATTCCTATAGGAAGCCCAGAGAGAGAGGGCAGTTGAACATGCCATGAGTGCTTCTTTCTTCTCTCCTGAAGCAAGTGATACAGGGAAACGTGGGGTGAAGGATGGAGGAAAAGAGATAGGCGGAAAGTGGGAAACATGAAAATGGAAAAGAATATGTTTGGAGAGCCGTAGGGGATTCTGACTGCTGGTTTGTCCAAGGACAAAGAAGACCAATGATTCTTTCCAATGGAAGAGACCAACTACAAAGGAAAAACTGATGAAGAGACTGCGACTTCTTATATAAAGACTACATATTTAATAAAGCTGTCACAGAGGATGTGAGGTAATTTTCAGACTTACAAGGACTGGTGACAACAAAGGCAATCTTTTATATCACGCTTGAGGTGTCCTCTGACTCATTTACAGTTCCTCTGTTGGGAAGTTGGCATATTCCTTGTAGTGTTTGTAGGAGGCTGGACTGCCTTGTAGTGAGTACCAAGGGGTACTTGCACCTTGCACCTTGCACCAGACCCAGTTATCCCTTATTAGTGTATAGGGTGTCTAGCAGCTTAGGCTGATAGATAATGGTAGCTTAGCAGAGCAGCTTAGGCTGAACTAGGAGACGAGTGAAGCTCCTACAGTACCACTAGTGTCATATGCACAATATCACACAATACACAGATATACTAAAAATAAAGGTACTTTATTTTTATGACAATATGCCAAAAGTATCTCAGTGGGTACCCTCAGTAGGAGGATAGCAAATATACACAAGATATATGTACACAATGCCAAAAATATGCAGTATAGTATTAGAAAACAGTGCAAACAATGTATAGTTACAATAGGATGCAATGGGGACACATAGGGATAGGGGCAACACAAACCATATACTCAAAAAGTGGAATGCGAACCACGAATGGACCCCAAACCTATGTGACCTTGTAGAGGGTCGCTGGGACTGTAAGAAAACAGTGAGGGTTAGAAAAATAGCCCACCCCAAGACCCTGAAAAGTGAGTGCAAAGTGCACTAAAGTTCCCCAAAGGACACAGAAGTTGTGATAGGGGAATTCTGCAGGAAAGACACAAACCAGCAATGCAACAACGATGGATTTCCAGTCGAGGGTACCTGTGGAACAAGGGGACCAAGTCCAAAAGTCACAAGCAAGTCGGAGATGTTCAGATGCCCAGGAAATGCCAGCTGTGGGTGCAAAGAAGCTGCTACTGGACAGTAGAAGCTGAGGATTCTGCAGGAACGACAAGGGCTAGAAACTTTCCCTTTGGAGGATGGATCCCGCAGGCTGTGGAGAGTCGTGCAAAAGTATTTTCCTGAAAAAAGACCGCAAACAAGCCTTGCTAGCTGCAAGTCGGGCGGTTGGGGTTTTTGGATGCTGCTGTGGGCCAGGAGGGACCAGGATGTTGCCAATTGCGTCTGGGGACAGAAGGGGCGTCGAGCAAGACAAAGAGCTCTCTCAGAAGCAGGCAGCACCCGCAGAAGGGCCGGAACAGGCACTACAAAGTGGAGTGAAACGGTGCTCACCCGAAGTCGCACAAAGGAGTCCCACGCCGCCGGAGGACAACTTAGGAGGTCGTGCAATGCAGGTTAGAGTGCTGTGGACCCAGGCTTGGCTGTGCACAAAGGATTTCCGCCGGAAGTGCACAGAGGCCGGAGTAGCTGCAAAAGACGCGGTTCCCAGCAATGCAGTCTGGTGAGGGGAGGCAAGGACTTACCTCCACCAAACTTGGACTGAAGAGTCACTGGACTGTGGGAGTCACTTGGACAGAGTTGCTGGATTCAAGGGACCTCGCTCATCGTGCTGAGAGGAGACCCAGGGGACCGGTGATGCAGTTCTTTGGTGCCTGCGGTTGCAGGGGGACGATTCCGTCGACCCACGGGAGATTTCTTCGGAGCTTCTAGTGCAGAGAGGAGGCAGACTACCCCCACAGCATGCACCACCAGGAAAACAGTCAAGAAGGCGTCAGGATCAGCGTTACAGAGTTGCAGTAGTCGTCTTCGCTACTTTGTTGCAGTTTTGCAGGCTTCCAGCGCGGTCAGCAGTCGATTCCTTGGCAGAAGGTGAAGAGAGAGATGCAGAGGAACTCGGATGAGCTCTTGCATTCGTTATCTAACGAATTCCTCAAAGCAGAGACCCTAAATAGCCAGAAAAGAGGGTTTGGCTACTTAGGAGAGAAGATAGGCTAGCAACACCTGAAGGAGCCTATCAGAAGGAGTCTCTGACGTCACCTGCTGGCACTGGCCACTCAGAGCAGTCCAGTGTGCCAGCAGCACCTCTGTTTCCAAGATGGCAGAGGTCTGGAGCACACTGGAGGAGCTCTGGGCACCTCCCAGGGGAGGTGCATGTCAGGGGAGTGGTCACTCCCCTTTCCTTTGTCCAGTTTCGCGCCAGAGCAGGGCTGAGGGGTCCCTGAACCGGTGTAGACTGGCTTATGCAGAAATGGGCACCATCTGTGCCCATGAAAGCATTTCCAGAGGCTGGGGGAGGCTACTCCTCCCCAGCCCTAACACCATTTTCCAAAGGGAGAGGGTGTAACACCCTCTCTCTGAGGTAGTCCTTTGTTCTGCCTTCCTGGGCCAGGCCTGGCTGGACCCCAGGAGGGCAGAAACCTGTCTGAGGGGTTGGCAGCAGCAGCAGCTGCAGTGAAACCCCGGGAAAGGCAGTTTGGCAGTGCCAGGGTCTGTGCTAGAGACCCGTGGGATCATGGGATTGCACCAACAATGCCAGGATGGTATAGAGGGGGCAATTCCATGATCTTAGACATGTTACATGGCCATATTCGGAGTTACCATTGTGAAGCTACACATAGGTAGTGACCTATATGTAGTGCACGCGTGTAATGGTGTCCCCGCACTCACAAAGTCCGGGGAATTGGCCCTGAACAATGTGGGGGCACCTTGGCTAGTGCCAGGGTGCCCACACACTAAGTAACTTAGCACCCAACCTTTACTAGGTAAAGGTTAGACATATAGGTGACTTATAAGTTACTTAAGTGCAGTGTAAAATGGCTGTGAAATAACGTGGACGTTATTTCACTCAGGCTGCAGTGGCAGGCCTGTGTAAGAATTGTCAGAGCTCCCTATGGGTGGCAAAAGAAATGCTGCAGCCCATAGGGATCTCCTGGAACCCCAATACCCTGGGTACCTCAGTACCATATACTAGGGAATTACAAGGGTGTTCCAGTATGCCAATGTAAATTGGTAAAATTGGTTACTAGCCTGTTAGTGACAATTTGAAAGAAATGAGAGAGCATAACCACTGAGGTTCTGATTAGCAGAGCCTCAGTGAGACAGTTAGTCATAACACAGGTAACACTTTCAGGCACACTTATGAGCACTGGGGCCCTGGCTGGCAGGGTCCCAGTGACACATACAACTAAAACAACATATATACAGTGAAAAATGGGGGTAACATGCCAGGCAAGATGGTACTTTCCTACAGTGTTTTTCATTGATGCACTATACGCCTACTCTATTTAATCTCAGATGTCTATGGTATTACTCCTACTTTACTTGCTGATTTATAGGCTTGCTCGTTTTTAAGGTTGAGTGCACAAGAGCTCCGTCCATGTTGTAATCTCTCTTTGGGCTTTTAACCACGCCGATGTCATGCCTGTCACTTTCATTGGTTTGTGGGCTTGCCTTTTAAAATCCGCTTGATTTCATTAGTGAAAGGCATGCATACGTAATGCCTTTTTCGGTGTTTAGCCGTCGTCAAGCGCACGGGCCAACTACTGAAAACATACGACGCTCCATGTTTTCAGCATGGTTTCCGGACTACTTTATATTTTTATTTTCCATGCAGCACGATCGCGCTGGGTTTGACATAGCGTGCTCATTTTTTGTTTTCAATTTCAGCACGATCACGCTGCGTATTACATAGCGCATCGCGCTCTTTTTTTTCTTCTAACTTGTGTGGCAAGAAAAGTCCGGTTAGGAGTTTGCAACGGTAATAGCTCTAACTCGAGCAAATGCGAAACCCGTTCCATTGCAAAAGCTTGTTCTGTAGTGGTGACAAGTTGCATACTAATTTACTTTGTGGACTGCGCACTTTGCAGCATCAGTAAAAAAGACGTTGAGCGGTCCATCATAGTTCAGATTAATTTTGGCAATGTCTGTGTTACCTACATATATGTGTATTTTGGTATGTGATAAAAATATAAAGAAATCTCTCATCTGAAATGGTAGAACACAACTGCACCACTATTCGTTGTCAACCTACACTCCCATCGTTATTCCGGTAGGGTAGATCCCAGGAAGTAATTGTCAGCTTCCTCTGCATCGTAGATCTCGGTTTGCCCCATGAGAGTATCTTACTCCTCCATGCACGAGCATTGGAATTTAGGTCCTGATTAGGTATTTGCTGGAGTGACAAATAAAATCTGGGTTCACCTATCAATGATGTTCGAAACCTGAGTAACCCACAGCTGCCTCTGCACTTTAAACATGAGTGTACAATACAAAGTGTTGTAAATGCTCAGTGGACAAACACACGTTGTTAAGGCCTGAGTAATTCATAGCTGCTCCGGCATCTCCCTTGCAATATTGGTTGACTAATTGACTGTTTATCCGCTGCCAATACCTCTGTGATCAGTGTGGATCTGGCATGTTTTTGAGACCCGAGTGAATTACAGTTGCATCTACGTTGTACGTATCAGTGGACTTGACAGTGGGTTTTTATTCATTGATTTACAGACCTGGTTTGAGACCTCGGTAATGCTTAGTTGTCCCTGCGTCTTACATCTGGGTGGTTTATTGTGAAACTTTTGTATTGTTGCTGTTTTGATGACTTAGTTTAAGAAGCCCACTTAATGCAAGAGGAACCCCAAAATAAAAGCAGCATTTATTTTTACAAGAAAAGCACTCTCACTGTCTATACTCAAATGTGTCCACGGTCACCTCTGTCCAGAGTTCATATTTCCTCACTAACCTATATCTCATTAAACAGTTAGTTGTATTTCATTCTTTCCTACACCAGGAGTGGCTTTCTTTATTTTGATTCATAACAAATCTTTTGGTAAGTAAATCATACTGATTAAATAGTGCTACACATATAATTACAGAGCTTGTCTCCAAGAATATCCGCAAGTAACATGGGCATTCCCCCATAAACACATGCACGCCAACTGTCCGACTGTGGGAGTGAAGCTTTTCTGGATGGGGCTAAGGATTATGTTTAGAATGCGTGGATTGTGGCCGTGTAAAGGAAATAACATATTTACAAACGAAATAGGAAGTAAAAACCAAAGAATTGTGGATTTTGGTGTAGAACATCATAGCGATCGGACCAAAGGGCAATATGAAATACAAAAATGACAATTCCTCAAACCCACTGCATACTAACATACCTTTAGAGACTGGGGCACAGTTCAAATAAAATCCGACACTTGCCTAAAACAAAAGCACTCGGACTCGCTGCCCCCAACCCACTGCAGCCTTCTCGTCCTTCTAAAATGTCCATGCCTCTTCTCATGCTTGCTCCGTCTGCCCTCCTACAAAGCATCTCATCACTCGAGCCCCTTGCTTGTTCAGTAGGATCATGCTTCCATCTTCAGGAAGACTGCAAACCTTTAATCCCTTTTCACCTAGTTCTGGCCCACTGGCTGCCTGAGCAGTCCTTGTGTCCCTGGGCAGCCATTGCTGTCCTTTTAGACTCGCTCTTTCTCATCTCTCAACTTACCCATCATCAAAGGGTCATGTGACTTTGGAAAGAGCCCCAGATCTACCCTTCGTGCCCTTTACTGCTTTTCCATCTGCTGCTGCTGGCATCCCATAAGATAAAAGACATTTTACAGCCAGTAAAACCAGAACTATATTCTGCAGGAGGGCAGGGATCCACCGCATATCTCTGTGGAAAGCCTGCTCTTTGGTTTACTGAATTGTAGGGTAAGACTATCATGTCTAGTGGAGCACCACTGTCTTCTAGGGACACATTACTTCTTCTTAACCACTGCACCCACCAGTCCCCACACCCGCACACTCATCACCCATCCAACCCCGCTCCATACCTTACCACACATCAAACCACACCATTCGCATACTCTGTCCCAGAAGGCAAAGTTAGATCATCCACCCAAGTCTGCACGGAGGGAGTGCCTTACTTGCTGGCATCCCAGACACGCATTCGTCCCCTATGAACAGTGTCCTTTGTGTGGCAGCATGCCTTATCAAAAGTCTCCTTAAGTGTGACAGAAACCTCCATTGGCTCCCACTGTCCATCCAGATCCTCTTCAACACACACTGAATCCTCTATGAGGCAGTTTGTGATTGTATCACAAAAGTTTAGACATCTGGGGGAGTCCACACAGCCAGAGCAACAGCACCAAGTTCTGGTTGTGCAGGAAGTCAAGACAGGTGTCCAGCCTTCTCATATGTCCGAGGATGCGCAATACCATGCCGATCAAACTCCATCAAGTGACCTACACTTCAGAACAAAGCTCAAGACTTTACTCTTTAATCAAACATCTATCAAAAATGTGTAAATCATCACTATAAGGTAATGATCACTCCCTGACTCCTCTCCACCTTTCTAAATTTCACAACATCTAAACCTTGTGGTCGCTAGTCTTCATCCCACCTCCCCCAGCCTACTAAGCCAACCCTACCATCCTGAACACTTCTGACCACTCCTGATGCCTCAGCATTTCCCCTCGCTCCATAAGTATACAGTGTTCCTCTGCTTTATAGATACGTTTGCACCCAGCGGAGCCAGATACACACATAAAGTAAAGCGAGGATGGTCATCCTGTGTGGGACAGGGCACTGACCAGACCAGACAAGGAGGTCCAGTATGAAACACCCAACTCCAGATTCCTTTAGCATAGAAATAGGGTGTGATTATTATTGGCTACTGTTAACACATTCAAAAGAGCCACAGCACTGACCCAACTTTCATCGACCGGCATGTGAAGATCATCGTATACTCGTCAGGCAGCAACCCAGCTTGTAAGGGTCAACGAAGGTCACTGGAATCAACATACCTTTGAGTTGATCGCCATATTAAGATGCTATGAAAGGCAGAATATGATGGGATGATTCTGCTTTACCGGGTGTGGTGAGGGGTGTCATAACCAGGGGAATGCAAGCTTTTACTCCAGTTATGAGCAGAATGAATGATGTATCTTTTTCTATTGAGCGTCCTAAATGTGTCTTTAGTGAGTCAAAGGTGTCTTGTATAAAGCGGAACCGTGGACCACCCTTTTAACACTATTGTACATGATCTTAGAAGGAGCATTCTTCCCCAGTAAGTTGCTTTCCTAGCTTATGGCTTCCTTGTTCTGTCTGAACCAGTTCTGTTGTGGGGATTGCATGCATGATTAGTGAGAAGTATCAAAATAAACCCGGAGCCACTTGCAAGCAGTACATAATCATCGTTGAAACACCAGTTCCTGCTCCACACAACTCCTTACCTCATCACCATATAAAGGCAGTAGACCTCAAACAGTATTTTCGTTCTCATCCAATCAAATTAAATCTCACTCTAGCAATGACTTTTTTTTATATCTGGGGACAATAAAACAGGTACCACAACAGTCAGCGGCTTTTCATAACCTCACAGTTCATTACAATAAGGTTTGCACGTATAGCCTAAATGCCAATATACCTTAACGCAGATTTAAAATATGTTAATTTTTCAATATAATTACGTTGAGCCAGGGAGTTGTCTGCTTATGGAGGTTACATGCTTGGCCTATTACACGTTTATCTATTCACTGAGTCTGTGAGTGCTCTGAGGGAAAGAGACTACATTCTTGATGTGAGCTGTAACCGAGCTCCCAAAAACTCCAAACAGCCTGACATCTAAAAAGTAAAGTCAGGAATTCACATCTCGTCCTTGGTAGCTCATGTCCAGTACACCCAGCGGACAAATGCATATGCAAAAACAGCCAAAATCAATGCAGTTAATGAAGTTTAAAACATCATTTCGCCCACCCTGAAAACGTTTTCCTTTCCTGATAAACTGTGAGCATATTCATGTTAGCAATTAACATAAACAAGGAGACAAGCTGTTTATTAAACAGAAAATAATTGACATCAAATGTTTGTGTCAAATAACTGTCCACTATATTCCTTGACCTGTGGTTACCTAAATACAGACTGCTGAGCATTGATAGCCAGTTTGCCCCCTACACTGTCCTGGCCGCTGCTGACATCCATTCCTCTATTGTCTGCTGGAAACAGCACATCTGGCCACATACGCCATACTGCTAGATGCAAAAGAAGAGCTATGATGAGAACAACTACCTTGCATCTGGTGTTTGGGAAAAGTGTGGCTTCCTTTCCACTGCGCCACTTATGCGGACTCTGACATGCATGCCTGCATGGTAATAGGAGTGCTACTTGACACAGAAAGAATATATGAGGCAACTTCTAATTTCATGATTTATGGCTCATTTCATTAAATCGCTACAGAAGCTTTTCCCAATGTGCACTGTTAAACCTGGCATCCATGCCGTGGTTTCCCCCTAACCTTTTGACTGGAGACCCCTTGTTTTTTCTGACTTCGTTTTTGCTGGCCTCAAGACTCTGCACAATGTACCACTGCTAAATAGTGCTCGTGCTAGCTCCTTAAAACAAGTTAGATTGGCTTATACCCAATTGGCATATTTAATTTACTTGGATGTCCCTAGTAAAGTGGTGCAGCCTATGTCAAGGGCCTGTAAGATAACTTATGCTAGTGGGCCTGCAGCACTGATTGTCACACCCAATTAATTAGGACTTTAAACATGACTGATGCCTGCCATTACAGCCTGTGTGTGTGCAGTTTTAAACTGCCATTTGGACCAGGTAAAATAAACTCTGCCAGGCCCATACCTTCCTTTTTTAATACATATAAGTTAACCATAGAGGAGGCCCTGGACAGTCCAGAAGGCATGGAGCAATGTATTTAAAAAGTAGGCCATATACGTTTAAGATTTAAGGGGCATATTTATACTCCGTTTGCGCCGAATTTGCTTCGTTTTTTTCGACGCAAATTCGGCGCAAAACTAATGCCATATTTATACTTTGGCGTTAGACGCGTCTAGCGCCAAAGTAGGAGTAAAGAGCGTCATTTTTTCGCGTGAACGCCTTCCTTGCGTTAATGAGATGCAAGGTAGGCGTTCCCGTCCAAAAAAATGACTGCGACGCAAATGCGTCGTATTTATACTCCCGGGCAAAAATCACGCCCGGGAGTGGGCGGGTCAAAAAAACCCGCATTTGCGCCGCTTTTTAACGCCTGGGTCAGGGCAGGCGTTAAGGGACCTGTGGGCTCAAAATGAGCCCACAGCTGCCCTCCCATGCCCCCAGGGACCCCCCCTGCCACCCTTGCCCACCCCAGGAGGACACCCAAGGATGGAGGGACCCACCCCAGGGACATTCAGGTAAGTTCAGGTAAGTATACATATTTTTTTTTTTATTTTTTTTTTGTGGCATAGGGGGGCCTGATTTGTGCCCCCCTACATGCCACAATGCCCAATGACCATGCCCAGGGGACATGAGTCCCCTGGGCATGGCGATTGGGCAAGGGGGCATGACTCCTGTCTTTACTAAGACAGGAGTCATGTAAATGGCGTCTGGGCGTCGTTAAAAATGGCGCAAATCGGGTGGAGGCGATTTTTTAGCGTCAACCTGACTTGCACCATTTTTAAGACGCCCTAACGCCATTTTTCCCTACGCCGGCGCTGCCTGGTGTACGTGGTTTTTTTCCACGCACACCAGGCAGCGCCGGTCTGCTTGCGCCGGCTAACGCCATTCAATAAATACGGCGCCCGCATGGCGCTTCAGAATGGCGTTAGCCGGCGCAAAATTTTTTGACGCTAAACTGCGTTAGCGCAGTTTAGCGTCAAAAAGTATAAATACGGGCCTAAATGTCCTGGTAGTGAAAACCTCTTAAATTGTTTTTCACTACTGCAAAGCCAACCTCTTCCATAGGATAACATTGGAGTTACCTTATTACATTTTATAAGTGTAATTTCCAAATGAAAACAGTTGATCCGTTCATGTTTGGTGTCTCTGGAACTGCAATGAAAAATCCTAGCATGATGTAGTCAGAATTTAAATTACAATTTTGAAAAATACACTTTTAGAACATTGGCATTTCCTTGTCTTAGCCATTTGGTGGCTGTCTCTGGATCACATGACTAGATGTTGTTGACAGTTGGGATTTGTGCATTTCTCCTAGACAGTCACAGAAAATGTGGAGCTTAGGTGGGGCTGGATGGGCCATGATGGGAGGCAGCAGCTAGGTCCAGTTACACTTACACTTGAATAGGCTGTGTACTGTCTCCACACAAAGGTCTACACTGTAAATCCCTTGTAGTTAGTCTGGAGTGAGGGCCAGGGAGGCATGGCACCTGTGCACATCAGAAGGAAGGCCTCTAGAAAGCTTCTCCATACTTCAAATGTACAAGTGGGTGTAAGTACTGGGCCTCAGACACCAACTCTTCAGTGCACTTCTGGACCTGTGGATACTCTTGCAGGAAGAAGGACTGCTGTGCTGCTGAAAGGACTGCCATTCTCCTGCACTGCTGCTCTGAAGGATTCTGCTGTGCTGACCTGCTGCCCTCTTGCCTGAGTGAGAAGGGCAGGACCGGCATCTCCTGAACCCAGAAGCCACAGTGACTCCAAGGGCTAGGTAGCTGACCTCCTGATCTGAAGACTAGCCTCCTGAGCTGAAGCCTAGATGACATAATAGGTTTCAACCAATCTTGTACCTACAGGTGGACTCTTCCATCTGTGAGTCTAACCTGCCAACTAATGCTATTCCAGTGCTGGGCCCCTGGAAGTGGGCTTAAGGTGCTCTGTCATCTTCTGTAGCAGGGTACCTTAAGCCCACTTTCAAGGGTGCCATCCTCTAGATCTGTGGATCTAGAGGAACCAGTGCATCTCTACTGTTGCACAGGTCAAACCTGAGCAGAATTGACATATCGCCGCTGCTGCCTGTACCTGTTACAAAGACCAGCACTGAATAGTAGCCCATCAGAACCACCACCACTCAATGCATCCTCAGCGCAGGCCCTCTCATCCCTCGTCAGTGGCAGTCTCTGCGACACTAGACTCTGCATCACAGCTCCTCAGAACCAACACATCGCCCTGACTGTGCGCTGCATCCTCAACACCTGACTTGCATCAAAAGCCTTGTTGACGGGATCCTCGACTACACAGGCCCTCTCATCTCAGCCTCGCTGCATCTTGGAACTGATGCCACACTTCAGCTGTGCGATGCATCTTCTACACTGATCCTTCCAATACTCCGCAAGCCAGGATTTAAGGTACTTTTTCAGCGGGCCCTACTGGTTCTCTGTAGCTAGAACACACGTCATCACAGTTGGCCTGAACTTGTGACTTTGTCCCGGTCCGGTGTGAAGAGGTATCTGCAGTTGGTGTCTTGTGCTTTTTGATGCTATTTTCATTAAAATCTTTAACATTGCATATCTCTGGATCTACTGATTGTATTTTTGTCATTTTGGTCTTGTTTTATCTACTAACGAAAGCTCTGTTTTTTTAACTTAGTGTGGCATCCTTTTTCTGTACTCTTTGAAGTGTTGCACAAGTGATTTACATATTGCCTCTAAGTTAAGACTGATCTATGCCAACTTACCACTGGGCTGAGCTCAGGTTAATTTAGGATTGGCATGTGCCTTACCCCGACAAGGACTGTGGTTGCTGCTTGACCAGGGCTCACATCCTACTCAACTAACAACCCAATTTCTTAATGGCTGTAAAGTGGAGAAATTAAAAACTCAGCAAACAGTATGCAGAAGCAGATTTACATTTTATATACGTGCTGCTTTTTAACCTAATACTGATGAAAAAAAACTATTGCTTACTGCAGGCAATATACAAAGCAATATGGTGGCATTGCGCTTGGTAGGTCTCTGGAGGTCTGTAAAAAGAAGATAGTTGGAGACCCCATTGCTAACCCCCATCACCCAACTGCTGTAAGTCCCTAAGAAGAAGCTCCTAAAAGACCACAGAGAAGCATCGTACTGATTCAAGTGTTGGGCTCATACCTTCAATCAAGTTGAAGACTCCCTGTGCCCATAACAAATTATATCAGTCAAATCTCGGCCTCTCCTGGCTGCCTGGTTACAGCATGGTCGGCTCTCTTCCTAAGAGCTCTGGCATCCAAGTGCTGCTGGAGACACAATCCCACCTGCATTCACTACAGAGCTCCTCTAAGTCACCAGAGAGATGCATGAAAGAACCTGCAGATACCTTGCCAGGTTATCAGTGGCAAACCATCCTCGTGGAACCAGTGGTAGCCCACTGTGCCATGGAGCACGCTGTGTTGCTCTACCTACATCTCCTCCTAGTCATTGCTCCCTTTGATGGAACTCTATAAATGATTTGCATCCACATTGCTTTGTTTAGCTGTGACTGCCGGGATGAAGAGTTCCCAGCGAGATGAGGATAAAGCATTGTTAGAAATAGGGTCTCTAGTTGGCAGTGGTTTGCATCCTGTCCAAGTAGGGACCCTCACTCTAGTCAGGGTAAGGGAGTCACACAGGTAAGATAACCCCTGCTCACTCCCTTGGTAGTTTGGCATGAGCGGTCTAGCTTATCTCTGAGGCAATGTCTAAAGTATTTGGGTACACACACACACAGTAACACAGTGAAAACACTACAGAAGGATTTTACAACAGCTTAGAAAGTATAGCCAATACCTATTTGAGTAAAACAAGACCAAAACAACAAAATTCAAACATACACAAGTCAAAATATCTCTTTTTAAAAGCTTAAGCAAATCTTAATCCATAGGAATCAATGGATTTATATCTAAGCATTGGTTCCTTACTGCACAGGGGGAGGTGATGAGTTGATTCTTTCCTCGCAGGTGAGATGTTCCGTCGGTTTCGTATTGGCAGGGAAGGTGATGCGTCGATTCTTTGCTCACAGGAAAGGGGATGCATTAATTTTTGGACACACGGCCTCAGTTCCTTACTGTGGTGTGGGGACGATGAAAAATTGGCACACAGCGATGATGCATGGAAAATCCAGATGCGATGTGTTGATGGGATCATGGTGGAACAGGCACTACGTCGATTCTGCAGCCACGAGACAGGTACTGCGTCGATTCTCCAGCCATTGGGCAGGCACTGTGGTGATTCTTCAGCTGCAAGACAGGAGCTGCTTTGTGGTGTGTTGATGTGTGGATTGTCTCCTTCAGATTACCAACTTGCACTTACAGGGCCCATGGACTGGAGTTGGCACCACTTGGCAAGTTAGGGGTCTCAGCAGAAGAGCCCAGGCACTTGCAGATGAAGGCTTTGATATCCCTGAACATTCCTAACCGGAGGCAAGCTCAGTCCAAGCCCTTGGAGAACCTTTGGCAGCAAGATGTTAGAAGCCAAGTCCTGACCTTTCACTACCAGGACAGAAGCAGCAGGCCAGCACAACAAAGCAACAGGCAGAGTGGCAGTCCCTCTTACACCATCCAGCTCTTCTTCCTGGCAGAATTTCCTCAGTCCAGAAGGATTCTAACTATGTGGTGTCAGAGGTCCAGTACTTATACCCATTTCTGTCTTTAAAGCAGGAAAACTTAAAGGAGAACTCTTTGTAGTGCACAAGACCCTGCCTTTCCCTGCTCTGGCCCCAAACACACTTCAGGGAGTTGGAGACTGCTTTGTGTGAGGACAGGCACAGCCCTATTCAGGTGCAAGTGTCAGCTCCTCCCATCACTCTAGCGTAGGAAGTAGGAAGACCCATCATCCTGGTGTTGGGCCATCAGGATATGCAGGGCACACCCCAGCTCCTTTTGTGTGACTGTCTAGAGTGAATGCAAAAACAGCCCAACTGTCATCCTGACCCAGGCATGTATTCAGCAAACAGGCAGAGGTACAGAATGATTAAGCTAGAAAATGCCCACTTTCTAAAAGTGGAATTTTCCAACTCACAATTCAAAAAGATGTATATTCCCATTACGAGTTCAGAGACCCAAACCTCCATATCTCTATCTTCCCCCAATGAGAATTCACACTTAAAATATATTTCAAGGCAATCCCTATGTTACCCTATGGGAAAGATAGTCCTTGCAATAGTGGAAAATGAATTTAGCAGTAATTTACTATCAGGATATGTAAACACACCAGTACATGTTCTACCTTTAACATACACTGAACCCTGCCCCTGGGACTGCTTTGGGCCTACTTTAGGGGTGACTTATGTGTAGTAGAAGGGAAGGCTTGGGCCTCGCAAGTGGGTGCATTTGCCAGGTTGTAATGGCAGTTTAAAACTGCACACACAGACACTGCAGTGGCAGGCCTGACAGGGCTACTCCTGTGGGTGGCACAATCAGTGCTGAAGGCCCACTAGTAGCATTTTAATTTACAGGCCCTGGGCACACATAGTTCACTTTATTAGGAATGTACTATTAAATCAAATATGCCAAGCCTGGGTAAACCAATCACCAATTCAATTTAGTCAGGGATCACTTGCTCTTTAGCACTGGTCAGCAGTGGTAAAGTGCCCAGAGTGCTAAAGCCAACAAAACCAAACTTCAGCACAGGATCAGAAATGAGAGATCATAAGCAAAAAGACAGGGGAAACAACACCAAGAGCTGACAGGTCTAACAAGCCTATTCCATGCTTTTGCAGGGGCCGGCCTGTCAAGACCCCTTTCAGACTCCCAGAGAAAGAGTGCCTATTACTCAGAATGCCCCAAAATAGGATGGATAACTGTACCCGCATTATAGCATCATGTTTGAGGGCTACATTTTTACAAATTCCTTTTGGGCCTAGACCAGATTTTGTTGCTGAGCCTTGTTATTTTTGTATGTTGCCATGTGTACTCTGCTTACTCCTTTAAAAAGTAGACTTCCACCAGCCCACAATTCATTTTTGCCCTTCATTCCACAATCCAGCGTAAATGGTGGCGGTCATGTTAGAGGTAAAAATGATCAACTGACTATACTGGCCCCTTCAAATCTTAAGTAAATCATCTTCAGAATATTTCATTTACATTCACAGCTGATAATGGAGCTTTGATCATTGTAAACTTGAGATACCATCCCTACTCATACTGAAGGCAGAGACAACAATATAGATAATCTGTGTTACTCCTAACTTTATATTTCTTCCATACACAATGCTGACCAGTGTGTAGATTTATTGCTCTCTCAAACACCAAATGTGACCATCACTTGGTGCTTGATTTGTAAAAGAATGAGTGCTGGTGCACAAAGCTCTGCTCAGAAGCTTGTGGTCAGTGCGATTAAGTGTCAGCGTGTGAATCCTAAAGCTGTGTAGTCTTCAATCCAGTTTATAGCTCTTAAATCCAGACACTCCCTGCCCCTTTATCTGACTCTTGCAGGTTCCTGCTTTCTACCTTAGTGACCGTTTTCCATCTTTTTCTTTCTCCGTCTTTGTGCTTTGTGTGTTTTTCCCTCTCTTGCTATTGGTAAACATCTGATGCAGAGATGCAGGAAAATATGGATGGTCCCCAAAAATAAGTGCCGGTGCCCATCACTGGAAACAATCGACCCACAATAAGCACTGCTATTGCTGAATATGTACTGCTATCTTGGCCAGACCAGTCCCTCATTCCCTTTTCACTGCCTGATTAATTCTTTCCAGAAAAAAAGGTCCCCAAATCTTCCTTCATGCCCTTACTCGAAAGAACAGCTCTTTTCTAGAAACCTGCTGGTTATCCTCCCACATCTGACATGTCACCATAACTGGAACTCGATCCCCTCTCCAAAAAAAAGCCTACATCCACAGCAAATTGCTCTCTGAATAGTGCAGAACTTTAAAACCAAAAGCAGAAACTGCAAAAATACTTTGAAAAAATATATTCTTCTGTCTAACAGAATGACATTGAGGATCTATGAGCAACACAAGCCTACTTCAAATAATGAACTGCAAAAGCTGACAATATTTTGAAAGAAATATTCCAAGTTTATCCAGAAATGACAACTCCTTACCCTAACCCTCAAGTTTCTAAACAGCAACAGCTTTCTGACAATCTCATATTCCTCCTTAATAAAAAAAACCTGTCAAACCCTGAGCTAACATACACCATTGCTCTCTGACTTCAAATCTGTCAGTCACGGAGTAAAGCACATTTTGGGGCTCATTTGCTCCTGTAACTAAGAACTTCATTGAGGAAAATCATTAAGAAACTCAAACCACTTCAGACACCTTTAGTGCAAAATGATTAAAGAAGGCCAATCTATCCTTGTGCTGATTAGTACTTAACTTGTTGATGCTTCCTTGATGCTGGGGATGCCCCAACTCAACGCAAACTTGCCATCTCCACATCTTTCCAGAAGAAACTTGCTGCAGACCCAAACATGGCAGCTACAGACCGATCTCTGACCCCCACCCATATCACTAAAATTCTTGAAGTGGCAGTCACCACACATCTCTCAGCTTAATTGGAAGAGAATAGCCTTCTAGTGATTTTAAATCATGTTTTTAGTGTCAGAAGGTTACCAAAACTTCTTAATTAAAGGTTATGGAAGAACTTTCAGCTAGGTTACCAGGGCAAATTAGAACACTGATCATCCTAGACCTATCAACTGGTTTTAATATGGTTGGCCACTGCATTCTCCTATCTCAACTAACCACCACATTTAGGATAAATGAAGCAATAATCCAGTGGGTCTAATCATTCATCCTAACCTAACCTAAGTAAAATGATACAGTCACACCGAAAATCACCCCTGAGAATGGTGGGGGTCCACAAGAATCATCAGCCTCTCTGGCTCTCAAAAACCCACAATAACAAATGAATGCAGATAATTCTCAAATACACACTAAAATCCTGAAAGATGGTCATAAGGGACCCAAAACTGGAGTGAGATGTAGTGTGAGTGCAAATCTGTGTATACCAGGATGAGGGTAGGGCCTAACAAGATGTGCCCTTGCGATCACTACCTGGTGGAATGATGCAGAATCCAAATAGTATGCCCCCACCCTTTAAGACTCTCCCTAGGGGACCAAATGCCATTCAGAATACAAACAAGAAGTACAGTTCAATACTTTCACAAGTCTGAATGATTTAGGAGAATGCTGCAAGGGAACCTTGGAGAATGAACATGGAGGGCGGTGTTGGTTAACCAGGTCTTTTGTCTGTGGGGTGGACAGTTAAAGATGCAAATATTTGGTGGAATAAGGAAGCTCCAGAGCGAGGACCATTGTTGGTGCACAAAGTTGGCCCAACCGAAAGGCGTGGTGAAAAGTGTAATTGTGAGGCTGGTGTTTGGTAGGTGAATAGGATAAAGAGTTTAGAAAGGTAGTCTAGAATTGTGCTCTATGTACGGCTTCTGTACCAAGCAATGGGTTTTAATTTGATCATTATTTGACAGGAGGGACCTGGATTCATTTTACAGCTGGGGTTATATTGCTGGAGCCCTTCAAGTGGCAGATGAGCCATGTGACAGCATTTTGTCCTCTTTGAATTTTCATCCATGTTTTACTTGTCAGGCCACTGTACTCGCTGTTACAGTAGTAAATGTGTGCAAGGGTCTTTGTTATGATGAGAGAAAATTGGCCTTGAGTTTGAAGCAGCAGGAGAATCTCATAGAGGTGACAAAGGTAGAACAACACATTCTTGGTAACAGAGTTGACCAGAATGGAAAAAGAAAGCTCCCTGTTTCGGCTCGCCATAAACAGTGTTGTAATAAATTATGCAATTTCAGATGCCATAATTTATGTTATTAATGCTGTCATTGAACCTGCCATGAGTGATGTAACACATGGGGGTATATCCACAAAAAAGAGGGACCTCCTGCTAGGGTTGGGTTTCAGGGGTAGAGAACTATGTTTAATACAAAAAGCAAATCCAACCTAACCATATAATAAATTGTTAACAATATGTCTTAAAATTATATATGTGTGTATATGGCTCAGAAGGACCCTGTCTTAATTTAGATCTTTTATTTGTTCAGTACATGAGTTCAAATTAACATTTTAGTAACACGAGATATATCTCTATAGTTCAAAAACAGTCACAAGTACATTGAGTACAGGTCTCTTGGATACAAAATACACATAGAACTCATTTTCTCACACATACCACATACACAATCATTCTTCCCAACAATCATTCATTCTCATACATGTAAAAAGGGAAAGAGCAGAATCATAGAGGGGGATGGTAATAGTGGACCTCGCTGTCTAGCCTGCAGTACAAATTTCAATGCAATGACAATAGCCAGCGCAAGCTGCGTAAAATTTAAATTTTGCAGAAATTGTCCATTATTCATGAGAAAATCAGGCAATATCCTCCTTACCACTCATATGTGCCTGGTTTCATTTAGTGTTATAATAATATGATGCATAGCCAGTTCACACTACCTTAGTAGGTATGAATTTGCATCAAATCCTACACATTTTTGTACTGTTGTTTCCCCATTATGCCACACTGTATACATTAACAGAGCTGGGGCTCAGTGATGTAAGGCAGTGGTTCCCAACCTGTGGTCCGCAAAGCCTCCTCAGGGTGTCCGCGACTGCTTAGAAAATTAAATTCAGTAATATTAACCGATTAAGGCCCTCATTACAACCCTGGCGGTAAATCCTACTGTCCGCCGTGCAGCAGACCGCCAACATACCGTTGCGGCAGCAGAATTCTGCTACAGGTATTACGACTCACAGCTCGGAATCCGCCACAATACAGACACCCACACAAGTCCGCCACACTAATGGTCAGTGATAAACTGGCGATACCAAAACCTACACCGTCACGCCAACAGAAATACGCCCACAGTATCACAACCCACAAATCAACGCAGCGGACATTCAACCGCGGTAATCCATTGGCGGTACACACCGCCGCGCTCAAAATACACACACATTTACAAAACACAACCACATTGGACATTTGGAAATACACACACCTGACACACATACACATACCACACCCACACACCCAATCCAATATAAAGCACACACCCCCATCACCCACAAACCCTTACAACCAAAATTCTGAAAGAAGGCCAGAGAGAGAGACTACCTAACACAACACCAGCATCCACAGACACACAACACCATCACTCATACAACATCCACGCACCTCAAACAACACACACCAACACATCCCCTAACACATGAAAACAGACAGCACCTCACCCATCACCCACACCACATCATGGCACCTCAAAGACACCCCAGGTTCTCTGAGGAGGAGCTCAGGGTCATGGTGGAGGAAATCGTCCGAGTAGAGCCACAGCTATTCGGAGCACAGGTGCAGCAGACCTCCATTGCAAGGAAGATGAAGCTATGGCAGAGAATCGTGGACAGGGTCAACGTAGTGGGACAGCATCCAAGAACACGGGATGACATCAGGAAGAGGTGGAACGACCTACGGGGGAAGGTACGTTCCATGGTATCCAGACACAAGATTGCTGTACAGAGGACTGGGGGTGGACCCCCACTCCTCCCCCACAACTAACAACATGGGAGGAGCAAGTCTTGGCAATAATGCATCCTGAGGGCCTCGCAGGAGTAGCAGGAGGACAGGACTCTGGTAAGGCAAATCTTTACTACCTTATCCCCCCCAGCCCACCTGCATGCCATCACATACTCCCACCCTCACCCTCACACCCATCACCCCAACAACCCACAGATACCCCACTAACACAACCTACACATCCCAAAATCAAGCCCGGAATGTAACACCAATGCATGGACACCCATCACCAAAGCATGTCCAGTAGAGAGACTCACTCATGCCCCAAAATCACCAATCACACAAGGGCCACGGCAATAATGCAAGCACAGGAGTAAAGGGTAACTTACCCATTGCACAAGATGGCACACACAGATACAATAACTATGCATTTACACCCCAACAGGACCCCTACCCAACATCCCGGACAGGAGGTGCCAGACATATCCAGTCCCCCCACAGAAGAGGCCCAAAGTGATGACAGCAGCTCTGCACGCCTGGATCAAGATCACCAGCCCCGCCCATCAGGGATCTGGAGACAGTCGGGTCGCCTGCCACTGTCACAAGCCACCACAGAGCTTCCCCCCTCAGGAAACACCAGCACAGCACCCACCCAGCAGGCCCATCCCTCTGTCCCCAGGACACGTCAATCAGCAGTGTGTCCGCTACTACAGGGAACCCAGGCAAACCCACTAACACAGGACGATCAGGGACCTGGGGTCAGTGGGCACACAGTTCAGGGGACAGAGGCACAGGTTAACAGGAAAGCTGGGAGGACTGCTGTGCGACAGGGGGAGGACAGGCCCAGGGAACCCACTCTCCAAAATCATGGGAGCTGACCACCATTCCCAGGAGACCATGGGCATGGTACTGGCCAAGTTTCAGGAGACCCAGCGGCTGCCTGGGGAGACTACCTGGGGATCAGGGAGGACTTGAAGTCCATCAACACCACCCTGGTCACCATTGCAGGGGTGCTGGCAGACCTTGTCAACACCATGAGGGACACAGTGGCCCACCAACGGGCCCCTGACACTAGCCTGGACGATGAACAGCCCTCCACCTCCGCCGGCGCTAGTGGATAGGAGGCACCGGCACAGGAACAACACAACACCAGCACCCCACCCCCTGCAGAAGGAGAACCACCCCGCAAACGGTCCCTGAGATCCAGGAACAAGACCCCCGCCAGGAAATAAGACCCCCCTGAATGTCACCCTTCTGTCATACTTTGACATCCTGTCTACCTTAAACTGCCATTGCTCCACTTCCTATGCCCCATTGGACAATGCACCTGTGAAACAAATAGACTGGACTCTGCCATGAACATTCCTCCACCATCACCCCAGCCCATTTCAGACCCCCCTCACCTTATTTGCACAAAAATAAACACCCTTGAATCACTTAACAATCTGGAGTCAGTCTGTGCTTTCACTGATGTGTAATAACAAAATCTCAGGAATATAGCAATGTCAATGTACTTGTTCACATACCAATGTTACACAGAAGTAGGCCAGCAGTAAACAGAGCAGAGGGCACAAAGTGGGACTCAGATCTGTGAAATGGAAAGGCAAAGTAACAAGTCAGGGTCCATACACTGAGTGAAAGTGACAGACTTATGCTAGCTCCAACAATAGGATGAGATGTGGGAAGCAGTTACATCTTCTTACTTGTGTCTCACTGGAAGTATTGCATGATGATGTTGTTTCGGTTGCCGACATCTTCTTCTTCTGCCTCCTCTTCTTCACTGTCCACAGGCTCCACAGCTGCCACAAGACCACCATCTGGCCCATCCTCCTGCAGAAAAGGCACCTGGCATCGCAAAGCCAGGTTGTGCAACTTACAGCAGGCCACAATGATCTGGCACACCTTCTTCAGTGAGTAGTATAGGGATTCACCAGTCAGATGGAGGCACCGGAATCTGGCCTTCAGGAGGCCGAAGGTGCGTTCTATAATCCTCCTAGTTCGCCCATGTGCCTCATTGTATCGTTCCTCTGCCCTTGTCCTGGGATTCCTCACTGGGGTCAGTAGCCATGACAGGTTGGGGTAACCAGAGTCACCTGCAAATATAGAGGGACAACTGTTAGACACACACTAACCCTTAGGGACAACACCATACCCAGCCACCTATGTCAACTGTATTTGGACCTTGGGCTCACCTATTAGCCACACCCGGTGCCTCTGGAGTTGCCCCATCACATAAGGGATGCTGCTATTCCTCAAAATGTAAGCGTCATACACTGAGCCAGGATACTTGGCATTCACATGGGAGATGTTCTGGTCTGCCAAACATCCATGCCATGTGGCTCCCTGAAATGACGGCTGCCTGACCTGTAAGGTGGGACAAGGGGAAATGAGCTAACTGCGCTGGCGTTGTACACCATTGCGGTGGGCGGTCAGAGACCGCTGCACAATTCAGCATTGGTTAACATTGGGCCCTATGGGTTCCAGGAGCCAATGACGATGCACGCCGGCGGTGACGGTATGCACCACCATGGACGTGACCGCCATTTTCTATCTGTTCCCTCACTTGATACCTGATCTTCAACAGGAGAGGACCTACACTGCAAGTGCTGCTGTGACCTGTGTCTGGAAGCGACAATGGCTACAGTGTCTGGGGAAAGGCCCCTGCCTTCACTTCGGAGGAGTTGGAGAAACTAGTGGATGGGGTCCTCCCCCAGTACACGCAACTGTACGGTCCTCCAGACAAACAGGTGAGTACACTCTGAGCATGGTGGATGGCACCAGAGTGTATGGAGTTTCGTGGATGGTAGAGGGTGGGGTGGCGGACAGGCCTGCATGTCAGGATTGTGTGTGTATGTATGTCTGGGCCAGGGTGGGAGCTGTTTGGCAATGCGTGAGATGAAATGTACGGGATAGAATCATCAATTTTTAACTCCCTTTTCCTCTAGGTCAGCGCCCACCAGAAGAAGGCTATTTGGCGTGCTATCACCAAGGACGTCCGGACCCTGGGGGTCTACCATAGACGAAGCACCCACTGCCGTAAAATATGGGAGGACCTGCGCCACTGGAGCAAGAAGATGGCGGAGGCCCAGCTGGGGATGGCCTCCCAACGTGGAAGGGGTGCCCATCGCACCATGATCCCCCTGATGTACCGGATCCTGGCGGTGGCCTATCTGGAGTTTGATGGGCGCTTGAGGACATCACAGCAGCCACAAGAGGGTGAGTACACTCTCCTTCAGCTGACCCAGCACGCATTACAAGGTGTCTGGATGGTCGAAGTGGGCTGTGGGTTCCCCTAGACCAGGGCGAACTTGGTAGGCTAGGTCCCTTGCTGGGCAGGCTCTGTGGCACCCCAACCCCACTACTGGTAATAGCCATCTACACCTAGTCAGGCTCCTGTGACTTCCAGGTGTGCAGCAATTGGGCCTAGGCCTCGTCCCCCATGGGCATGTGAATTTGCTAGGAACTGTTAGTGCATGGTTTAGTGCATAGGGCTGCTCCCTGTGTGTTGTGTCCGCCAACGGTAGTGGTGTTGCATGCACTGACCATGTGTATCCTCTGTCTTCCCCCCCCCTTTTTGTTTTGTCTCCCTGTTCTTGCGTGCATTAGCATCATCAGGCGGAGGAGCTTTGGCACCGGAGCAGGAGGGAGCTGCAACCCACATGGCCCTGGAGGGTGAAGCAACGGCGTCTGAAGCCACCAGTGGGACGGAGGGCGAGGGGAGCTCTACGAAGGGGACAGGAGCATACACCAGCGACAGCGACTCCTCCTCTGATGGGAGCTCCCTTGCGGTGGCGGGCACCTCTGACCAACCAGCACCGCCCTCCCAGCAGCCCGTCAGTGTGTGTCCATTGCCTGCTCACCCAGGAGGGTGGGCATCTCCTTCGCCCCAGGCACCTCAGGCCCTGCCCCAGTCAGCCCTGCTGCCCTCAGTGAGGAGGTTATTGACCTCCTGAGATCCCTCACTGTTGGGCAATCTACCATTTTGAATGCCATCCAGGGTGTTGAGAGGCATTTGCAACAAACAAATGCATACCTGGAGGGCATTCATTCTGGGCAGGCGGCCCAACAGAGAGCATTTCAGGATCTGGCCTCAGCACTGATGGCAGCCATTGTCCCTGTGTCCAGCCTCCTCCCTCCAACTTCCTCTACCCAGACCCAATCCCCTGTACCTATCCCAAGCACACCATCAGACCAGCATGCACACACATCAACACACAAGGGAAGCTCAGGCAAACATAAGCACCACACATCCCACAGGCACTCACGCAAGCATCATACACATGCAGACATACCAACAGCCACTGCCTCCACTGTGTCCCCCTCCTCCTCGTCTGCCTCCTCCCTCCCAGTCTCGTCTCCACTCACACCTGCATGCACTACATCTTCAGCCACTACCCCTATCACCAGCACACCCACCACCACACCCCGCTCACGTGCAATCACCACCCCCACTGCCATTCACACATCTCCAGTGTCCTCTCCCAGTGTGTCTGTGAGCCCTCCTCCCAAAGTACACAAAGGCAGGCACCCACCCACCCAACAGCCATCCACCTCACAACAGCCTCCGACCCATGCACCTTCACCCAAATTCAGCAAACGTACACCTCCTACAACCACTACCTCTTCCTCCACTCTCAAACCCCCTCCATCTTCCCGTCCTAGGGTGTCTAAAAAACTTTTCCTCGCTAACTTTGACCTCTTACCTACACCTCCCCCCGTCCTTCCCCTAAGGCCAGGCTTTCAAGACCCAGCCCAACACCTCAGCCCCCAAATCCCCAGGCACAGTGGTGCCAGCAACTGCAGGGTCATCGAGTGCGCCACCCATCAGGGCTGCCAGTGTGCCCCCTTGCGAGGCCAAGGACATTCCGCCCCCTGCCACGGTGAAGAAGGTGCCCACATCCCGGAGGGAGAAGCCGCACCTACCAGCCACCAAGGGCTCCGGCAAAACAAAAGGGGACAGTGGCAAGACACCTGCGGCACCATCAAAGGTGGAGAAGGGACAAAAGCAGAGGAGCAGGTCAGGACAGGGCGTGGTGGCACCGACTGAGGGACTAGTGTCACCCCTTCAGTCCACGACTACACCAACCTGTACGGCGGCGAACACCGCAACCTGCCCCGACACCAGCACCGCCACCTGCACCGCCACCTGCACAGCCACCTGCACCGCCACCTGCACGTCTGCTCCCTCAGTAACAGTCCCCAGCATCCTCCCCAGTGGGCAGCAGACCGAGGCTGCAGGAGACGTCCTGCTGTGTCCCTAAACCGGTGCTGACACATGCACCACCGCCAGCACCGCCACCACAGACACCGCCGCAAGCCCCGCCACCAGCCCCGCCACCAGCCCTGCGACGTGCTCGGACAGTGGCACTACAGATGACATGGCTACCATCACCAGTGGGCAGCCGCCAGAGGCTGGAGGAGACTTCCTGGACCCTGCCCAGCTTCCATGAGGCATGACGTTCATCACTGTTTGCACCTGCAGGTAGCAGGCGAAGCCGCAGCAGGGTGGGGTATATCTCTGCCTCCATGGCGTATCATGCTACCTGTTCCTAGGCAATCTTGTGGCACACCCAGGTGAGGGAATGGGACCGGCCACACTGCATGTGGAGCACTCTGGGAACAAGGCCCCCTCCAGAACCAGTGGAGAATCACGTCCACTACCTCAGTCCTTGGCAGGATGAAGCACTCTGGGCACAAGGCCCCCTCCAGAACCAGTGGAGAATCACATCCACTACCTCAGTCCTTGGCAGGATGAAGCACTCTGGGCACAAGGCCCCCTCCAGAACCAGTGGAGACTGTTATCCACTTGAGAGACTGTGGCTTTGCACTCCCCAGGATAAAGCAGTGGGCAAACCACCCACTGGAGTGACTTGAGAGACTGTGGCTTTGCACTCCCCAGGATAAAGCAGTGGGCAAACCACCCACTGGAAAGACTTGAGAGACTGTGGCTTTGCACTCCCCAGGATAAAGCAGTGGGCAAACCACCCACTGGAGTGAATTGAGAGACTGTGGCTTTGCACTCCCCAGGATACAGCAATGGGCATGGAGCCCCCTCGAGGAGCAGTGGCGTCGTGCGTTCATCCGTCTGAGGTGCCCCCCCTCCCCTTCCCCCTGAGGTGCCTCTTTCATTTCGATCTGATGCCCCTGCAGTGTTCTCTCCGTTTCGAGTCAGGTATCTTGTGTGGACTTGGCCCATGCATTTTGGGACCACTGGTCCACGGACAATGATTGGTACACTGTCCGGACTTCTGTAGTTGGTGTACATATTTGTATATACTGATTTTTGAACTTTCACTATCTGATTTTTCATGATTACAATCGTTACAATCATTTCCTTTTGTCCTTGCGTTATTCCAGGGGGTGGGGAGGTGTATTTGTAATGCTGCTGCATATATTTGTGGGTGAGGGTGGGGGTATTGCGTGTTGCGTGTTGCGTGTGTGTGTCACTCTCTTTATCCTCCCCCCCTCCCCTGTGTTGTAGGTGCAGTACTCACTGTGGTCGTCGACGGCGTCTGTCCTGCTCCTGATAGAGCCGGAGGAAGACCAGCATGGGCAGTACGTGTGACTCGGGCTCCATGGCGACCTGGTTCCTCTTTGGGTGTTGAGAGGTGAGTGGTTTCCCTTCTGCGTACTATATCCGCCGTGCTTTTGATAGCGTTGGATCCGCCCCGGAAAAGGTGGCGGATAGGCGTTTTGGAATACAGTGGGCGGTACTTTGTCCTCCGCCTGTCTGTTGGCGGTGACCGCCAAGCTGTTTGTTTGTACCGACGTGGCAGTCGGAGTGTTAAAGTGGCTGTCTATGTTGGCGGTTTCCGCCATGGTTATGATTCCATTTTTTTTCCGCTGTTCTGTTGGCAGTATTGCCGCTGCTTTACCACCGTCCGCCAGGGTTGTAATGAGGGTCTAAGTCCCCAGCTTTCAGTAATGACTAAGTAGTGGGGGGTGCCTGGATTCCAATAATGATTCAGTGGGGGTCCTTGGGTTCCAGTATTGATAAAAGGGGTCCACAGAAGTCAAAAGGTTGCGAACCCCTGACATAAGGCATTTTTGGCATTGCTTTCACTTCAGTGCCAGAAAATTGATCTGCACCTAGTTTGCGCTGCTTTTCATCACAAAGCATCTTTAGACATTGCACAAGTATTCTTTCAAAGGAAAAAGAAATATTGCCAGGGGATCGCAGAGTGTGGTGAGAGGGGACAACCAATAATGCTGGATTGTTTATAGTTGAGACTCAAGAGGTTATACAGAGAGGGTCAGAGCAGGAACCTTACTCCCAGTCCCAGTAACGTTATGAAACAAAGAAATAGACAGCTAAAGAGATAACTGATAAAAAATAAACATTAAATATGAGAAATATGAGGGATGAACAAGACCCGAAGCTATCATATTCCGTGCCTCTGTTTCTGCGTAGCAGCAGATTCCATACCGACAATACTTCCAATATAAACACCCACAAAATTACTTTCTTCATCAAGATCAAATTATAGTCAAAAACCAAGCCTGAAAATCCAGAGCTTTCAACTGCAGATTCTAGCCTCTGTGGAGTAATTTCCTGACAGTACAAGATCTGTTATCAATCATTTTCTCTCATGAATGGCACAACTAGAAATTCTTTTTTGTCATTTTTCTAACTTTTAGGGCATCTTTGCAACATGAATTGTTACTGTATACAGACAAATTAAGTTGGCCTCCGATGGCCAATTTCTCATCCATTAAAAGTGATATGATTTCTGTGGGGCAAAACGGTCACTTGGATTATTTTTTATCGTATGTAATTCAGGTGGGAAAGTTGTTTTGTCTGTGATTTTTTTTTTATGAAAGTGCCAGGTGCTTTTTGCAATTCTCACTTTTCTCATCTTGATTTGTATTGTTTTCTTGGGTGTTGAGAATTGGGACATTGGTAGTGGAGGCTTGAATAACTAGTAAGGGGATGCGCCCTTAAATTCCAATTATATCTCAACATATATATTGAAGATTTGCAATATGCTACTTGTGAAAGTAAAAGACTGAGCACCTGTGTAAAGTGTGGTAAATGTGCTTTGAGTCAACGGCTGGGATCAGCTCTTTCGAAGAAGAATGACAAACTCATATGTGTGTACCACCTAAACGCCAGAGCCTGGTATTATCACATGTTGCTGAAATCGAGCAACACGATGCTTGTCATAGCTCACATTAAATGTGGAAGAAACGCTATATACTGACCAGTTTTGAAATAGCTACCACAGTTAATGGTTGGTTTACTAAGGAACAATAGACTCTATCCATAGTCCATTGGTGTCTGGTATTTTTCTCTGATCGTTGGTGTGTGCTGTTTCGGATTAAGCAGTGAATTATCATTTTGGACAGGTCATAGTGTGAGGTGTTCGCACTAATGTGTGCTGACTGAATTGCATTACAACATATGGTAAAATGTTAGGGCCATGGTAAAAGAGACAGTGATGTATATTGAAAATCTTTTTCCAATTTTTCTAAAACCGAGCTGTGTCTTGATTGGCAGCCATGTGTTTTGATATAGGGCTCACAGGTTCTTAATCGACTGTCCAGCTGGCCACTTTCTGTCTCTCAAGCCTCTCTGTCTTTACTAACATCAGAGTTAGCTGATCTCCTGAACAACCTCAAACCTACTTCTCCCTTCGACCCTCGTTTCAGCTCACACAGTTGTGGAGATGAGAAGTAGCTGACTTTTTTGGCGCCTTTAGGCTGAGGCAGCAGCTGTGGCTCTTGCAGACCCCAGCTCAGCTTCAGACCAGTAGCTCAGGCCATGGCTTCACGGGGGTCTCAGACCCTCGGGCTCAGTAATATGGGAGGGCGCAGTAATATGGCTCCATCCAGGGAAAGTGTTCATCTGCGAACACTCTAGAAATGACAGAAGTCAGTTCTAGCCATAAAAGAAGCAAATAAAATCCTTCACTTTTTTTCGAAAGCACCAGCCTACACACGCTGCAAGACCACACCAATGGCAGAAGCGCGCTACACAAGCGATGAGTAGCAACAATAACAAAATGTGGTTTCAACATGTTTATCCATAAAATCAGTTTGTAAGCATCTTTCCACATGTAGCAATCATCTGCCCAAAGACTTCTTTCATCACAATAAGTAAATGCCTCAAACAAATCAAGCGTAGTTTCAAAGTCTGCAATAATCTGTGTATTCTTTGTATGCATTTCAGTGGATTGTGTCAATTACTGTACCCCAACCGTGCGGCCTGGTTTGCTTACCCTTCATGGTCAGTGATTAGCTTGGGTAAGTGATTGAAACCATGGCAAATTCGAAGGTCTTTTTAAAAAAAAATGTATGCATATCTTCAAATGATTACCATTTATGAGATTACCGTGAAGTCTGCTCTGTAATTTAATTTTAAGGCGCATTCATAAATCCTTTTTTTCTCCTGGAAGAATAGCCACATTCCCACATCTGGGGTATCAGAGGCAGCAGCCATTTTGTCACAAATTTCTTGTAGAAGCGATAAACCTATTGGTAAACCAGTAACATTATGTCTTATACCTAATGTCAATTTATGCTATGTTATGTGCTATGTCATTAATATTTGTTACACTCGCTTACACCTTTGAGGGTATCCTGGCACTGAGAAATGGAGTCTCAACTCAGTTTTGGACATAGAAATCATAAAAATGTAATACAAATGATGTATATTTATCTTCTTATTGCCTTGTTTGTTTTCCATCAACAGGTGATCAAGGTGAGAAAGGGAATTCTGGAGAAACCGGAAAACCTGGAAAAGAAGGACCCATTGGCTCAAAAGGTAGGCACACCAGCAACTTGTGTCTCGGAGATTAGCTAGAGCATTTGCAGTTGTCTTGGTAAATGTGGTGGGATTATTTGCAATAATTAATGATTACTACGCGTGTGCAACAGGAATTCAAATCCCATAAATCAATTAGGAAGCCTGTAATTATGCTACATAATGTCCACCCCTTGTTGTGTAATTTAGAAATTCTGTTGTGAATTGCCACATTCATAATGTAAACAATTTTGTGCCATATTGGATATTCAGTTATTTTGTTATTGTTGTTGGTTACATATGTAGTGTTCCTTTGTAAGGTCAGATATTAACAAAATTATGTTGATAAATATAATTTACATGAGAATCCACCATGGTGCATGCTTAAAATGATTACTCAGTGCATATTCCTTTACTAATGATTAAAGGAAGAATGAATACACTGCCATTAGAAGGAAATAGGTCAAAAGAAATTTCATAAGGCAGGTCTCCAAATCCAAAATCCACCCTAATATCATTATCATCTAGCGAATTTATGCCCTGGAAGGAATACACAGTGACATTTTGGAGATGCATGTTTTCCTTGACCATGAAATGTAGACATGCCTATCCAAAGGAGAGAAAGGCGAGCAAAAGCTCAAGGGACCAAGGAAGCATGGTATAGGAGCATGCATTTGTGGTGGCAATAGTATCACCTTTCACATTTTCTTAGTGGAAGCTTCGATGAATATGGCTTTATGAATACTTTAGTTTAAAGCAGCACTTTAGTGAAAAAACCTCCAGTGTGGAAACAATTTCGAACCAATACCTCCACGATGCTTACTTGGCAGGCTGTAGTGATAAAGCCATGAAATATTGACAAAGGAAGCAATTAGTAATTTTGAAAGGTCTCAATATGATACTTGAGTCACTTGGTTTTCTACCAAATGGAAGCTTGAGTAATAAGAAACGACAGAACTGCAAGCTGGAGGGGGGTTTGCACAGACACACAATAGTACACTTTTGTGTGTGCATTTGTTTGCTTCTTTAAATGTTTGTGCACATTAGAGCCAGACTTAATTACTTTTGAGCATTCAAATGTACCACGTTCAATGTTTATATTTAATTATGATGTAGGGAAAAATTGCTAAAATGTATGTATAAAATCAATTTAATTGATTTAAATAATGTAATTATTGTTAATAAAAAATGAAAGGTAACTTTTTTATGAAAAAGGCTATTAACATTTTTAATTAAATACTTTTTTATTTGCACACAATTTTTACATTAATCTAAATCTATATATTTTTTTTTTTTAAGGGAAAATATAATAATTTATGTTAACATTAGCTAATAGGAGATGTATTTTAATTCCCCGCCCACATTATTTTTTATGGGAGGGTGCTGCAGTGCCAGTGGTTGGCCATGTGTGGTGCTGAACTTACTCCAGGTCTGAGCTGCAGTATATTTACTACTGCTATGGAACCTTTTTGACTGTAGTAGTTTTAGCATTGTTTGGCCCTCCAGGAGTAGCTATGTCAAGTAAGGTTTTTCAGGGTGTCAGTAAATTAGTGACTTGGTGATTATACCCTGTGAGGGGAGTGCTTGTGTGAAGAAGAGAGATGGGGAGTGTGGTTTGCAGACTTGAGGCCCTGGCCACAAACGTACATTTACACATATTGTAAACGTTTATGTCCCCCCTATGGAATGGAGCCCAATTTACAAGTGTAAAGTCACCACTTGTAACTTTTCACAAGTAGGAGGAGATTGCCCTATAGTACAGTATAGGGAAAAGTAAAAAAGTATGTTTTTAATCTAAAATAATTGTTCAAATAGTTGTATGTTAAATATTAATGTACATCATTGTTCTCTGTTTATTTTAAATGCAACAAAAGAATAAAACAAATGGCAAAGCACAATGAAACTAATTATAAATTAAAAACATACACAAATTAAATGTATTAACTGACATGGAAAATATTTTAATTCTCCTAAATTAAATTGTTTATATTTATTTATTATGTATTAAAGGTGCTAAAAGTTATGTAAATAATTTATTTAAATTAAGGTAATTATTTTTAAATAAAGTTAACTTTAGCATTAAACAATTTTATTAAAATATTTTCCTGTAAAATGTTTTTATTTTTATTTTTTGTATACATTTTTACCATTAAATCAAATTAATATCTTTTAAAGAAAAGTGAAAATAAATTCATTTCTTTCCATACTGGGTGTTATTATAGTCCCTGCCTCCAACACTATCTATGGGAATGTGTTGCAGTACCAGTGGTTCACCATGTGTGGTTTTGAACTTTCCCCAGGTCTGAGCTAGGGTACATTTACTACTTTGTATTAACTTTTTGGCTGCACTACTTATAGAAGTGTAGTTAGTGGATAGAAATATGCTTATTCTTTTGTCAGTGGGTGCATGTCTCTCCCTGTACCCCTCTATAGTCATCTCCCATTTAATAGTAACAATCCAATCATTCAGTCACTCCCCCTGTCCCTTCCACATTTACTTCAAAATTGTATTTGTATGCAGTGGAGGCAGAGCTGCACATGAAAGATAGGAGAGGTGGAGATCTCCGCATGTAGGTTTATAAATAGCGTATTATAGTACAAGTGGTATTACTGCAGTGCTACTAAATATACTACAAAATGTACTTTGTGACTATGCCTCTTTATAATATTTCAGGTAGTTTGATGTCAAAGAGGTAAGTTTGCGTTTCTAATGTGAATCATGCCTATCGCTGGGCAAAACCTTCTGTGGAAAGTCAGTTTTTGCACAATTGTTTTAGTGTAGTGGGGCTGAACTGGAAGATTAGGAAGAAAGCTGTATTGCCTTGTGTCGTGGCTACTGGAAGGGCTGTGGGTTTGATCCACAACAGTATTTTGGTCTATGTCATTATAGGACCACTTTTGGTTGTGGCCCATGTTAAAGGTGCAGGCAGTTATTCATAAGAGGTAGATTCAACAAGGCTACAATATGCAGCCATAGGGTACAACTTAATACAGAGAGGAAAAATGTCAGTCACAGTAGGTGTTAAATGTGGGTATAAGTATAACATTTCAAGACTCCCACAAACTCCTTTAGGAATCTGTGACAGTAGCAGAGTTGGTGTGGAATTCGTAAAATGCATGCTACATTAATGATTTAGCATTTATGCATGTTTAAGTATATGTGCTGCACGTTTACTCATACAAAAATCTAACAGTATAGTGCAATTGCACTTCAAAGCTTTTTATTGTTTTGTCTCCAGGGGCAAAATATGTTCCCCCTGTGGAAGACCTTTTCCTTTCACCCTCACTAATATTTTGAGTGATTTCTTCTCATTACTATACTGTACAAATGTATGCCTTCCATTGTCAGAGCTAAGGGCCTAAAATACAATTTGGTAGACAGACTCGAATCCACTATGGTGGTGAATGATCTCCTCCCACAGCCTGGTTGCTGCCCACCAAAGAATTGTATCTCTAATAAATGTTCCATCTGTATCTCTAATAAATGTTTGCCAAACGTTCTCATGCTAATGGGGCAGGAGCTTTTTGGTGAAAACGTAATGTCAGGCACTGGTTTCATTTGACAGAAACAAACGGCTTTATCTTTCTGACTGTTACACCTGGCATCTTTGGTGTGGTCTCCCCTGTCTTTTGTGCCTCTTCTTCCCATGTTTTCACTGTGTGCTGGACTCAGTTTTTGCTGCTTTTGGTACTCTGGGCACTTTACCACTGCTGACCAGTGCTAAAGTGCAAGTGCTCCCTGTCTAAATTATATCTGTAACTGGCTTTTCCATGATTGGCACATTTGATGTACTAGTAGGTCCCTAGTAAAGTGCACTAGAAGTGCCCATGGCCTGTAAATCAAATGCTACTAATGGGCCTGCAGCACTGGTTGTGTCACCCACATGAGTAGGCCTGTAAACATGGCTTAGACCTGCTATTGCCTGTGTGTGTGCAGTTTTAAACTGCCAATTTGAGCTGGCAAGTGTACACACTTGTCAGGCCTAAACCTTCCATTTTTATACATGTAAGTTACCCCTAAGGTGGTAGGCCCTAGGTAGCCCCATGGGCAGGGTGCAGTGTATGTTAAAGGTGGGACATGTACTGATGTATTTTATATGTCCTAATAGTAAAATACTGCCAAATTCAGTGTTCACTGTTGCAAGGCCTATCTCTCTCATAGGTTAATATGGGTGCTATCTTCAAATAACTTTTAAGTGCAGTTTCCCTTTGGGAGAAGATGGAGATGTGGAGTTTGGGGTCTCTGAACTCACATTTGAAAAATACACCTTTTGTGAAGTTGTTTTTTAAATAGAAAGTGGGCATTTTCTTGCTTAAACCATTCTGTGACTCTGCCTGCTTGTGTATTCCTTGTCTGAGTCAGACTGACAGTTGGGCTGTTTGTGAATCTCTACTAGACAGTGACACAAAGGGAGCTGGAGTGTAGCCTGTATATCCTGATGGGCCATCTGGGCTAGAGTGGAGGGAGGAGTGGCCACTTACACCTGAATGGGCTGTGCCTGCCCTCACACAATGCAGTCTCAAACCCCCTGGTGTGAGTCTGGAGCCAGGCCTGTGCAAGGCAGGATCTTGTGAGCAACAGAGACTTTCCTTTGAAGTTTGCCTACTTCAGGGGTAGAAAGGGGTATAAGTAGTGGACCCAAAATTCCAGATTTTCAGATTATTTCTGGAAACAAGAGGAACCTCTGCCAAAGACAAGAGCTGAAGAGCTGGAGGAGGAGTACTGCCCCTTTGCCTGTGACTGTGCTTTGCTGGGTTGGCCTGGAGTTGCTGTTTCTGCCTGAAAGAGGACAAAGACTGGACTTTGTGGAATATTCCTGCTTGTAAATTGTCTCCAAGGGCTTGGATTGAGCTTGCCTCCTGTTTTAAAGTCTCAGGGCCATCAAATACTTCCTCTGCCAGCAATGGGACTCTCTTCTGAGGCTCCTGCCCTGCCAAGTGGTGCCCTATCCATTTCCTGGGCCTTTGAAAGGTGAAGCTGGTAGGAAAAGGACTGAAATCCACGCACAAGGAGCTATGCGGGGAAAATTTTAACTCAGCACCTACAATTTGGCTGTAAAAACAACGCTCTGCCCACCTGGCAGCTGAAATCGATGCACCACCTGCATTGCGGCTGGAGAAACGACGCAACACCCGCTTGCGACTGCTGAAAATGATGCAAACCCCATACATCGCAGTTTCCCATCGCTGTTTGGCCAGATTTCTCACGCATCATCGCTGGGTGTCAAAGTCATTGTAAACATGCTCGGACCCAAGGTGCCTCGTCAGGAAAACGATGCATGGCCTCACTTGCAAGTGAGAAAATGACGCATCTCTAACTTTTTTGACTCATACTCGCCCGGGTGGCTTTATTTTTTATGCAAACCAGGTACTTTGTGTTCAGGGGTTATCTAAGTGTGTATCTCCATTGCCCTGACTAGAGTGAGGATCCCTGTTTGGACAAAGTGCAAACTGACTGACAACCAGAGACCCCATTTCTAACACTGACATATTGTTCTAAACTATATTGAGCAGGTGACCAGGCCCAGCTCTCTACGTACCTACCTCTGTTGGCCCTTGGCCAGCTCCAGGATCCACATTCTTCCAGGCCTTTTCTCCTCTGCTGCATTCTTCTTCCTCTTCCCACTTCTGTGCCACTCACCTCTTGGTCTCTTTCCCACCATTTTTGCTGCTCCTTCTCTTTCTCCTGTCTTTTTGGTTGCTACTCCTGCCTGTTTCCCACCCTTTTTTCTTACTCTCCACATTATTCTTTTCCCTATTGTTTAATTCTCACCTTGTTCCTTCATTCTTTTTTCTTCTCTTTTTGCTTTTTCTGCTCTAGTTGGGCCTTTTTAGTCTGCTTTTGCTGTTGCGCCTTTCAGCCCTTTCCCGCCTCTCTTTCCTCCTCCTGCTTCCCCCACCCTCACCTTCTCTTTTTTGCCAGCCCCACACACTCCCCCTAGTGCCCCTCCCATCTCCCAGAACCTACTAAATGGCAGCTGCAATGCAGCCAAAGGCCAACCTGTCTGCGCTTATCCGTGCCTGAACCATGCCTAGCACCAGGATTCCTGGTCCAACCGCCACCAATAAATACACTTCGACCACCCTCCGTGCCCTCAATGCTCACATGAACATTGCCACCATGCCGCACCAGACTCTCCGGTGGGACTTTTCACCTACACCCTCTGCCACTTCACCTGACACAACATGCACACCACCACCCCTCTCAGTAACAGCCAGGCCACTAGACGTGCAACACCATCTGCCCACTACCAGCTCGCATGCACCCTCCTCAAAACTTGCTCACTCAGCAAACACGCAACCGAGGTCTAGGACCTTGTAGACACTCTCCCACCTGATGTTGTCTTTCTAACCAAGACCTGTCTCAACCCCGCCTCAGCCTGATATCAGCACCGCCACACCAGCAGGCCTGAGAATCATCCACCGTGACTGCGTTAACAAGTCAGGTGGAGGAATCACAATTATCCACATCAATTGCACCACTGCCACAGATGACACCATCCCAGCAATGGAGTAACTCAACTTCACTATCCAAACAGGTCCAAAATCCATCCATAGAGGAACCCTCATATACCATCCACCATGACCTTAAACCACCTTCTGCAACCTTATCACTGATTTCATCACCCCTCCCTCGCCAATCGTCTCGAAGGACTAAATGTTCCAGGGTGACCTCAACTTCCACTTCTAGAACAAAACTGATCCTAACTCTGCCACCTTGACAGCTTGAACAATATCAGCCTCACCCAACTCGTACAGAACCCCTTACACATCGCTGGATACATGCTCAACCCCATATTCACCTCCAGTGACCACATCAAATACAGCCATACTATCACATTCACATGGACCAACCACTCAATCATCCAGTTCATCATCACGATCCCCATGCCCTCCCCCTGATGCAGCCCAAAACATGAACCAGGACATCCGAAACTTCAACACTTGGATCACTGACTGTGCTAACATTGTCGCCCCCATCAAGAACAAGAAACACAGAACATCCACCAAACAAGCCAGCTTGTACACTGAGGACCTCAATCAATCAATCATGGGATTTGTAAAGCACAGCTTATCACCTTAGAGGGTATCCAGGAGCTGTGGGTGGTTGACTCAAACTGGTAGCTACTCGCCGAAGAGCCAGGTCTTAAGCTTCTTCCTGAAGTTGAGGAGGGCATGGGTGGTACGTAGGCATGGGGGAGGTTGTTCCAGATCTTGGCAGTGAGGTGGGAGAAGGAACCTCAGGACAGCCAAATGCTAATTCAAGCACCTCAGGGGAAGGTGGTGCACCAACAACGGCCCAGACAGAACACCATCTCCATCAGGAAATCCATCCACTCAAGGGCCCTATCCGACCCATGCTCCACCACATCTTCAACCTAGGAGCATCCAGGATCAGCCTCAAACTTTCCACCCTTCTCAACACCTCACAGGGCTCTTCCAGTCTTCCCAAAAGAATGGAATGATGCAGAAATCAAACTACTGCTGAAGAAACCTTCAGCGGAATCCAACAAACACAGCAACTACAGACCCATCTCCATGCTTGCTTTCCCAGACAAAAACATCAACTAACAACTCACCATCTGCGTGGAACAGAATCACCTCCTGGATGACTCCCAATCTGGATTTCATAGCAACCACAGCACTGAGACTACCCTGATCGCGGCCACAGACAACATCTGGGCCCTCCTCGACACAGGAGAGACAGACGCTTTTATCCTACTCAATCTCTCATCAGCCTTTCACACCGTCTCCCACCACATGCTCATTGCCAGACTTCATGACATAGGCATCAAAGGAGCCTCGTTCAGATGGATTACCTCCTTCCTCACCAACAGAACACAATGAGTCCACCTTCCACCCTTGACCTCCAGAACCAAAGCAATCTTCTACGGAGTCCCCCAAGGTTCATTACCCAGTCCCACTCTCTTCAACATCTACATGACTCCCTTGCCAATTTAGTCAGATCCCACGGACTCAACATTATATCCTGCACTGATAACACGTAACTCATCCTCTCTCTTTCTCTGAAAACTCCACTGCCCCCAAAACCAACTTCCACCAGTGCATGACCAGTGCTGCAAATTGGATGAGGAATAACTGCCTCAAGTCAACACAGACAAGACAGAAGTCTTGATCTGCTGCTTTGACAACTCCCCCTGGGACACCTCTTGGTTGCCCAGAGAACTGGAGCCCACTCCAATCCCAGACGAGCACGCTAGGGGTCTTGGTATCATTCTAGACAGCAAACTCAACATGAGGTCCCAAGTCAATCCTGCTTCTTCATCCTGCGCATGCTAAGTAAGATTTGAAGTAGCTTTCTCAACGACTGGACTATTGAAACACCCTCTAGGTGGAAATTGAGGTCCACCTAGTTCAAAGACTACAAACCATCCAGTACCCAGCAGCAAGGCTCCCCCTGGATCTCCCTTGTCGCACCCACATCAACCCCCATCTCAAAAAACACTACTCACCCCCGATTCAGAAGAGATGCCAGTCGAGCTCCTCACTCACATGTTCAAGGCCTTGCACAACTCTGGACCTGCCTACATCAACCACCACCTGAGATTCCACAAACCCTCCAGGCACCTCTGCTCCATCTCCCTTGTGTTGGCAGAGCAGGAGGACGCTCCTTCTCCTAGGTTACAACTGAAGCCTTGAATGGCCTTGGCCTCCCCCTCACTTCAGGACCGCCCCTACTCTATAGAAGTTCTGTAGGATGCTGAAAACCTGGGTCTTCTATTGAGAACCTGGAAACTGTCAGCACCTGAATACCCTCAGTATTGACAAGTTGCACTCTACAAGTCGACTGATTGATGGATTGAAATTAGAGTGCTACATTTTGACTGTGCCTGGGAATTTTTAGGGGATAGTTGTACTGATGGGACATGGGCATTTTATTAAAGGTAACCATGTATGTTTCCACTAGTAATGGCTTGAAGGGGCTTATTTATCTAAAACCCGCAAGATAAACTAACTAGAAACAAAATAGCCAAGTGCCTGACGTTTTTCCCAGCATCATGTGGTGGTCATTAGTGATTAGTCCTGCCTGAGAGGGACTACCATATGTTGCACTGGGGACCTAGGGCCCAACCTAAAGAGCCTGGATCTTCTGATGCTCAGAATGCTAACTAATTCTTGGCTGTCAGAAAAGTGTCTGCTTGCTATTTGTAAATGAGGTCCATGAATCACAGGCATAGTGAAGCCAGACATCAGCCAGTTTACACCCAGTGTCCTTGTTAGAAACTGGATTATTGTTTGTGGTGGGTGACTACTCACCTCAAAGAACAATCACAACTCTTGTAAGAATGAACCCTCAAAGTTACTAAATTAACCTAAGCTCAATTCCCTGGAAGTTATAGCACAGAGCAGACAGGTTTAACTTGGGGAGATATGTTAAGTATTAATGCAGTACCAAACAGTAATAAAGTCAAAATGCCAAACAATAAAAAACCCAAATCAAATTAGAAAAATTGAGTGAAAATAAATAAGTAAATGACAAAAATTCAATTAGGGGAATCAGAGATCTGAATTTTTAAAGTGTTAAGTAATAATAGCACTAAAAAGAGCTAAGCGCCAATAATAGTCTAAGGTCGCAAGAGACCGGGATGTAGGCACGATTTCAGGCCAACCGCAAAAGAGTGTGGGTCAGATATCCCAACCAGGTGTATCCTAGAGTCCAGTCCTTTGCCCTAGATCAAGAGGGAGCAGATCTAGTCCTTCAGGGTTCCTCATTGGCCACAGACAGCAGGGCCAGTTCTTTGTCTGATTTTCTGTAGTTTCAGGAAGTGTTTTGAAGTAGGCATCTGGAGAGGAGTAACCTTACTCAGTTTTGAAGCAGTTCCTGTCTGCCCTACTACTAATATGCTCACAAAGCCTTCTGTCAGGCCATTTTCAAGATTGAGAAAGCCTTCGGCCACACTAAACTTGGGCTCTGAAGGATGAGAGTGTGGGAAGGTGTGTATTGTGATAATCCTTTTGCATTGCAGGTTTACACTTCAACAGTCAGGGTACACAGGGTCGGCCTGAAGCCATGTTTGCACTGCTACCATAGTGGGTGGCACAATATGTGCAGCACTCCACAAATGCCATTTGAGTCTTGGGCCCTTTTGCACTTTTACACCACATGCTCAGAACTTACAGGCAAGTCAAATGTGTCAGTCAGGAATATGGCAATTTAACAATGGTTAAAGGGGGAGCACAGGCACAATACAGCTGGTTAGCAGGAGTTAAGTGCACACAGTTCTAAAGCCAGAAAGGCTCTAGAAAAAAGGCAAAATTTTACTGGCAATGGGCGTTACCAGGCAAATCTTGATTTATACGTTTCACCCAAAAACCACAACTACTGATTTTGTCACCATGGATATTTCACCTTTTAAAAGGAGTCAAAATATGTGGATGAAAAAGGCCTAGTAATTAAGAAAAACATGCGAGGTTGCCAGGTAATGAGGAAAAGCATGCAGAATACAGTGCTGAAACACTGATTGCAGCAGTTATTCCCCATTACCAAGTGCAAAATTCGTAATGGCCCAGTCATCCTTTAAGTACTGATAACCACAGCATCAGCATTTCCAAATACGAATACCAATGCAGTTGTCCGCACATCTAGTATTCATGTCTATAACATTGTAATTCCATATGTGATTTAATAGCACTGCAAAAAGCAAATGTGAGTCTACACCCAGTGCACATTCCACTAGCACACTTAAGTTCTACTTGGTTGCACAAAATGCTTTGTGAATTGAGTTAGAGTGGTACCATGTTCTGTTGGCTTCTTTGCAGAGCAATTAGACCAGTCCTTGGCACAAAGAAATGGCAAATATTGTGTATGTAATTTTTTTTGCATCACTGATGCAGTAAAACTGCTTCAAGTATCATATTTTTGTAATAAAGTTTATCAATCCATAAATACTGAACTGTACAGTTTTTGCAGTTCTCCACATATTTACCATTTATAGGCCTTGAAGTAATTTAATTATGCAGGAGTAATCAGAGTAAATAAGTAATTATGTGTTACTGTTTGATGCAGAATTGCCAATAATTACATGATTATACCTGCTTGATTACGATAGGCAAGGAGATTCCCTGCACAATAGGCCATTGCTTGCTCAGGTGGTTTCCACGTTCGTCCACGACGAAAGGAACTAGCAGATTTCAGGACCTGGCCTACGTGCTGGCTAAGAGGGCTAAGAGGGAAATTGCAATGGCCTGGAAAAATCTGACAGGACCGAGGCTATACCAGTGGAAAAGGGAATTGAAAAAATGGGCTAAATGTGAGAGAGATGTTCTTCAGAGAGGCCAAGAGAGGAATGAGACCACCAGAAATAACGCAAGGATGGGAGGTAGTAAGAGATGCTTTGGAGGAGGAGATCCAGACTGATCTGGTCCCTTGACTGAATGACGGAATAGCAGACTATAAGGACCCAATCGCGCACCACCTATTGACGGACCCTTTTTACTGTTAGGGAACTTGATGCTGCCACACAATAGGAGAGGAACTATGTCTCTAACCCCAACGCACAATGCTCCTCTCGCAATACACCAATGGGCTCACTAAAGGGGAGGGGGAAGTTGGGTTGGATAAGGGAAGGGAAGTTGGGTGAGTTCTTAGGGTCCCAGTTTTCTAAGGACTCGGAAATGTATGGATTGAGTTGGACCACTGTATTGAAACAGCAATGGCTGCTTCATGTTGTATTGTACCATGACTACATGTTAAGTGGATAACTGAAACTGCAATAAAAATATGTTTACAAAAAATACATCCTCACACCATTTTGAATGCTAGAGCGCATTTTGAGCTTAGAAAATAGAGCTAAATGAACAATTACTCTTCTTGTGTAATTTTGTGTAATATTGCAGAATTTTTAGGTAATTCCGTGCAAGTGCACTACCTTGAATTACAATAGTTATGCCCACTCCTAACCATTTACACAGAACAATGTACTGAACACATACAGTTGATGACAGGCAAGATCTGTCCTTAAGGGCAGAGGGGCCCCACAGCCCAGCCTTTTTCCAAAAATCAACCTGAAAGACACTCTTCATATTCAGGTCAGGTATCTATGTGCTCTCCATGCGCTGAAGATGCAGACGCCTGGCTGCCTGAGTTGAGTTTTGCTGGGCTGCAGATTTTACAGCCATGTGAGCGTGACCTCCTCATCCCAGCAAAGCTCTTGGAGGGCCTTCCAGCCAGAGTGAGGGGGGCACTAACTGATAGACTTGGAGCTAGGAGCGTCAGTTTCAAGCCTTGAAGCGCCCAGGGATAGAGTGTCCATCAAGTGATGCTTGTCAGAGAGTGAGGTGGGGTCAGCAGTCTTACTGACTCCTGTCTTCTCTCATTGGCTGACACATAACAAGGTCAGCCAATGAGAGAATGTGGCAGTCCCATTCTTTCAGGAATCACCAAGGCTTCCTTCCTGCCACCAATGATCATCCCTGTGTACTGGTAAAAAAAAATTATTTTGGTGCATGCGTGTACGTGTGTATGTATGAATAATATACGTATATTAATGGGTGTGTGCTGTGAATGGGTGGGTGTGTATGTGATTGTGAATGATGGGTGGATGTGCGCTTGTTTGTGGATGCATGGGTGTGTGATTTTGTATGTAGATGGATGAGTGAATGTATGTTTTTTGCATGTGGGGTTCACCCACTCCCCTGTCTGATCAAATTACCGACTGTTATTGGTTGCTAACTTTGAAACTGGATTACCAGGTTTGAGCCTCTGTGTCGACTCATTATACTGTGATTCACTTAATATTGATTGTCTAAAAAGAAAATGTGTAATGTTATCTGGAGCTTATGTAAAGCACTGTAATGTCCTTGGGCCAAGTTTGCACTACATAAAACTGCAAAAAACATAAAAAGAGAATATATATTTGTAGCATATGCATTGATAGTGAGATCTGAGCACACATAGGCCCCAATTGCAAATGTAATTTTGCACAGAGATAAGAATTCTAAATTTGGTGCCAATTATCACTCCCAGCTGTTTTCCCCCTATAGATTTCAGCAGGCTATACCTACTGAAATGTGTCAGGAGAAATGGTCTGCAAAATATATGGAGTTTGGTACACTACATGCCGATTCTGAATGCTATGACTCTTTTTCAAGGTGAAAAGTGTCAATAACATGCATTTACCACACCTGGGAAACACCTCCCCCAGGGATAATGGTATTTATCGGTTGCTGTGAATACTCCACACTATTTTGCTCAACTTGGACTCAGGGCCTAAGGGCCTGATTTTGATTGGGGGAGACCGGTTACTCTCTCACAATGGTGACAGATAGCCTATCTGCCGAAACATAAATCCCATATGATATAATGGGTTTTATATTTAGGAGGTCTGGCTATCCGTCACCCATGGATGTCAAATCACCAAAATGCCAGAGGTAGCGGAAGTGACATCACGCACCCTTTGACCTCCACTTTCACTCACAGATACATACTTACGCATACACACACATTCACACTAACACACACACACTCTCGCATAAGCACACTTTCACCCCCAAGCACGCACAAAATATATATTTTAAAGCATTTTTACTTAACTCAACTGCCATGGGAGTGCAAATTCACATTTTTACTATGCTAATAGTGAATAATATTTTATTATGCACTATTAATGTGATAAAAAATTGATAGAAAACAAAGAGAGTGGAGCCCCAACTGACAGCCATAAGGACGAGATGCCACTGTGTTCCTGGCACTGATTTTGTCTCAAGGCAGGGGTCGCAAAGGTAGTGCCAGCTGTCGCAAAGGGCAGGCCAGGGGTCACAGCTGCGACCCCTGCCGACCCCTAAATGACGTCCATGCCGTCACCATTCGACGAGTAGCCCATCCGCCGAAATCGAAATAAGGCGAAGTATGCGAAGCTGTGTTTTTTAACTCAGGAGCTGTGCACATTTTGCTCAAAATCTTAAAAAATAAGTAACTATCGCACAATGGCGCTTGAGCTTTTATATGGAAGTCAGATATTTCACAAAAAATGCGAACTTCCTATTTTCACGAAGTCAAGAGGAAAATGTAGTGAGGTTTCACAGTAAACTCATAAGAAAATTGCACATCTATTTTTCAGTGAGACACAAATCAAATCAAATCAAATCAAATCATTAACATTTATAAAGCGCGCTACTCACCCGTGCGGGTCTCAAGGCGCTAGGGGGGAAAGGGGAGGTTATCGCTGCTCGAACAGCCAAGTCTTTAGGAGTCTCCGGAAAGCGGAGTGGTCCTGGGTGGTCCTGAGGCTGGTGGGGAGGGAGTTCCAGGTCTTGGCCGCCAGGAAGGAGAAAGATCTCCCACCCGCCGTGGAGCGGCGGGTGCGAGGGACGGCAGCAAGTGCGAGGCCAGCGGAGCGGAGGGGGCGGGTGGGGACGTAGAAGCTGAGGCGTCTGTTGAGGTATTCCGGTCCCTTGTTGTGGAGGGCTTTGTGTGCGTGGGTGAGAAGACGGAAGGTGATCCTTTTGCTGACTGGGAGCCAATGCAGGTGTCTCAGGTGTGCGGAGATGTGGCTGTTGCGGGGTACGTCGAGGATGAGGCGGGCCGAGGCGTTTTGGATGCGTTGCAGGCGGTTTTGGAGTTTGGCTGTGGTCCCGGCGTAGAGGGTGTTGCCGTAGTCCAGGCGGCTCGTGACGAGGGCGTGGGTCACGGTTTTTCTGGTGTCGGCGGGGATCCAGCGGAAGATCTTACGGAGCATGCGGAGAGTGAGGAAGCAGGCGGAGGACACGGCGTTGACTTGCTTTGTCATGGTGAGAAGAGGGTCCAAGATGAAGCCGAGGTTGCGGGCGTGGTCTGCGGGGGTCGGTGCGGTGCCGAGGGCCGTGGGCCACCAGGAGTCGTCCCAGGCGGACGGGGTGTTGCCGAGGATGAGGACTTCAGTTTTTTCAGAGTTCAGCTTTAGGCGGCTGAGCCTCATCCAATCTGCGACGTCCTTCATACCCTCTTGTAGGTTGGTCTTGGCGCTGGCGGGGTCCTTGGTGAGGGAGAGTACAAGTTGGGTGTCGTCGGCGTAGGAGGTGATGATGATGTCGTGCTTGCGTACGATGTCGGCGAGGGGGCTCATGTAGACATTGAAGAGTGTCGGGCTGAGCGATGAGCCTTGAGGTACGCCGCAGATGATCTTGGTGGGTTCTGAGCGAAACGGAGGGAGGTAAACTCTTTGGGAGCGGTTAGCGAGGAAGGAGGCGATCCAGTCCAGGGCCTGGCCTTGGATCCCGGTGGAGCGTAGGCGGGTGATTAGGGTGCGGTGACAGACGGTGTCAAAGGCAGCCGAGAGGTCGAGGAGAATGAGGGCGACTGTTTCACCGTTGTCCATCAGGGTTCTGATGTCGTCTGTGACTGAGATGAGGGCGGTTTCCGTGCTGTGGTTGGTTCGGAATCCGGTTTGTGAAGGGTCGAGCAGGTTGTTGTCTTCCAGGAAGGTGGTCAGCTGTTTGTTGACGGTCTTTTCTATTACCTTGGCTGGGAAAGGTAGAAGAGAGATGGGGCGGAAGTTTTTCAAACATTCGCACACAAGTATTACTAAAGTTTAATTATTTTTGTAAAGACATTTTATTGAGTATGAGAAAATCAAATAAATACAATACATTGCTAAAGCAAATAATGAAATGATACATTCAATACTTATTAAATAATCTAATAGTGTACATTTCACATTGATAATGAAGAGGAAAAATATATAAAAATTGGTGTGCTGGATAAATCTAGCGATGCAAGGTCAAATGGTAAGTTCTTTATTAAGGGAAACAACAGTAAGAGAAAAAAGGAAGGGATGAGAAGAAAGAAAGAGAGAACAACAACGGAAAGTACAAACAAATGTCAGAAACACTCGCACACAAATATTACTGTTTCATCTTGACATCCTGCAGAGGAGAGGAAAATGGTCGCAACCAGAATGGCAGCACAATTTCAGCTACTTTTTTGTTAAATACTTTATTTATAAAGCACTCGGTCGCTCCCGTGAACATCAGTCACGGTGCTAAGGACAATTTGCCTGTTGAGCTTTCAATTCCTGTGGATTATGACCGAAGAATTTGTAGAACAGAAGTCACTCGAGAGCATTTCTAAAGATTTTTCTGCCGATGTAAACAAAGAGTTCGATAGCTAGAGGCCTTGGCAGTAACGTGAGCGCCCCAGGCTTAGCTGTATTTATTTAGGGCTCTTGGGAGAGCAACAGCTTGCTAAACCTGAGAAAACCTTGAGGTTGAAGCAGAAGATTTGCACGTTATATCCGTTAGTTAGAGGAGAACAAAAATGCATGGCTCAAGTTGAAGGTGTAGTGGGAAACCCAGCAAATTATCTCAAGGCCTACTAACATGATTTTGCAAACAAAATCTTCAGTTAAAAAATTCTTTGCCCGCGTACTTTTTTATACGTTTGCTAGCCATCTTGAATATCCAGGATTGCAATATGATGCAAGCCAACAACACTGAACTTTCCACTATCCTGTTAAAAGGTCTGGGAAACACATAATTCCATTTGTGAATTATTTGGTCCTCACACACACTGCATTTCATCCTATTAATGATGTCAACAGAGAAACAAACTGAAGAGGCAACCGAGAAAATAAGTCCATTCCCAGAAAGGACGAAATGAGTTTGCTTGGCTGTTTATGCGTTTCTTGGTTCCGCCCGGATTGCTTTAGAAACACAAGCAATCATCCAAATGCAAAGAAAACACAGCAAACCATGGCAGGTGATGAAGAAAGCTGTTTACTGGAAAACCCCGGAGATGCTTTGATGATTGCAAAGGCCTGTGCTGAGAATTGTCAAAATGTGGTTAAACAAAAGTCTTTTGTCGCAGGAGAAACTCTGTGTTTGCCCTAAACACTGTAGTATCAGGGTAGGCGAGCTGCAGAAACAGATGGTGTACTGTTTTGTTTACTATGCTATTTATCCCAGTATTCCAAGCAGTTTGACATGCTACTGACATGCCCGTCAAATTACTGGTATTCATGCCAAAAGTATACAAGCAAGAAACCACCAACATTCTAGGCCTGCACGTGCTTCCCGCTCAGCGTGAATCCCTTACCACCCTCTTTCAGCAGGAGCGATCTTCACCAAGCACGTGCAATGCAATAGGTCTCGCATTTTTTTGAGTAAGAGCTATTGGCATTGTAAATTCATAACTGGACCTTTCTTGCCACATAAATTGGTCAACCCTGCCTCATAATTTCGTTTGCTCCTGCTATATAATTCCAGTAGCCCAGCTTTTAACTAAAACACTTCCATTTACGTTCTTCCTATATCTTAAAACATATACAAATATCATACAGACCTTTATCAGACATACACTTTTGGCATTAGAGTGTAATGCTCAAAACACCATAACAAAAATATAATTTGGGACTAATTGAAGGGTAAAAGGAAAGAGGAAGGCGGGTAATGATGGAGAGGACAAGTGGCGAGTAATGGTGCCATGTGTCCCCGAGTAAGAAAGGAAAATGGTTGACTAGAATGTCAGTAGGAAAATACAGCAGTGATTAGAGTTGAGTGAGGTCCGTAGGTCTCTTGGCCCCGGGTGCCACTGCACCTATTGCTCCATTGATAACTAAGGCGCAGGAGAGAAAGCAGATGTGGCAGAAAAAGAGAAGCAAAAGGAATACAACAGAGAAAAGGAGGAAAGAGAAGGGGGTCAAAAAGAATTTAAAAAAAGAGGGGAAGAAAGAATGAGAAAAAGAAACCACAACTAAGAGAAGTAATAGAGCAAACGTGTGAGACAAAATCAAAAAGGGAAGGAAGCTAGTGAACAAAAGATAAAGAGGAAAAAGTAATGAAAGAAGTGTGAAAAGAAAGAAAAATGAACATTAGAGAGATGGTGAGAGAAACAAGCAGCAAAATAACTAGGGCATGTATGTACTGACGCATTTACCACAGACACAGAATGGGAAAACTACTTTGACACTTCGGGTTCCAAAAAGTAAATTGCCGCTTCCACATACAGACGGAAAAAAGTAAAACCTGAATTGATAGATACATATAAGAAATACACCAGAGAAAGGATGGAAGAAAGATCTAAAAAAAAAGTGAAAGAACGCATGGCGAGTCAAAGGAAAGAGCAAATAAAAAAGAAAAAAAAATGAAGAGAGGAGAAAAAATGGTGAAAGAATCAAAGCCTGGTGAAGAAAAAGAGAAGAATGAAACAAGGAAAGAAATAACCAAGTTTTTCATGTTTGAAAGAGGAGTTAGCAAGAGGAAGAGGAAAATAAAAAAGGGGAGAGAAGTAGATCTAAACAGTTGAAAGAAAGAGCAAAACTGTTAACATGTGGATTTTAAGAGCTGGAAAGATAAAAGTGGGGGAGAAAGAAAACATTGAGAGTAAACAGAGTAAAGGAAAGAACTGAATGAGATAGGTGAGACAGACCCTCCCAAACAAAGATTGTAGCTAAGAATGGATTTATTGGCTCCCCCACGTCCCCAAACAGAAGTCAGAGCAAGGAACAGCAAGGTACTGCAGAACTCCAGGAGGTGCGTTAGCGGAGTTGTACGTGAACCCCAATACATCAATATTAGGGTGCTTCAGATCAGGATTTGGGGTATAGAGAGAAACCGTCCCAGTGCTGGAATAACAAAAGGGCAGCGGGTCAGAAAGGAGAAACAGAGATCCGTGTAATTCCTGGAATTGGAATAATGGGGCGCTGCAGGTTAGGCTGGAGGTGCACTGACAGAGTTGTATGTGGGCTGCAGTACTGGAATAGTAATGCGCACACAAGGTCAAAGGTGAGGTATGTTAATGGAGCTATGTGTGGAACCTAGTATTGGCATGCCGGTGTTGGCGAGTGTTGGCCTCGAGGTGCCCTGGTGAAGCTGTAAGCGGGTCCCCGCATGGGAGTGGCATAACCTCTGTATCACAGAAGCGAGGAGTTCTGAAGGGTGTGTGTGTGTGAGCCTTAGTACTAAGAAGAAATGTGCAATGAATGTTAGGATTGAAGGATTCTGGTGGAGCTGTGGTGGTTCCCATCAACAGTGGCCTTGGATGTTAGATTTGAGGTGCACTGGCTGAGCTGTGTTTTGCTCTTTTGGGTCCAGTATTGGCTTGGCAGTGGGACTGAATATTACAATTGAGCTGCTGTAATGGAACTTTATATGAGGCGGGATCCTATAATAAGAAAGGAAGTGACTTCCCCGGGGTAGAACTGAGATGCATTAATGGAGCTGTGCCCGAGGTTCTTGTACTGGAACAGCAGAGTGTACTGACTGTAAGAACTGAGGTGTTCTGGCAGATAACGTCTGTGGCGTTCTGGCACTGGCACGGCTGAGGGGCTTGGAGTGTGTGAACTGAGGTGCACTGATGGAGCTGCACCCGAGGTCATAGTACTGAAACAGAAGTGTGTTCTGACTGTAAGAACTGAGGTGCTCTGGCAGACAGCGTGTGTGTGGTTCTGGCACTGGTGTGGCTGAGGGGCTTGGAGTGAGTGAACCAAGGTGCACTGATGGAGCTACGCCCAAGGTCCCAGTACTGGAACAGAAGCATGTACTGACTGCAAGAACAGAGGTGCACTGGCGGAAAGTGTGTGTGGGGTTCTGGTACTGGCATGGCTGAGGGCTTGGAGTTTGTGAACCAAGGTGCAGTTATGGAGCTGCACCTGAGGTCCCAGTACTGGAACAGCAGTGTGTACTGACTGCAAGAACTGAGGTGATCTGGCAGACAGCGTGTGTGGGGTTCTGGCACTGGCACGGCTGAGGGCTTGGAGTGTGTGAACTGAGGTACACTGATGGAGCTGCACCCGAGGTCCCAGTACTGGAGCAGCAGAGTGTACTGACTGCAAGAACTGAGGTGCTCTGCAGACAGCATGTGTGGGGTTCTGGCACTGGCACAGTTGAGGGCTTGGAGTGTGCGAACTGAGGTACACTGATGGAGCTGCAACCAAGGTCCCAGTACTGGAGTAGCAGAGAGTACTGACTGCAAGAACAGAGGTTCTCTAGCAGAGAGTGTGTGTGGAGTTGGAGCACTGGCATGGCTGAGGTCTTGGAGTGTGTGAACTGATGTGCACTGATGGATCTGAACCCGAGGTCCCAGTACTGGAGCAGCAGAGAGTACTGGCTGCAATACTGAGGTGCTCTGGTAAAAGGTGTGATTGGGGTTCTGCCACTGGCACGGCTGACGGCTTGGAGTGTGTGAACTGAGGTGCACTGATGGAGCTACGCTCGAGCTCCCAGTACTGGAGCAGGAGAGAGTTCTGAGTGCAAGAAGTGAGGTGCTCTGGCAGACGGTGTGTGTGAGGTGCTGACACTGACTCAGCTGAGTGCTTGGAGTGTGTGAACTGAGATGCACTGGTGGAGCTGCCAGTGGGATCCCAGGATGGAGCAGAATTGGGCACTGTCCTTAAGGATTGTGGAGCCCTGGTAGAGCTGGGTGCCTAGGCTATAAGCAATTACACTCTTGCTCTCAGCCCCAGGGACCACTGGCAGGCACACTCCGTAAAGAAAATCCAAGCCAAGAAAGGGCGGGAGCTAGGCAGCTGAGAGAGGGTGCAAAGAGCCCACAAAGACCAAATGTGACCAAGATAATAGCCTGATTTATAGCCTTGCTAGCGCTAAGCTCAGACCAATGATGCTCTGCAAATGAAAAGAGAAGTTTTCCTGGACATGAGCAGGAAACAAAGTTAAAAAAAGTCCCCTACAGACCAGATAAATAGGACAAAGTGTAACTATACAGTAGTAGTTTTAAATGCCACTGAAACTAACAAATGAAATAGCTGGAAGCCCACAAAAGAAGTATACTTGAAAGTATACAAGAGGTTGAATGCTTACGCTCATCCCAACAACTAACTTTGGGCAACAGAGGCTTAGGGTGCCCACCTCTGCCTTCATTTGCTATGGGAACTGCACTCAAAGCGGCATTCATTTCAAGATGAGGACACATCAGTAGACAGATTCAGAGCCTTAGCATTACATGTTGTCACATCCTTCATGGGATGAACAGCGACCTTCCTGTATTGTGTGTCTATCAACTCAAACCAGGGCTGGCTTTAGCGCAGGTGAAGCCCAGTGCAACAGTCTTTATTGGTGCCCCACATCCACCCCATGACCCCCTCCATGTATTCCCTTACTACCACCAATCTAAAGTGTCCCTCATCTCTCCATGGCCCCTCTCTCACATGCACTTCATTTGTTTTAAAGCACTGGTAAATGCTGGTTTTACTAATCCACTCAGCTATCAACATTAAATACACATCTGTTCTTTGCAGAAGGCATAGTAACTCTCTGCGCTATTTTTTGGCGCGTCAAAACTGCTACTAGACAAAACTCTGATTCTCTCTCTCTCTCTCTCTCTCTCACTCTCTCTATCGCGCTCTAGCAGGAACATTAATCAGAAGAATGATCTTAACATTTTTGTTGCTACCTGAAAGCTGGATGCACTAGGAACTCTGCAGGAGGTGCTTTTAAATATTAAGTTATTGACCAACACCGGATCCCTCCACAGGTCAGTGGTTCCCCTTTCAGCTCAGTGCACCCGCACCGGTTGCTCTGCCGTAAAGCCGTCCCTGGCTCAGACACTCGTAGGAGAGGAGGGGCCCTTGTGCATCCTTGTGCAGGTCAAGCAGAGAAAATTCCGGGAATGTGCACCATCAAACCTGTTAATTAGTCATTAATCGGAATGGAGAATCATTTTTAGTCGCGATGGTGGAATGTTTGCTGCTCAAAAATACCATTATATGGAACTTAGCTTGCATTGAACCATGTGAAACTCTGTGTTTTACATCTGGTATAATTGTGCAGTCTGCCGAAATTACTAAATGAAGTTTTGTAACAAACTGGATGAGCCTTTCTTCTGCCATTCTGAGCTGCACGTGCACAAGCAATCCTGCTCATGTGCAATGACTGGTACAGATTGTCGTAGAGTAGTGCCCTATATCTACATTTAAAATGGTTTCTGGTAGACCGGCTACCAAAAGTCAAGTTTCCACCTACATTGCTCTATTCTTTTCATTACTGTGAATCTCTTTAAGAATGCTCATCCTGGAACACATGCAACCATCATGTTTCAGAAATGTTATTACACAGCCTACTTAGATCAAAAACCTCTGAATGGGCTTTTACGATGATAAAAAGGGCAATGCGCTAGAAAGTATGATACCCTGGATCACAAATCATATTCCATTACATTGGAATAAAACTCACTTCTCCGTCCTTGCAAGCTTAAGTGGGGGTTGGCCATATGGCCTGGCCCAGGTAACACTATCTCACAAGGTTGTTTTTCTTTTATTTAATTAAAGGGGGGAGGAGGTGCATGGTCCCCCTCCCTGAGCTCTTATCAGCCCATGGGACCCCATAAATGCAGACACCCTTTTAAATATAGGGGAGGAGGGCTGTTATAGTTAGGTTGACGTTTTACTCATACAAAACCATAGGAATTCAGCAGTTACGGTTATACTTATAGTTATACTTATTTTGAGAAATTATAACTTGTTGCCCACAGTTACTTTCTGGTATAACTATAACTGCTGAATTTCTATGGTTTTGTAGGGGTGAAAATTCAGCCTAACTAAAAAGTCCCTGTAACCTTTGTTTTTTTCAGTGAATTTCTATGGGGATTTTTTTAGTGTGCACATTAACATTTCTGTCAGGTTGCGGCCAGCCAATCAGGGCCTTGTCTTTCTCCTGGATTCGAGGAGGATCCGAGGAGGATTTGAGGATCCACAGATCGGCCAAAAAAAGGTTTTGTTTTGCCCATGAGGGGTCCCTAAGGCACCCCTCTATGTGGCCTATGGGGTCAGGATAGCTGTATCCTGATCCATTATATGTTTTTACACAGTTTTTTTCCCACCCCTCAGCCAATGTGAGAAACAAAAAGGCAGCTGCAACTTTACTGTCAGGTTGTGACCAGCCAATCAGGGCCTTGCTTTTACTCTGGATCCAAGGAGGATTTGAGGAGGATCCAGAAAGGATCTTTGGAGCATCGGCATCTCTAGATATACACATTTCTACTTCCTTTAATAACGTAAAAATTACTGAATGGATTTACACCAAATAACAAAAGGTGTGATCTTTGGACCAAAAGTCACCTTTCTACCAACTTTGATGTAATTCCATCCAGCAGTTCAGGTGGTAGTCGTGTTCAAAACTGCTATTGGAACAACCCTGGTAAAAACACTTTTATTGATCCCACCCTTGTTTTCCTTCACTTGACAGCTCACCCCGAAACGTTCCATGCACAACAAGAATTACTGGCACAATTTTGTTTTTAAATTTCGTTAAGATCCGTCAAACAGTGCCAAAGATATGTTTCCTATGGAAACGGTCCTAACCATAACTACCTATATATATCTATTGCCCCTTTAACATTCAATATTTAGTGAATTTCAGAGGTCTTTTATGATGCAAACTAAAATATTATTACTGTACCTAACTATAACGTCACCTTAACTTTCATTTTTTACAGTGAAGAAGTGCCATTGGGTAGAGTGTTGTCAGGTGGAGTGCTGGGGAGTACAGTGTGATAGCGAGGCATACAGTGGAGTATAGCGTCATAGAATGGAGTGTCGTAGAGTGGAGTATTGTAAACAACTGGGGAGAGTGTTGTAGAGTGGAGTGTTGTACATTGGTGAAATAGAGTGGAGTGTCCTAGAGTGTGGTAGAGTGGCGTAGTGTGGAGTGGCACAGAGTGGACTGCTGTGTGGTACACTATAGTCGACTGTTGTGTCCTACAGTGGCGTGTCATACATTTTGTTACAGTGGAGGGGAGTAGAGTTGAGTGACACAGGTTGGCGTTGCATAGAGTGGAATAGAGTAGAGTGGAATGGTGTAGAGTAGAGTGAGTGGAGTGGCTTATAGTGGAATAACGTAGAGCACTGTGGCATATAATGTCATGGCATAGAATGGCATGGCGTAGAATGGCTGCATAGAGTGGAATAGAGTACAGTAGAGTCACATAGAGTGGAGTGGCATAGAGTAGAGTTGTGTAGAGTAGAGCTTAGCATGTAGCGATATAGAGTGTAGTGGCACAGAGTGGAATAGAGTGGAGTGGTGTAGAGTGGAGTGGCGTGCAGTTGAGTGGCGTACAGTGGAATAGCGTAGAGTGGAGTGGCATAGAGCAGAATGGCACAGAACAGTGTAGAATAGAGTGGTATAGAGTAGAGTGGTGTAAAATGTGACATAGAGTGGAGTCGTATAGAGTGAAATAGCATTGTGTGGAGTGGTATAGAATGAAGTGGGGTAGAGTGGAATATCTGAGTGGAGTGGCGTACAATGGAGTGCTGTGCAGTGAGGTAGCATAGAGTGGAGTGGCATAGAGTAGAGTGGCATAGAGTGGAAGAGTGGCTTAGACTGGAGTGATGTTGAGTGGAGTGGGGTTGAGTGGAATGGTGTGGTGTAGAGTGGAGTCGCATGTCATACAGTAGAATGGAGTGTTATGTCAGAGAGTAGCATGCTGTATAGTGTGTTACAGTGGAGTGGTGTTGAGTGGATGGGCGTAGAGTGGAGCAGCGTAGAGTGGATTGGTGTAGAGTAGAATAGCATAGAGTGGAGTGGTGTAGAGTGGAGTGATGAAGGATGAAGGGGAGTAGAGTAGAATGGTGAAGAGTCGAGTGCCATAGAGTGGAATACCCTAGAGTGGAGTGGCGTAGAGTGGAATAGCATACAGTGTAGTGGCATAGAATTGAGTGGCATATAATAAAGTAGCATAGAGTGGAATAGCACAGAATGGAGTAGCATAGAGTGGCATTGCATAGAGTGGACTGGCATACAGTAGAGTGGTGTAGAGTGGTGTGGCATGGAGTGGAATAGCTTAGAGTGGAGTGGTGTAGAGTGGAGTGGCATAGAGTGAAGTGGGGTAGAGTGGAGTGGCATGTCATAAAGTACAGTGGAGTGTCACTGTAACCGGGCATCTATCGCCGCGGCTACACGCACGCCGACGGAGCCCGTAACAACAAATCCCCGGGGCACTCCGGAGAGTCCCGAAGGGCTGACGTCAGACGCAGAAGGCGTCTCATCATACACTGAAATAGAGGACGGACGAGAAGAACGCCGTCACAGAGAGCAGGAAGGAACTCTGCAGGCACGGACCGAGGAGAGAGACATGCCGAAGCAAGAAACGGTCGGGAAGGAACGCGACGCGACCGGAAAGACACCGGAGAAGAAAGGAGGCCTCGGAGCGCCTCCCGCAACTACCGGGGAGAAATCAGGATAATACGAAGCGGCCAGCCACGTCCCAGGAGGGGCGTGGCACCCACAGGTACGTTCGTACCTAACCTGGGGGTTCTGGCCGGCTTGGCTACGGGGAGGGAAACTGAGGGAGGGGAATACGGGGAGCAAGGAAGGGAGGTCCTACAAAGAAGGGGAAATCTACTGATCTTACCACTAACCTTACTGTGAGGGGAATCCCTCTTAGGCAAAGAGATAAAGACAAAGAGGGAAACTAAACGAGAAGGTTCATAGGAAGGTGACATTTACTACTGAAGGAAGTTACCCCACCACAACCCCACACCTCCCTCTCCTCCCACCAGCCTATTAACCCTATTAAGACCCTGCCTTACCTCTACACTTACCTGTTGTCCCGTTCTTCTTTTTGTTTTGGGGAAACCTGGGTTGCTGCCACGATGGAAAAAACCGGACCTCCTTCTATCCGGCAACGGGCTACACAGCAATCTCGACCCAGAATCCTACAAGAGAGAAAAGAACTGGATGAATACCATAAGAAGCCAACCTGAAACATAAGAATCAAAAAGGACAACCTTAAATATGTATAAATAAAACACTTATCCCCTCAATCCTGAGCCTATAGAGTTATTCCAATATCTCTTCCGCCTGGAGGCAAAGAACCCATTACAGTCACCTTGTAGAGTGGCATGTCATACAGTGTGTTAAAGTGGAGAGGCATTGAGTAAAGTTGCATAGTGTGGAATGGTGAAGAGTGTATTGGTATAGAGCAGAATAGCGTAGAGTGGAGTGGTGTAGAGTGGAGTGAGGTAGAGTGGAGAGGAGTAAAGTATAATGGTGTAGAGTGGAGTAGCATATAGTGGAATAACCTAGAGTGGAGTTGGGTAGAGTGGAGTTGGGTAGAGTGGATTGCCGAAGAGTAGAATAGCATACAGTGTAGTGGTGTAGAGTCAAGTGGAGTAGAGTGGAATAGGAGAGAGACTGAAGTGGCATGGCGTACAGTAAAGTGGTGTGTCTGTGTATATATATATATATACATATATATATATACAGGGACATTATAGTTAGCAAATAGAATTTTTAAAAAACATACAAATTCACTTGAAAAACCAAAGGTTACAGGGACGTTATAGGTAGGTTCTAAATTTATTCGCTCAAAACCATAGAAATTCAGCAGTTATAGTTATAGTTATTTCATGTAATTATAACTCCCGTTCCGCCATAATTTGACTATTAATGTTTCATTTATATTTTTAATGATCTTATAGAAGTTGTCTTGAGTGCTGTAATATCTGGGGTGATTTGCAGTGCATGGCAAGGGAACTATTTCTTGTTACCTAAGGGTGCGAGTTATAGTTACTTGTGACCAACCCTCTATAAACACCCATAGAGTTTTTGATGAATGATATACTTAGAATGAGATAATTTAGGACAAATTGAAAAGAAAAATGCATTTGCCAAGTAAAAATAGTATATATTTATCATAAATATTTGAATTTGAAATGTAAGTAAAGCAGGAATGTGACTATTGGCACTCCTAGATTGGAACTCTCAACCTTCAGGGTGATGGCCTGAGACCTTCACCTCCAGGCCACAGGTGACTCTTTCCTCTGCAGTTTCCAGACATACATATCACATTCAACCCAAAGATTTTAGAGGCAAAAAGTAAATGTTCCATCATTAGGAATGTTTAACAGTCAAAACACCAGTAAATAAACAGACGCACTGCATGAGATACCATGATACCTTCAATCGGAGTGACAATCCAATAGCTTTACCAGTAGGCCAGAAATAACTTTGTTTTTTTAGCTTGAGCATAGCAGCTCTGTATCTGGACTTTTAGCAATGCCCACTTCACCCGCATCCCTGCCACTCCTTTGTGGGCTTGCCGTATAAAGAAAATCCTTTGATGACATTGGTAAGTGGTTTACATTTGTCCCTCCTTGGCGTGGTTTTGTTACCGCCTTGGCCATCGCCTCTGTTACATGGATTTTTCCTTTTGTGTGTCTCTTCAGTCTGATGCTCATAGCAGCTGTGGTGCTGTGAATCGGCTCGCTTATGTGAAACTGTTTTACTTTTCATTTTCAATTTATGTGGCAAGAAATATCCGGTTAGGTGTTTACAATGCTAATAGCTCTGACTCAAACAAATGTGAGACCCATTGCATTGCAAATGCTTGTTTTAAAAAGTAACTATGGTGTATGAACAAAACCTCTTGCTAGTGTGACACTATGAAGTTATTGTATGAAGAGAGCATTGCAATAATAATCTTTCTCTGTTCCATCCCATTATGGGATGGAACAGAGAGAGAGAGAGAGAGAGAGAGACTAACAGGACCGCTTAGGATCCTGAAGGCCCCCGCAGTCCTAGAGAGATCCCCACATCCTGGAGGAGCCGGCATTGCTCCCCAAAGCAGGGAGGTGCTTTAAATAGCAGCTCCCTGCTCGTGGTAGCAATGTTTTCATCTGTTTCCCTGCAAACATATTTGTGTGCAGGAAACCAATGAAAACCCCACTTTCTGTAAGAAATGGAATTATGTTGGCTTTTTCTTGGTGGGAGCTGTTAGCTTTCACCAAGCAAAAGTAAACATCTACCTCCAGAGGGTGGGCACCTCGGGAGGTAGCAGGAGCTGGCACTGGAAGGTGTCGGCCCCCAGGGCCATCTATGGCTCCACGAGGGAGGGGTACGATCCCCCATCATTGAACTTAGCCCCATGGAGGTGGTGGTACCAGGGGCTAGGGGTCTGTGACTGACCCCCTACATTAATTTATTTCAGCTGCGAGGAGCTGGTGGTCCCTGGGCCTGTGAGGGGTCACATGCCCCCCTCCCATAATTTTTATGATTACCCCGGGGAGGTGGTGGTCCCTGGGGGGCCCCCATGTATCAAAGTCATTGCGGTGGCAAAGATATAGGCAAGTCAAAAAACGCTTTTTCTATAGAAACTAGTTCCTAACTATAACTACCTACGGGAGACTGTCAGTAGGTAATATATATAGATAGATAGATAGATAGATAGATAGATAGATAGATAGATAGATAGATAGATAGATAGATAGATAGATAGATAGATAGATAGATTGTATTTGAAATACAGCACACCATGGCACAGGGTAGGGGGCAATAGTCTCTCAGACCACCTTATAACGAGTTACACAGGCAGGACCACCAACCAAAAAAGGCAGACCGGCAGCAGTGCGGAGACCCGGAAATAGGTGGTTCGATTTCCAGCAACAACAGCCCCCTGACCAACTGCTGACCGTATTACAAGCCCAAAGTCAGAGTGGCAGGCACCCATGGGGGTCAGCCAATGGCGGTCCGAACCACGGCAGTCAGTGGTCCCTGAAGTAATACACAACACAACATTGTATGGATTTGAAAACAACACAGCTGACACACATTGTCACACTCAACACACCTGCAAATCACCCTACAAGACATACCCCTTCACAAACCACAAACCTTTGCATTTACAACGCAAAACACACGAGCAAGAGCGATATACAGGACAGATACTAGGCACCACTTTTTTCACCATCATACACAACACCCTGCACACACTTTTGTCCAGTCACACCCTTTTGCACTACCCCATTTAGTAAGTCACTGTCACATGTAATATATATTTTTTATTCCACCATGGCACATGTCAAAAGTCCCTATTTCACCAATGAAGAGCTAACAGTCATGATGAATTAAATCATAAGAGTAGAGCCAAAATTGTTCAGAGCCCAAGTCCAGCACACTCCTCTCAGCAGGAAAATGGAAATGCGGGAGAGGATCGTCAACAGAGTGAATGCTGTAAGCACCACCCTCCGCACAAAGGACAACATCAGGAAAAGGTAGAATGTCCTCATGGGGAAGGTAAGTTCCCTGGTCTCCAGGCACCATCTGCAGGCCAAGAAGACTGGCAGTGGCCCTCTCAGTGCCCCATTACAACTCTGTCCCTGGGAGGAGAAGGTCTTGGCCATCCTGCATCCTGAGGGCTTGACAGGAATACATGGGGGAGTGGAGTCTGGTAAGTCACAACAAGAAAAATCTCACCAAAATGTTATGTCATGCATGCTCACTATCCACCTAGTGCCACCTTCACTGTTACTCCACTTACCAGCCCAGTGTCCTTGTCAGTCAACTCCAAATTGAAGTGTACTCACCTGGGAGGATAGCATTTCTATATTGTATGTAGTACAGGGACTGACATGACTGCTAAGGCCATGAGGCTTTGTTACTGGTACTCCACTCAGCCAGCCCTGTCACGTTCTGCCTTTCGCTTATTGCCCTGGTCAGATGAAGCTGGAGTGCGACCTCGGTTCTTGCATGTTCTGGTCTGGCCGAGATAGGGGCGACCCCTTCTGGTATCCACAGTGCTACTGACAAGGGAATGCCACGGTAGTCCATGCCCTCCAGGATTCCCAGTAGAAAAACCCCAAGGGGAAAAAACCTCTTTCGCAGGAGCTCCCTGGAATGGGAAGAAAAAGCTTGTCAGGATACAAGGACTTCGGGGACTGGAACTCTACAGGCTGCAGAAAAAATAAGCAGGAAAAAATTAACTCCACAAGAATAACAAGCTGAAGCGAGGACCACCACCAACAGGAAGTGTTGCAATGCAAGGAAAACAAGAATCTGTCTCCTTGTGTACTAATGAACTGGAAGTAACATGCAGGAAGAAGAAAGAACGCCATCTTGAATTGGAAGAAGCCATAGGAAAAAGCAGGGAAAAGGCACCATTTTGGAAAGGGAAGGAAAAAAGGAAACTGGTGGATGCAGGGAAGAGAACAGAATCCTGGGAAGAAGAAAACATGTCCCGAAGAAGAAGAAGAGGAAAAAAAGAATCCCAAAACCAGGACACCAGATGAGTAAGGGAATATGGGGGCGGCGCGGGAGCCTTGCGGAAGTAATCTATGCCGCACGTTGAATAACATAGGGCCTCCGACCTCACCTCAGGCAACAAATCACACCACGGCCAAATAGAGAGGCTGCGCAGGGTCCGGCAGCCTGAAAAAGGGACCTCCCACCCCACATGTCCCAGGAACGAGACACCCCCACTGCCCGTGGTGTGACAAGCCCATGTCCTCTGCAACAAAGACCTCTGTTTGTTAACTCCCGATTGAAATGTACTCAGCTGGGAGAATAACATTTCCATAGTGTGTGTAGTACAGGGACTGACATGACTGATAAGGTAAGGAGGCTCTGTTACTGGTCCTCCACTCAGCCAGCCCAGTGTCCTCTGCAACAAAGACCCCTGTTTGTCAACTCCCAATTGAAGTGTACGCACCTGGGGGATACCATTTGTCTAGCGTTGGGAACTAGGGGAGTGACCTTAATGTAACTACCAGGAGGCCCCCAAATGACCCCAAGTAGCAGAACAGTGGTCACTGGTCCAAATATCCTAACCTGATCACTTTCAAATCATATTTATTCACCTGGGAAGGACCAAGATACAGATCATGCCCAACTCAGAAATGTGGTTGGCCACCTTGCTCTATTTTGCACTGCTAAGCCAAGCTGAAACTATTGAGGACAGGAAGGACAGCTCACACAGTGTGAAATATAAATTATCAACAAGGTCTCATGAAGAATCACCAGAATGGTATTGACTACAGACACATTCACAATGGACTGACCACATGATGACTTGTCACATATACAACAAACTCCTGGTTCAGCCTGCATAACATTAAACTAGGTCTCAAAATGGCCAGAGCCACATCCTGCCCAGCCACTGTTTTGCCTGTACAGCTGGTAAGATGTAAATCTGACCATCCTTCCACATGCTAATGAACTGTTCCATTCAGATGCTGCTGGGCATTAATGGAATTTGCATGCTTGACAAATGTCAGCTCAATACAACCAATAGCCTGGGTACCTTTCACAATAGGATCACCTGCCATTCAACTATGTACACCGGCTGTGCAAAATGTCACCGTTAACTTCTGGAGGTAGATATCACAATACCACCAGTAATGTATCTTTCACATCAACAGGTCAAGCTGCCACTGGGCACACAGATGCCACAGACGAGACTGCTACCATCCCCCTGGATGAAGTCCTCAGTGATCATGACAATCCTGAACATCTGGACGTGGAGGATGGTTCTGACTTATCTGGGCAACCTGGTCAGACCCCTACAGTGTGTCTCACTGTGCCCACATGAAGACCTCCCAGCACGGTTGCCTCAACATCACAGGGAGCCATTCGCCCACCCATCTTCTGTCTCCTCCCCACCTCCCTCTTCCCAACACCAAATCTTCCCTTCCCCTACCTACTCAGAGCACACAGACCAATCTGCAGACATCCACCTCAACAGCCAAGAGGAACACACACAAACACAAGCAGCAGAAAACACACCAGCACACACACAAACAACATCCACCCACAGACACAGCAACAGTCACAACTTCCCTTGACACCTCCATCACCCATAGCTTTACACCCACCACAACCATCAAACCTGCAGACACCACCCCAGTAGATCCGCAGACATTAACCACAAACACCAAACCCACAGACACCACAACTACAGGCACACAGACATCTACCACATTCACAATACCTGCAGTCACCACCCCAACACCCACACTGCTGCCCACCCACCACTGCATCCCCCAGTACCTCTGCTACTCAGCCCCACAAGACACCCAAACGCTCACACTCACCCACCCAACGGACACCCACTATGCACAAGCATACCTCCATTAAGCACACACCCACAATATCCACACCTACACAGTATACAACCACTCCCTCAACCTCCAAATCCCAACACCCTGGGGCTGACTGCCCCTAAAACCTTTTTTTGTTAGACCTTGGCCTTTACCCTGTTCCCTTCTCCCCTGCACCAAACCCAAGAGGCCCCCACCCGCCTCCCAAGCTGTCCCTTTCACCTCCAAGGCCTCTGCTGCCCCCCTGCAAGCACCCATACCTCTCCCCCCAAAGAAGACACCCTCCCCTCCCAAGCCCAACCCCCCCTCACAAATTTGATCACCCACACCCCAGGATAATCTCTGAGGTGGCTACCTGCCCCTTTGATGACCCTTCCTGTGGAGGTTCCATGGCAGTTGGGAGTCAAGTTTGGCACAATACTGTGCTACTTTGGGGCACATCTCTATGGACTGGAAAGTGACCTTTGGACTTTGATATTTCCTGTTGAATAAACCCAGCCAGTTTGTCTCCTTTTGTATACATTTTTCCTGCAATTCCTTTTCTACCTTACTGATCTTCCTGATTAACTTGTGTTTTGTGCCCACTGTTGAGTTGTGTGTTTGTGCCTGCTTGCAGCTCCATTCGCTGTTGCTTGTAGTGTGTGACTTTGTGGGCAGTGCTGGTGTCCTCCAAGACAAGGGTATATGTTGAGTGTATGTATATGTGTGTATAAATGCAATGGCGGTGTCATGGAATTGTGTGATGTTTGTTTTGGTGAGTATTTCATCCTATGTTGTCCAATGTGAGTATGTATGGTGTTAGACTTGTCCCCTGAATGGGTTATGTATCAATCTCATGTGTGTCAGCTTGAGTTTTGTTAGTGCAGACATGGAGTGTGTTCAGTTGTGCTAGCTTTGTTTGCATTTGACTGTGCATATGTCCATTTATATGTGTGTCACTTGCAGCTAGTTCCTGTCGAGGTATGTCCCATGCAGTTGGAGTTGAATGTGCTTGTTGATTTGCACTTCCGCATTGTGCAGATGGGCATGAGATTTGTTTCTAGTACTGTTTGTCCTTGAGACACATGTAGGGCCATGTCCTGTGCAAATGTTGTTATATGGGCAGTTGCAAAGTAATATGTGTCCCATGCAGCCTCTTTCCCTGAATGTTCCTGGAGCCCATCCCAATTATGCAAGTATAGTGTGCATAGTACACATTGGTGGTCATTCTGACCCTGGCGGTCTTTGACCGCCAGGGCGGAGGACCGCGGGAGCACCGCCGACAGGCCGGCGGTGCTCCAATGGGGATTCCGACCGCGGCGGTAAAGCCGCGGTCGGACCGGCACCACTGGCGGGGTCCCGCCAGTGTACCGCCACCCCATTGAATCCTCCGCGGTGGCGGTCGGACCGCCGGGATCCGGATGGCGGTAGGGGGGGTCGCGGGGCCCCTGGGGGCCCCTGCAGTGCCCATGCCACTGGCATGGGCATTGCAGGGGCCCCCGTAAGAGGGCCCCTACATGTATTTCACTGTCTGCGGCGCAGACAGTGAAATACGCGACGGGTGCAACTGCACCCGTCGCACAGCTTCCACTCCGCCGGCTCGATTCCGAGCCGGCTTCATCGTGGAAGCCTCTTTCCCGCTGGGCTGGCGGGCGGTCTGAAGGCGACCGCCCGCCAGCCCAGCGGGAAAGTCAGAATTACCGCCGCGGTCTTTCGACCGCGGAACGGTAATCTGACGGCGGGACTTTGGCGGGCGGCCTCCGCCGCCCGCCAAGGTCAGAATGAGGGCCATTGTCTATTTGTCTCTCTCTGTGTTGTGCATGCCGTTGTGCGTCCTTGGTGTTGTGATGTGTGTCTCCATTGCATGGCTGTTTAATGGTAGTGTTGTTTTTATTCCATGACACAGTAATACATATGTGTGTTGTATGTGACAACAGTCCCTGGTCTGTGTGAAATGTGAGTGTGTTAGTTGTTTTTATATACAAGATGTTTGTGTGTTGTTGGTGATGTATGGGTGAAAGTTGTATTCCCTTCACTGTCCCTGTGGCAGAGATGTGTGGCCATGTGTTTTTGTGTAGTGTTGCAGTGTTATGTGAGTGAGCTGCTCAAAGGGGGTGTATTGTGACTGTGAATGTGTCCCTATTGATAGTGTTTCGGACTGTGTACAGGATGTATTGTGCACTAGGTGCCCATGGCGTGCTACAATCTGTTATTAAGCCTTCTGATATGCATAGGTGTGTGTACTTATGGTCGGTGGCATACAGAGCAGCATTGGTTTGGTGCACCTTTAAGGATAATCAGAAGTGGCAGGACAAGAATGATGGGCTCCATGATGGCATCTGTGGAGTGAGGCTGCCTTTAGGTGAGTGATCACTTTGGCAGTGTGCAACCCTTGTAATTCGTCCAGTGGAAAGACAGGCTCTGCCCGCCTGCTGGTGCAGCCTCGTGACCGTGGCGGTCTGTGTCTGGCGATGCTGGCAGAACTGCAACGGTCTTGGCTCCATAAGCCCAGTTGACTCATAATACGGCGGTCCGACTGCCAATCTGATGGTGGTCGGGCCGCCACCAAGGAGGTCAAAGGCCCACCAAACTCGTAATGAGACCCTAAGTCAATAGTAGGAAAAACACTTAAGTAGCTTGACTTCCATTACATCTATGATTTGAAATACAAGCATTTTCGAAAGGAAAATCAAGGGACCAGCTTTTGCAAACTGTTTACGTTTCAAGCTAAATGCACACATTTTTGAAGTGACAGCCTACCAACCCCTGCTCCAGGGGTGTATGAGGGAAATATAAATTAAGCTACAGAGGGCCTTGGCACTCGTTGTGCCCTATGAGTTCTACCAGTCAGACAGCTATAGCTCTGAGGAAAGAACACTGGGTGGTTGCGCATAATGAGTAAGCACAGTAGGGCTGCCAGCCCAGTTGGTGGGGTTAGGAACTCAGTAGTCTCCTGCCTATATTCTGAGTGGGTTCTGGCTCAGTCTGGCAACATGACAGGATGCTGGACTAGGAGTCCTTTCAGCTATTATGTTTGTTTCTTAATGTGCTGGCACCAGTAGTGTATATATTAATGTATTACCCACTGTGGTGTGACTCAAGGCCAGTTCCAGATGTCTGAGAGGGTCCTTCCCCACAAAGTGACCCTTTCATATTTTATTTCCCCTGCGGGAGAGCATTCTGTACCCAGTCCATTTACATTTTGTAATAAGAGTTTAAAACTCATGTTCTAAGTGTCAGTGCTCTTTTGCAGATGAGGTCTGTTACATATGCAGTTCCTGGATTGTCTAAATCCTAGTGAAGGCATACAGTATTTTTTTTATTGGCAGAGCACTCAATAAGAGGGAGCCATTCTGTCTGACAGCACAGATTGTTCAGCCCTGAGTTATTCCTAGAGTGGCAGTAAAGTATGCCTTGCTGAATGTCTCTCATTGGAATCATAGATACTCTACATGTTATTCTGAAGGCAGTGCTGAGATGCTGTGTAGGGTGATTGGCTAAAAAATAGTTAGGAGGGATAGAACCAGGAGGCTGCACCCTCCCCCGTTTGAATTCCAGTATTTCTTATGGTGATCTAAAAGTTCCCATGTTGGATTTAGGCTACTTCTGATGTTCTTCACATGTTTTCAAATGCTACACATGGTTTATTATCTTGAAGGGAGAGTTTGGTTGAAATCAAGTCGGCCAGACAAATGGAGAGCTCAGTTAGACTCTGAGACCTTAGAAGGGAGTAAGGCTCACTGGGAGTTTGCTTGTCTCTAGGAAGGGACAGCAGGCCCGTCCTTGGCAGGACTGCAGGTCATCGAGCCCATGCACATGACATGAACATGACCACTCCACTTTGTGCAGTGCCACCTTGTGGAAGCTACACTTTCTTAGCCCATGGACAACTTATAGGCATAGTCACTGGTATTATAGAAGTAGGTTGAGGACATGGTGTCCAAAAGGCAATCAACAAGATTTCTGCCTACAGGGGGTTGTTTTATTCAATCGTATTCTTAGTCATGAAAGTCAGCAGAGATTACCACTAGTTCACAGTCCTCAAAAGGCTATCAAGACATTGTCATTCAAGATATAATAGGTTCACCTGTTCACCTTAACACACAGTTGCTGACTCCAAATAAGTCCTTGTTCTTGATAGTCCTACAAGATGCTTATTTCCATACCCTCATCATGAGGTTCCATCAAAGAATTCACAGATGGGCTGTTTTGGGTCAGCATTATAAGTTTCATATCCTGCCATTTGACCTCGCGTCAGGGTTCATTTAGTTATATACACTTTAAAACTGATTGTGCCGATCTTGGTTCTGAGTGCAGTCTGTTTCCATATTATAAATAAATGTACATGTTTTGTGTCAGTCCTGCGTGTTGTTAAAGCTTGATGACATCCTCAAAGGATGGGGCTCGGAGTGGTTACCTACTGGTAATTTTCTTTAGACTGACTCGCCTCTTCCTTGTCTCGATCTTACATCTCTTTCCTCCCACCCACCATCTTCTAGGCTATTTCCTGAATTTGTTACTCCTGAAGTAAATGTACAGCTGAATAAGGAAGGTGGGTTAGTGCTTTTTAGCTCCTTCCTTCAAAGTCGGGATGGTTTCTTAATGAATAGACAGGGTTTCTGTCACCAGACAGAACATCACCTTGAGCTAAAACACTAGGGCCTGGATTTTGGATATTGTGCTGCCTACGAACCCAATGGATGCTGAATGTGACAACAGTGTTTAATGATATCTACTGCACCATTAGTTGGGAATCAGAAAATAAAGTTGCTTAAGAGCTACCATGTGAGATTCATTAGTGTAAGATCTCTGTCCATGCATCATTTGGAAATAAGACAACTGATACTTTATTGCAAATTGGATATGTTATTTATTACTGAAACCTGACTGACTGTTTCAGGTAAACCAGACCTTGAATTGGTGGTTCCAGAGGGCTTTAAAATAATGCACAAGGACAGAATGGATAAGAAAGGGGGTGGAGTTGCCATTATTTGTAGACAGGAGATCAAGATAATGGAAGTTGTTCTTAATTCATTTCACACGACTGAGGTACTTGTAGCTAATGTGAGTATTTCCTGTACCATCTCACTTACAGTGTCCTGGTATGTAGATCCCCTGGTACGGCAAAATAATAAAATTCTATCACTAGGAGAAGCCAGATGCACTGAAGGTCTCTAAGTCGAGCTCTAGGAGATACTCTCAGTGAGTAAATCAACCAATAAATGTGGGAGACACTGCATTGAACATACTATAATATTATAATAAAAAGTTGTAAAAACAAAACCAATGAGCAGGACATATCTCTGTCTGATAATTGCAGAACTAGAATGTGAATGTGTGGGTCCTAACAACTCTGGAGACAAGCCTGCTAACTATTTATGCGCCACTGCGAGAGTGGTGCATGAAAGACTCAAAGCTAAGAGAGCACCACCTACTATCTACAACAGATGATATAAATGGCAAAGTCCAAGAAACAGATCAATGGATTGGAACTGCAGTGAATCATCTAGATTGAGCTTCTGAAGACATTCAGTTTCAACAAGAACTGAATTCCATGAGTCATTAGGTGAGAATTTTTCACATAAAAAAGGAAACAATTTATGGGGTCTTTTAACAAGTTGCCACTTACTAATCAGTTAGCAGACCACAACCTTTATTCCAAACCAGCACACACTGACTGAAGCCTGCTTTGTTTCAGTAAAAGAGATAAAACGGGTAGCCCTAAAGGGTAGAATCTGTCTCTCCATTAGATCCCTGTCCAGGGTAAATCTTTCATTTAGCAATGGATACAATAGTTCCCATGTTAACAGAAACACTCTGGGCCACATTTTGAGTTTGGCGGACAGGAAAACCCGCCCACCAAACTCCTGACATGGTGGCCGCAGCCATAGTGGCGACCACTCCGCCAGACCAATTAGGTGTTTCCCGCTAGACTGACGAGCAGAACCCATGGTTTCCGCCCATCAGCCTAGCAGGAATCAGGCAGCAGCAGTGTCTCTGACCTGTAATCGAGCCAGTGGCAATGATGCTGCCGCAGGGTGCACCATCACCTTCGCAATGTTCACTGTGAACATTGCGACGGTGCTGGTCAGGGGGACCCCAGCACTGCCTATGCCAACAGTATAGGCAATGCAGAGGCCCACCTGTGGCCCCCTGCACCTGTTGCCTGCCAGCCTTTTCACGGTGCCCTGGCTGATTGCGATCTCCACTACCACCAGGCTGTCGGGATCATGGTTCCAAGTGGTGATGATGGCACCCAGGCAGTCTAACCGGCAGGGTCTTAATGTGGTGGTCGGACTGCCACGGCAGCGGTGGTCCTGACTGCCACCATGAGGCTGGCGGTCCTAAGACAGACAGCCTCGTAATGAGGCCATCAGTCGGTCTATTAGAATGGCAGTGGTCCCAAAGACTGTTAAAAAGTTTCTATTATGCCTTTACAAAAAAAAAACCACAAATGCTGATCCAGGGACGATTAGCAACTTTCAGACTATTTCCTTGTTGCTCTTTATGTTTAAAGTGGTGGAAAAGCTGACTAGCTTTCAAAGTTATAAGAGAGAGTGTGGTACTGGATGACTTTCAGTTGGGATTTCGGGCATATCAGGGAAGAGTATCAGCACTCCTAGCCATGATGGATAGACTGTGGGTGATCCAAGGGTGGAATGGCAGCTGTCATCTTACTGGATCATCTATCCTCATCCTTTGATACTGTATCACACAAAATACAAATTTTGTGGTTTAATGTAAAAAGATAAAAGGCTGAGCTTTGAGATGGCTTCCATCCTTCCTGAAGGACTCATGAATTAATATTACTGTTTGAAACTTAACATAGTAAAAACAGAGGTTCTTTTCCTAGGAGGATCCCACTCGATCTGGACCCAATCATGGTGGTCCTCAGCACTGGGTGATCAACCGGCTCAGGTTGATTCAGTTCTCAGTTTAGGATTTATATCTGACATTAAATTGAACTGTTCAACTAAAATTGCAAAGTACACAATTGCTTGCTTTTTACATTTGTGTTTTCTATGAAAAATATTGCCTATTCTGTTATCAGAATACAAATTCAGAGTGATTCAGGCAACTATAGAATCATGCTTACATTACTGTAATATACTATATATGGCAATTCCAAAACATTCAATGAAAAAAACTCAGATTATCCAAAACATGGAAGTCAGGCAAAGGCACTGATAACTGCTATACAATCACTTTTTACATTTAGAGGCAGATGGGCAGCTGGGGCTAGATGTAACAAACATTTGTGAGTCGCAAATGGCCCGATTCGCTATTTGCGACCTCGCAAAATCCGAAATGGGATGTAAAAATCCCATTTCCGAAGTGCAAATAGCGATGCGAGCCATTACCGACTCGCAAACTTTGCGACCCGCAAATAGGAAGTCACAAATTGCGAGTCGCAAACCATATGCAAAAGCCAGTCGCAAATTGCGACTAATCGCAAAAAGCCCTTTTTGCACATCCAGATTACCACTGATTCAGACCAGGTGGTAACCAGAACCAAAGTATAAAAGGAGACCCAGAAGGCATCTGGGTTATTCAAAATGGCTGAACTGTATGTGGTAGCATGGAGGAGGAGAGTCCACGCCGCCCAGCAGAGGAGGAGGAGGCAGAGACAGGAGAGGATATACCAAACCAGGCAGACACTGTTTCAACAAACTGAGGAGGAGATTTATGACAAATATAGACAGAGCAGTGCAGCAATTTTAGAATTAATTGAACTACTTAATCCTCAGCTTGAACGACAGACAATGCGTGGCAGAGCTATCCCTACACATGTGCAAGTGCTATGCTCACTGCATCTCTTGACCTCGGGTAGCTATCAGGGGTTGGTTGCAGTGGCAGGTGGGGGTATCCAAAAGTTCACTCTCACAATTCTTTAGATCATTCCTAGATGCCATACTCACACACATGTCCAGATATATATACCTACCCAGGAATGAGGCAGAAATTAACAGCACCAAGTTGGACTTCAACAGGATTGCCAACTTCCCCCATGTAATAGGGTGTGGACGGGACACATATACAAATTTGCCCACTTGCAAATCTGGAATATGTGTTCCGCAATAGGAAATGTACCCACTCACCAAACATCCAGGTGGTATGTGACGCCCATAATATCATCACTGACATTGTAGCTAAATTTCCAGGGAGTACACATGACTCATACAGATTCAGGCACAGTGGGATACACCAACACCTAGAACGTGGGGAGTTTGGAGACGGATATCTATTAGATATTGCTGAATACACTCTGAAGCCTTATATGCAGGTCACTGTGGAAACCATTCATGCCCTGCTAAAATTGCTTATTTTTGTCAAACAGGTGACAGTGCATATGCTCTAAGACCATGGATACTTACCCCGTACCTAACACTTGGCAATGAGAATGAGAGGCGATATAACAGTGCCCACCGGCGGACCAGAACTGTCATAGAGAGGACATTTGTCTTGTTAAAGGCAAGATTCAGTCCAGTATGCCCCAGAAACAGCATTCAAGATTGTCGCCGCCTGTGCAATCCTACACAACATTGCCACCAGACATGGCCTACATCTCACCCCTGAAGACACAGACACGGAGGATGAGGAGCAAGAGCTACCACACCGACAGCCTGGGGATAGAAGCATTGCAAATCAAGGCAGACAGAGACGGAACCACATTGCAACCCAATACTTTGGCAGGTACGTGGCAATTGTCACCACACTCACTGATGTCAGACACACAGTTGTGTAGTGAAACAAACAAAACCTTTTTATTACTAAACTATATGGGAAAAGAAAAGTGCTGTCTGTCACAGTCTGTAATTGTCCAAATGTAATGAAGACACATTATAAGTCATGTGCCTCATGAACAGTGCTGTATGGTGGCTCACACCCTCCTTCTTGAGCGGACAGCATGGCTCATCCCTGGTCGGTCCCCTGACCCCTGCCGTGCACTACCACTCCGTAGCACACGGGACTCACTCGTAGACACACTGCTGATGGTTGACCCCCCCTCACTGTCCTGAGGGGTCTCCCCTGTGCCCCTTGCAGCCTGCCTACTTTCCATCAGGTCCACAGCATGGCAGATGCGGCCACGTCCTCACCCCACATCGCCAGCAAAATGCCCAAGTTCCACCTGTAGGCTGTCTGTCCGTCTAGAGAGGCCTGTTGTATTGGTTGCAAGACACCCAATGGATGCAGCCAGGCGGTCAAATCATGCTACTTTGTGGCGCTCCCTGCGCCTTGCATGTTGTCGCTCTGCCACTAGTTCAGTCACCAGATGGCGGATGGCCTGTGTCAGATCCCCCAGATGTTCATTCATCCTGGTAAACTGACTGTTCACATCTGCCAGCCCATTGGTCATGCTGCTCTGCATCATGTTAAGGGTTCTTGTGATTGTCCTTAATTGTCTATTTTTCAGGTGCTGACCATTGATGAGGGACGCCTCTAAGCCCGCGAAGCCTGCTTTCCCTACCTCCTCCTGGGGCACCGACTGAACTCTGCGCCGGCATCTGCGCATTCGTCCTGCTGCTGGCACTGATTGCCTCTCTGTGGGGCTGGGCCCTCGGGTTGTGTCAGCTGCCCCCATGTCCTGTACATGTTCCTCAATGGACCCTGGTGGTGTCCTGCTGGGCCCAGCAATTTCAGCAGCAGCTTCCTGCAGTGTCTCTGGCCCATGCTGTCCTCCCTGCCTGGTGTCGCTGCTGGGGGTGTCTTGTGGGAGACCTGTGGGACATAGGGGATACACTGTCAGTCTCTCACATCTGTTTTATGCCTCATAATAAACATTTGCCTATATGCTGACTACTGTACTTCATTTCCCATAATGCACTATTCTAGAGGTTGCTAGACTGGAATGGAGCTAGTCTGGTGGTGCCTGCTGCTGTGTACTGGGAGAGTGTGTATACTGCATTTGTGGGTGTCAAAGCATATCTCATGGTACTCACGTTTGGATGTCCCTGGCGCTGAACTGTCCACTTCTCCCATGCCAATGACGGCCTCTGGCTCCAGGGTCTCCTCAACCATGCTTTCCATGGCTGTGGGTGGTGGGAAGGTGGATGGGCCTCCTCCGGTGCCCCTCATCTCTCTCAGGCGTTCTGCAACCCTCTCCTTCGTCCTGGAGCGCAGGTCATACCACAGTTTCCTGATTTCCTCAAGGGCGCGGTGGCTCACCCCTATGGCATTTATCTTTTCCTGGATCTGCTGCCATATAATTTTCTTTTGAGTGTCTGGGACACTCATGGCTGCCTTCCCAAATAGCTCATCGTGGTGCAGGCAGCATTCTTGAGTCAGCACCTCCAGCTCTTTATCAGGAAATTTCACCTTCCTTCTCCTGCCAGCACTGCCTGTCTCCTCCATTGTTGCAGCAGCTCCTCTCTCCTGGGTGTGGCACAGCAGTTTGGAAAGGGTGTAGTCCTCCCTCCTCCCATGTGTATTTGATGACTTCCTGGTTCTGATGTCATCACCAAGAGCCAGGAAGTGGGTTTCCAAACTATTGTGCAGCACCTGCAGGCAATTTGCGAGTCAGTTGCAATTTGCGACACCCTTCTTGCAATTTGCGACCTCGCTTTTAGCGAGGTCGCAAATTGCGGTGCGAAACCTATACGACTCACAAATTGGTATTGTTATTATTTTTTTAATTTGATTTTGAGAGTCGGAAATAGCCATTCGCATTGAGTCGCTATTTCTGATTCGCAAATTTTTACCTACCTACATCTGGACCCTGATGCTTTGTGCCCCAAACTTCAGAAATGGTGCTTAATTATTACAAATGACAGTGCATGAGAGCAGCCACAACAGAATCTCACCTGTGATTTTGGATAATTATAATGAAAAAGTAACTTGGTAAAACAATACTATGTGCTGTATGAAAATAAGCTGATTTAGATGTGGTTTGCCCAGTGGCCGTGCCCCAGAGACTGAATACATATTCCCGAATCACTACTCCAGGAAGATTGTGGGCTTGCACCTGGGAGCAGGAAGGCTGAAGTGGTGTTAACAGTGATCACTTAGCAGATATTAGCCATCCGTTTTGCAGGGATCTTTGGGGGCAAGGTACTAGGGATCAATGCTGGTGTTCCTGAAAACAGGCAAACTGCTCAACAAGTCAGTCATCTACTGCAGAGGCAGGAATGATGGCTTTAAATTATGCTGTTCCAAAACTTCTGCAATTGAGACACAGTATTGTGGTCTCATCTGTCCTCTTCCCAAAGTGTAAGCTGTAACTGAGATAAATGTTCTTGGATGAACAAGAGATGGCTTTCTATTATGGCAATTCCTGGAAAGCAATTGGGATACTAGTGCCATATCTGCCTTTTACATCTTAGCCGTATTTTAGTATTTTTCCTCTGCTATACGCTTAAATGCTTTGATTTTTTACATGCAAATATTTTATAAAATAGTCATCCAAGGTTTTACTTTATTTTTGGTCTGGGTTTTAACAGTGCAGCGGTTAAAACCCTAGTGTCTGTAATATGTTTAGGTCTTCACTATGTGTTGTTCAGAGTGTTCTCTCTGTATGGGATCCCACCCATCGGTAGTCCAATTTGCAAATTGTCAGTCAGTCCAATATTGGCTCAACCTTAAGAAGTATTTCTCTCTCTGCTGTTGTTATTGATTGTTGGTGTGCATTTTTCTGCTTCTGTTGGAGTTCTTGGACTTGCTAAATATAAAAGATACATAGATAAAATTGTTTAACATAGATGAACTTACTAGTGACCATCCTTCTCCTCCCTGTGACTATGCATTCAGCTTTTAAATTAACCACGTTTTGTTTGAGTATTAATCGTTTCAAGTAGTTCTGGCTCCCATCTGGGATAGACCAGTTGGAGAGACTTCACATAATAAAGCACAGCAAATACTGTCCAAAGACAATAGCATTGTTTCATTCCAAAAATGGAATTAACAGCTATGTACAATCTCCTGCTAGAAAAACTTTGGAACAAATTGAATCCCAGACAATGTCCGAAAACACGAGGTGAGGTAATATGCACTTACTATTTGAAATTTTGGTCCTCTATATTATTTCCATGATACTCTTATATCACAATATTTCTGTGTTTGATATTCAGCAGTTAAATGCTGATGAATTATTTGATGACTTACTGTTAGTTCTCTACCCTAACTCCTAAATGATATGATGTGATCTGTAATTTGTATGCTGCTGATACCCTGTTATAGCTGCAGGAGTGATCACATGGGGATTGTACTATGAGGTTAATCAACTGTCTCAGAAGAGTTGAAGCTTTGATGACAATTTCTGTAGCTCAACATTGACAAAATGGACACCAAAATCCCACGAAAGCTCAGGGTTTGGTTCCTTTTGCCCCGGATTATTTTACAGAAAAATATTTACTCCTCAAATTAAGGATAAGCATTTGTTTGTCTAGATGGTCTCCTGCAAAACTGCTTTGTTGCTAAAACTGCTTTTCTGAGTAGAAACTGCTCAAAAACATGCTTCGGTCTGTTTCAGAAGACAGTCAATGCAATTTAGATCTGCTGCAACTCCTTATTTGTTAGAATTGTAAGTGCCAGACTCGATCATTTCCCAGCTTCCACCACAATAACATGTCTCAGTTTAGTCTGACATTGTATCTCTTGTAGCTTCATTACACTGACCTCATATTTAGGTGCACAGTGCCGAAGCACACTTTGGACACTTTGGTACTGTTGGATCTGGCCCTCTCTGTATGGTCACCCCAAATGTTTGCCTCCCTCTCGTTTCCTTTGCTGAATCCATTTTTGTTGGCTCTTAGCCCTTTGTGCACATTTCCCATGCTAAACAGTGGTAGACCTTTTGTGCTATCCCCCTAAAACATAGTAAAATTGTCCTACACTTGATTGATACATTTATTTTACTTAAAGTTCCCTAGTAAATGGCACTACATCTACCCACGGCTGATAATTGACATGCTACTAGTGGGCAGCAGAACACATTTTGCCACTCACTAAAGTAACCATGTAATACATGTCTCAGGCCCAGTGCTCCAGCATGTAGTGCAGTTATAAAGTGCCATTTAAACCAGACAAAATAAACTGTTTGCCTGTCTTAGACTTTCCTTTTTAAGGTAGGGCCTAACATGTGTGTTTACGTTTTATGTGATCAGACACAAAACAAAATCCTGAAATCATTTTTCACTGCTGTAAGGATATATCTCCATAGACTAACACCGGTTACCTTATTACAATTATTAAGGGCTAACTTCGGTTTGGGACCAGATAGAGAAATACTACTTAGACTCAAATGAATTGTAATTTAAAAAGCTGTTTTAAGTTGCTATTCTGCAAATTCTACTTTTTAGAAAATTGGCATTTTTCAGCCCTAAAGCAAATGTGTCTTTCTGCCTGTGTCCTGGGTCACATGACAGTGAATGGCTCTTCACTTGGGTTGTGTTTTGCTTCCAGATGTTGATACAAAAGAGGCCTGAGTGTGAGGGGGTTGGGTCTTTCTGTCAGGATGACTGGGGCTATGCCTTGTCCAGTGGCATAATGCAAAAAGATGTGCCCCCACAGATTTGCTCAATGGGGGCCCCTTCAATGGCTCAGCACCCCCCCCCCCCTCCCCACTGCAGAGGCCTTCTCAGTAAAGCAGAGTGGAGGGAAACTGACCAGAACCAGTTTTGGGAGTAGGCTAGCAAACTAGCAAATACCCCGAACAAAGGATGGCACACGGGTTAAAAAGGGCACCTTCAGAAACTCTAATCAGAACAGGACTGAACCCGTGGAAGATTCAGAGAAAGACTGTCCTGCTGTCTGAAGAAGGAGCTCTAGACCTGCTTCCCTTGAACCGAGACTTCCAGAAGTGACTCCAACTTTAAGTTGGGTGTATGCCTGTGTGAGCTAAAGGGATACAAAAAGCTTCCAGAGGAAATCCTGCAAATGCCCACTGGTCAGCATCCACCCAGACGTGTCTGATTCCTCCTGCTGTCCTCTGCTGAGGTAAATCGTGATCCAGAAGAGGTGATCGGGCTGGACCTTTAACTGACATCAGTGAGAACTCCACCTGAAAAAAGTGTGTAGCTACAGATGTTTTGGGCTCCTCATGACCGCAAACTGACCTTTTCACGCTGAGAACCAATTGTCTAAGAAGACAGCAAACGCAAATCTCCAGCCCAACTTGCTCTTCATATCAACAGCGACTGCCAATTCAAGATTCCAGTGAGTTCTGCTTTCCACGTTAAGAGTGACAGACCAGAACATCAGCTAATGCAAAACTCCAGTGATAACCAACGACAACAGTGACCACCTGTAACACTGGACAAGCTCCTCAAACAAACAACCATCTCCTCACAGCCCTGCTAATGTGAACGGAGATGAGAACCTAACTCTTAAGTGGGACTAACCTGGTCCATGTATTCGACCCCCATTCTATCGCAGTCAACCTGAACTTGAGATTTTCCCTTAGTCTAGTATGACCAGATACTCACGAGTGGTGCTTTGTTCTTCTAGGCCCCATTTGCACCTAAAACTACTAATTGGATTTTTGTTGCGTTGGTATCAATTTATTTATTACATTTTAGTGTATTTGTCTAAATTGGTTTGGGATCTCTCTTGTTCTGTGTTTGCACTTTATTAGTGTGTGAATGTTGCATACACTTTACACTTTGCCTCCAAGTTAAGCCTGAGAGCTTAGTGTCAAGCTACCACAGGGATAAGCACAGGTTCATTTTGTGACTGTTTGTGTTACACCTGGACAAGTATTGTGTTTGTTATTTGAGTGGGTTCTCTCCCCTCTCAACTAATAACCCAATTTTTTTATTGGTGTTCAATGGTGGGATCGAGTACTTGTGCTGTGCCACTCATTAATTTGTGTAAAACAGACAAATTCCTCAATAATTATCTGCCATCTGATCCAATTTTTTAAAAGCTCCTTGATTGGCTACGTTTTCCTTTTTCCAAATTCAATCTATGTCTCATATTTCAACAGACTTTGGAAGCAGAGAGATGCATCTCAGCAACTTTGATAATTGCACTGTGGTGGGGCTGAGACAGTTTTGCAGAGAGTGGAGCCTACCAGTGGCAAAGAGCTCAAAGAAAAAGGAGCTTCAGATAGCACTCAGAGCCTGGGAGGAGGCCACCAGCTACAATCTACAGCCCAGGAGTAGGTGAAGGATGAGTATGATGTGGAAGAAAAGGAAGAAGTACAGCAAGGGGAGAGAACCTCCAGTGCATGGCCTGAGTTGAAAATAGGACCCATAGGATTGAAGTCTCCTGCTAGTTCCAGGGCAGGGAGCAGTGTGTCCTCCCACAACCTATGGGGAACTGGAGGACAGAGTAGCTGAAAGGGACACAGATGGCACAGGTGAAATTGGCTGCAGAAGAAAAGAAAGCAGCCACAGAGGGAAAAAGTGTTGAGGAAAGGGGAGCCCTAGAAGAGGAGAAGGCTGAGAGTCTAAAAGGGCCTTGGAAGAAAAGAACGTTTCGTTGGCTCATGAAGTGAGTCTGAGGAACTGGACCTAAAAGTAAAAAAGCTCACTGAGTCCAGTAGTAATGGTGGCAGTGACGATACACTCTCAAATGGAGACAGATGAATCTGCATCCCCAAGGACCTGTGCCTATCTTTGTGGTGGAGGATGACATAGACAAGTGATATGAGGCCTATGAGGTACACCTGGTGATGCATATAGTCCCTGAGGAGGACTTGAGGTGCTAGCCTCTGGAGGCATATACCCACTGAGGGGATGGATTCTTTGATGGCCCTTTGTCAGAAAGTATAGTCTCACCCCTGAACAGTATTGGTTAAAGTTTAGGAACAGCCAGAAGCTGCCCAGTCAATCCTTTGTAGACTTCACAGATTTTTCCAATAAGGCACTAAATGGTTAGGCAAAGGGCAGGAACTTGAGTAATTATAAGTAGCTGTACAATCTGATTTTGAGAGCACACATGCTCAGCAATTGTTTTCCAGAGTTGCACCAACACCTGAAGAGGGCCATTGTCCATTTGTTTTATCACCTAAGCAAGGAAGCTCATCAAGGTAGTCTGCACTAGCTTTTGGCTGTAGAGGGTCATGTTGGACCTGCCCCTCAAAGCAGGGTCAACTCAGATGTTTGTCTTCCTCTACATTCCTTTGCTGAACCTTTTGGTTTTGGATTTTAAGACTATGTGCACTTTTTCCCTGCTAAACAATGGCAAAGTGATTGTCCTCGCTCCCTGAAATATTGTAATATTGGTCTACACCTGATTGGTACATTTATTTTACTTACAAGACCCTTATGAATGGTACTCAGGGCCTGTGCATTCAGTGCTACCAGTGGGCAACAGCATGCATTTTGACACCCACTAATGTAGCCCTATAAAACATGACTCAGGCCTCCTACTGTAGCCTGTAGTGCAGTTTTAAACTACCATTTTGACGTGCCAAAATAAACCTTTTGCCAGGCCTAGACCTTCGTTTTTGGCAGGGTGCATGGTTTTAATAGTAGGGCAGGTGTGTTTATGTTTTACATGTTTTGACACTGAAAAACTCCTGGAGTAATTTTTCACTGCTGGAAGGTTATCTCTCTCATAGATTAACACTGGTTTGCCTAATCACAATCATTAAGTTGGGATTGGGACCAGATAGAGAAATACTGTTTACACTCAAATTAATTGTAATTTAAAATCCTTTTAAAAAGTAAAGTCAGATTTTAAGTTACTATTCTGAAAATGCCACTTTTAGAAAGTTAGCATTCTCCTGCCGTAAACCAAATGTGTGTTTCTGCCAGTGCCTCATTTGACTGTGAAAGGCTCTCCTGTTATGGATTGTGTATTGCTTCCAAACATTGAGGCAAAAGAGGCCTTGGTGTGGAAGTGAGGGTCTTCCTGACAGGATGGCAGAGGAGGGGTTTTGCCCTGCCCTGGTTATGCTTCAAAAGACCATGCCTGCAACACACACAAAAGAACCTAACACCAGGCCTTCCCTTGCCTTTGTCACCCAGGACAGTTTGAAACTACTAACACAGGAAAGGGGAGAAGTGACCCAAAACAGTTTTGAGTGTAGGCCAGGGAATTTCCCACGAGGCCTGCACCAGAGATAAAAAGAGCATCTTCAGTTCCTTTCAATAGAACAGTCCTGGGCCTGTGGAAGATTCAGAAGAAGGGCTACCATACTGTCTGAACAAGGAAGACTGGACCTGCTTAGCTTGAACCCAGGATCCCCAGATCTGACTACAAGGAGCAGTTGGTTGACATCCTGTGTGAGCAACATGGACACGAGAAGCTTCTAGAGGCCTCTACTGCTCAGCACCACCAGGATCTACCTAAGACCTGCTGCTGGTCTCTGCTGGAGTGAGTCCTGATCACCAAGCGGTGCCTGCAGGTTCTGGACCCTTGGCTGACATCAGTGAGAACTCCTCCTGAAGAAAAGGTGAAGACACAGGTGTTTTGGGCACCTCAGGACTGCAAAATGACCTCTTTGCGCAAAGAATCAACCGCCCATGACAACTGCCAATAAGGACTCCCAGCTGGAACTTTTCTTCACACCAAGAGTGACCATCTGCATTGACTGCCAATGCAATGTTCCAGCAAGACCTGCTCTTCATGTCAACAGTGACAGCCTGCGACGACAGCCAACATGAAGCTTCAGTGATTACCACCCCTTTGAACTGCGTGATTCCTGACCTGCTCCTCACACGGACAATGACCCCCTCGTGGCCCGGCCAAAACAAGCATCACTCTTCATGCAGACTTGAGAAGGTAACTCTTCATCTGGATTAACCTGGTCCAGGTATCTGACCTGTGCTCCATTGCGGTCGACCTGCATTTGTGACTTTCCCTCAGTCTTGTGCCCAAGTGATATTTTCACCTAAAACTGTGAAAAAGTATTTCTTCAGTTCTACTGATTTCATTTTTGTTGTTTTGGTGTCATTATATTTATTACATTTGACTCTATTTTTCCAAATTGGTTTGGTATTTTTCTTGTTTTGTGCTTTCACTTTATCACTGTTTGGATGATGCATAAATACTTTCCACATTGCCTCTAAATGAATCTTTTGTGCCAAGCTACCAGAGAGTTAAGCACAGGTTAATTTAGTGACTGAGCCTTCACTCCTCTCTACCAATACTATACAAATGTGAGTGCTACTAAATCTCTCACCCATTCACTCACTTACTCCATTAACCCACCGGGTTTATCAGCAACAGCCAGCCTCATGTAAAGACCTAGGACCGGTCAGATAGAGTTCTATGAATTGCATTTATGCTTCCTACCACAATATATTTGATCATTGCACATGCAGTTTTTGTCTCACAATAGCAATTTGGGGTTACAAAACAAGCACTTGGAGACCCTGATTTAGGGACAGCAAAGAGTTGCTGAGAACACCAAGGAGTTGACACAGGCCATTGGGGAACTATGCACAGAGATACGGCAGGAGAGCGTCAGCCAGCGCAGGCGCCATCACCAATATTTGGCTAAGTTTGACGGCTTCTGTAGATCAGTCAATTGGCTTGCAAGTTCAACAGCCCAGAGACCACGGCGTGCCGTTGCCACACAGGTGGAGATGGCACATTGCAGTACGGACATTGCACAGGGACTGGTGCAAATTACCAACGTAGTGGATGCCATGCAAACAAGGCGCAGTGCCACAACCAGCGAACTGGGTGTTGGTGACAGTGAGGAGTCCTCTAGCCTCAGAAGGCTGACAGTCCCTGTGATTGATCCAAGGTGTCACAGTGCAAGACACAGTACTGCAGGTGAATCTGCTACTAGAGGTGCCAGCGAGGGCACTGAGCACTCAAGTGGAGTGCGTGGACAGAAGAAGTGATGTTGAGGGCTACAGGGGACCACCTCAACATGTGTAATAAAGTCATGCTATGATGCTAATAGTGTGACACAGTTAATAGATCATCTCTGCCCATTCAATCAATCAATCAATCAGAAAATTTATAAAGCGCGCTACTCACCCGCTAGGGTCTCAAGGCGCTGAGGTGGGGGAGGAGAGGGGAGGAGTTACTGTTCGAATAGCCATGTCTTCAGTTTTTTTCTGAAGAGCAGGAGATCTTGGGTCTTGCGGAGGTCGGTGGGGAGGGAGTTCCAGGCCTTGGGGGCGAGGTAGGAGACGGATCTGCCTCCTGTGGTGGTGTGTTTGATGCGAGGGACTGTGGCGAGTGCGAGGTCGGTAGATCGGAGGTGGCGGATGGGAGTTTGGAAGTTCACTCTATGGTTGAGGTAGGTTGGGCCGTAGTTGTGAAGGGATTTGTGTGCGTGGATGAGGATTTTGAAGGTGATCCTCTTGTCAATGGGGAGCCAGTGAAGGGATCTGAGATGTGGTGAGATGTGTTCATGGCGAGGGAGATCTAGGATGACGTGTGCGGCTGTGTTCTGGATTCTCTGGAGGTTGCGTTTGAGTTTGAGTATGATGCCGGCGTAGAGGGCGTTACCGTAGTCTAGCCTGCTGCTGATGAGTGCGTGGGTGACGGTCTTTCTGGTCTCTAGGGGAATCCATTTGCAGGTTTTTTTCAGCATGCGGAGGGTGTTGAAACAGGAGGAGGTGATGACGTTAATCTGCTGGGTCATGGAGAGAGAGGGGTCAAGGATGATGCCGAGGTTGTGTGCATGGTTAGCAGGGGTGGGAGTGGGGCCTAGGGCGGTGGGCCACCAGAAGTCGTCCCATATGGTTTTGTTGAGTCCGAAAATGATTATTTCGGTTTTGTCGGAGTTGAGCTTGAGGTGGTTGGCTGTTATCCAGGTGGCGGTGTTGAGGAGTGCGCCGTTGAGGTTGGTTTTGGCGGTGGTGGAGTTCACCCATTGTGAACAGGTATGTCCTACTGACACAATGTTTACCTGAAGTCAAGGTAATAAATATGCTAACTACTGAAAAACATAATATTGAAGTGGCTATGTCATTACTTACATCAAAAATGGTTGCGCGTGATGTCAGCACGTCTTTGCCTGCATTCTGCTGCACTGGTCATGTCTGCTGGAGGAAGGGGTGGTAAGGGATCATCATTCTCATCTGATTCTGGTTCCGTGAGTTCCTCTGGTATGCCCGTAGTGGTTTCTATGTTTTGCAGGATAGCACATGTTGCCACAATTTTGCATGATGTCTCGTGGCTGTACTGTAGTGCACCTCCACTCCTATGGATGCACCTGAAACTGCTCTTCAGCAGCCCAAAAGTGTGCTTCACCACATTGCGGGTAGCCCTATGTGCAGCATTGTACCTCCTCTCTGCTGAGGTGGCAGGGCTCAGGTAGGGCATTAGCATATAGGTGCGCACTACGTAGGCACTGTCTCCTGAATGCACAGAGAGTACAATGAGTACATTTGCTGTCTGACGTCATGCTTACATCAATGCATCATTGTGAACTATCAAATTACCTAGTAGATATCCTTCCTCAAACCCCCCAGCTAGCAGTCTTATGTGCATCCCGCTGTGGCGAAAGATGTAGGAGTCATGTGTGCTCCCTGGGTATCTGCCCACGAGATCGGTAATGATGTAGGAGGCATTGCATATCACCTGTATGTTCACAGAATTATGGTTTTTACGGTTGCGATACACATACTCGGTAGCCGATGGTAGACAGATTGCTACATGTGTCCCATCAATGGCACCTAGCACATGTGGGAACTGCTATCTGGTAAAAATTTACTTTGGTGTGTTGTACTGCCTGTGGGGTGTTGGGGAATCTGATGTACAGTTGTATTCTGCTCAGCATGGCATTGAGAAATGTGTTGAAAAATCTAGAGAGGGCACTCCGTGAGACCCCTCCAGCTGCTGCTATGACCCTTTGATTGCTCCCTGAGGCTAGTAGGTGCAGGGAGCATAATACCTGCACATGGGTGGGTATGCTATTGGTCCTGTGTGTTGTGCGCTGCAGCATGTGTTGTAGCTCAGCTATCAGGTCAAGTATCATGGCTGAGCTTAACCTGTACTTATCATAAATTTCCTCCTCAGTCTGGTCAAAAAGGGTTATGCGCACTCTGAAAATGCGCTCCTGTCTCCTCCTCTCCCTCTCCTCAAACCTGCCGAGATCCTGATTCTCCTCGCCATGATGTAGAGTGCATCCATTGTGGAAGAGGAGCTGAGGCATGCTGGGCCTCTTTATATAGGTTGCACCTGGTTACCACCTGGTTTCAGTTCGTGGTAAATTGCATGTGCAAACTACCATTCTGTGAATAATCGCAAATTGCGATTTTTTGCTACATCGCATTGCGAATCCAGTTTTGCGTGTCGCAATCTGCATCTCGCAAATAGCGGCACAATTTAGGAAATCGCTATCTGCGATTTGCTATTCTGTATCGCAATTAGCGTTTCGCTAACAGCGATTGGGTAAATCATATTGCTATTTGCGATACGTTGCTTGTGACATGCAAATTCGTCTCTCACTCACAAAAATTCGCAATTTTTGCGATTTCCTATTTTCCCACTGTGAATGCGTTTCATACATCGTGAAATGCGTTTTTGCATTCGCAAACGGACATTCGCACCGTTTGCGAATGCAAAAACGCTTGATACATCTGGGCCTTTGTGAGGCAGGGTAAAGTTCATATGCAGCATTTAGTCCAGAGGGACCGAATAATATGAAAGTTTATAAAAAAGACATCCCAGCGACAGCTCGGGTCAGGAACATGAACCCTTAGTCTTTCCTGAGAATTTGAAAACCAAAGAGCGAGTTGGTTTCAACCTTAAAAATATGAGTGGCATGTGTCACCAGTCCAAAGGGGTAAGTAAGCATGTTTTTTTGGCAAGACTTTTCCTGTCCAGTCCTGATTTATGTTCTTTGATTACATTGTTGTCGAAGTTTGTGATGCTGTAATCATCCAGGAATTCAAAAGAACGGACAGGTGCATAGTGAATATCAACTTTGTTTCTCCAGCGTGAGTTTAACTCACAGCCCACTGCCTCCTTCTCTTTTCTGCTTCTAAGCTCTGAAATGAAAGCGGAACGTACAAAAACTCCCTTGAGATTTCCAGGGGAATTTTATGTTTTCATCAAGGTTCCATGCATTATAACACTGGTGTTCTTGTTTTTCAGTAAAAAAGGGCTATTGTTGTTAACGTCGAGACATCCAATATTTTTTTAATATCACCCTATCGGAGCGTATTGGAGCGAAGGTGGGCCAGTCCACACTAAGACAAATAAAACAAGCACGAGCAAAGCAAATAGGTCTGGATTTAATTTATGATATGGAAATACTGTGTTAACGCATTAAAGCCCGACGTGTACAAGTCTTTTTTTAACATACAAAATAAAGGTCTGGCAGCAACAGAGCCTTCACCATAACCTTTCAATCCTCCTGTGACATAAAAATAAATTAAGGACTATAATGAAGGGCTCCTTGCCCCCACAAGATTCAATCCAAACAGAAACAAAGAGTACTGTTAGAAAGGACAGGGATCCTTCAATGTAGATCACCCTTCGTTTTTATATAAACAAAATAAGATGGAATACAAAGGAAACCTTCATTAACAAGCGTTGGAAAAGCCAACAGGTCCTGTCTATGTAAGAGCCATTGTCTTTGCCTCAGACCTTTTAGCCAAGGTGTACATGAGCATGACTACTATTCAGCACGGCTAAAAGTTACTGGCATAAAAGAGAGTGGTGTGGTGTGTAGTGTCGTAAGTGGTATGGCATTGACTGTCGTAGAGTGGTGTGGTGTTGAGTGCCTTTGAGTCGAGTTGTGTAGAGTGGCGTGACGCAGAGTGTTGAAGAGTGTTGTGGAGGGAGTACAGTGTCATAGAAAGGAGTGGCATAGGGTGTCATACAGTGGAGTAGTGTAGAACAGAGTGTAGTGGCATGGTTTGGAGCATAGAAATGTGGAGTGGCATAGAGGGAGTTGCATAGAGTGAAATAGGGTGTTGTAGGGTGGCATAGACTGGAGTAGGTTGTCGTAGAGTGGAGTGGTATAGAGAGGAGCAATGTAGGAGAGTGGAATGGCAAAGAGTGGAGTAGTGTGTTGAGTGTTGTAGAGTGGAGGCGTAGACTGGAGGCGTAGACTGGAGTAAAGTGTTGTAGAGTGGAGACACATAGAGTGTCGTAGAGTAGAGTAGCATAGAGTGGAGTGGCATGGAGTGGAGTAGAGTGGAGTAGTATGTCTTTGAATAGAGTGGAGTAAAGTGGCATGAAATGGCATAGAGGGAGTTGCTTTGAGCACTGCAGAGTGGAGTGGAGTAGAGTGTTGTAGAGTGGCACAGAATGGAGTATAGTGTTGTAGAGTTTAGGGGCATAAAATGGAAGAGAGGTTCCTAGAGAGTATTAGTTTAATGGAGTAGAATGTCTTAGAGTGGAGTATTGTGGTGTGTAATGTGGTAGAGTGGAGTTCCTTAGAGTGGAGTGTCTTAGAGTGGAGTAGAGTGGCCTAGAGTGAAGTGGCATAGAGTACGGTGGTGCAGATTAGATGACGTAGAGTGCAGTAATGTAGAGTGCAGAGGTTTAGAGCAGAGAGCAGTGGTGTAGATTAGAGTGGCGAAGAGTGGAGTAGAGTAGCGCAGAGTGGAGTGGCACAAATCGGGTGCAGTGGCATAGAGTGCAGTGGTGAAAAGTGTTGCAGTGTTAAGGGGCATAGAGAGAAGTGGCGACGAGTACAGTATTGCAGAGTAGAATAGAGTGGCGTACACTGGATTAATGTAGAGTGCAATGGTGTAGAGTAGATTGCCAGAGGGTGCTGTGGTATAAAGTGCAGTGGTGTAGACTAAAAGGTTGTAGATTATACTTGTGTAGAGTGCACTGAAGCAGAGTAGTAGAGAGTGCAGTGGCGTAGAGTGCATTGGTTTTGAGTAAAGTGGAGTAGAGTGCAGTGGTTTAAAATAGATTGGCACAGAGTTCAGTGCTGTAGAGTAGAGTGGTGCCTTTGCCAGTCAGATTCACTGGAAATGAATGTGAGAAAAAGAGAGATATCTTGAGTTATTATGTTCTATAACTGATATCAACATAACTTTAGATAAAAGGGATAATTTATCCCCTAATACAAGAGCAGACATTGTGGAGTCTTTAACAAACTTGTCACTATCCCGCAATTTGATACTAAATTATATTTAAAAATGTCTTTAGAATAAGGTATTCAAATGAGAGAAAGGGTTATGATATGAGATTTTTATTGTGACTAATCATGTGTTAAAAGTTGAAAACGATGTATTTATACATGTCCTGCACATTGGTATTCTGAAATGAGAGTGTAACAACAAAGCATTGTAGTGGATTATGTCATCATCTCCTTGACCAAATATTTCACATATTTTACACACTTTTACACATTTTCACACATATATTTCACAAATATTTCACACATTAATAATTATTTGTATGAATTAGTAAAGTAATGGTGAAAATGATAGGTGGCTAGAAAGTAAAGTAAAGATACATAATGTCAGAATCACATAAACTAACGTTGACAAAAGGGAAATATTACAGATCACTAATGTTCAAGTTGAATTTTTACAATTATGTTGCCACAAAATAAGACAAATTTATAAGCATTTCCATTATGTCAAATCCAAACGAAGAACACATGTTAAATACACCATGGAAGGTTAGAACAAACCTCAAAGGGAACACATGACCGTACACCACTTTCAAAACACACTCAAGTGGTATTTTCAGACACTCTCTCTCCTGCTAAGATTCGTCCAGCAGGCATGGTGGGTCAGCCAGGCATTCATTCACAATAGCTCACTGTTGTTTTGAAACTAATTTGTTCTGCCATCTCCTTATTATTTTATCCCCTCTAGCTGAATCAATATTCATGTAGTGGGTTAGAACATAAGGTATGATGCTCTAATTTACTGTGCCCTGACTTGCTAAAAATGGTATTCTTTTTCTCACAGCCATGATGAATCTTCACTTTTAATGTTCTGTTCCAAAGTTAGTCTATGAGATGATTTCCTATACAAAACCTCATAACTGGGGGTGTGCCAGATGACTTTCTAATGATACTAGGGATGCTGTCTGATTTCTTACTAATTTTGCTGCTCATTGCGACTCACAATATTTTTATTTTGCCCACAATTCTGCATTGCCCTCTTGCTGAGTGTTGTCACAGAAATTACAAGATGCATCTTCACTTCTAAATTTGTATATCAAGCCCTTTGAATTTCTGTAATAAATCTTTCTAAATGTTATAATTCTGCTCTATAACTCACTTATTGGATTTGCTCCCACTTAACTGACTGTATTTTTCATATGATGTGTTGTGCCTTAACAGTTCCCAACCCATCCACCTGCGGGTTGAGGTTTCTTTTTGGGTGCAAGAATTTAGGAGTTTCCCTCATCCACATTTTCCACCAGGTACCGAGGCATGACAATAAAGTGGTGCAATCTTCTGTTGCATTAAGTCTGTGTGATGCCAATATTGTGAGCGGTAACTCTCCGGAATGCTCCAGTGGCCATGAAATGGAGTGTAGCCATTATTGTGACATATGCCAGGGATAGCCTGGGAGTAGGCTTTGGGTGAATGAAGTTCCTACTTCCAGTCAGAAACCATATTAAGTATCACATCAGGTGAGAAGTGGTATCTGGCAATGACAGCTTCCCTGGACATCTCAAATATATTGATCCATTGCCTTAAAACCATCTCTTGTCTCCTCAAGTAAGCACTGCTAAAAATAAGAAGTAGGCCAACAAACACATTCACCAACATAGTGAACATAGTAGAAGTTGTTTGGTGTGTGAGTTAATTTCTCATGTTGTCAACCTGGATGTGATTCGTTGGTGTTGAGCTGAAGTGCTTCAGCTCGAGATGGGTCTAAATCATTTACTTTTAATGGAAAATTACATTTATTTAAAAAATATTCACCCTAGTTGGAACACTAAAAAGCATTTTTTTAGAAAATAAAAATAATACTTTTTCACATAATAAAAATGTATACAATGAATTTACATAAAATTACAAACATATTGGATGAAGAAAGTAAAAAAAATATTTTGCACATTGGATATTCCAAAAATCAAAAAAGGTTGAGTTAAGGGATTATATATTTCTACAGTTATTTGTTTTTATCCATTGGTTTTTATGAGAAGGTATTGCAGTACCAGGGTTTGGCCCTGTGCTGTCCTAGACTTACTCCAAGACTGAGCTAGAGTACATTTACTACAGTTCTGGGTCCTTTCTGGCTGCGGTCACATTAGAAGTGTAGTTTGTAAATAGAAATGGTCTTCTTCTTTTGTGGGTGGGTCTGTTTTCCTCTGTAAACCCCTACTTACTCCTCCCTTTCCTCATCCCATTTAGTAGTATGAAGTATTACTAATTTTCCAGCCACTTCCCCATCCGTCCTCCATGCTCTATGCAGTAGGGGCAGAAATGACTGCAATTAGGGTGGATATCTCCACACAGAAAAACTAGGTGATGCAGAGACTTCCACATGTAGGTTTGTGACTAACATTTTATGGTACATGAGTAGTACTACTGTAGCACTACTAAATATACTAGAAAGTGCAGCTTATGAATAGGCTTCAAGTTGTTCGTTAGAAGAAGAGCGTAGAGTTCTAGCCACTTTTTTTCCAGAAAAGATGTGCATGTTGTATTGGGATCACTAGGAGGTATAACCAACATAAAATTTCCAAACAAGATTAAGCCAAAATATGGGGAAAACAAAACTACACAACAGAGTAAAAAAACAAGACAGGCCAAATACTAACAGAAAACTTAATACAGAAATCTGAGCTGCAAGAAAAAATCATTGTTACAATATCACAAAAAACTGTTCATGCAAGACCAATATACATTATTAAAAGCAGGACAGAACTAGAGTCCCAAGGTAGAGTTTGATTACAGATCTAAGATGATAGTTAGGAATATCAAATTATAAAAAACAATTCAAATCCTGCCTACTCAAAGAGATACATAAACAGCAGTATCTAAATGAAAGCACTCTTCGCAATTAGGATGCAAATACTCTACAGGATGGAAGCGATATTTAAAATGATTCAGTTCCACCGGAATCATCCATGCCACAGCAGCATCATGGTCATCTAGAAATAAGAATCAAGACATAGGATCTCATTCAAAGTGTGGAGGGAACTGAAACTCTAAATATGAAGTAAAATCCACCAGCTGAATTTCCTCCACAATAAAACACCCTAATGTGGAATTTCACTGGTTGTTTTTGATCCGTATTTAGAGTTTCCCTCAGACATTGGAGGAATTTGAGTTCCCCCAAACTCTAAATGAGGCACAAAGTAGGCTAAAATCATAAGCTCAAAACTAAAGTCCAGAATTGGAAGCAGACAGTACAACAGATATGTTCAATGAATTGAACAAAGGCAAAAGGCTTGAAAAATATGAGCATACCAATGAATGTTAACAAATGGAGAGGAGGTAATGTGAGCCCTAACACACAAATGTAGTCACAATAAAATCATGATATGGGGGGTCAATATGACCCTGGCGGACGGCGGTAAAATGGAGAAAAGTACTGCCAACAGGCTGGCGGTACTTTTCACCATATTACGACATTGGTGGTTTGGCTCAAGCCAAACCACCAATGTACCACACCGTCCGCCACGGCAGTAACGACCGCCGGGCTACGGACTTCAGTCTCCAGCCAGGTGGCCGTCACCAGCCCGCCCGTGGGATTATGACCCCGCCTACCGCCATGGTTTTCGTGGCAACCTTACAGCGAAACACAAAAACCATGGTGGTAGGCACCATCAGTGACAGGTAATTTCTTCCCTGTCACTGATAGGGGTCTTCCCTGCCCCCCTACCCCTCCCTAGGTACCCCCCAAACTCCCCTCTCTCTCCAGACCCTCCCACGACATACATGCACTTTCACTCACCAACGTACACATTCTTATACCCACATTCATCCAATCAATCAATCAATCAATCACATTTATAAAGCGCGCTACTCACCCATAAGGGTCTCAAGGCGCTGGGGGGGAGGGGGTCAGTGCTCGAAGAGCCAGGTCTTGAGCTGCCTTCTGAAGGGGAGGTGTTCGGGTATGGCGCGAAGGTGACTGGGCAGGGAGTTCCAGGTCTTCGCTGCCAGAAAAGAGAAGGATTTTCCTCCGGCGGTGGTTTTGCGGATGCGGGGAACGGCTGCCAAGGCCTGACCGGTGGAGCGCAGAGTGCGCGGAGGGGTGTAGAAGGAGACGCGGGAGTTGATGAGTTTGGGTCCGAGGTTGTAGAGGGCTTTGTGTGCGTGGGTGAGGAGTCTGAAGGTGATCCTCTTGTTGACCGGGAGCCAGTGGAGTTTTCTCAGGTGTCCGGAGATGTGGTGGTGGCGAGGTATGTCCAGGATGAGTCGTGCTGCGGCGTTCTGGATCCGTTGAAGTTTCCTCTGCAGCTTGGTGGTGATGCCGGCATACAGAGTGTTCCCGTAGTCCAGGCGGCTGGTGACGAGGGCGTGGGTGACGGTCTTCCTGGTGTCGATGGGGATCCAGCGGAAGATCTTGCGGAGCATGCGGAGGGTGTTGAAGCACGCTGAGGTCACCGAGTTGACCTGTCTGGTCATCGAGAGGGAGGAGTCCAGGATGAAGCCGAGGTTGCGTGCGTGGTTGGTCGGTTGGGGAGTGCTGCCTAGGGCGGGGGGCCACCAGGAGTCGTCCCATGCGGAGGGGGTAGGGCCGAGGATGAGGACCTCCGTTTTATCTGTGTTCAGTTTAAGTCAGCTGTCTGTCATCCAGGTCGCTACTTCCTTCATGCCGTCGTGCAGTCTGGTCCTTGCTGATGTGGGGTTGTTGGTGAGGGATAAGATGAGCTGGGTGTCGTCGGCGTAGGATATGATGTCGAGTCCGTGTTTGCGTGCGATGTTTGCCAGGGGGGTCATGTAGACGTTGAATAGGGTGGGGCTGAGGGAGGATCCTTGGGGTACGCCGCAGATGATCTCCGTGGCTGCGGATCTGAAGGGGGGGAGGCGGACTCTCTGGGTCCTTCCGGAGAGGAAGGAGATGACCCATTCCAGGGCCTTGCCTCTGATGCCGGCGCTGCAGAGGCGGTCTATCAGGGTGCGGTGGCAGACCGTGTCGAAGGCTGCAGAGAGATCCAGGAGAATGAGGGCCACGGTTTCACCCTTGTCGGTCAGGGCTCGGATGTCGTCCGTGGCTGCGATGAGGGCGGTTTCGGTGCTGTGGTTGGCCCTGAATCCGAACTGAGTGGAGTCGAGGGAGTCGGAGGTTTCCAGGGCGGCGGTGAGTTGAGCGTTGACGATTTTCTCAATCACTTTGGCGGGGAACGGTAGGAGGGAGATAGGCCGGAAGTTTTTGAGTTCGGTGGGGTCTGCTGTAGGTTTCTTTAAGAGGGCGTTGAGTTCTGCGTGTTTCCAGCTTTCAGGGAAGGTAGCAGTGGTGAGGGAGGCGTTGATGACGTCTCGGAATGGGGTGCGATGATGTTGTCGGCCTTGTTGTAAATGTGGTGAGGACAGGGGTCGGAGGGTGATCCCGAGTGGATCGAGTTCATGACGCGGGTGGTTTCCTCGGTGGTGGTAGGGTTCCAGGCGAGGATGGTGGAGATGTCGTTTGCGGCTTCCGGGGGCGGGTTCATGTTGGTGGTCGTGAAGCTGTTGTAGATGTCGGCAATCTTACGGTGGAAGAAGGTCGCGAGGGAGTCGCAGAGGTCCTGTGAGGGAGGGATGGGGTTGGTTTCTGCGTCCGGGTTGGAGAGCTCTTTGACGATGCCAAATAGTTCCTTGCTGTTGTGGGCGTTGTTGTCAAGTCTGTTCTGGTAGGCTGTTTTTCGTGCGGTGCGGAGGCGTTGGTGGTGTTGGCGGGTGGTGTCCTTGAGAGCTGTCAGGTTTTCCTCTGTTGGGTTGAGGCGCCATGTCTTCTCGCGGAGGCGGCATTCTTTCTTGGAGTTTTTGAGTTCGGTGGTGAACCAGGAGTTTTTCTTGTGGTTGTTGGTGTTGGTTTGGGTCTTCAGAGGGGCCAGGAGGTTGGCACAGTCGGAGATCCAGTTGGTGAGGATGTTGGCGGCCTCGTTGGGGTTGCTGGTGCTGGTGGGTTGGTTCAGGGAGAGCGTTGCTGCGAGTTGTTCTGTGGTGATTCGGTTCCAGTATCTTTTTGGTGGTTGCCGGGTGTGGTGATGCACGGTGGTTTTCTTGAAGCTGAAGTGGACGCAGCTGTGGTCCGACCATGTGAGTTCGGTGGTGTGGCTGAAGGTGATGTGTTTGCTTGAGGAGAAGATGGGGTCGAGCGTGTGTCCGGCGTAGTGGGTGGGGGTGTTGACCAGTTGTTTCAGTCCCAGGTTGGCGAGGTTGTCTAGAACGGCGGTGGTGTTGTTGTCGGTGTGGTTCTCCAGGTGAAAGTTGAGGTCTCCTAGGAGGATGTAGTCGGTGGATGAGAGTGCGTGGGGGTTGACGAAGTCTGCGATGTCTTCGCTGAACTTGGTGCGGGGTCCTGGTGGTCTGTACATGAGGGTGCCTCTTAGGGTTGTCTTGGGGTCGATGTGGATCGCGAAGTGGAGGTGTTCGGCGTCGGGAAGTGAGTTGTCGGTGTGAGTCGAGATGCTGATGGAGCTTTTGTGTGCGATGGCGATGCCTCCTCCGGTGCGGTTGAAGCGGTCTCTCCGGATGATTTTGTAGCCGTCGGGGATGGCTATGGCGATGTCGGGTGCCGAGGAGGGGTTCATCCAGGTCTCGGTGAGGAAGGCGATGTCTGGGTTCGTTGAGTTGATGAGGTTCCACAGTTCGATGGCGTGCCTGTGGACGGAGCGGGTGTTGACCAGGATGCATTCGAGGTTGCTTCCGGGGGCGTCGTTCTTGGTGGTGGCGGTGTGGGTCCGTAGGCAGGTGAAGCGGCAGTTGCTGCAGGTGAAGGGTCCGTGGGTACGTTTGGGGGTGGCGCGGTAGCAGCCCGGCGCGCGGCCGGGGTTGAGGTTGGCGAGGGTGGCGGAGTCATAGGTCAAGCGGGGGGCGCGGGGGCCAGGGGTTCGGGCACTAGGCGCGGTCCAGGCGCGAACGGGCGCAGACGGGCTTGCCTTAGGCGCGCCCGCTGCGCGCGGCCGCCATTTAAGGGGTAGGTGGGGAGGCGGGGTCAGCTGGGAGGCGGGAGGTGGGCGGGCAGGGGAGCTGGAAGCGGCAAAAAAGAGCGGCAAAAAAGAGCGGCAAAAAAAACGGCGGGAAAATCGCGGTAGGAGCGGCGGGAAAAGCGGCAAGACGGCGAAAAGGGAACAAGAGCCTACTAAAATCTACTAAAAAGGAGGGGCTGAGAGGGGAGGACGGCGCACGGCACTCGGGGGCACACGCACGGGATACAAGGAGAGAAAAGGGGAATTTCAGTCACTCGGGGGCACACGCATGGGATACAAGGAGAGAAAAGGGATTTCAGTCAGCACCAGCACAAGCTCAAGCACTCGGGGTACACGGGCAAGAAGGGGGGAGCACACTCACAGGAGAGGAAGGCAGTCAGGGACTGGAGGCGCTGCGTGAGCAGGGGAGCGACCTACCCGAGGGTCAGTGGTCGCTACCTCTGCCTCGCAGCGGCCGCCATTTAAGGGGTAGGTGGGGAGGCGGGGTCAGCTGGGAGGCGGGAGGTGGGCGGGCAGGGGAGCTGGAAGCGGCAAAAAAGAGCGGCAAAAAAGAGCGGCAAAAAACGGCGGGAAAAGCGCGGTAGGAGCGGCGGGAAAAGCGGCAAGACGGCGAAAAGGGAACAAGAGCCTACTAAAATCTACTAAAAAGGAGGGGCTGAGAGGGGAGGACGGCGCACAGCACTCGGGGGCACACGCACGGGATACAAGGAGAGAAAAGGGGAATTTCAGTCACTCGGGGGCACACGCATGGGATACAAGGAGAGAAAAGGGATTTCAGTCAGCACCAGCACAAGCTCAAGCACTCGGGGTACACGGGCAAGAAGGGGGGAGCACACTCACAGGAGAGGAAGGCAGTCAGGGACTGGAGGCGCTGCGTGAGCAGGGGAGCGACCTACCCGAGGGTCAGTGGTCGCTCCACACATACATACATCCATTCACACACACACATCCACACACACTGACGTACCCACATGCACACACGCATGCACACAACACAACATACATGCACTCACACATCCATACACGTACACACAGACTACACACATGACACACCCGCAAACACGCATGCACAGACATACACACACACCCCCACACACACAAAAAAAACCCACTCCCCTCCCCTGTCGGAGCACCCAACTTAACTGATGTCAGGGGGTCCTCCAGCATGAGACAGGATGGGGCGCTGCTGCCAGCAGCAGCATCCACCAGCAGAACACCGGCAGGCCGTATCATGGGTCATGATATGGTCTGTGGCGGTCTACTGGCGTTTGCTGCTGCTGGCAGCAGTGCCACCTTACCGCTGTCTGCCGGCATGACCACACAGCCAGATTTCCGCCATCCTTCTGGCGGGAATCCGGCTATGGTCATAATCCAGCTGACGGCTGGTAGCTGCGGCGACGGTCTTTTGGCGGCTGTGGCCGAGGCGGTAGACGGTATATACCACCAATGTTATAATGAGGGCCATGATCTTCAAACCCTCTAGCACAGTGTAAATTATGGTTGCATGTCTGAGTATTTCTAGGGTTCATTCTATTAAAGTGTCACTTCATAAAGTAGGAGAAACACAAGGAATAGCTGAATGGGTTATCTCAAGAGAGACATGAATTTCCAAAATGTACCCACGCTATGGCATTCAACATTAAACCGGAAAGGGATAAAAGAAGGTCACACAATCATATCACAAGAAAAATAAAAAGTGTACTTTTTGCACATAGAATGTAGTATTATGTGACACTGTGAAGGTTATTCCTCATAAAATGTGATATTCCCGAAAACAATGAAAAATATGCAAAAATATGCAAATGTTCCTTGTGCGTTCAACTTATACATATGAATTTGGAATTTTGTGAACCTTCACTATGGGAGTGTAATCTGTGTTGAGTTATTTGTGGGAAAAGTAGCTGGCACCACGAAAAAGCTGAACGGACACATGCTACGACACATGATGGCATTTATAAAGAAAGACACATCATATCCCATACATTCCTGAACTCTAATGGAAGTAAATAGGAGGATTTTGATTTCAATGGATTATAAGTAAATTCACCTGAGAGTAGAAGACAAGGAGAAAAGATTGTGAACAAAAGAGTTCAGGTGCATAATTTGTTTAGGAACAATGACTATATAATTGGGAAAGTGAATCTTATAAACATTAAGATAGAATGTAAAGTAGGAGCACCTCTAATTCAAACAATAAAAATACTTCTCAGAATAAAAATGGTAACGTGACAGATAGTTTGTAAAGAGCAGTGAGAAAATCCTTTAACAAAGATATAGTAATTAAGATGCAACCACAATAAAAACACTGATTAACTTTGACAACCTGATATTAAGATGCAGGCAAAGATGCAGCAAGATATAGAAACGTATTAAACAATGTTAACAAATATTTAATCAAATGATTCACCATCATGGCTTAACTATAAGAACTAGAAATTAATTAAAAAAAAGATGAGATGAACTAATGAGGATGATCTTGTATCAAATAACCTGGGAGTAATTCATTCACAAGATGTGGGCAGTGCAATAAACATAGCGCCTTCTTACAAGTCTGGCGGTCCAAGGACCATTAGACTTGGGGTGACTGTCGGACCGCTGCACTCCAGGCAGTCCAACCACCACATTACAACCCTGGCAGTCAGACCATCAGGGGAGCGGCGTCACTGCCGGGAACATGGTTTCCGATGGGTTGACGGTGGTCGGGTTGTGCTTAGCCATGGCAGCGCTGAACTCAGCGCTATCATGCTGATCACAACCCCACTTTCCACCAGTCTTTCCATGGAATTTGCACCACCATAGAAAGGCTGGCTTTAAGCCAATGCTGGGAGCCACAAGGGGTCCCCTGCATCGCCCCTGACTTGGACAATGCAGGTGTCCCCCTGCCCATCACCCTTCAAATGCGCACTGCCTGCTTTGCAGACTGTGCTCATTCCAAGGGTGCTGGGGTGCTACTGTAGTCAGCCAGGCAGGAACATCATAGTACAATGTTCCCGCTGGACAGCCCGATGGGAACATTGTAATATGACGGGGGATGGCAACAGCATGACTGCAACGTACTCCCTATGGTTTTAGTTGGTCCGGTGGTGGGACCGCTAATGTTGTAATCAGCCCCACAGTTGTGAAAAAGTAACCAGAAAGATAGCAAATAAACAAAAACCGAGGTGTGAATCATAGTAAAAAGGCCGCCTTTAAAACATGAGAGTGAGGTGTCTAACATGATAATAATGGAGGCGATTCCTTTAGTCTAAAATTGAAATATAAAGAAACAGCTAAAATAATCATGAAAGCAAAGCAGAGACTAAGAAGTGCAGGTTAAGAGAAAAATAGGAAGGAAATTGACTTAACAGCATGTTGTATGAAGAACTGGAAAGCAGAGACTGAAGAAATATGGTGAACCTGTGAGGATGGTGGAATCTAACATGCCTCAGATTGGCATGATTAAGGTAGAGCAGTAGAGTTGGGAAGCTGCCACTGAAATATGGTAAGATTTTTTTTAAACTTGAAAAACATAAGGAACATATATTATAACTCAATTCCATGAGTGCAGCAATGTTCCTTTCACTAATGTTAACGCTGAATTTTACTAATGAATATTCATGTATTCCAAGTGTTGGATTTGCATAGAAAATTAGTTAACGTAAAGAAATAATGCATGCGTTTGAAACTGTGCCTACTTGAGTGGCCGCCAATGTTCATGAAGTGTACTTATTAATGGCTTATTAATGTAAAATGTTGAGCTCATGTTTGGATTAATGTAGTAGTATTTCATATTAAGGGTTATGTATTATGTGTTTGCTTTATTAATCATAGGCCTTAACCTTAGTGAGGTCTTGGGCCTGGTTGCACAGCCTGATGTCATGCTGCATTTCTTAGACGACTTATAAAATGGCTGCTTAGAGAATTAAATTGTGATTTTCCACTGTACTGACCAAATGCTCATAGCTGAAATTCTTTTTCATGAGAACTGCTTGCTAGAATATGCTGTACTAGCTAGGGATAGAATGTATAACCTAGTGTGTGTAAAGGCGATCTTCCCACAAGCAAACAATGGATGCACTGACTGGAGTATAAACTGATACAGTATTGATACCTGACAAGCCAAACAATGAGAACAGGAGAAGAGGAGCCAATCATTGACATGTGAACAGCGTACTAGTAATTTCTTAGATTCGGGGTTCCACTTTTATTGGACTGAAAGTAAACATGTGATTCTTTGACCAATGACAATGTGGGAAGTAGTTGTAGGAAATCTAGCTTAGCCAGACTGCACGGGGAAGAGGAAGGCCATTCCGCGATATTCTTCTTAACGGTCTTGAGTGTTTATATATTATTCTTTTCCGAAGTGCATGAAGAGACTTTGCTTTCCTGAACTTTAATGCTGAATTCCGATGCCTTGATAACCAAATTGATGTCTTATTGACCAAGACTGTCACAGCTTGCTGAACCATACTAAGGCAAAGTATAAGACAATGTTACTGATTGTTATGGCTATTGGCTTTTGTCCCTAGGTACCAACCGCTAATTTTGATACAGCCATAGTTAGATGTTTTCCAAATTTGTGTTGACTAAATTGTTTTGCATGAAGTCCAAACATGCTATTCTAATCTGAATTTTAGTTGGGGTACCCACTGATGATGCTCGCTTCATGTAGTAACTGTTGATGTCTTTTCTTTGCTGAATGTAAATGTATGCCATTTCGTGTGCGCAGTTATTCTTGCTATTGGTGTGTACAGTAACCTTACAATGTTTAGTGGCCCAAGCTTTGATTAAATTGTGATTCTTTAGGATATTTGGTCAGCCAGCATTGTTTCTGTATGCTTACCATGAGACTAAGGGCCAGATGTAGGAAGGAAAGAATTTGCGAGTCGGAAATTGCGAGTCATTGCGACTCGCAATTTCCGACTCGCAAAATGGGATCCAACAAATTGCGAGTTGGGTATCGCAAATTGCGACTGTTCCACAAATTGCATGCAGGTCTAGCAAAACAGTTGGAAAAACACTTCCTGGCTCTTGCTGATGACATCAGAGCCAGGAAGACATCAAATACACCTGGGAGGAGGGAGGACCACACCCTTTTCTAACTGCTGAGCAGCTACCTGGAGGAACAGCTGCAACAATGGAAGACACAGGCAGTGCAGGCAGGAAGAGGAAATTGAAATTCTCTGAAAAGGAACTTGAGGTGCTGACAGAGGAATGCTGCCAGCACCATGACCAGCTGTTTGGAAAGGCAGCCCTGAGTGTCCCAGACACTGAAAAGAGGAGAATCTGGCAGGACATCCAGGAGAGGATCAATGCCATAGGGGTGAGCCACAGAAGCATCGAGGAAATTAAAAAACGGTGGTATGACCTGTGCTCCAGGACAAAGGAGAGGGTGGCAGAGCGCCTCAGGGAGATGAGGGGCACAGGAAGAGGCCCATCCACCATCCCACCACCCACAGCCATGAAGGAACTGGTTGAACAGACCCTGGAGCCTGAGGCAGTGTCAGGAATGGGAGCACTGGACACGTCAGCGCAAGGGACATCAAAAAGTGAGTACCATGAAACATGCATGTACACCTATAAATGCTATACCTGCACTCACCCAGTACACAGCAGCATGCACAACCAGACTAGCTCCATTCCAGACTAGCAACCACCAGAATGGTGCGTTATGGGCAATGTAGTACAGTAGTCAGCTTAGAGGCAAATATTTATTAGGAGGCATACAACAGATGTTAGATACTGACAGTGTGTTCCCTATGTCCCACAGGTCTCCCACAAGACACCCCCACCAGCCCAAACCATCCAGGGTGAAGAAAGCAGGCCACAGGCAGGGCAGGAGGCTGCAGCAGCAGCCACTACAGGGCCCAGCACCACACCACCCCAGTTCCCTCCAGATGAAGAAGTGGACATGGAGAAAAGAGGCACAACACCTGGTCCCAGCCACAGTGTGAGACAGCAAGAGCCAGAAGCACCACCGTGTCGCAGACGCAGACTCCAGGTCCAGGCCGTGTCCCAGGAGGATATAGGTGACTCATCCATGTCTGCAGTTGAGGCATCCCTCCTATCTGGTCAGCGCCTGCAAACAAGGCAGTTGAGAATTATTTCTGGGGCAATGCAGAGGATGGAGCACAATTATACACATGGCCTGGCAGAAGTGAACACACAGTTCACAAGATTGAATGACAATGTCAGTGACCTAGCACTATCCATACGACAACTGGTGACGGAACTGGTGTCAGAGAGACAAAGTGCAAGGCGCCGTGAGCGCCAACTGGTGCAAAGATTGGACCGCATGGCTGCATCCATTGTCTGTCTTACAGTGAACACCACAGGCTTGTCACGACGTACTGTGAGCTTGCAGGTGGACCTGGGCCACTTTGCAGGGGATGTGGCTCGGGGACTGGGCCGCATTAGCCACGCTGTGGACATGCTGGAGGCCAGGCAGGTGGCAAGGGGCATGGCTGAGACACCTCAGGACAGTGAGGAGGGGTCCACCATCAGCAGCGCATCAGCCACAGACACACGTGTCTTGCAGAGTGGCAGTGCACGTCAGGGGTCTGCTGACCCACCTAGCACAAGCCATGCTGGGCGTACCAGGAGGAGGTGTTAGGCCCAAACTGTCAGAGTCACCAGATCCTCGGGGTCTGTGCACGTTCCCAACACTTCCACCACAAGACAGCTCCAATACTCTGATTAGATTTATCACAGAGTCTAAGAGAGTCCAAGTGGGGAAAAGGGGATTAGGACGGGAACAGCTGGGAAGGAGACCTGTAGGAAGCAAAAGGTTAAAACACAACATCAAAATTACATCTCATGAAATCAGTACCATGCTACAACTCTAAGCTTCGTCTTTTCCGAAAAACATGAAAAACCCTAGAATAGTCCTAAAACTGACTAGGCTTTAGATGAGCGAATGCCTGAGGAGGAAACAGGAAAAGTTAAATAGGACTTTCAGATTTGAGTACTTTCTTTAGCATGAGAATCAGGAAACACTCTGAGCAATTTCTAAACAACCATATGAATCTCCTTTTAAGAATATATATCAGGAACACACAGCATTACATCTAGAACTCTGGTATTGTTGTGTTCATGTCAGAAAAAACATTGGGAAGTGAATTGCGCACATTGCAGATTTTTATATGAGTATTAAACACCATAAAGGATTGTGCACCATGAAATCACACAACGTAGATTCAAGGAATAAATCATGCAACGTGTCAACTTGAAATGCTACCAAGAAAATGTCTTAGAATAGTAGCGCACAGTAATTTACATTATTTATACACGAGGAAAGAATTGCGGCCCATATTTATACTTTTTGACGCTAAACTGCGCTAACGCAGTTTAGCGTCAAAAAATTTAGCGCCGTCTAACGCCATTCTGAAGCCCCATGCGGGCGCCGTATTTATGGAATGGCGTTAGCCGGCGCAAGCAGACCGGCGCTGCCTGGTGTGCGTGGAAAAAAACCACGTAGACCAGGCAGCGCCGGCGTTGGGAAAAAATGACGTTAGGGCGTCTTAAAATGGGGCAAGTCAGGTTGAGGCAAAAAAATCGCATCAACCCGATTTGCGCCATTTTTTTACGACGCCCAGACGCCATTTCATGACTCCTGTCTTAGTAAAGACAGGAGTCATGCCCCCTTGCCCAATGGCCATGCCCAGGGGACTTGTGTCCCCTGGGCATGGTCATTGGGCATAGTGGCATGTAGGGGGGCACAAATAAGGCCCCCCTATGCCACCCCAAAAAAATAAACAAATATAAAATATTATACTTACCTGAACTTACCTGAATGTCCCTGGGGTGGGTCCCTCCATCCTTGGGTGTCCTCCTGGGGTGGGCAGGGGTGGCAGGGGGGGTCCCTGGGGGCAGGGGAGGGCACCTGTGGGCTCATTTTGAGCCCACAGGCCCCTTAACGCCTACCCTGACCCAGGCGTTAAATAGTGGCGCAAATGCGGGGTTTTTTGACCCACCACCTCCCGGGCGTGATTTTTGCCTGGGAGTATAAATACGACGCATTTGCGTCGCCGTCATTTTTTTAGACGGGAACGCCTTCCTTGCATCTCATTAACGCAAGGAAGGCGTTCACGCAAAAAAATGACGCTATTTGCCCATACTTTGGCGCTAGACGCGTCTAACGCCAAAGTATAAATATGGCGTTAGTTTTGCACCGAATTTGCGTCGAAAAAAACGACGCTAATTCGGCGCAAACGGAGTATAAATACGGGCCCGCGCGTCTTGCCGATTCAAATGCCACCATACAAATGCCAAGAAATGATAGCGCACAATGAACAACATGAAAAGCACTCAGGGAAAGAATTGCGCGTCTTGTCGATTCAAATGCCACCATGCAAATGCCAAGAAATGGTAGCGCACAATGAACAACATGAAAAGCACTCAGGGAAAGAATTGCGCGTCTTGTCGATTCAAATGCCACCATGCAAATGCCAAGAAATGGTAGCGCACAATGAATAACATGAAAAAACACGCAAGGAAAGAATTGCGCGTGTTGCTGATTCGAATGCCACCATGTAAATGCCAGAAAATGGTAGCGCACAATGAACAGCATGAATTACACACGAGAAGTGAATCGCGCGTTTCGCCAATTCGAATGCCACCATGTAAATGTCAAGAAAAGGTAGCGCGCGTGCAATGAACAACAAAGTTAAATGCTCATGAAAAGAGTTGCACGTCTTGCCAACTCGTAAAACATCATGTAAATGTCAATAAATATCAGCGCGCAATGAACAACAATGTAATAACGAAGTCAAATCTTTATGGAATAAATTGCGCGTCCTCCCTATTTGCAAACCACCATACAAATGTCAAAAATGGCAGCACACAAGTAATCTGTTATTCATTTAAGAATTAAAATCAAGAATATGAAAATTCTCAATTACGGTGTTGGGAAATGTCCAAACACCGTCTTACCGCCTGGAAACTGTGATCACCAATGAGAGATGAGTGCAGAAGACTGGAAAATCCAAATAGGCCACCGGGACAGGAGCTCAGGAAGAAGCTGCTGCTCTGCACCGGGACCTCTGAATAGTGAGCACTGGAAGTTGGGCTGACTCTCTTTTATAGAGTCTTGGCCCAGCCTAGAACCACGCCCAGGCATGTTGCAGGGAAAGTCTCTAGAAGGCCCTGGAAAGGGACCACACCCTAACACACTCGGAATGTTTGCAGCAATACATTGCAAATGTACAGTATTTATAAGCACCTTAAAAATGAATCTTTTGGATGGAATTTTGCAATGCAAAAGGTTAAACAATAACATATCATCACAATGCATAAATTACATTATCTTGCGAGTGTTGGGTTTTTGCATTCTAGATGCCCGTAGAGCGCGCACTGTCCTGGTGTTGACACAAACACTGCAGGACTCATGAGGCACATGGAGTTAATGTGTCCTCATTGAGGGTGGACATGTGCAGCCCCTTACCAACAGTTCAGTTCTTTAGTTATTAGGTTCACTTATTAAAATGTTTTGTTTGATCCACTTCACAACTGGGCTCTTTGTGTGTGACATTAGTGTGTGTGGTGACAGTTACCACGTACCTTCCAAAGTATTGGTTTGCAATGTGGTCCCGTCTCTGTCTGCCTTGATTTGCAATGCTTCTATCCCCAGGCTGGCGATGTGGTAGCTCTTGCTCGTCATCCTCCGAATCTGGGTCTTCAGGGGTGAGATGTAGCCCACGTCTGGTGGCAATGTTGTGCAGTATAGCGCATGCGCCAACTATCTTGAAAGCTGTTATTGGGGCATACTGGAGCGCACCTCCACTTCTGTGGAGGCATCGGAATCTTGCCTTTAACAGTCCAAAGGTCCTCTCTATGACATTTCTGGTCCGCCTATGTGCACTGTTATATCGCCTCTCATTCTCATTGCTGGGTGTTAGGTACGGGGTAAGTATCCATGGTTGTAGCGCATATGCACTGTCACCTGTGTGGCAAAATTTAACAATCTTAGCAGGGCATGGATTGTTTCTACAGTGATCTGTGTGTATGGCTTCAGGGTGTCTGCAGCAATACCTAATAGATATCCGTCTCCAAACTCCCCACGTTCTAGGCATTGGTGTATCCCACTGTGCCTGAAAATGTACGAGTCATGTGTACTCCCTGGAAATTTGGCTACCATGTCAGTGATGACATAATGGGCGTCACATACCACCTGGATGTTCAGTGAGTGGGTACACTTCCGATTGCGGAACAGATATTCCAGATTTGCAGGAGGGCACATTTATATATGTGTCCTGTATACACACCCTATTACATGTGGGAAGTTGGCAATTCTGTAGAATTCCAACTTGGTGCTGTTGATTTCTGCCTCATTCCTGGGTAGGTATATGTATCTGGACATGTGTGTGAGTATGGCATCTAGGAAACATCTGAAGAATCGTGAGAGTGCACTTTGGGATACCCCCACCTGCCATTGCAATGGCCCAATGATAGCTACCCGAGGCCAAGAGGTGCAGTGAGCATAGCACATGTGTGGGGATGGCGCAGCCGCGCACAGTCTGTGGTTGAAGCTGCGGATTGAGTAGATCAATTAATTCTAAAATTGCTGCACTGCTGAGTCTGTATTTGTCATAAATCTCCTCCTCAGTTTGTTGGAAAAGTGTCTGCCTGGTTCTGTATATCCTCTCCTGTCTCTGGCTCCTCCTCCTCCTCTGCTGTGCGGCGTGGACTCTCCTCCTCCTTGCTATCACATATATTTCAGCCATTTTGAGTAACCCAGATGCCTTCTGGGTTTCCTTTTATACTTTGGTTATGGTTACCATCTGCTCTGACTTAGTGGTAATTTGGGTGTGCAAAATGGGCTTTTTGCGACTAGTCGCAATTTGCGAGTGGCTTTTTCATATGGTTTGCGACTCGCAAATTGCGTTTATCTATTTGCGGGTCGCACAATGGGGTCGCAAATTTTGCGAGTCGGTAATGGCTCACGTCGTAATTTGTGCTTCGGAAATGGGATTTCTGCATCCCATTTCCGATTTTGCAGGGTCGCAAATGGCGATTCAAGACATTTGCGACTCGCTAATTTTTGCTACATCTGGCCCTAAGTTATGTGACATTAGCATTGTTAATATAGGGAAATAAACATTCTAACTTTTACATGAATGTGTGGTTATTCATGGCTGAGAGGTCACGGTGTGTGGAAATTACTGACTCCACTTGATTATTAATGTCATTGATTGTTGCTGCTATTGATTTGTATTGGTACAGGGTTACATGGCGGGAACTACTCAAAGCGCAGTCAAATGGTCCATCGACCTATAACGCATCCCCTTATAAGTTAACTTTATAAGGTCTCATGTGCTAACAGGGATGGTAGCAGAGATTGATGGTTTGTCTCCTTGAGAGCCCATCATAAAGTCCAGGGATAGGTAGTAGAGTATTTGGCTCCAGAGAATAGTAAGCGAGGAATAACAGGTGTTTCCAGAGATGGTAGTGAGGTTAGGGTTAATATCCTACAAAGAGCAAAGTAATTAGCAGATTTTGTGAAATTGGTGGAAGTTTGGATTTTTCAGGTTCGATGAAACAAAGTGGAGAGAATATGTGTACCTAAGTACTTAAAATGACTTTCCCAGAACCTTGGAGCTTGCCAATGATTGTTTGAGGATGTTCCCGGCATTCTAGTGACAGTGTGAATGAAGTAGGTTGTGCGCTTGCACAGCTTATGCAAATCACAGGTGAATTGTGATGTTTGTGAGGGTTTAGGGAGTTTGCGTACTCCAAATGAAGTTGTAGAAGGAGTGTGCATACTCCGAAGTGTGAGAGTAGGGAAGTCGTCGAACTTCATATGTGTGTGGCGCTTTGTGCTTAAAAATTGCCCATGTGGTTGTTGGTATATGGACCCTGCGTGGTCTAAGACTCAGGAGTATACAGAAAAGTGTATGAGACACTTGTTTTTTGTTGTAATTTGTCTGGTTTAATAGGTCAATCGGGCGTGGTCGACAAGTCAGAGTGTGAGTCAAAGTGAGGGAAAGAAGTTTTTGCCTGAGATTTGGCAAGTCCTATGTGCACCAGGACAGACCCACTGATCAGTAGAGGGTGAAATTTGCGGGTCGAATTTTGCTTGTGAATCAGGGAAACTGACAAAGAAGGAGTAGCTGCTAGAGCGAAATGCCATCAGTGAAAAATCCGTAAGGTTTGTGAAGCAACTGTATTACCCTACCTGTAGTAAACGGACAAATTGGGTTTTAATTTTGTTTAAGTGCTCGCAATAGTTTTGCATTAGTTTCGTATGAATCTGAGGTTAGGAGGATAATCCGCAAGACTTTGTCAGCCGCAGTACGTGTGTGTGTGACGTCATTAGAGCTGTGCTGGGATAGGTTGGTTAATGAGAAGGTCACGCACGGATTGGCAGAAAACCATGAAGCGCAATTGGTTGAGAAGGTTGGTGAAGCAGATTCTGGGATTAAAAGTCACTTCCTGATTTGATTTTGAACAATATAAAGGTCGCAAAAATGAAAATTTTCAAAGCTTTAAAGAGTGCTTTAAGGGGAGATACGTACATTACAACAAATATAGGGGCCATTGCACCGCCAGAAGGTACACCAGCTTACATTGTAATCGAAGAAAAGAGTGCTGCACCATGTCTTTGGCTGAAACAATAGTGCAAAGTGACAGAGAAAGATGGGAGCTTAGCGTTTCCTGCCCATGGAACATTTAATTTGAGGAGCTTAGAGAATTTGAGGAGCGTGCTTTCTGATCTGAAACCTCCTCTGAGACCAGCACAGTTCAAGGCATTAGCAATCAGGGAATTAGTAGCTGGACAGCAACAGCAACAGAAATTTGAGAGGAGAATGAGAAAAGCAGAGAAAACACTAGCGGAGGCTAGATGGGATAGTGAGCAGAAATTTTGGAGAACCAAGACTTTACAGGGGATTAAGTTGTAACCTGCGATTACCCAGGACTGAAAGAGGGAAGGAAGGAAAGCCACTAGAAAGACAAATAGAAGCCCTTCCGAGAGTAGGGAGCGGAGATCAAAGGAGTCTAGGAGATCTTTTAAACTTGAGGAAGAGTCAGACGATGATGAGTTTATTTTACAGTTATTAAGAAATAGTCCCCCACCATATGCAGCACAAGAGAACGGTCCGAACACTAGTGTAAACGCTTCAGCACTGACACAGGTTAACATGACAAAGAGTCCAGTGCAGATTAATCCTAGCCTACTACACCGGTAGCACAAAATCAGATGCCACAGTCAAATGTCCCAAGCATTTACCCTGATGTACCCATTGTGGAAACTGCCACAAACCTAGTAGTGCCAACAGGACAGGTTTTCCCAAAACTGACATTGGTTCAGACAGAGCCATCTCCACTTTTACTGCCTCTAATGCAGCCACAAGCAATGCCAATGTACACTCCGATAACATGGACACAGACAGATATGCCTGTACTGATGAGCCAGTATACAGGAATAATGCACACACAGAACTTGAATGTCAGACCAAGCCTAGATGCTGTATCTGTACCTGTTTGTCCAATTGTACCTTTGCACAAGAGAATAACAGTGCAAATGGACAGGGAGTCCTGAGTCCGAATTCAATGAGGGGAGGACTCAAGGAGAACACCTGAACAGTCTCTCCTTTGGGACAGACCTTTGACGAAACAAGATCATTGCTAGAGCTTAGCCTATTCGGAGTTCCTCCAGATACTGAAATAAGGTTGAACGTTAGTCACAGCCTGAAACTACTGATACCGCAGTCTCCAAATGCAATTGTGCAACTATTGCCTAGTACTCAGTACAACAACATTTTGCTGCAAGGTTTGACTGCCCAACAATTGACCGAATGGTTAGACAAGCTGTATACCCTACATAGTGCTCCTAGGGGAAAGGAGTACTTGAACTATACAAGACTAGGTATGGAAGTGGGTGAGCTCATTGAAGGAACTATGGGTGTGAACAGACTAGAATCCTACACAAAAGCAGATTTGGGGGATCTGTACCTGAAAATTACGAGCAAAGTAAGCAATGTAAAAGACAGGTAAGATTTTGACACAAAAGATTTTGAACACATGAGATCTGCAGGAATGAAGCTGCACCTTAGAGAGTTACTCCAAAGTGTCCAGACATGGGGAGCATTAGACAAGCAGAAAGGCAGATGGGTAAAGAAAAGAGATAAAAGGAAAAAGGATTCTACGGATCTTACTGCAAATGTGCAGCAGGGTAATGATCCAGTGAAGCTTTTACCAGTGAGAGAGATTCCAGGAGAGAATTTTGTTTATGTTCCTTGGAGGAGAAGTAACATTCTATCCTTTACAAATGATTACCCTAGACTGAGAGAGAAACCATTGAAATGGTACAAGCAGACAGACAGGTTCGTGAAACTTGCAAAGTGCCTGAGGGAGGATCTGAACACTCTATTAGAGATAGTAGTTCCAGCTGATTTGTGGATGGAGTGCAAGAGAATTATAGATTGGCCGACAAAAGAACCAGAGAGAGATCCAACTACAGGTGCACCATCTCCCGAGGTAATGAAATATTACTACAAAGTGATTGAATTTTTGAAAGCAAGAATTTCGTCCAAAAACATTAACTGGCAGAGAATAGACAGGACAGCTCAGGAAGCAAAGGAGTCGATACATGCGTATTATGAGAGATTGTTGTAGGCGTTTAAGCATTACAGTGATACAGAGACAATTGAGCCGAAAGATATGATTCATTTTGCGTTTAGATTTGTGGAAGGATTGAGACCTGAAATTAGCCAGATGATTAAGAGTCATTTGATTTGCTGGCAAGCAAAGGCGATTGAAGAGGTATTGCAGTATGTAAAGTACTGTAGCGAAACGATTGAGTTGAAGCAGAGAAAGTTGAAAGAAAAGGTAATGGTGAAGCAGATTAAAAATGCACAAACAGGGATGCAGGAAAATTTTCCCCAGCAGCTGCAGCGGCAGGGAAATGTGGTATTTCAAAATCAGATGAGAGGTAGAGGTCGCGGAGGAATTGGTAATAGAAACTGTAGTCCTAGTACTGTAGTGGTTCAGAATGATGTGCAGGGAATGAAGAGATTGTTGCCATGTCACCCTTGCGGAGTGGTCGGACATTGGAAGCTGGAGTGTCCGATGATGGTACAGGAAGGTGTTGTTCAGCAAACAAGTGACTTCAATTAGTTCGAAACATGAGAGGACCAAAAAGGAGAGCTCATAATCCAAATCTTCATAACAATGTGAATCAAATGCAACATTTTCAACCCATGCAGCAGGTGCAAATGCCATGTGTACAAATGACACTGTTGCAGTCAACGCAACAGCAGGTTTAAATGGTACCTAGACAGCAAATCCAAATACCTCAGGCCCCAATGGAACAGTAGCAGGTGATGCTTCCTCAACAGGTCACAGGTCAGAAGTTTAACCAGAGTAATAACACAGTACACCAATTCCCTTTACACAATGAGAATGTTATAAACAATGATTGAGTGAGCGAGAGTTCGGATGAAGAGGAATGTGTGCTTGCAGCTTCTCTAGAAGTAGATCAGAAAGGCCCTTATGTGAATGGAAGAGTAATAGGTCACAAGGTTTACTACTTGGTTGACACAAGAGCTACACTTTCTACAGTGAGAACTGCAGAAGTTACAAACTTGCCACTTTCAGGAAAGACAGTCCAGATTGTAGGAGTAGCGAATCAGTATTTGACTAATCCAATCACAGAACCAGTTCAGGTTAAAATTGGCAACTTCAAAGAATTGCACAAATTCTCAGTCTGTGAATCAAGTCCAGTATCCCTACTGGGAATAGACTTGCTGTGTAAACCCAGGTGCTCGATTACTTGCTCAGATGATGGAATCGAGATACAGATGAACAGTGATGATGAGGATGACCCAGCTCCAGAGACAGAATGTGAGACAATAAATGAGGGTAAGTTGCACACCAACGGGTGTAGGAAATAATCAATGTATTCGGAAATATGTTGGCATTTCCATCCTTTGGAATACCGTTACCCAGCTAATACTTATCCAGCAACTCAGTTTCTGTACCAATATGGCCGCCATTCCAGCCCACACCATTTGGATCCTGTATGTGCACCAGCTACTAGTACTTCATCTATGTCCATGCAGTATAGCTGCCATCTAAACCCCGCGTATGCCAGGCGCTATCAGAACTGTTTGAAATTTGAAGCATGCGCCCAGCACAACCCGGAGGCAAGTAATCATTCAGATTATTTTCTGAGTAAACGTTGGCTGCTTTATTATGTAGTTACAGCTTTGTTAGTGTCGCGGGACTCTTAAGCAATCCTCTAATGTATGTAACTTTAGTGCATATCAGCTCCTACCTCTGGGGTTACGGCCGTAGCCCTCTTTCTGTTAAACCTACGTCTCTGATTTGGCTTACTTCTGGATGGCTCTGGCAACTATCATACCTGTCTGAAATCCACTAACTGATTGGTCTACGTACCATTTGGGTTCTCTTCAGGTCAGATTACGGTGACACATTACTTGTGATTCACCCAGATACTCTTTGTACTTACATGTTAAGTCTCTAGCTACTTTACCACATGACCTTTATTCTTGGCATCTTGCAATATTGTAAGCGCTTCTCACACACGTAGAATCTGGGCGCGTACATGCCTACCTCTATCAAAACTGTTTGGGAATTATTCAGACCAATTCTTTTTAATACCGCAATCTGTACAAAACTTGAGAAGGTAATAACAATACTCACTCTTGCTTTAGGAGATATAGGCCCTCATTACAACTTCGGAGGTCTTGGCCAAAGACTGCCAAAGCTGCGGGCGCCAGTATACTGCCAGTGCTGGCAGTATTTCTGGCTCCCTACTATGACGTTTCCGCTGGGTCAGTGGACGATAACAGTGTTTCCGTCCGCTCGCCCAGCGGAGAAGTCACATCAACATTGCAGCCGGCTCGTAATAGAGCTGGCAGCAATGTTGATGTGCAGCGGGTGCAATGGCACCCGTCGCGCATTTCACTGCCCGAAATTCGGGCAGTGAAATGCGCAATGGGGCTGTGCCTGGGGGCCCCTGCACTTCCCATGGAAGTCCCCTTTACCGCCAGCCTTTCCATGGCGGTGTTAACACACCTCCTAAAGAGACTCCAGACAACACAGAACTCAGCGGCAAGGCTCATACTCAACCTCCCCCACATCACACCCCGTCTCAAAAAACGACATTTGCTCCCGATTCAGAAAAGATGCCAATTCAAGGTGCTGACCCACACCTACAAGGCCCTGGACAACGAAGGACCAACATACATTAACAAATGCCTGACCTTCCACCAACCAACCGGGCACCTCAGATCAGCTTCCCTCTCCCTCATAGATACCCCACAGATCCATTAAGCCAACAGTGGAGGACGTTCCTTCTAGCACCTGGCAGCCAATGCTTGGAACAACCCTCCCCTTACTACTCAGGACCATATTGTCACTCCAGCTTTTCCGAAGAGAACTAAAGACCTGGATGTTCGAATGATCATTCCTCCACGGAGAAGCATACAGGTCCAGCGCCTGGACACTCTCATGGGTAATTTTCCACACTCTATACATGTCTGATTGATTGATTGATTGATTCTGCCAGAGATGGTCTCACGTACTGCCAGAACACTTTGAAGATGCCATACCTTACCTGATGCTGGTACAGCCGAGTCTCAGAGGATGGACGCTACAATAGAGCATGTTTGCCATCCACAGGGAACACTTCCTTCATGCCTTCACTAACAATGAATACCCCTGATTAGTTTATTTTCAGTATTCACAGTAACAGTAACAGTATTACAGGGAACGGTTAAAGAGAGAGTTTGATAGGGAAAGAGATTGGCCTGATAAAGGGAGTTGAGCCAGTTAAAGTTCTGTTAAAACTGAACCCAATTTTCCCTCAGATTCCCCAGTAGCACATGCTACAGGACATCCTTGTGAAGGTTGCCCACATAATTGCAGAATTTGTAAACCAAGGGGTCTTGAAAGAAGTGTTGAGCAGCCCGTGTGATTCACCGATAATGGGACTGAAAAATCCCTGTGGGAAGGTTCGGATTGTCCAGGATTTGAGAAAAATAAACAACATTTCGATCAAATGTTGCCCCATACTGCCAAATCCAGTTGTGATTTTGCTTCAGATTCCATGTGATGCTGAATGGTTCACCGTCATAGACTTGTCACAAGCCTTCTTTTCTGTGCCTCTTCATGAGGATAGTCAATTTCTCTTTTGTTTCAAATTTTTAGATCAAATTTACTGTTGGTATAGAATTCCTCAAGGGTTTTCAGAGTCACCTTCCATATTCAATCAGATCTTGAAAAATAACCTGGAGTCATTGGAAATGCCTTTCCAATTGACATTGGTACAGTACATTGATGATTTGTTCATTGCTTCCAAAACGAAGGAAGAGTGCAAGTATGACACGGTTGTCTTACTGAACCATTTGGGAAAGAATGGTCATAAAGTGTCAGAAGGAAGTGAAGTATTTGGGTCACCAGATTGAGAAGGGAATAAGGAAAATATCTAGGGAAAGGGTCACAGGCATATTGCAGATGAATCCCCCAGCCACACAGAGAGATGTCAGAATGTTTTTAGGGATGGTAGGCTACTGTCGCCAGTGGATTCCCAATTTTTCAGTCATTCCCAAACCACTGTAGAAGCTGACTCTCAAATAAGTCACTGATCCCCTAGTGTTAGACAAAGCTTGTATGAAAGCATTTTCTGAATTGAGAGAGAGTTTGTGCAAGGCTCTGGCTTTAGGTATGACTGACTACCCAAAGTCCTTCACGTTGTTTTGTCATGAGTGTGATGCATGTTCTTTGTCTGTCTTGACTCAGTTCCATGGAGGTGTGAACCTCCCAGTAGCATATTTTTCAGCCACTTTGGACCCAGTTGCAGCAGCTCTACCAGGCTGTTTGTGTGCAGTTGCAGCGGTTGGACAGAGCCTCGCACAATTTGAAGGCATTGTGATGGGACATCCCTTGACTATTATGGTCCCTCACTCCATTGAAGTTTTACTTACCAGGACTAAAACACAGTACTTTAGAGGAGCCAGGTTGACTCGCTACAAGATGAGCATCTTAGGGTCACCTAATGTGTGATTGAAGGGATGTACAGTGCTTAACCTGGCAACCTTACTTCTGAATGAAAATGTTGAAATTGAAAAATTGGAAGACATTGAGCATGATTGTCTTGAAGTGACTGATCTGTGCACAAAACCGAGACCTGATATTAGAGATACCCGATTAGAAAAAAGTGATCGCCCGTCAAGATCGCAAGCAGCAGATGGCCAAGCACAAGCCCTAAGTTCTTGTGTAAGGGGCAATACAGGAGTACTAAGAGCAGTATATGCTGTGTGCACAATTTCTGGTGTACTGGAAGCATCCTGGCTTTGAGGAGTATATTCTGCACAGGTAGCGGAACTGGTAGCCCTTACTAGAGCATGCCATGTTTCTGCTCAGCTTAAAGTTACTATCTATATGGATAACCAGTATGGATTCGGAATAGTCCATGATTTTGGCCAGTTGTGGCCACAGAGAGGTTTCCTTACGTCTTCTGGTTCACCAGTAAGAAACGGTGAGAGAATTTAAGAGTTGTTGCGAGCTGTACAACTGCCTGAAAAGATTGCCGTGGTGAAGTGCAGTGCACATCTGAAGACTTTGTGTCAATGGGAAATGGATAGGCGGATCAAGTCGCAAGGTTTTGCTCATTGAACTGTATACCGTTCAAGGATAAGTGGGACTTGTTACCTGAAGAAGATGAAACATGTCCAAGTTATGCATTGCATGTAATAGATACATTGGAAGAATTGAGAACACTGCAGAATAATGTTGACAGGGAGTAAAAACGATCCTGGAGCAAAATTAAATGTGTACAGCGACAGGATGAATTGTGGGTTTCAGAAGAGGGTCAATTGGGTTTGCTGAACAGTTTGTTGACTCAAATGGCTGGTATTATCATAGTCAAGCACATGTTGGGAGGGATGCCATGATTCAACTGTTTAAACAACATTGGTTCATAACGACATTTAGACAAGTTGCTGAAGCAGGCTGCCATTGCTGCGTCATTTGTCAACAAATGAACACGGGAAAAGGGACAGTGGTCAGTTTGAGCCACAATGGAAGAGCAGGAGGTCCATTCAGCAGAATGCAAATGGATTTTATTGAGATGTCTGTGTGTGGAGGTTTGAGATATGTGTTGGTGATTGTCCGCATCTTTAGTTGCTGGATTGAAGCGTACCCTACACGAAGAAATGACAGCTTCACAGTAGCTAACCTACTGCTTAGGGAACTGATACCACGTTTTGGGTTTCCGATCTCTTTAGAATCAAATATAGGAAGTTGCTTCAACAATGAAGCAGTAGTGGCCAAGATGGCGGCCGGAGCGGATGCTTTGTAAAGAGCTCCGCTCGTGGCCCAACAACTATTCGGCAATGATTCGGCCCTGTGGGGTCCCGGCGCCCACTGGAAGCGTGCGGTGTCCCCCCAAGACGGAGGGGGGCCCGAGGACGATCAGAAGTAGGAGGATCGCCCACGGGAGGGGGCGGATCCATCGGCCGGTGCTGCGTGTCGGCACGGCCCTCTGTGCAGCCTTCTTCACAGTGACGGGACGCGGCCGAGCGGGGGAGGCTGCCGCCTGTGTGGGCGAAGATGACGACGCTGTCTGGGCCCTGATCAGAGCCGAGGGGGCCCAGTGGTTACGGAGGCGGCTCCCGCCCGTGAATGGTGTGGGATCAGTGCTGCTCACCGGAGATCGGGCCAGCCGACCCCTGAGCACGCATGGCGGCGCACCTTGAAGGCGGAGCACACCACGGGCGTGCTGAGTGCCAGCCGGACGCAGAGCGACTGCGGAGTGACCGCGGCGCTGCATTACCGAATCAGCGGGGGCTGGGCAGCCCGCTTCGTGGTGGGGGTGCCCTCCTGGAGCGCGTCAGATGGCCGGGCAGGCCAGACATTCGACTGCTCGGTCGGAGCACCTACACGATTGGCAGCAAAGCAGCCCTCCCTGGGGACTCCTGGATGCACGTCCCCCCCAGGCCAAAAGCACAGGAACAGCATTGGCATTTAGTGAAAGGACCTCACCCCTACCCCCCTTTTTTCTTCTGATTCAACACTGCGCTCGCAGCACAGGATGGATGATCCACGATCATCTCTGTGAGTACGACACAGAGCAATGCGAAGAAAGGCATTAAGACCCAGCATATGTGGCTAAACAGCTGGTTGTGTGCATAATCACTCACTCTCTACGTCCAGGTACCTATCAATCGCATAGTGCTTTTGTTACAGCCCTCCCTGACATCACTCAATACAGAGGGCTGTCTATTGGGGCAGTCTGGGCTGGGCACAGGAGTAAAGAATCTTGGGACCATCCTAGGTTGGCCCGTTGCAGTGAGACTTGACCTGCTATACGATCGCACGCTTGCACATCGCTTGTCGCAGCGCCCGACAAAGGGGCTGAACTTCATGGTTAAGCCAAAATCATCTAAGGCGCAGCTCAGTGCCGGGGGAGAAGCCCCACCCCCACGGGGGTCACAGACGACCAGACCAGCGCCCTACACCGGGTGTCTGAAACATTGTGCACTCACTCAGGACAGTTCGACAAACTACTGCAGGCGTTGTTGGACACTAAAACTTCGTTGGAAGGGAAAATTGACTCAGTGGTGTTGGAAGTAAACCTCCTCAGAATGGATCATCGTAAACTGGTGGATAGAGTCACCCTTACTGAATCAGCGCTTAGTATAGCCCAACCTGACATTGTCGAAATAAAAGCCCAAATACAACGAATGGAGGCCGAGATCTCCCAACTGCAGCACAGGGCAGAAGATGCAGCAGGCAGTTCGTGATGGAACAACGTCAGATTTCTGGGCTTCCCAGAAAGGGTAGAGACACCCAACGCTGAAGTGTTTTTGGAAAGATGGCTGAAAGACCCAGTGCTGATGCATAATGTGCCCTCTTCGCCCCCGATTGCTAATTGCACGCTTTCTCAATTATCGCGACAGAGACCAGGTCCTCCAATGCTTCAGAACTTTAAGTCCCATCCGAATGGAAAATACTGTTATCACGGCGTACTGGACTACACTGGGGCGGTACAGCGTAAACGAGCCTCGTTTACGAAAGTGAAACAACTGTTGCACGACAAAGACATCACTGACTCACTCAGGTTCCCGGCTCTATTCCGAGTGGTGGACGGGAAGAGGACCCTCATCTTCCTGACCCCGGAGGATGCTTGGACGTGGCTGCATGCCAAGGGCCTGGTGGACCCAATAAAGGAGGACATCGGGTGGCAGGGTTGGCTCACCCCCTGCCCCCGGAGAAAAAAAGGGCTGGAGCTGGGGTTGAGGCATGCCCGTCAAGATCGCAAGCGGCAAATGGCCAAGCACAAGCCCTAAAAGAGGCCAATATGTTTCTGGCAGCGCAAACCCCAACCCGAAGTGAGGTTAGAACCACTGACTCTGAATATTTGGCCCCGAACTTACCCCACGTGCAGCTGATGATAGTTAAAGTTTCATACAACAGTAATCACGGTGCGATTCAGCTGAGAACTGCACTGCATAGCGGAGTGTCATGGTGTGCATAGGGACCGGCGTGGGCCCGCCTCCGAGCTTGCTGGCTGGAGTTCCCAGCCCTGGGGGGGCACACGTTTTTCAGAATATAAGTGCGGTCTTAAGTGATTGCAATGCCTGACCTCGGCCTGGTCGTGAGGCTCCGCGTGGGCAGCGGAGCGCCCGGGACCGCGCAGGAAGACAGAACATCTGAAAAGGGCTGCGAGCTGTGATACGCACATCTTCCTCAACTGTGCCTCCCCACACCCGTATGGGTTTCCGAAAGGAACTAGTTTGGACAAGTGTCCTTGATTGCACTGGTTGTGCCAAAGCATTATTGGTTGTTTTGGGTTTTGTAAGTCTTCTCCTTTTCCTTACTCCTCTTATAATCACAGATGCTTTTCATGCTCGCTGGGTGGGTTGGGTGGGGGTGCGGGGTGCTGGTGGATGGGTGGGGGGTGAGGACAACTGAGAGATTTCCACTCCGGAACTGTTTCACAGTGATGCACACGACGCCACGTCCTTTCACACTTGAGCCGTTATGATTACATATAATATTTTAACATGGAATGTGCGGGGCATGGCTGGCACCTCTAAGAGCTGCAGGATATATGCATACCGCAAACGCCTTAAGATACATATAGCTATATTGCAGAAGATGCACCTCACAGCAGTAGACTTGAGTAGTTTCAGCAGGAGGTGGTCATGGTCGGTATTTGGTACTAAGACATCGGCATTTGCAAAGGGGGTGCTAATATGGATTGCATCCGGAGGCCCTTATACTGTGGTGCACAATAAAATTGGTGAAGAGGGTAGATATGTCCAATTGGAGGGGGCACTGGACGGGAGACAACTAGTTATAATGGGGCTTTACACACCTAATACTAAACAGGGGGGCTTTCTCTTATCCAACTCCTCACAACGTATACAAGACCCCTCGCTACCCAGCATTTGGGGCGGGGACTTTAACTGTGTTCCAAACATAGATATGGACAGATCTCACCCACCACTTGTAGGCGCCACCAGTAGGAGAATCTCCCAAGTACTGCAGTCTTGGATGCTAGAGAGGAGACTCAATGATGTGTGGAGGGGCTTACACCCCCTGGATAGGGAATACTCCTTCTTCTTCCTGGTCCATTGCCTCCACACCCGAATAGACTTACTGCTCAGTTCCTATGGGCTGACTCTTAACTTTACCAGGGCTTCATTCCTAGAAAAAACTATATCCGACCACTGTCCTTTGAGTGCCTCTATTCAGTGGGGTAGAGCGCTCACATGCTTCCCCTCCTAGCGCCTATAACCGAATCTACTACTTGATCCCCCATTTCGCACAGGACTAGCGGAGCATACTGATACCTACTTTACACTAAATGAGAAAACGGCGTCCTCACGGGCAATTGAGTGGGATGAGCACAAAGTGGTGGTAAGGGGTTTGTGTGTGTCAATGGCAGGGGGGGTACGACGCAGGTTAGCACGCGATTCACAAAAGACTGAGGCGGAGCTGCATGAGGCGGAATGCGGGGTGGCGTCAGGCGCGGTGGATCAGGGGAAGAGGGAACTGGCCCGAGGTTGACTCGCGCTTGAGACAGTTTGACTACTGCCACTATGTAGCTCGGATGCATTCTGAGGGGGACCGCTCTAGCAGGTTATTGGAGGTGAACAACGGCATACCCCCATAGGTGCCATCAAATTAGAATCAGGGGACATAGTTAACACACAATTAGAAATTAATGAGGCTTTCAAACAATATTATAGTGATTTGTACATGGCATGTCCCCCTCCATCTCCAGGGCGGTTGGAGGACTTTTTCGAGACGCTTCATTTGACCCGCCTCACTGCTCCACAGCTGCTGGAACTGGAGAAACCTATTAAAGTGGAAGAGATCTAGCAGGCTCTGTTCCAATTAGCCCACAACAAAGCTCCCGGAAGTGATGGCTTGCCAGCTGAACATTACCGGGCTTTTTCTGCACAGACGCTTAAACCATATTTGCAAATGTGAAAGGAGGCTTTTAGTGTGGGTCAGCTCCCGGAGTCGCAACGTGAGGCGGTGATAGTGGTCCTCCATAACAAGGGTCGCGATCCCCTAGATGTCCGGTCGTATTGCCCCTTATCACTGCTGAATTCAGATTGGAAATTATTGGGGAAAGTGCTGGTGAATCGTCTTCTTCCGCTAATGTCATCTCTGGTCCACTCAGATCAATCAGGTTTTATACCTGGCCACAACACCTTCATTAATATTCGGTGTCTACTGAGGCTCATGGCGGAGACCCTGGAGCTAGACTACAGACGGATAGCGGTCTCCGTGATCATAGAAAAAGCATTCGATACGCTAGGCTGGCCCTTCTTAATGGAGGCACTGAGGCGCATGGGTTTTGGCAATTTATTTATGCGTTGGATAACTGTATTATACTCTGACCTGAGTGCAAGAGTTAAGACAGACGGGTCCTCTCAGACGGGTTCATCGTTGGCAGGGGCACGAGACAGGGCTGTCCTTTATCGCAGATTCTGTTTGCATTGGCAATTGAACCATTGGCTGCGCGGCTGTGGAGTATGGCTCCACATTGGGGTATACTGGATAGGGACGAGTATCGGATTGTCTCCCTATATGCAGATGACACACTAATATACTTGCGTAATCACTCTGAATCCCTCCCAGATTTACTGAGTCTGCTGGATTCATTTGGAGACTTATCTGGACTGCGAGTGAACTGGACGTAGTCCTGTCTATTCCCGATGCGATCAGTGCCGGAACCTCAGCGAACCACGGCCTCGCCTTATGCCTTGCCATGGTGCTATACTACTTTCAAATCCCTAGGGATACATATATACCATGACATCAGAGACCTTAGAAAGGGGAATCTGGGTCGAGCTCTCAGGTCCATTAGAGGCTCCTTGCCTTTCTGGTGTTCACTCCCGCTGTCCCCGCTGGGGAGAATGGCGATTGCAAAGATGATTATTCTTCCACGGTTATTATATAATTTCTACGCCCTGCCACTGACATTCCCTCGGGCTTTCTTTGGGACCCTGTCCAGTCTGATGACCGACCTGGTGTGGGGCAATGGATGTGGACGGGTGGCGCTGACCAAGATTTACTTACCACTAGTGCAGGGTGGACTGGGTGCCCCGCAGTACGAGCTGAATTACACAGCAGCGCACATACACTGGATCTTGCGCTGGCTGCAGGACCCCTTCGGCTCAGAGGCTCAGATGGTGAATGCCTCCTTGGGCCACACTAATGTGCTGCGATGGCTTCTAGATCAGGACGGACCACCATGCCTGCGTAATATCCTGATGAACGTGGCTCGGTGGAACTGGCGCTGGTGTGTATTGAAGGGAAATGGGGCCCCCGTCCTATTCACCTAGGATACCCCTGCTAGCCATGCCAGACAAGGGAAGGTAGCTGGACAACACAGATTGGGTGTTTGGCCCACGAAAGGCATACAAACAATAGGCAACATTTTTGAAGAGGGACACTTCCTGACATAAGAAGCGCTGGCGAGCGCTCATGACCTGGGACAGGGTTGGTTCATAGCATACGGCACGCTAAATCAGCTGGTACTTGGTACATGGGGAAGTGGGGAATACGAACCACCGACGGCCCCCATCTTACATGATTTACAAGCTGGTGCGGGCGCACAGTTTAACATATCCTGGATATATAAAACACTGCTTGCTTGTCCTGAGGAGGTACAGACACAGGCGAAGGCTAGGTGGAACGTGGTTATGTCCGCACCACTGACACAGCGTGCATGGATCACAGCACTCACTTTGACACACAAAGTATCATGTAATTCTCGATTCCGTTACAAGCAATTCAATTATTTACACCAAACTTATTTATCCCCACACCGGCTTATACGTATGTGCCCACAAGTTACCCTGTAATGCCCAAGATGTGGGGATCCGGATGTCACTTTCTTTCATATGACGTGGGATTGTCCCCCGGTGCTGCGTGCAGGGCATGATATTACCTCACTGACGGCTGAATGGTTGCGACTATCATTATCCCCTACACCCGAATCCTGTTTACTGGGGATCCGCTTGAGACGCAGGGGGGAAGCAGGTGCACCGGTGCATTGACTTAGTGTTCATATTATTTAAACACCTCCTGGCGATGCAGTGGAAGTCACCGAGCGCACCAGACACTCACCGCTGGTCAAACAAACTGCTGCTTTGGGCTAGAGCAGAGGCACAGGTACTGCACTCCCTCTGCGACAGAGGGGTGGTAGTCAAGGGGGCAGACACGTGGGATTCTTTTATTATTCAACTGGAGAACAAGGATGACTCTCGTCCACCTTGAAATCACAGCAATTATGTCCTCACATGACACGCACTCGCACGTGGCGGTAAATATGGGGCTTATGAGGCAGAGGCTGGAAATTATTAGACTGCTGCCTCAGTGTCGTGCAGAATTGTCCCTACACTCTGTGCAGTGGGATCCAGAGCAACCGACACAAACATGTACCCCCCATCGGCCCCGCTCACGGAGCTGAACCTAGAATCCACATGAGCATCTGGGTCCCACCCGCCTCGCCGGTCGCTGTGGCTGAGCTTTTACTGGGCCCCCCTCTGGTCCTCCCCCCTTTGTGGGGCTGCCCCCCCTCCTTTTACCCCCTCTCCCCCTCCCCCTGCTACTTTATGGGTCCCTCGCGAGCAGTCCTATATCACCTTGTTTGTTCTTTACATCTTCTCTTTCCTTTTAATTTTCAAATCTTTGATAACAGTTGTTCTGCTAATATTAAGTGGTTTAATTCATGTTGGTGTACTGTCACAAGTATTGATGTTGTACCCGGTCGCATATCCAGATTGGTGTGTGAAAACTTAATAAACAGATTTAAAAAAAAATGAAGCAGTCAAATTAACATGTGCAGCCTTAAATATTGAGCAGAAGTTGCATTGTAGTTACCGCCCTGAAACACCAGGACTTGTGGAACAGATGAATGGTACCTTGATATCAAGAATTACAAAAATGTGTAAGTCCATGAATCTGAAATGGTCTGACGCACTACTGTTAGTTCTGATGACAATGAGAAAAACACCCGACAGGAAGACAGGATTGTCAATGCATGAGATCCTCATGGGCAGAGCAATGAGGTCGCCAGCGGTTCCTGCAAATGCTCTTGTGAATATAACAGATGATATTGTGTTGGACTACTGCAAAGGTCTGGCTGATGTGGTTCGCTCTTTCTCTCATCAGGTGGAAGCTACCACACTGCAATGTCTCAAGACCAAGGACACAACCTGAGAGCTGGTGAATGGGTTGTGATCTGAAAACATGTGAGGAAGAGATGTTTGGAACCTCTGTGGAAAGGCCCTTTCCAGGTAGTTCTGATCACAACCACAGCTGTGAAGTGCACTGGAGTTCCGAACTGGATCCACGCAAGCTACACGAGAAAAGTGGCATGTCCTCTGGACAATGAAGAAGAGTTGTTCAGGGTACCAACAATGCCAGACCAACCTCAGAGCTGGAAAGAGGAACTTAGCACATTGAGATCGGTTCAGTCACTCCTGTGAGAGATGAAGGAGATGACCTCCAGAAGAGTGACAGTGAGCCAATCTCAATTGAAGCAGCTGAAGAGTCTAATCAGAGGGGGGCTCTCCCAGAAGTAGATGATTTTGAGAGATAAACAGAGCAAACGCCAGACCCAGAGGGGGAAGAAGTTGAGGCAGATCAAAGTCAATGTGGTGTGACTCCTCCTGAACCAGTTGCAGGTCCGTCAAGAGAAAATCCTGCAGAGCAAGAAGAGGTTTCAAGTTCAACACTTTGGCCAAGGGTCCACTGAAAGGAGATAAGTGGCAGGAATGACAAGCAAAGAGAAAAGAAGCATTTGTTGTGACAACAATTGAGGAAGAAGTAGATACGACAAGAGAGAAGACCTGAGTGAAGAAGAAAGAGAATAGCATGTCGAAGGTATGCTGGTCCTAAATGGGTGTATGCAACAACAAGTGACTGGCAAAGAGAATTTTTGTCTTTTTGTTTTGATCAAGACATTCCGGGTCAATATTTTGGCACTTGAAGGAAATCAATGAACTGAACTGTTGAAATTACAAGCTGGAAAAAAGTACAAAGAAGAAAAGAGACTGTTGTAAGTAACCGGAAAAGACTTTTGAAAACTTGATTTGACAAGATAACCTGATCTGACAAGCTGCTAAACCGATTTTGACAAAGGATCCTGGAAGTGAGACTGAAAGCTGTAAATAACTGCTGAAAGAAGATTGAAGATTTTGTTTTTGATTTTTGCTGCATAGTTACTCAATTTTTCTCTTCTACTTTCTGAATCTTTACAGATCATGAGTAACATTAGCCAGCAGAGAGGTGCTGTAAATACATGAGTATTGGTTTGGCAATTGTATGTGTGATATTGTGCATGATATTGATTGTGGGAATGACTGTTCTTGACAAGAGTAAAGCCAACCATACTTCAGCTTTAGGAACAACTACTGCACTAACAGAGATAGAGAAGTTTAGGTTAGATGAGAAGTATCTGCACGTAGACAATGCACAAGGGGAACTTTCTTCTAATGTCTTCTATCCTTGTTGAGTGAGTATGTTGAGACAATGGATGCGAGGAATTGTTATGTATGCACGCTGATACCTTTATCAGTCGAAGAAGGAGTTACCTATCATAGTTTGCCCCTCACTTATGGGATAAGTTGTAGTCTGTTACTAACAAGATTCTATAACCAGGCGTATATCCAGCATTTCTATTCAAATCATGATGTCATGTTTTCGTTTGTCCCCATAATTAAGTACCTGAGCAGAGTAGCTAAGCAGAATAATATAGAATTAGTGAAAGGATTTTTTTGGAGCCCACATTAACTTTTAGCACGGCATATGCGCACAAGAATATCCTGACGTGCTTGCTTACATCATTAGAAAAGAGCTTCTTCGATCAGACAGATGATAGGAGAAAGGAACTAAAGGAAAAGTTAGAAAAAGGTTTAGAGAAAAGGACTTTAAGAAATGATTACACTTTTAGTGAAATAAAAACACAAGGGAAATTAGCTTTAGATGCACAGCACATAGAAAAGCTTTGTGTATATAGGCCTAAATCTAGTACTGACACTTTGTTTGTGGGAACAAGTGAATGTAGACATGTGTTTTTGTTTCAGAGTAATTGGACAGTTATATTGAATGGACAGGATCCAGCGATTCCTGGTATATATTATATCTGTGGACCAAATGCTTACTACTGTCTCCCAAGAGGATGGTATGGCACATGTTATTTGGGGATACTTTTCCCAAAGATATTCCAACTTGATGACTTGAAAAGATTACCGAAATTGACTGAATTACATCACACCAAACAAAAGAGAGAGTCTCTTTCTGGCATAGTGGGAGATATATTTGGAGCAATGATTCCTTCAGTAAGAGTTGTTCTGAAGTCTATAAAGATTTGAAAGTTTTCTACTATTGTGGACAACATGTTGACAAATTTTTCAGGAGCCATCATCCTAATGGATACAGAAATGGCTGCGGTAAGGTCTATGACTCTTCAGAACCACCTTGTATTAGGCATTCTTTTAGCAAAAGATGGCAAAGTTTGCAAAATGCTTAATTCGAAGCATTGCTGCTCGTATATCCCTGATAATAGTAAAGAAATCAGAAGCTTCCTTACTAATCTGACTAATGAAAGTGCTGATTTGAAAGAGTTGAAAGAACCACGTGTTTGGGAGAAGGTTGGCAAAGCATTTGCTTCAGTGGGAAATTGGCTCAGCTATATTGGGAGAGGAATAATATAATACAAGGGATACTGATTATTGTGATTTGCATAATTGGAGCATGGGGAATATGTAAATAATGTATGATGATTACATTAAAGAAAATGAAAAATGATCAGAGGAGGGAAGAAATAAAAAGGGAAAATTTGTCTAGGGAAAATTCGAAAAGGGAACAAAGATTAAGAGGGATAGAGATGACAAATTTTAGCTGAAGCAGAAAATTTGTGTGGGAAGACTTAAGTGTGATGACACATTTAGTCAACAGAGGAGGGATTGTTAACGCTGAATTTTACTAATGAATATTCATGTATTCTTAGTGTTGAATTTGCATAGAAAATGAGTTAATGTAGAGAAATAATGCATGCATTTGAAATTGCGCCCACTTGAGTGGCTGCCAATATTCACAAAGTGTACTTATTAATGTAAAATGTTGAGCTCATGTTTGGATTAATGTAGTAGTATGTCATATTAAGGGTTATGTATTATGTATTAGCTTTATTAATCATAGGCCTTAACTTTAGCAAGGTCTTGTGCCTAGTTTCACAGCCCCATGTTAAGCTGCATTTCTTAGGCGACTTATATAGTGGCTGCTTAGAGAATTAAATTGTGATTTTCCACTGTACTGACCAAATGCATGTAGCAGAAATTCTTCCTCATGAGAACTGCTTTCTAGAATATGCTGTACTAGCTAGGGATACAATGTATAACATAGTGAGTGTGAAGGCGACCTTCCCAGGAGCAGACAATGGATGCACTAACTGCAGTATAAACTGATATTATGTTGATACCTGACAAGCCCAACAATGAGAACAGGAGAAGAGGAGCCAATCATCGACATGTGAAACATGTACTAGTAAATTCTTAGATTTGGGGTTCTAGTTTCATTGGAGTAAAAGAAAACATGCATTTCTTTAACCAATGACAACGTGGGAAGTAGTTTTAGGAAATCTAACTTAGCCAGACTGCAGGGGGAGGAGAGAGGCCATTCCGCTATATTCTTCTTACCTGTTTTGAGTGTTTAGATATTATTCTTTTCCAAATTGCATGAAAAGACTTTGCTTTCCTGAACTTTAATGCTGAATTCCGATGCCATGCTGACCGAACTAATGTCCTATTGACGAACACTGTCACAGCTTGCTGAACCACACTGAGGCAAGGTAAACGACGATGTTACTGATTGTCATGTCTATTTGCTTTTGTACCTAGGTACCAACCGCTAATTTTGATAGAGCCATAGTTAGATGTTTTCCAAATTTGTGTTGACTAAATTGTTTTGCATGAAGTCCAAACATGCTATTCTAATCTGAAGTTTAGTTAGGGTACCAACTGATGATGCTCACTACATGTAATAACAGTTGATGTCTTTTCTTTGCTGAATCTAAATGTATGCCATTTCGTTTGCACAGTTAATCTTGCTATTGGTGTGTACAGTAACCTTAAAATGTGTATTGATCCAAGCTTTGATTAAATTGCGATTCTTTAGGAGATTTGGTTAGACAGTATTGTTTCTGTACGCTTACCATTTGATTTTGAGACTGTTACACGACATTAACTTTGTTAATATAGGGAAATAAATATTCTAACTGGCACATAAATAAGTGGTTATTCATGGCCGAGAGATCATGGTTTGTGGAAATTACTGTCTCCTATTGATTATTAATGTCATTGTTGCTGCTATTGATTTGTATTGGTACGGGGTTACATGGTGGGAACTACTAGAAACGTAGATAAAAAATGGTCCATCGACCTATAACGCATCCCCTTATAAGTTAACTTTATAAGGTCTCATGCGCTAACAGGGATGGTAGCAGAGATTGATGGTTTGTCTCCTTGAGAGCCCATCATAAAGTCCAGGGATAGGTGGTAGAGTATTCGGCTCCAGAGAATAGTGAGCGAGGAATAACAGGTGTTTTGAGAGATGGTAGTGAGGTTAGGGTTAATATCCTACAAAGAGCAAAGTAATTAGCAGATTTGGTGAAATTGGTGGAAGTTTGGATTTTTCAGGTTCGATGATACAAAGTGGAGAGAAAATGTGCACCTAAGTACTTAAAATGACTTTCCCCTTATAAGTTAACTTAATAAGGTCAGATGCACTAACACTAACTGAGAGGAGGAGAGTTGAAGTAAGTTTCATTTAGGTGCACACAAACAGCATTTTACAAATGTAAAAACACCTTACTTCACAGAATCAGGATTAGTGGAATATTGCATTTGGAAAGTGTAGTTATGAATGTGGGCAATTTGACAGGACAATGGAATTGCTATGTGAGGGTGGATCTTTATTAGCCTGAATAGGTCTGTATGGAGCTGTCTCAATTAGGCATGCTTCAGGGGATGAATCTGCTGCCTCACATTAGGTACATATTTCTGAATTTCCCAGCTCAGGGCAGGTTTGTTTGGGGCCTGGAAGTGTGACTGCTGGAGGATATCCCAGATGCAAGGGCATTATTACAGAGTCTGTACTGTGATCCAGGATTACCTTCACATGTATGATAATGCCCTCAGTGAAACACACAATGCAGTATAACAAGTGAATTCCATCTGTGAAACATTGCTCATAGTACTTATTCTAGAGTTCATGCTGCCAGTGAGTTTGTTGACTACACGAGTGGCTGCCTCACAGACTTTATACAATTCCCCAGCCTTCCACTCAAAATTTTGGAATACTGTGAGCAAAACTGACAAGGATACCTACATATAGCTGAATTCCAAGCACCACTGAGTCACAGTAGAAAGAACCTATATACCTTTGCCTAGTGTTATGTCAAGACATAGCCACAAGACTAACATAAATGAAATCTTGACGCCATTTGACAAATTTTCAGGAACCGTTGCCCCTGTTTTGGAAATAAAACAAACATAAGGCATAATAAAGCAGGACCCTCTGGACCTTGTGGGGGGGAGAGGGACCTATACAGACCCCCCTTCTGGGGCCAAATTTCAGAAAAAATATTTTTCGAGTTTTTGCATATGACCTAACATATTACAACGCTCATGACGTTCTGTGACATAATTGATGACATTACTCATGACAGCTGAACTGACATCATTGATGACAACACTGCGCATGGCGAGGGTGTGAGTTATAGTTACTTGAAATAAATATAACTGATGAATTTTAGTGTTTTTGTTAGTTTAAAATGTTACATTTAATTTAAACTGACATTTTCTCCTAACTATAACACCCAACTATAACTATAACATCACTTTAACCTTTGTTACTATTGTGAGAAAAACAAGGGAATTCAAACATGTACTATGGAAATGAATAAAAAAATAATTTATAACAACTAGAAAATTTGGATTCAGCTTTCTTTGCTAACTTAAGAACTAAAAGGTAATTTAACACAGAAAGAAAAGGACGCAATCTTCACAATACTACAGATTTAACTTATACTTAGCATCCATGTTTAACCAGTCACTGATAAAGTAACGGCTAGTTTTGGTTTGAAAAAATCACTTGGGGTGCTATGGTAGGATCCCACCACTCTCCATCTACAATCCAAAATTCCAGAATTCCAGCTATGTGGCCTTCTAAGATAATGACAGGAAATACAGCAGCTATGGCAGAGGCTATTTCTTGCAGCATCAATGGAACTCTGCAGAGGGCCTTCTACCCACCGGATCTTAAACATGCAGTTGTCTCCACCTACTCAAAATAACACATCTGGACTCTCTAGTCCTTTGCATGCTTGCCCTGTTACTATACTACCATTCCTATGGAAGATTCTGGAAACAGAAGCAGTTGAGTAGCTTCAGAATGATGCAGCATGAAATTATTTGCTATTTGATGCCCAGCCAGACTACCACCATTTTAAAGGGACATGAGGAAAAAGCCATTTTATCCAAGGGTCCAAGGATGACTTGTGGTACTAGGCATACTAGATTTTTCAGTGGGCTTTGACACTGTGGACCATGAGACACCTTTACATTGCTTGAATAATTGGTTTAACATCACTGGTAAAACATAGGATTTGTTTAGTTCCTTCCTAAGTTTGCAAAGGCAGTAGATGAAAATAGACCATTACTCCTGAGATCATACAATACTTGACCTATCACCTCATCTTGTTAACCTATGTATGTTACTCACTGCTCTTCTGATGTACAGGAAAGGATTTTTATTGGTACTCCCAGCTTGGTGAACCACCTTTCCCAGTCAAATCGATATGGATTCTGGGTTTTCTTCTAGACTCGCAGCTATTAGTTGATCCATATGTAAAGGTTTCTGTAAAACCTGCTCGTTTACACTTGAATGATTTATTAAAACCTGCATCTTGTTATCCATTAAGTACAATTTACTAATAATTCAGGCAGAAGTGATGCCTAGATGACAGTGCTATAACACCACGTGTTGGGGGCTGGCTATTAGTAGAGGTAGGTACACCTACCACTAGCAATAATGCCCCCAGACGGTTTTAGGTCCAGTCAAGGTCTCAAAACATAAGCCCCTGTCTCAACCCCTGATAGCTTGGCAACAAGCAGGCAGACTTAATTTAAGAGCCAAGTATGTAAAACATAAATACACCAAATACAATAAATAAATGACACAACACATAATTAAAATTCTACACCAATTTATAAATATAGCAAACGGTTTTATCTTTAAAATGACAGAAAAATGACAAAAATCTAATACAGTGAACCAGAGTTATGAATTTCTGAAAGATTAAATAAAAAAATATGCATTCTAATGCTTAGAAACCAATGGTGCCAACCGGGGACATCTGGTCATGCTTGAACAGGACAAAGTCAAAGTTTGAGGCCAACTGCAATGGTGCTCAGATACAGTGAGCGGGAGGCCTCAATAAAAATTTTACCTTCTCAGTTGAAAACTTTTCTGGAGCTTTTCCCTCTTGACCTTGGGTGGTTCTTCTAAAAAAGTAGATTTCAATGCAACATTATCTGACTGCTTTTCCACAAGGCCTGGGTCAAATCCTGGAAGTTTGGAGCTCTGGAGCTTTCAGTGGGACAAACCTGAAATCTTGTCCCGGTCGCAGTTGAAAGTAATCAGCTTGACTCACAATGGTGAGTCAGTCCAGTTATGGAGATTCTTCCAAAAGTTGCTCCAAACTTCTCAAACTTCTTCTTGAAGCTCCTCTTGTGATTTCAAAGTGTCCAAAACACACACCCCACGGTCTAGAAGCTCTTTGATGGCCCTGGGAAGTTTAGGACCAACCACAATTCCCACAATTACCTTGCCAAATCCTTAAAAGTCTACTGGACGCACGCAAGGCTGGGGACTTTTGTGATAGTTGGTGCACGCAAGCTCTGTTAACTTGTTGCTTTCAAGGAGTCCATTCATGAGTCCTTTTTGAAGCAAGGTAAAGTCCTTTGGGCTGCTCCAGTGTGCAACAGGAGCAGTACTTCAGTGGGCAGTCCTCTGGGTTGGAGACCAGGATTCCAGCAGGGCAGTCCTTCTTCTGCTTGTGGTTTCAGGCAGCAGATCTGAATTGCAAATGCAGATCAGCCACTTTTATTCAATCATCTTGGGGGACAGTCAGTGGACAACCTTGTCCAATGAGCTGCAGGGTGCCACACAGAGGCATGACAACTCCCTCCAAAGTGCAGCATCTTCTTGTCCAATAGAGCACTGCACTTTAACATTCCAAGATGGAAGATTTTAATCTAGAGGCGCGAGACCTGGCTAAACCAACCCACAGATGTAGCTCATTTCCATTTACTCCCCTTCTGGACATCTGCAGTTCCTTTCCTAAGCTCACTAGCTACCTGTCAGGTACAGGGAGAGAAGGCAGGCGTTGCTGCATTCCTTTCTGACTGGCTTCCCTTTGAAGCTTCAGCTTGATTTACTCAGCCCCATTCCTGGCCTGGACTTAGCATCTGCCCACCTCCCATCAGATAACCTCTGTTCAGTGCAGATCACATATCACCTAATCTAAGCAGCTTGGCTAATCCTGGTAGGGCTCACCAATCAGGAGAGACCACTAACTGGCTGGAATTTAGCTTACTGAAAAGAATGTCTTATAACTTCCTATATTCTGTTATGATAAATTCAACAATGGCAAGTTGCTGGATTTACCATTGCCATACATTTGAGGCCTTTAATGCCATATTTAGCTCCTTCCTAGCAAAACTTGTGCTTATGAAAAATATTTCCATTTTAGCCTATGGAGCTAACTTTCTACAATGGGGAAAATGAAAGATGCAGTTTTTCCCTCACAAGGAGATATAAAACATATTTTATAAAGGGATATCAGCAGGGAATACCTGATTGAGACTTGCCTGGTCTGAGGGAATCTGAGGGGGGCCGGGTGCTGCCGACTACACTTCCCAGCAGCCCTTTGCCTGCTAGTTGCTCTATGGAGACACTAGGCGACGCCTGCCTACTGAATCAGCTGCACCTTCCCGCAGCATGGGATATCACTGAAGGATACCTGACTGAGAATTACCTGGTCCGAGGGGGGCCAGGTGTTGCAAACTAACCTTCCCAGCAGCCCTTTGCCGGCCAGACCCTCTACTCAGACACCAGGAGGTGCCTGCCTATTTGATCATCTGCTCCTTCCTGCAGCACGGGATGCATGCAGGATGCGCCCGGATGGGGCCGGGCCAAGAGCAGGTCAGTCTGCCCCATCTGTGTCTGTTCAAGGCTGGGCTGGGCCACCCCTCATGCTTGTTTAAGCAGTGGTTCAGGCCTAGGGGCGGGTAAACTTTACCCCTAAATAACTGGATAGAATTGGACCCATTTGGGCCTGCTGTGGTATTGGCTGGCTCTCTTTGGTGACAAGATGGGGAAAAGAAAGCAGCAGAGCAGCAGAGATTAGTCAGCGGCGAGCAGGGAGCCTCTTAGTTCCACACTTGATTCTTTTTTGGCCAGAGCAGTAGGGGTAGCATCTAAGGAGATTGAATGACTGAGAGGAGGCTTTCCCTTGGGCTGAATGATCACCAATGAGCCCCTATCATCGTTGATGATTCCTTTAATGGTGGTGCTGGAGAGACTTTTGAGAATCTTTCCTTGGGAGATTGCTCTAGGCCCGACTGAAAATGCGAATTCTCAGCTAGGTGTGGTGCCTGAGTCCCACTTGGACAATATTTCCACTCAGTCTAGCATGCCTCCCAGTGCAGGACGCCCATCGTTGAAGAGGAAAATACCAACGAAAAGAACTGGGAAAATGCCAACTGTGTTTGCTCCCCCACCCCTAGCGAGTCAACACTGTTGTGGCTGTTCCTGTAGGCTTGCGTTGTGCTCTCCATCATGAGTAGGATTTTGCACCTTGAATGGATATCTTTTAAAGTCAGGTTAAAGCTTTGGTGGAATCTTGTCTGGGTTCCCTGAAAGATAAACTCTGCTCCCTGGAAGCAATAATTTCCTTGTTGACTGCTAGACTGGGTGATCACCAGGATCAAGGACTGACATCTTTACCTTTATGTGCTAACTGTTCTTCTAGTCTCCCTACAGCAAAGGGGGTTGTAAGGTCCTCTGTGTGAATCTTCAGGGAGGATTTGCCCTGTCAGCTGATTCATGTTGATACAGCCAGTCCTGCCTCCGATACTTTTCAACAATCTGCTATTGGGGTCCTGCCAAATCGTATCACCAATAACCGTAATACGGGGGGGGTACAACAGGGGGATCATCAAGTAGTTATGTCTCCTAATGCCCAATCAGAGTCTCACTCTTGACTTAATCTTCCACCAGACAGTGCTCCCTATGTTGCAGTCCTTACTAACGTGCCCCTGTTATTACCGGTTGTACGAGAGACCACAATTCAGCTAAAAAATAAGGTTGGCCACTGTTTGGGTAAAAACTGTGACTTTTACCCCAGAGAACCTAAGGATATTTTGTTTGTAAGGACTGGGTAAGTCAACCCCGTCGATCAAGAACCAGAAAGGGGACTGTGTTATTATAAATTATCACTACCCAAGGTTGGTTCATCACCTGATTTCTACCTGTGTATCACGTGCTCTTTCGACTGATACAGTAAGGCTGGTCCTGTTGGGTTTCTTCTACAGACACTCAGCTCAGTGAGATGTTTTGCACCCGCATGTGGCTTCTAGGCCATATTGTATTCATCCTCCACTTCCCCTTGATAATAGATTTGCGGCCCTATCTGGCTTGGAGGATAATGACTGACTCATGGATTTCCTGCCCATGATATGTCTCACCTGGGCCATGTAAGTTACTTTTTTCCCCTGAATCATGTTCCAGGGATGAGGCTTGGTCTTTGTTACAGCTCATTTGTTGGAATGTTGCAGGGTATGACTCCAAGCTTCAGGATGATATTTGGGTGGGGTATGTTTCTTCATTTGGTTTTGTACTGTTGCAAGAGACTTGGTCTCGGGGGGGCTGAGTGGGATGGGTTTCAGAGATTTGTGGTCCCTGCTGTCTGTGTCGCTCGCCAAAGACCCAAGGGAGGGTTGGTGACGCTGGTTCGCACCTCTAGGATTTACAGAGCATATCAAATCAGTTGCAACCATCAGGGTATTTTAATTACATGGGTAGTTCTTCCTAACAAATATAATGTTTTGATCGTAAATTTCTATAAAGCTGTGTGGGAGTTTGGTTGCCAAATCCAAGTTTATTTCTAGCCCTGCTGACTCTTAAAGTCAGAATGGGGTCTATCTCTAATGAATTCCGTGTCATTGTTGCAGGGGATTTTAATGCTAAACTTGGTTCTTACCCTACCCTCTCCAATTGAAAGGGATGACCTACTGACAGGTCCTGGGACCATAGAGGTGGGGCTCTAATCAATGTTCTCTTAAACTTGGATCTGATAAATACTGCTGAACTGGTGCTTAGTTCTGGGAAGCAGGCCCCTACTTTTGTGGGTAGGGGGCCAGCACTATTATGATTATGTTTTTATGTCAGCAATATGAGCCAATATGTTCAGCAGGGTGGGGTTCAGATGGAGCAGGAATGTAGTGATCATAATCCTCCCCTGTTGTCTTTTGAATTGCCCCCTGTTAGGCATCCGCTTGTCACCATGGGACCTAGAGACCTGGAAATAAAGGATCAATGTTCAAGAGTGTCCTGGCATCAGGCCAATATCCCTAAGGTTTTTGAGGCCCTCGTGAAAAACAATCTCAGTTTGATCCTAGGGACTTTTTTGAGGGAAAATCCTTCTTCTGTAGAGGTTATGGATGCAATGACCAGAATGAATGGTTCCCTTCTCTTAGAGCTACCATTAATGCTGCAGGTGGTTCATCTAATAAGTGCCAGTGGAGGTTGGTTTGACAAATCATGTAAGGCTGCCAGGAAGAATTCACGGTTGGGGAGGGAGTCGGACTAGGTGCACAAAAAAGCGTCACCCTTTGAAGCATGTTTGACTATAAGGGGACACTCCCCTCCCCTAGACCAGGGGCGAATTACCCTTTATTAACAGGCCCTCATGGTTAAGTGTTCCACAGGTAGGCCCTTCGCATTACCTTATTTTTGCCACCTCCTACTGAGGTAGGCCCTTTGTCCTTCTTTCTGCACACAACTCGTTAGTGCATGAATCTAGGGTTCCTAGGCCCTAACGAATGCCCCAACCTCCTTTGGTTCTAGTTAGTGGGCAGAAACATGTTGGCCAGTGAACAGTAGGTGACCCTTCAAGTCATTACCCTCCATAGGCATCCCACCGTTTTTTAATCTCACCAACAGTCACTGCGAATAAAAGTGCAACATAACACAGATGACTGATTAGGTGATTTGATATCTTTTGCAGTGCAACTGGATCCCTCTATTATCCAGATAATCTTTATCTCTGCACTCCCTCCAAGTTCTTTCAACTGTGAGGTTGAGTCTGTCCAGGTGGTACTATCCTACCTGGATGGGGCTAGGTGGTCAAATGATTAGGCATGCAACTACATAATGTGTGAAACCACCTAGCCCGTAAGTAGAAATTGACAACCACATTCAGCACACGAACAAGTCCCAAAGTTCAGGATATACAGAGGGTCCAGGGCAATTTAACTTTACCCACTGTACCCACATATACACCCCACACTCCTTATGTAGTTGGTTTTACAAGGAAGAATCTGCACAGGGAACTAAATTTGTCACCAAAGTGACCGCAGCAAGGATCCAGCATAAGCTTGTACTAAAAAGTAGGAAGCGGGCGAGGCAAGAACAGATATGGGGGGATTTGCTCTTAGCTTGCTGTACCAAGAATCCGGGGCTGTTCTGGAGCATTGTTAACAGAAGAAGTTTTGCCACAGAAACAACTGAACGGATGGGGTGTAATATCCCGCCTGATAGATGGGTAAACCAATTCTGCAGTATTTTTTTGTTTGAGGCCCCTCGGACAGCTTTGGTGGACCTGAGTGAACCCTGTCCTAGCTTAGATATCAGGTTCTGCCTGGATGAGGTGATTGTTGCTGTTCAGGAGAGTCCAGCTAATAAAGCACTGGGGCTGAATGGCATCTCCATGGCTCTCTTTCAGGGGATTTTTATTTTTAGGACCCTATTATTGTTAACGTCTTAAATGCTGCCATGAGCCATGTGATCCCACCCTCGTGGAAGTCCGCGCGCATAGTGCCTGTGTTAAAAAAAGGGAACCGTACGGACCCTAAATTTTACTGCCCTATCTTCCTATTAGACCCTTTGGTGAAGATCTTGGGCTGTATTATTTTGCAGCGCATTGAGACTTGGTTAGAGGAACAGTTCATAGTGAGCCCTGTACAGTTCGGGTTCAGAGAAGGACTGGGGACCCAGGAGCAGTGCCTAAACTTGTTAATAATTATTGACAAAAATACGATTGCTAAGAAGGGCACCCTCTGTTTGGCCTTCATGGATCTTAGCAGCGCTTCCGATAGGGTGAATCGAGCCAAGCTCTGGGGATCCTTACATAAGTTGGGGATGCCAAACCCAATTGTGGATTTTTTATGAATGCTTTATGTTGGAACTAAAGCCTCTGTAATGCATTGGCAGAATGATGAATGCACTGATTTTTTAAATCTTCTTAGAGGGGTGGGCTAGGGATGAATCCTTGCTCCAATGCTGTTTTTTTATACATCAATGGCCTGCACAACTTTTTAGTGGAAAGGTGTAAGGATGCACCAGTAATTAATGGGAAAAGTGAGCCTACTTTGTTATACTACGAAAATGAGGTCTTAATGGCGCACACAACGGACGGTTTATGAGGTGCAGTCAATGTGTTTGTGGAATTCATGGCTGACTTAGATTTGGAAGTAAATATCTTAAAGACACATTATATGGTCTGTGGCAAGCCTCGGAGTAAACTGGGACTGGTGACAATTAATGGCCATGTTATTAGTCGTGTTCATGAATTTCCTTATTTAGGAGTGAAGTTTGATGATGAAGGAAACTGGCACTCCTGTATTTCTAAGCGCTGTATACATTTTAACACTGCAGTTGGTGCAACATTTAATTTTTCTTCTAGGGCTGGGCTTAAACCTGTTATACCACTTATTGAGGTGTATAGGTTTAAATGCCTTCCAGTCCTAATGTATGGGGTGCTGATTTGGGGCTATTGGAACAGCCCTTCCGCACAAAAAGAAGAGGACAAGTTTTGTAGAAGGTTGCTAGGAGTGGGACCCAATAGCCTGGGATTCTGTTAGCATGAGGAGCTGGATCTGAGCTATGTGAAGAATAGTATTAAAATAGCACCTTTGCCCGACTAATGAGTGTGCTTCCTTTAATAGGGAAGTCATTCTAGATTGTCTGTCTTGTGATTTGGGCTGGGTTATTCCTTGCTTTAATTATATTAAGGATATAACACTCTACTTGGGCCACCCAGAGATCTTTAATTCCTTGGAGCTTTTAAGTAGATCTGACAAGCGTTGGGCTAATATGGACTTTAATAAAGCCATGATGAGAAAAAAGGAGGCTAATGAATTGTTGAAATCCTCTGCCTGGGATTTTGTTATGATCAAGGTACACTCAGGGATTGAAGCCTATTTGTCTCAAGTCAGCAATGTGAGGGAAAGGATGCTTATTGCCAGATTTCGTCTTGGGTCCATTAGGTTCAATCTGGGCTTTCCCTTAGGCCAGTTTGACCCTAAATGTATCCTCATATGCCCGTGTGATTGTACTTCTCTTCAACATTACTGTACCTTATATTCTTCTGTGAGTTTTATGCCCCTTTCATGCAAAAGGGAAAGGTTTTTTTACAATGTCACCCTGCCATGTATTATTTGCATATGGATCAGTGCTGATGAATCAGTGTACTGCGGGGTTGGATCCTCCTTAAAATGTGTGATACCCTGGCGCAACTTTGAGAATTTTTATTTTTGTTAAGTTTATATTTAGGATTATAAGCATTCTATGTTTTTATTGTATTTTATTGTTTGTATTACTATATCATGACTATCTTTGACTAACCAAATAACATTTGATTTGATGTGTCCCTGCTTATAGTTACATGGCACCCTGCCACTGGGGAATCTAGGGGAGACCGTGGGGGGTGACATTTATGTAAAAATAAGGTAGATTATTGCTTTGGAAGTACCTTTATTTCCAAAGTTGAACTTGCATACATTTTCCTTTTTAAAGATAGTGTGCAAAGCAGGGCTGCCTTTAACAATGATGGCAGGCACACAGCAGTGCACTGTCCATTGCAGGAAATCTGCTGGGCTTCTAAACTTCCCTGCCCTAATATATACTAGGGACCTATAGGAAGTTTTAATCTCCCTTGCCCTATTATCTACTAGGGACCTACAGGAGTCTGTCATTGCCAATTGTAATTGTGACACTTTACCATACCTGCCACATTTTATTCAGAGCACTAGCCTTGAGCCTGTTTAGCAGAGTCCAGGGCACAGTCAGGGTAATTTACCACCAGTATCAGTCAGAAAACACTGTAGAAAAATAAAAATCTTTTCTTTAATCTTGGTGTGAATACTTGGTTACATTGTTGTGAATAAGGTTCTTTCATTCCACACTTCCCAACATTTTACATGCAAAGCAAATCTGGGTGTTGTCCCAGATTGAAGATAACATGAATAACCTGGAGTTCACCTTCAAGGTTATACATACATGAGAAAATGAAGAGTTTGTGGTCTTAACTGTAGCCAGTAGACATGCATGAATCATAATACTTTCTGCTGTTAGTAATGATTGGAAGTGGTGCTCTCATAAAGCTATGTTTTCTGCGCACTCAATTTGGCTTTTCTGGATCATTAGCTCATTAATATGTATTATCAGTTTAAGTATTTCTTATTGTTTGCTGTGCCTAAAAGCTTGATCCCTGACACCAGTCTGGACATCACAAACAGATAGACATATACATAAATATACATTGAGACGAATGGCAGCCTGTTCCACAGCGACTTGTGGGCTAGAGAGGTAGATAGGAAAATGGACATCTCTACACTCTAGGGAGATGACCCAACAGTGATGCATGGTCGCTTATGAGATACAACATGCAAGTACCAGGGGGAATGGAATGAATGCTTTCAGTCTTCCCTGGAGTGCAGGAGGAAGATATGTGTAACAAGAAGCTGCCATCTGTTGGCAACTTGCTAGGTTCAGCTTAAGATGAGCAAAAATTGTCACTAAGTTGTACCCTATGGTGCTTAGATCCTTTTTGAAACATCATAGGGACTCTATATGGTATTACCCCCATAATTAAGACATTTTTCATCTGGCTCTTTATAGAAGAACATTTTTATATGAATTTGTTTTACACTCTTTACACACTGTACTTCACTTACGCACCTCACATTTGGGTAGGTTTTGGTTTGTGTTTTAAGAAAGGCCCTGATCCTTATGAAAACTCTGGACCATTTTTGTGCTAAGGTGGTTAAGACAGTTTGACCAGGTCTCTAAAGGAGGATGTTCACCATTGTTTTTGTGTTTAACCTTACAACCAAGAAGACCTGAATAAAATTATTATGTCTATCCGTAAGATGCTTTCTTCAGTAACATTGGTACCACACTCACTCACTCACTGCTAGGGACAGCTCTGATAGTATACAAAAATACTTCTTATATAACATTATCAAAGCACACAGGAGACATCTTGCTAACCTTTATTTTGATGCATGCCACTTCAGTGAATGAGGGCCCATCGTCCTTTAAATAACTCAAAAAAGTAATCAGCTAAATTATATACCCATGGAGTGTAATTATACTATTCTGAAACTGTAATCTGTTGGTCAGCTTTTCAGCATTAGCCATTTGTTGCACTTTTGAAGGAAGATAGGCCCTGAGAGTAGGATCTGTCTCTCTTACCATGCCTGCCAGCCAAAGAAAGAGTCTCTGAGAGAAGAGGGTGTATCATTGTGAAGGGTCATAAATGTTTATCATTAAATTCTCTCAGTTTCTTGCTCTTATTCAGAAAGTGGATCTGAGGAGGACCAGCCTCTCATGGGACATCACTTCGGTGTGCATGTATCCCCTCTATGATGACAATCCAGAGATCGATGTATACTCCACTCCCTGCATACCATGACTCTTTTCCACTACCATGTAAGGTACAGAGTGTGCTGCATATCTTGCAAATCACCTGCATTTAATATATAACGAGAAAGTGTGGAGCCCACATTCATTTACTATGAAATATTATTGTAAGGCCTTGGGAGACCCATGTCACAGTAGTTCACCAGTAGTAGCTCTGTAGTCACAGTCTGTAGCTCACCTGCAAGGGTAGTGAGACCATTGGCCTCTTTATTCCTCAATAATAAATGGCATATCTGTTTGCTGTACAATCCTCATTTACCAGAATTTTCAGACTACATGTGTGGGAGAAAAAGCTGTTACCCCATATTCAGGATGCCACAAAATCCAGAAAACCCAAATTTGTACCTCAGATGTTTCTCCCACTGAAAGTAATTGCATGAAAAGGCACCCTCCCGACATTAAGTTAGCAAAGTAGCAAAAACAGTTCATTGGGATCATTCAATAATTGATTTCTAGATCAAGAAAAAGTTAAAAGATTTATTACAAAGAAATCTCACAATCAAGAGGTACTGTATATCCCTTAAAGGCTTAATTGTGAAATTATACAGAGTAGTTAAAATGAGAAATCATTCTAAGTCCCAAATGAGTAGCAAAATCAAATAGGTATTGGGCAGCATCCCTAGTAGAATAGGAAAGTCTTCTGGATCACCCCCAAAATCAAGGAGTCCTTATACATAATATTTGCATAACAAATTAGTAAAACAGCAGAATCATTATGGCATGATCAAAGAATCAACTCTTTAGCAAATCAGAAATCCGAGCGTCATTACGTTAACACAAAAGCACTGTCTCATTTTAAGAAAATATTTAACAGCTTCTATGCTACTGCCATCCGGAGATGTTTCAACAAAATATGAACCATTTAATACTATTGCTTCACTTAAATGAATAAGACAAGTCTATACAGCGAAGGTGCAGAGGAAAGGCCTTGGAAGTTGTAACATATCAGGAACACATAAAAGTTAATGAACCCATGAGGGTATCCAGGTGCTAGCAGGGTCCAATGGATTAGCCGAATAGCCAGGTCATCAGGGACTTTCAGAACTCTGGAAGAAATGGAGAGGTCCAGAGATGAAAGGGTAGCTTCTTCCATGTCTTCGCTGCTAGGTAGGAGAAGGATTGAATTCTGCATCTGCTATGTCAGATCTGGAAGGTGAGGGTTAGAGAAAAGGAAATTCAGAGTGTGATTCAAATAGGCAGGTATGCAGTTGTTTAGGATCATGTATGCGTGGATCAGGAGCCTGAACTGCCATCTTTTCTGTAGAAGGAGCCAGTCAAGTTCCTTGAGGTAGGGGGTGATGTGGGTTCATCTAGGGAGATCCAGGATGAGTCTGACTAGGGTGTTCTGTATGGTGTGTATTCTTTGTCGGAGGTTAGCTGTGATCCCTGCATCGGGGGCGCTGCCATAGTCTACTCAGCTGGAGATGAGGACCTAGGTGATGGTGCATCTTGAGCCTTGGGGTGCCCATTTGAATATCTCACAAAGGATGTGGGGGATGAACAAACAGGAGGAGGAGACAAAGTTGACCTGAGTCATCATGGTTAGCTTGTTGTACAGAATGACACCTAGGTTCCAGCGTGGTCAGTGTGGGTAGGAGTAGGTCTGAGTTCTGAGGGCCACTATGATGAATCCCTGGAGAGCTTTTTTCCGAGATCAGTATCTCTGTCTTGTCAATTTTGAGCCTCAGGCAGTTGCCATTCATACAGTTGGTGACGTCTGTCATGCAGCTGTAGAAGTCAGTCTTAATGCTGGTGATGTCTTCAGAGAGGGAGAGGATGAGCTGTGTGTCATCGGCATAGGATATGATGCTGAACCAGTGGTTTTTGACGATGATGGCCACAGCTGTCATATAAGTGTTGAAAAGGATGGGGCTGAGTGAGGATCCTTGGGGTACTCCACAGATGATTTCTTTCGGTTCAGAGGTGAAGGGGGAATGTAGACTTTTTGCCATCTTCTGGTGAGGAAAAAGGCGATCCATCTAAGAGCTGCTCCTTGGATGTCTAAGTTGTACAGCCTTGTGATGAGTGTGTGGGGGAAGACCATATTGAAGACTGCTGAGAGGTCTAGGAGGATCAGAACCACAGTCTCTCCTTGGTTGAATAGGGCTTGAATGACGTCAGTAGCCGCAATGAGGTCTGTCTCAGTGCTGTGGCTGCAGCTTTGTATTCATAACAGTAGAAATAAACCAACCAGTACATCAGCTGAATTCATTCTGTAGAGTTTGTGAGGAGAGAAAATGTGCATGGGGACAGGAGGGGTGTTTAATACATTAGTGAATGACAGTAACGACATCCATGTTATCCAAAATGGCATTTTCACATAAATGTGGCATAACTCAATTATATTAATAAACAAACTTATATACATTATATTAAACTTGTATCAACTGTAATGATATAAGCTCATTCATATGCATATTGTATCCAAAATAAACATTAGTGTTTCTTATTTATTACACATAAATACAAATTTAAGGGGAAAATGCTTCAACCCATGCAAAGGGCTCCATCTGTGTGCATCAATAAATCCAGCCCTTTGGTGACTAGGGCACATATTTATACTTTTTAGCACCGCATTTACACCGCTTTTGTGCCGCCTTTTGACGCAAAACCGGCATAAACTTACAAAATACAATTGTATTTTGTAAGTTTGTGCCACTTTTGCATCAAAAAATTACGCAAATGCGGCGCTAAAAAAGTATAAATATGGACCTAGGATTGTCCTCCTGGCTAATTTACACAACGCTGAGTGCATGAATTTGTCTTTCTTTTGTTTTAGGAAACCATTTATTCTACAATCTGAAATGTACAACATTTGCACATATCTTTTCTCACTGTGTCATAGAGCTGCATGTGTTTTTACGTGGCATGATACAATGCTGAGAAAGTGCTACATCACAGAATCATGGGTAATTAAGCCTGGTTCCCAAAGGTAGAACATTACCATAATAATATTCTGCTACCTGCTTATTTTTGTTTTCTGTGTCTTGGACCAAACTGTTTGCACCTTATCAGAGAAAAGGAGTGCGAGTAACTATTACAAACAAGTAAATCTGGCCTTCCGTGGCTTATTAAATCAAATACAATGCTTTTATACAAAAAGGAAAGTGACCCAAAATTAAAGTAGACATTAAATGAATTTGATTGCTGTCATTTCTCATATGTCTGTGTTCATTTTCATTTCAGGATCAAAAGGTGATGTGGGAGATAGGGGTGATCAGGGACCAATTGGAAAAATTGGTCCAGTAGGTGGAAAAGGTAAGCTATTTTATCAAACTTTTTGTTGTTAAAATTAACTTAGCACATTATGTGTTGTTGGGTTTATAGCTGGTTGGTGTAGAAGAGAGATAGGTTGGTGGCTTATCTTTGGAAGTCCTTGTCATTATACGGTCATAACAAGGCAGTGTGCTGAACATTTCAACACACAGAAGTCAGCGAGTTCTGTGTTCTTTTTTAAAGATGGCAGTTAAAGTGACAAGTATTGGTAGCACCAATATGTCTGGGTTTAATGTGCTAACACATGTAGTGAGACACTCAAGAAGGAGCCAGCAGGAGTGGAAAAAGTATAACAGTTGTAACATAGTCCCTCATGAAGTTCAATGCAAGCACAGGAGTGGAGGTGGAAGGATACACCCAAACAGCTAACAGCATTTGGTGAATGATGAATACTCCACTGGGCTAAGCCAAAACACAATTGACAAAGCCTCCAGCCATTGGCTGAAAGAGGCGGGTCATAGAATGACAGTGTTTGAAAGTTGTGATCCAAAGCCCAATCTGTGAATGGTGTTAGCAGTAGGTCTGTTGAAAAGCTTCACTGTCAAATCCCAGACCTAATAAATTAGGTGTGTTTGGAAGTGCTTGTTTGACCATCCCTCATACACAGATTTACAAATGTACTCCAGGAGCCTAAAGGCAAGTACACTTCAACTTTATTCAAGAATCAATAATATTTTTTTTTAAAATATATACTAGAAGCATTTTAGCAGATTAAATGGTTATACTAAGCAATCATATCCTTTATCACCGTAAGCCATTAGTCTGTCTGAATATAATCAACATTATATGAAATCATTGTATGTATGTTTTCTTTACATAAAGATTAAAGCTCCCTTGTCATATCATACAGGTTTGCTAATTCCATGGCGTCTGGGGCCACGGGCTGCTTGAATATGCAGAGGGCTGCCTGTTGGTTATAGTTTTTAGGTATGACTTGATAGCAAAGTTGTCTGTAATATGCATTTCTACTAACTTGTTAAAATATACAAAGAGTGGACTTCAGCTACACCTAGAGGATTATTACTACCTCACTCCATGCTATTGGCTAGTTGGTGTATCATTCTTCCCTCTATGAATTGCTTACTTTGTAATGCACGCAGGATTATTATACACATTAACGTATACTTAAATCATTATGCTGTTTGTCAAATTCAATTCATTTATCACCGGTATGCATTCTATACAGGATGCAATCCTTTTTTACTATTGGTCCCTAGCATTGGCAAAACTAACAGGGTAGGCTTTACCATGATAGACAGCATGTGTGCACACAACAGATAAAAACAACATGTGTGTATGCCTGGATTTACATGCGTTGACACATTAAAGCCAGACCTATTGACTTTGCAAATGCTAGTTTCCAAAGGAGGTTCAGCAGTGGGGCTAAATCTTACAATTGTTGTTCTCAGAATTTTAGGAAAAGGAAGAGAAAATATAACTCAGAAAACGTGCACGCTTAAGTGAGAAAATTTGCCTTTACAGTCTTTTTTAGAACTCTCTTCATATTTCATTAATGAATCTTTGTTTTATCCAAAGGAATGTATTCTTATTGTTTTATAATCCTGAAATCATACTCTTCACAGATGTTAGGTCAATCCATCACATTAATTAAACGACTGCCTGCTTCACTGATTTTATTATCATAGCCAGCACATGTTTTAGATTTCCTGCTGCTTTCTCAAAGCTGCAATATAAACACTTATAATACAAAGAATCACTTTTTCTATTTCTAAATCCACTCAGCAAAGATACCATTCGTTCTTTACATCAGAGTCCAAAACCAAAGTGTCTGTCTAAGTTGTAACTAATACTATACATTTATTTATTCACTTAATTGTGTACTATGAAACCGCATCTTATGTTTGTGATTTTTAATGGAGTTAAAATCAACTTAGAAAAATATAGGGGCATATTTAAGAGCCCCTAGCGCCATTCCAATGCTACATTAGCATAATTTTTTGGCGCTAATCTGGCGTTAGAAGGCCAAAAATGCCACGCCATACTTACAAAGTGGCGCAATGCAAGCCTTGTGCCACTTTGTAGCCTTTATGCTACATTGTGCCTACGCCAGGCACAATGTATGCAAAGGAGGCATTCCCCAGTCAGGGGGGGCCAACAAAATGCCCCAAAATTGTGCAATTTTTTTGGCACTTTTAACGCCTACTCGGAGCAGGGGTCAATTGTTTACAATGGGCCTCTGGGTGCTTTGCAGGATTAGCATCAGAATTTGTGACGCTAATCCTGCAAAGAGCCGGACTAGCATAAAACATTCTGACGCTAGTCCCCTAACTACCACCATGGTGCACTGTATTATAAATACGGAGCACACATGGTGATATTGGCGGGGGTGCTAAGGGGCACAAGAAATAGTATCCCTATGTCGATTAATTACCATATTCATGCTCCATAAACCACAATATACTTATTGATTAATATGAAAAGACCTATTCTGTCTCCTGTATCACTGACGTCACCATATAAAGTAGATTTCTCTAAGTATGAATGGCATTACCTTCAATAAATCAATCAATCAAAATAAATGTATAGAGAGCTCTACTCACCCGTGAGGGTCTCAAGGCGCTTGGGGGGAGTTAAGGAGGGGGGCAAGGAGGGTCACTGTTCGAACAACCATGTCTTGAGGTTCTTTCTGAAGAGCAGGAGGTCTTTGGTTTTGCGGAGGTTGGTGGGGAGGGAGTTCCAGGTTTTGGGGTGAGGTAGGAGAAGGACCTGCCTCCTGTGGTGGTGCGTTGGATGCGGGGGACTGTGGCTAGGGTGAGGTCAGCTGATCGGAGGTTGCGGGTGGGAGTGTGGAAGTTCACTCTGTCATTGAGGTAGGTTGGGCCGCTGTTGTGGAGGGATTTGTGTGCATGGATGAGGATCATGAATGTGATTCTCTTGTCTATGGGGAGCCAGTGAAGGGAATTGAGGTGTAGTGAGATTCGTTCGTGGCGGGGGAGGCCAAGGACGAGGCGTGCAGCTGTGTCCTCGATTCTCTGGAGTTTGCTTTTGAGTTTGAGTGTGGTGCCGGCATAGAGGCCGTTACCGTAGTCTAGTCTGCTGCTGATCCTCTTTGGGCTCCCAATATTTACTATTATTTAAGAAGTTTCTTCACAAATGGTGCTTTTGGTATAGCATTGCCCATGGTACAGCTCTATAAATCAAAATGCTGGGATACAAATTGGTATCAAATAACCATCTGTAAACATTATCTGTTAGGCAGTCTCACAACAAGTGCATAAATTGCACCATTACCTTGAAATGCTACTCAAACATATATATGAGCATTTTTGTTTTGCTAATAACTTTGGTGCCGTTTGATGAATCTTCACATAAGTTTCCAATAAAGAAGCTCATCCACCTCAGCTCCTACGTTGAAAGTATCAAGGTGATCCCTCAAGTGGGGGGCGGAGAAAAAAGGCAGGTCCCTAAATGCAGTTTCCCCATGCAATTTCCCATAGTCATTTTAGACACCATTATAGCCCAAATGGCAGAATGGGATTACATCAAATTTGGCAGAAGGGTAGATTTGTTCCCGAAAAAGCACCCTTTTTGTGATTTTGTGTAAATTCATTAAGTGTTGTTTAAGAAATTGATGTTAAAAATGTATAACTATCTGGATGGTTGGGTAAATGGGACTCCCACGTATGTTCTTTTTTCTCCATTAGCTATTATAGTATATAAAGCTTTTGGTTGATCGATGGGTCTACCAGGAAAAATGTTTCTGTGGTCTGTTCAGCTCAGGTTCCAAGTGCGTTTTTTTAAAGAACACTTGAAAAACCAGATACATATCACTCCAGAAGGGGTCCCTACCCCTAGCAATCCTCGGCTTGTCCAGGATCTAACAATACTGGCATTGCAAAATTGCTTAGAATAATCAACCTATGGAGGATCACTATATCCGGACCACAGACTCAGGCTTGCCTATTCTTCAACTAACCTTGAGAAAGCCTCAGGTGTATGCACCAGAGGAGGCAAAATACATGTAGGCTGTCTAGAACGTTTAAAAGATTATACTTCTGAATACATGAATCAGTTTGTTTTCACAAAAAGGAGAAAATTTATTAGAAATAATCAATGAAGGGTGATAAGCATTCATATTGTGTTATTTCAGTGTTGCTTTCCTAACCATCCCATAGTACAACATACTCTAAACTGTTATCCCTGAAATATTTAGCCAATTGACAGTACATATACTGGTGTTAACAGTAATGAAAGTCAGTAAGTCATTTCCATCTCTTCAAAAAATTGTCTTTGAGTGCTTTGAGTGCTGCAACCCAATGATATAATCATTGGTGAGGAGATTTGATCTCTACCCCTTTTTCTTCACTATGTTCAGTGCCAACCACCCAGTGTGCCATGCTATATCAATTAAATGAATTGAGCTTCTACCTATGTCTAATGTTATTCCAAGCCCAATGCTGTGCTCTTGACAAATTATCCATACCTCGCTTCAAAATAGGTCACTTAAAAAGTACCAAGCAATGGGCTAAAGTTAGAAGTACAGTTCCCTCACTTACCCTAATGTCAAAACATTTTTCTGTGTTCCAGTTATTAAATAGCTGTCCTGTATTAAAAAAACATTTGCAATTCATGGTCAGCATTGAGCCCCATATTTTTGTTAAATAGACCCACTGAGATCTTTCTCTCATAATTTGTATTCTGTGCCACCACATCTCTCATTCGATTGTACATTGTAAATCATAAACAATCTCAAATTCTTAATGTCTTTCCACTTATAGTGAGCTGTGAAGTTTGCTGCCATAGGTCACTTTGGATCAGTATTCTTAAGTGCCTTTATGTGTTCCCTCCATTGTTCCTTTAAATCTTTGATTGTTGAACCTTCATATTGCTGATCATATATGTACAAACAATAATATAAACACAATGGTGGTCATTACAACCCTGGCGGACGGTGTTAAAGCTGCGGTAATACCGCAAACAGGCCGGCGGACAAAAAAAGGGAATTATGACCGTGGCGGAAATCGCCAACATAGACAGCCACTTTAACACTCCGACCACCACGGCAGTACAGACAAGCAGCGCGGCGGTCACCGCCAACAGACAGGCGGAGGACAATGTACCGCCCACAGTATCACAACCCGCCAATCCGCCACCTTTTCCGGGGTGGATTCACCGTGGATAAAAACACGGCGGAAACAGCTTTTGCAATGGGAAAACGCTCACCTTAACACACTCCACGAGGAAGGAGCCCACCATGGAGCCAAAACTAAAAATACTCCCTGCGCTTGTCTTCCTGCTCTTCTACGATCACCAGCAACGTAGGCGCCGAAGACAACGTGAGTACTGCACCTACGACATAGGGGAGGGGGGAGGCAAAAGTCAGGGGGACACACACGCAACACCCCCACCCACACCTGACCCTCTCCCATTACAACACACACACCAATGCATTTCCGGACATCACAGTAACAACCCCCAACCCCCCCGGATAAATGCTAAGACAAAAGGAAATTAGTTCAACCATTGTAATGTATCAAAAATCAATAAGCATATATATACATCAATATATACACATTCCAAATATATACATCACGATTAGTAGTACAGGTATGCACATTTCAATGTCCGTGGACCACTGGGCCCAAAATGCATGGGCGAGGCCCACACACGATACCTGTCCTGGAACGGAGAGAACACTGCAGGGGCATCAGATAGAAATACAACAGGCACCTCAGGGGGAAGGGAAGGGGGGCACATCAGCCGGATGACAGCACCACGCCAGATCCACGACGGGGCTCCATGCCCATTGATGTATCCTGGGGAGTGCAAAGCCACAGTCTCTCAAGTCTCTACAGTGGGTGGCTTGCCCACTGTACCATCCTGGGGAGTGCAAAGCCACAGTCTCTCAAGTCTCTACAGTGGGTGGCTTGCCCACTGTACCATCCTGGGGAGTGCAAAGCCACAGTCTCTCAAGTCTCTACAGTGGGTGGCTTGCCCACTGTACCATCCTGGGGAGTGCAAAGCCACAGTCTCTCAAGTCTCTACAGTGGGTGGCTTGCCCACTGTACCATCCTGGGGAGTGCAAAGCCACAGTCTCTCAAGTCTCTACAGTGGGTGGCTTGCCCACTGTTAAATCCTGGGGAGTGCAAAGCCACAGTCTCTCAAGTCTATACAGTGGGTGGTTTGCCCACTGCTTTATCCTGGGGAGTGCAAAGCCACAGTCTCTCAAGTGGATGCAGGTCTCCACTGGTTCTGGAGGGGGCTTTGTGCCCAGAGTGCTTCATCCTGTGAAGGACAGACAGAGTGGATGCAGGTCTCCACTGGTTCTGGAGGGGGACTGGTGCCCAGAGTGCATCACGCTCCCTGTGACAGTCCCAGTTCCGTCACTGTCCCAGCTGCACATGGGCTAACAATGCTTGATTTGGCGGTGCTTTGCCCTGTTCAGCGGTCTTCACCATGGCGGTCTTTGCCCTGTTCAGCGGTCTTCACCATGGCGGTCTTTGCCCTGTTCAGCGGTGCTTGCATTTGCTGTCCCTGACCTGTTCAGCGGTGCTTTGCCCTGTTCAGCGGTCTTCACCATGGCGGTCTTTGCCCTGTTCAGCTATGCTTGCCTTTGCTGTCTCTGACCTGTTCAGCGGTGCTTTGCCCTGTTCAGCGGTCTTCACCATGGCAATCTTTGCCCTGTTCAGCGGTCTTCACCATGGCGGTCTTTGCCCTGTTCAGCGGTGCTTGCCTTTGCTGTCTCTGACCTGTTCAGCGGTGCTTTGCCCTGTTCAGCGGTCTTCACCATGGCGGTCTTTGCCCTGTTCAGCGGTGCTTGCCTTTGCTGTCTCTGACCTGTTCAGCGGTGCTTTGCCCTGTTCAGCGGTCTTCACCATGGCGGTCTTTGCCCTGTTCAGCGGTGCTTGCCTTTGCTGTCTTTGACCTGTTCAGCGGTGCTTTGCCCTGTTCAGCAGTCTTCACCATTGCGGTCTTTGTCCTGTTCAGCGGTGTGGCATTACGGTCCCTCAGTGCCCAGAGGGGCTGTGGCTGTCGGAGCCCTCCAGGTCGCTGGCGGTGGTCTCCGGACCAGTGATGATACTGCTGCCCTCCAGGGCACTGACTCTGGCGGTGGTTTCCGGACCAGTGACTATACTGCTGCCCTTCAGGGCACTGACTCTAGCGGTGGTCTCCTGACCAGTGACGACAGTGCTGGCGGTGGTGTCCCGGCCAGCGGGGAGGATGGCGGCCTTCTCCGCCGTGCTGCTCTTCCCAGACTTTGGTGACTTCTTCTGCCCCTTCACCACCTTGGGAGAAGTCACAGCTGACTCGGCACTCCCCCCGGGACCCTTGTGAGCTGTTTTGCCGGCAGGGGTCTTCACCCTCTCCCGTCGGCCACTTTCCAACTTAAGGTGCTTTACAGGGGGTGGACTGGCAGTGCTTTGGCTCCGTGTCACACTGGCTGCCCTGGTGGCCAGTGCACTCCACACACCTTTAACACGCACCACTGGTACCAGACTTTTTTGGCTGAGGTGCTACTACGGGACCTATGAATTGGAGGGGTGGGGGTGGTGGGAAAGAGGTCAACGTTGCTGAGGAAGAGTTTCTTAGGAACACTGGGATGGGTAGCTGGAGGGGGTCTGGGAGTGGTGGAAGAGGAGGTGGTTGTAGGAGGTGTAACTTTAGGTGATTTGGGTGCAGGTACTGGAGGCTGTCGTGAGGTGGATGGATGTTGGGTGTGTGGGTGCACGCGTTTGTGTACTTTGGGAGGGGGCGTCACAGACACACTGGGAGTGGACACAGGGGACGTGTAAATGGTAGTGGGGGGGTGAGTGCAGGTGAGCGGGGTGTGGTGCTGGGTGTTGTGGTGCGAGTCCTAGTGCCTGTAGATGTAGTGCATGCAGGTGAGAGTGTAGACGACACTGGGAGGGAGGAGGGAGACGACGAGGAGGGGGACACAGTGGAGGCAGTGGATGTTGTTGTGTCTGTATGTGGGTGATGCTTGTGTGAGTGCCTGTGGGTTGTGTGGTGCTTATGTTTGCCTGAGCTACTTTTGTGTTTTGAGGTGTGTGCATGCTTGTCTGATGGTGTGGTTGGGATAGGCTGGGTACAGGGGACTGGGTCTGGGTGGAGGAAGTTGGAGGGGGGAGGCTAGACACAGGGACAATGGCTGCCATCAGTGCCGAGGCCAGAGATTGCAGGGTTCGATGAAGGGCAGCCTGACCAGAATGAATGCCCTCCAGGAATGCATTACCGTGTTGCAACTCCCTGTCTACACCCTGGATGGCATTCACAATGGTAGACTGCCCAACAGTGAGTGACCTGAGGAGGTCAATGGCCTCCTCACTGAGGGCAGCAGGGGTGACTGGGGCAGGGGCTGAGGTACCTGGGGCGAAGGTGATGCCCACCCTCCTGGGTGAGCGGGCACGGAGCGAAGGCTGAGGGGCTACTGGGAGGGCGGTGCTAGTAGGGGGGGTGGCGGCTGTACCTGTAGAAGTGGGGGGCACAGATGGTGCCGCCACCACAAGGGAGCTCCCATCGGCGGACGAGTCCGTGTCGCTGTTTGGTGATCCGGTGACCGACGTGAAGCTCCCCTCGCCCTCCGTCCCACTGGTGTATTCAGAGTCCGTGGTGTGGCCCTCCACGGCCATGTGGGATGCAGCTCCCTCGTGCTCCAGTGCCACTGTACCGCCGCCTGATGATGCTGATGCTCAAAAGAACAGGGAGAGCACAAAAAGGGGGGGGGGACGACGAAGAAAGACAGGTTGAGTGCATGGCTTACCGCTACCGTTGGCGGACAATACAGACACAGCAGCCCCCTGCACTACGCCGTGCTCTTGGCCTCTACAGATGCAATTCCTGGGATATGGGCTACATGGCTACGGTGGACATCTGCACACATAGATGACACAGGGGCATGTATACCTGTACTTGGCACTCTACAGAGGTGGGGTGGAGTGCCACATGGCCTGCATTCCGGAGGGGCCTAGCCTACGTAACTCGCCCTGGCCCACAGCCCTCCTCCCCCACCCAGACCCCTCCACTGCGCGCAAAGTCCGCTGAATGATGTTGTACTCACCCCCTTGTGTCTGCTGTGATGCCCTCAAGCGCCCATCCAACTCAGGGTAGGCCACCGCCTGGATCCGGAACATCAGGGGGGTCATGGTGCGACGGGCACCCCTCCCACGTTGGGAGGCCATCCCCAGCTGAGCCTCCGCCGTCTTCTTGCTCCAGCGGCTAATGTCCTCCCATAGTTTCCGGCAGTGGGTGCCCCGTCTCTGGTGGACCCCCAGGGTCCGGACGTCCTTGTCGATGGCACGCCAAATGTCCTTCTTCTGGTGGGCGCTGACCTACATGACATGTACAGGGGAAGAAGAGAAGTCATTACCAACTGCACCGTCGAAGTGAGTGGCCCCCATCCCTACCCTTGCCATGTGGCACATGCATTCACACTCCTTTATGCTTGCTGAACTCTGCCCCCTTCCTTCTCACAACCAGCCCTCTCCACACAGGCATAGCCCATACAACGTGCTCCCTGTGTACTTACCTGTTGGTCTGGAGGACCGTAGAGTAGCGTGTACTGGGGGAGGACCCCGTCGACTAGCTTCTCCAACTCCTAAGCAGTGAAGGCAGGGGCCCTTTCCCCAGATGCAGCAGCCATTGTCTCTTCCAGACCGAGGTCACAGCAGCACTTGCAGTGTAGGTCCTCTCCTGTCGAAGATCAGGTATCGAGTGATTGAACAGATAGAAAATGGCGGTCACGTCCGCGGCGGTGACGTCCGCGGCGGTGCGTATCATCCCCGCCGGCGCACTTCATCATTGGCTTCTGGGACCCATAGGGTCCAATGTTAACCAATGCAGCATTGCGCCGCGGTCTACGACCACCTACCGCGACGGTGTACAACGCCAGCGCAAATACCTCACATCCCATTGTCCCACTTTAGAGGTCAGGCAGCCGCCATTTCAGGGGCCCACATGGCTTCATTTACTACTGCGTCACACCTACCTAGCCCTACACTCAACACACATACAGGAAGAGTTTTGTATTTGGTGTCGTGTTCTGTGTAGCTGTGGTTACATACCTGGGAATTTGTTGACTCTGTGGTCGCTGTTGTCCTTCTTAGGCACCATCAGCTGGGACATTTGAGGAGATGGCGGAATCCTCCGGTGTACCGACCGCTGGTGGACCTGTTAACAATGGAGGAGCGACATTTGATCATCACCTACAGGTTTGACCGTTCCACAATCCAGGAACTGTGTACCCAGTTGGAGCCAGACCTGATCTCACCAATCCGCCATCCCACAGGAATACCCCCTGAAGTGCAGGTGCTATCAGTGCACCATTTCCTTGCAAGTGGATCATTTCAAACAACAGTGGCCATGGCATCAGGGATGTCCCAGCCTATGTTTTCCAACGTGTTGTCCAGAGTGTTGTCTGCCCTGCTGAAACACGTCAGGAGCTACATCGTTTTCCCTCAGGTGGAGGATTTGGCTACAGTGAAGGGTGACTTCTATGCCCTGGGACATATCCCCAAAATCATAGGTGCTACTGATGGCACCCATGTAGCTCTGGTCCCCCCACGCAGGAGTGAACAGGTGTACAGGAACCGGAAGAGTTATCATTCCATGAATGTACAGATGGTATGCTTGGCAGACCAGTACATCTCCCAGGTAAATGCTATGTTCCCTGGCTCTGTGCATGACGCCTACATCCTGTGGAATAGCAGCATCCCGTATGTGATGGGTCAACTCCAGAGGCACCGTGTGTGGCTATTAGGGGACTCTGGTTACCCCAACCTGTCATGGCTATTGACCCCAGTGAGGAATCCCAGGACCAGGGCAGAGGAACGCTACAATGAGGCCCATGGGCGGACTAGGAGGGTAATCAAACGCACCTTCGGCCTCCTGAAGGCCAGGTTCAGGTGCCTCTATATGACAGGTGGTTCCCTATTCTACTCACCAAGGAAGGTGTGCCAGATCATCATCGCCTGCTCGATGCTTCACAATCTTGCTTTGCGACCAGGTGCCTTTTCTGCAGGAGGATGGTCCAGATGATGGTGTTGTGGCAGCTGTGGAGCCTGTGGAGGCTGTGGACAGTGATGAGGAGGAAGCTGAGGAAGAAGACATAGACAACAGGGAGTCAGTCATACAGCAATATTTCCAGTGACACACAGGTGAGAACAATTGATTTACTATTACATTCACTTTCACACTTCTACCTCTATCCTGTCTGTCAATTAGTAGCAGTATTTGGTAACTGAGTTGTACATTTCCCTTACAGTTTCACAGGTGTGGTTACCAACGTGTGTCATCTGCTTGCATCCTTCATGGACTTGTGATGTGTGACATAGGTATGTTGGCATTACATTTGAAAACGCATTTTGTCACTGTCATTGCTAATACACATTTTCCAAATCACAGACTGACTCCAGATTGTTTTGTGGTTCAAGGGTGTTTATTGAAGTGCTAATTATTGGAGGGGGTGGCAAAATGGTGATGGGTGATGGTGGAGGAATGTCCATGGCAGAGTCCAGTCTATAAGTCTCACAGGTGCACTGCCCATATGGGCATAGGAAGTGGAGCTGGGGCAGTTCCAATCTGGACAGGGTAACAAAGTGGGACAGTGGGAGGACAATCAGGGTGGTCTCATTTCCTGGCGGGGGTCTTGCCATCTTGCTCTGTCCTGTTCCTGGATCTCAGGGACCGCTTGCGGGGGTGGTTGTCCGTCTGCAGGGGGTGGGGTGCTGGTGTGGTGGTCCTGTGGCGGGGCGTCCTGTCCACTGGCGCCGGCAGAGGTGGTGGGCAGTTCACCGTCCAAGCTAGTTTCAGGGGCCCCTTGGAGTGCCACGGTGTCCCTCATGGTCTTTTGTATGTCCTTCAGCACCCCTACGATGGTGTCCAGGGCGGAGCTGATGGTTCTGAGCTAGTCCCTAAACCCCAAATACTGTTCGTCCTGCAGGCCCTGGGTCTCCTGAAACTTGGCCAGGACCGTCGCCATCGTCTCCTGGGAGCGGTGGTATGCTCCCATGATGGAGGAGAGGACCTCGTGGAGGGTGGGTTCCCTTGGCCTGTCCGCCCCCTGTCGCACAGCAGCCCTCCCAGTTCCCCTGTGTTCCTGTGCCTCCGTCCCCTGGACCGCGTGCCCACTACCACTGCCCCCAGGTCCCTGTTGTTGTTGGGGTGGTGGGTTACCCTGGGTTCCCTGTAGTGGTGGACACACCGCTGATTGACGTGTCCTGGTACGGAGGTATGGGCCCGCTGGGTTGGTGCTGTGCTGGTGTTACCAGAGGGTGGAAGGTCAGTGTTGGGCTGTGCCTGTGCAAGGGGAACCGACTGTCCCGAGGCCCACGATGGTCCGGGCTGGTCATCTGGATCCAGTTGGCCAGAGCTGCTGTCGTCACTGTGGGCCTCTTCTGTGGGTGGAGTGGAGATGTCTGGACCCTCCTGTGTGGTGACGTTACGTAGTGGTCCTGCAGGGGTATAAGAGCATGATTATTGCATGTGTGTGTGTCATGGTGTGCAATGGGTGGGTGTGCGTGTACCCCAGTGCAAGCATTCCTGTGTGGGGGCTTGTATGATGATGGTTGGGGGGTTGTTATGGGTATGTGCAGTGAGCATGCTTTAGTGCTGGGTGTCCATGCTTAGTTGTGTCATGGAGGGCTTGGTGTTGGGATGTGTGGTTTGTGTTATTAGTACATTAGTGAGGAGTTGGAGTGATAGGGGAGGGGTTGAGGGTGGGGGTGTGTGATAGCATTCAGGTAGGGTGGGGGATTTGATAGTTAAGAGTTGACTTACCAGTGTCCATTCCTCCACCGACTCCTCCGAGGCCCTCTGGATGCATGATGGTCAAGACCTGCTCCTCCCATGTTGTTAGTTGTGGGGGAGGATGTGGGGGTCCGCCGCCAGTCCGCTGAATCGCGATGTTGTACCTGGAGACCACTGAACGCACCTTCCCCCGTAGGTCGTTCCACCTCTTCCGGATGTCCTCCCGATTTCTTGGATGCTGTCCCACAGCGTTGACCCTGTCGACGATTTTTCCCCATAGCTCCATCTTCCTGGCTATGGAGGTGTGCTGCACCTGTGCTCCAAATAGTTGTGGCTCTACCCGTAGGATTTTCTCCACCATGACCCTGAACTCCTCCTCGGAAAACCTGGGGTGTCTTTGGCGTGACATGGGGTGGTGTAGGTGATGTGTGGGGTGGTGTATGTGTTGATGAGTGTGGTGATGTGTGGTGGTGTGGGGTGTTTTGAGCGTGGATGTTGTATGGGTGATGGTGTTGTGTGCCTCTGTGTGGTGGGGTTGTCTATTGCTGTATTCTCTCTCTGGCCTTCTTTCAGTTTTTTTGGTCGTAGGGGTTTGTGGGTGATGTGGGTGTGTGTTTTATATTGTATTGGGTGTGTGGGAGTGGTGTTTGTATGTGTATCAGGTGTGTGTATTTTGAATTGTCCAATGTGGCGGTGTTTTGGAGATGTGTGTGTATTTTGAGCGTGGCGGTGTGTACCGCCAATGGAATACCGCGGTTGAAAGACCGCCGCGTGGATTCGTGGGTCGTGATAGCATGGGCGTATTTCTGTTGGCGTGACGGTGGAGGTTTTGTTTTCGCCAGTTTATCACTGACCTTTGGTGTGGCGGACTTGTGTGGGTGTCTGAATTTCGGCATATTCTGAGATGTGGGTCATAATAGCTGTGGCGGTATTCCGCGGCCGCGGCGGTGTATTGGCGGTCTTCTGCACGGCGGTAAGCGCCTTTTACTGCCAATGTTGTAATGACCCCCAATGTGTTGTACTGCAGTTAATGAATGTACAAACACTGACTTTTTTTCTTCCTAACAAAATATACACATTCCTTGGTCTTATAGACTGCTGTGATGTCACCACCTAAACAGCTTCAGTTTTAAAATAACTACCATGCCTTAGTGATCCATGCTTTGTTCACATCTGTGAAGTGATATGTCTTATTTCCAGGACATAAGAAATGTCTGACCATTTTAGCCTTTTTAAACATGACCATGGGTGTCACCCTAGGTTGTCAAAAAGGTTTGGGAAGTCAGTTTAGGTGAAAGGACTCCCCCCCTCAAGCATGCCCTGTAGGACAAGATGTGCCAATTAGAAGAAAGGGGAGAGACCAAACCAAGGCACCAATTATTCAACTACTGCAGATTGTGTTGCAGTCACCTGTCCAGCATATGCCAAGATTGTTAGCCAGTGTTAATTGAGAAAGGGATCATAAAAATAAGTAAACCAGATTATGACTAATCCTTTCCCTAATGCCTGCCACCTATACAAAATCCCAGAAAGTGAGGAAAGACAAAAAACATGAGGGAGAGGAACTCCAAGTTCACACTGCTCTTACCCTGTCCCTAATCCTAAACACCTTGAGAAGCTAAACCTCCAACACAGCCCTGTATAAGGTACTTCTTACTTTAAAGGTAAGCAAAATGAAATCCAAGGTAGCTAACAGCACTACAACAAAAAGGTGTCTTGATGAAAGTAAACCAATGAAACAAAAAATATAATGAAAATCTCAAAAGTAGATAAAGATAACAGTAGGCGAAGCAAATGAACCAGAAAGAAGGTAGGATACAAGCTCAAGAGCTTCAAAAGATCAAACAGTCATGTTTCCATCAGGAAGGTTCAACAGTTGTGAGGCAAGTGATGTTAAGTTCAGCCATTTTTGATAAAGTAGCCAATAAGGAATCAGCTAAGAAGAGGAGTGGTCATGAAGCTAATAATACTATGCATCATAGGATCAAAAAATAATTTTAACCGTTGATATTCTTTATAACTTTTTTCAATAGATTTCTATGCCATGTTGTTTTCCCATTACACAAACAAACGCCCAAACTGGTGCTCCAACATTTCACTGAGCCTACAATGGAGCTGGCAATCTGGTGGTTCCAATGTAGGCTTAGATGTGTCCACAAGGCAGGGGGACATCTCTGAATTTACACCCTTATTGCTCTTTTGTCATGTCATGTCTGAAGCACCTTTAGTTGGTGGATCGGGTAGATTAGATGGATAATGGGACCATGGCAGAGACATAATAGGGAGCTGCCTCCTGAGGGTTGGGCCAATTAGTCCCTGAAGGCCTTGTGCAGGTGCATTTTATTTAAAACAGGGCCTTTAGACTCCTGAACAAAATAAATTCACAAGCATCTTCCTCTGTAAGCCAAAATGGTGAAGTCATGTCAACGCACTGTAATTTACTGCATTTTTTTTATATGTGACTGCAGTCAGCAGATAGTGAGAGCAATACGGCTCCACAAGGCATGGCTGACAGTCTGGGAAGTTAGTCCAGAGGCAGGAAAACATGGAATTCTGACCAGTTAGGATAGAGAGTCATGTGATAAGTATGTAATGGACAAACCCAGTTCCACAGTTTCTTCATACAGTACTTATTGCTCACTACCCGATCATTGTTACTGGAAGTGGCTTACTTATTCTGGACAAACACATCCATTCATTCTTCTGTCCATACCTATGTATCTATCTAGCTACTCACCGTCATCTAGCCATACCAGCCTTCTACTAACATCAACTAACCCCACTGTTTATCCTTATGTCCACAGGCATTTACCTACTCCTCTATCCACATCTAAGCATTTAACCTTTCATCCACAAACATTAGCAACCCCTCTACTCACATCTATGCATTTATCCTCCCATCCCCGTACATCCATTACCCACTCTCATACAAGTACATATTTTTCTACCGACATCCAAGCATTTACTCATCAACCCACAAACAAGTATTTATTCATCCACCTATGGAATCACTCCTCCATAAATTACCACACCGACCATTGTATGTAACCACAGCCACCCATCCATTGTTTAATTCTTGTAGACAACCACAGCTCTAATAATTCATGCACACACCCTGTGTGTGTGTGTGTGTGTGTGTGCGTGAGAGAAAGAGAGAGAGAGAGGGTACTCTGTTGATGTTCATCTGCGTAATGTATCTGTGTGTAGTTGCCTGTATTCGTGTTTTACTTTTTATGTATCCCAGAAAATAGATAAAATGTGTGTTTACATATGATTGCAACGGAACAACACCTGCTCTGCATGTAGCCTTCATAACATAACTTCGCCATGTATGTCTGGAGGTGGAGGACTCTGTCTAAATTCATACCTGGCAAGTTGTCCTTTTCGATGATGTTCATCTGGTGATGGTGAAGAAATGGGTTGTGCCTGTTTCCATTTTGGGAAGTACCTGTTCAGTGCCAAGCAGCCTAACCATGTTTATGGTCATGCTGTTAAACTGGGGACATGCAAGACCTGTCTCCAGCAGAGACAGACTAACTAGGATGGTAAGTCTTGAGGGTTCATATGGGAAAGGGAAGAGGAGGAGTCAAAAATGCCTTTGGGAGTGTTTTTCTGGTTTTTTTTTGTTAAGGGGCAAATGGATTGCTTGTCTGGGTGAGGGACTGCCTCTGTGCCTCATTAATTAAGGACTGTGACAAGGCAGACGAGCAATTAGAGTAGAGAAGGTACCCAGTGAGCAACCAGGACATGCAAAGCTCTGCCAAAGCCTTGCAATTTGGCAGTATGAGGTTGCTGACAGTACCGCAAAAGGCTGTAATTTGAGGGGTAACCCCCAATCTATCATGGATACACATATATGAAATGTGTTTCTGTCCGTAATACAACGTCTCATAAATCAAGGGAGTGTTTCAAAACCTTTGAAACATTATGGGCCTCATTACAACTTTGGCGGTCTTTTCAAAAGTCCGCCGCGGTGGCGGCTGCCAAAGACTGCCATGTTGGCAGTAATCCGACTGCCGTATTAAGAGTCAAACTCTGAAGACCACCAGAAAACAGTCACAAATCCAACACCGCCTGTAGGCAGGAGGGAGGGAAAGAGGCGGTTCCACCACCAGCACTGTCACACCGACATAAGTCCACCCACCAGATTATGAGCCACAATTCACCACAGCGGTTCTTTCATGGCGGAAAATCATTAGAGGGGCAAACCACTGTGCTCAGAAACCACCATTGTAAGAACACAACACCACATTGGACAGTTTGAATATCCCACACCAGACACACATACACACACCAGACACACCTACTCACTGCTCTATATAACACACCCCCACACAATCCTTTGCTACAAAATCAATTCACACATACACAAAGAGCAGGCAAATAGACTTACATAGCACCAGTACACCACAGACACAGATACACATCTGACCCAGCACACACAACACAACTGCACTACCAACACAAAACACACATAACTAGCAGACACACACACACCACAATCGTCCATCACCCATTACACCCCACACACACCCCATCAATCACCTTACACTTCACCCTTACACACATAACAACCCCCCCAAAACAAGCACTACCATGTCCCCACAAAAGTACCCACGTTTCACAGACGAGGAGTTGAGAGTCATGGTGGATGAAATCATCAGGGTAGAGCCACAACTGTCTGGAGCACAGGTCCAGCAAACCTCTATTACCAGGAAAATGGAGTTGTGGCAGAGAATAGTCAACATGGTCAACTCAGTAGGCAGCCATCCAGGCACAAGGGAGGACATCAGGAAGAGGTGGAACGACCTTAGGGAGAAGGTGCGTTTGATGGCATCACAACACCAGATAGCTGTGCACAAGACTGGCAGTGGGCCCCTACTTCCTCCCCCACAGTTCACATCTTGGGAGGAGAAGGTCTTGGACATACTGCATCCTGAGGGCCTGACTGGAATACCTGGCAGACTGCACTCTGGTAACTAACCACAACATCCATGTCACACAAGTGTTGTGTCCTACATGCATCTTCATCACCCAAATACTCTCCAATGTACTGCATGTCTCACTACATATCCCACTTATCCACCTAATGCCCCTATCCTGCATGCCACTCCTCGACCCAGCCCAACTGCCCACACAGCCCTTGGCAAAGGCATGGTTAGCATTGGCAAATACTAACACTACGACTCCCACAATGCACAAGCCCATCTACCTGAATACCTGGAATGTGCACATTACATCACACCCATTGAATGCATACTAGCTATATCCAACTAGATGGTATGACAGAGGACCACTACATAAAAATGACAGCAATGCAATGGCACAACACAATGCCAAACTAGGCTAAACACAGCTACAGCACTGTGACTAATCAAATTGGCCTGAAAGTGAGCCACCAAGGTATGGAATGTAAGAGGGCAGACTCCATGCACAACATGCACAGATGGGAAAATTAACATTCCACAGTCCCATACCCTCCTCCTTCTGGGACACCATGCTGCTATGTCCAGCCATCTTCCACTCACAACTACCAAGCCTGAATAGTCACTAGCTAACAGTGCAGAACAGTCATGTGAACTATCACTCAGTACCATTACCCATCCACACAGCCAGAGGTACTAAACCTGAATGACACCAACGTAAAAGGAGTATGTCACAGATCACTATCTACCACTAATGGTGTGCTGTGCTGCATCTGTCATTATCATTGCTGGGATTCATGTCAAGTCACTGTATGCATATGATTAAGAGATGAGGAAGCACATCTTCAATATGTAACTCCCTCTCTTACTACATCCACAGGTACCCTGGCCAGTGCCACCATGGAGAGGATACCAGAGACTGCCAGCTCACCTCAGGATGAAGGAGACAGTGAGGACAACACGCCTGGATGTTTGGACACTGACAACCTACCTGGCCCATCTGGGACACCTGGTCAGTCTACAACTACCTGCCTCACCCTGCCCACATCAATCCCCCAACCCTGTAGCTTCAACATAACAGCATACCCTTCATCCCCAAACCTGTGTCCCAAGGACAGATCAAACTATTGTGTGCCCCACAGTGCAGGGACCTGAGTTGTGCCCTCAAACCCCAGACAATGAAGGTCCTGCTAACACTGGGAGTGGGCACACTGTGCCGGGGCACAGGCACATGGATGCAGGGGGTATGGGAGGGAGGCTGTGGGCCAGAGGATGGGGCCCCCAAGGGACTCCACTGACTAGGAAACCATCTCCCAAGTCCTGGGAGCATACCAAAGTTCCCAGGACAGGATGGGCCAGATCATAACCATGTTAGGGGAACCCAAAGGCTGCAGAGGGAATACCACCAGGAGGTCATGCTGCAGTGGCAGGTCCACAATGCCACCATGGCCGCCACTGCAGAGGTGCTGAGGGATATCAACACCACCCTGCGTGCTTCCTCCACCCACCAGAAGGCCCCTTCCACTAGCAACATAACATCAGTCCCATCCACACCAGCAGTAGCTACTGGAATGGAGACCCTGCCAGGGGAACCACAGCCCTCAGAAACCCTTCCCTCTGTAGCTGAAGAACTCCCCCGCAAACATTGATATCCAGACATCCAGCTGGAGCAGATACCAAGACCACACCCACTGCCAGGAAGTGGGACTCACCTGATTTGTCTCCCTTTTGTGCCACTGAGACACCCTGTTGACTGTTCAATGACATGACTCTATCTCCCCATTTGCAATTGGACACTGGACTTGTGCTACCTACAGCTGTACCACCTACTCTGATGATGCCATCTCACTCATCACCTCTTGGACAATGTATGCACCATATAATTCTGTCACAATTTCTATATATGTACAATAAACACAAATGAAACACGGCTACTGTATATGTGTCTTCCTTAAAAGATCAACAAAAGTCAGATTGCCAAAAGTGATATGGCTATACACCCCTATATCCAACAGGCAGTGTAATGGACAGGAGAGGGCGGCATTCTCAGCAGGAGACACAGTACAGCAGATATGTCCAAAGACACATGTCAGACAGTCCAAAATCGTGGCCCACACTAGAGTATAGTCAGTATTCCAACCTGCAAAAAGACAATGACAGAGACTACCATCAAGGTGGAAGGCATGCAGCCACACAAAGCACATATTCAGCAGATAGAGGCCCTGCCCAGTGTAGAATACCTTCTAACCAGCCCCCAGAGATTTCCTACACAATACCAGTCACAGACTATTCATCATGAATCATTGTAGCTGCCATCTTGCATGTACAACCCTCAATCCTCAAATCATTCAGCAATGGCTAGTGAGTATGAATGCCTCAAGCCATAGGTAGCAGAGGCACATATTTCATTACCACAGTCAATGGGTGGAATGACATGAGAACAGGAGCATGCTGCAAACATTGCCCAATACTGGTCTGTACACTGGAGATGTGAATCTAGGGAACTTCATTGAGTACACTTGTTAGATTTGAGACACTTGTACTGTGCACCTTACATTCAATCAGTCTGCTCCCCAACACACACACATAGGAATAGGACCACATTACACCCCCACTGATCTGTCAACTCAGGAGGACTCCTGTCTGCAAATAATGTGGATAAACAACACTCGCCAACCCACTGTCGCCATATATGTATGTCACTGGAAGTACTGGTTGATCAGCTCAGTCCTAGAGTCAGGTGCACCTTCCTACTCTGCCTCCTCATCACTTGCCCTGTCAGCATAACCAGCCACTGGTCCAGCTGTCTCACCCTCATCAGCTAGCAAAGGTATCTGGCATCTCAGGGCTAGATTGTGGAGCATGCAGCAGGTGACTATTATCTGGAATACCCTTTGGGGTGAGTAGAGGAGGGTACCTCCAGATAGATCCAGGCACCTGAATCTGGCCTTCAGGAGGCCAAATGTCCTTTCAATTACATGCCTCGTCCTCCTGTGGGCCTCATTGAAACGGACTTCCCCAACTGTGGCAGGGTACCTCACTGGTGTCAACAGCCAGGAAAGGTTAGGATAGTCAGAGTCACATGTGTAACAAAATGTAGGACCAGTGACATAACAGATACAGTGACAGGGAAGAATGTGATGCCAGGTGCCAGAACAGTGAACCACCTTCAAATGCATACATACCAAAGAGCCAGGCCCTCTCTGTGTGTAGTCATGCCATCATGTGTGGGACATTGCTGTTCCTCAAAATGAAAGAGTCATGCACAGATCCAGGAAACTTGGCTGTGACCTGTGAGATGTACTGGTCTGCCATACACACCACCTGAACATTAATGGAGTGGTAGTTCTTCCTGTTTCCCTATACACCTATTTATTGGCACTGGGAGGGACCAGGGCTATATAGGTGCCATCAATGGTCCCTATCACATGAGGGATGTGTGACATATCATAAAAGTCTGCCTTCACTTAAGCCAAATCCACACTTTGGGGGAACCTGATGTAGCTGTCCAGGTGTTTCCACAATGCGCACAGTACATCCTTCAACAAAAGACTGAACATGGGCTGTGACATCCCTGCAGCCAAACCCACTGTATTCTGAAAGAAGCCTGTGGCAAGAATTGTAGCACTGACAGGACTTGTATTGTGGGAGGGATGACATAGGGATTGCGTATGGCTGGTAAGAGATCAGGCTCCAACTGTGTACAAAGATCCATGATGATATGACAATTCAGACGATAGGTCTGGATGATATGCCTGTCCTCCATGGTTGCAAGGTCAACTAATGGATGGTACATTGGTGGTTGTCTCAATCTCCTCATGGCACGCTATCTAGGTAGAGAGGAGAGAATTTACATTGAGTAATGCACTTGACACGTTTAAACATAACAATTCAAAATAGCACAACCTAACACTGTAGGACATGCGTAGCACTCCTGACATATACTATGATGTGCATGCAGAAGCTCTTTGGTCACCAGGCTTGCAGCATAATGCTGAACCTGTAAGTCATATAGGACACATATCACATGTGTAATGTACCATATGTGGCAGACTGGGCTGTCCTGCACTGATCACCACAAATGTAATGGGATACATCAATATAGTGCCACCACCCATGTGCCACCGAGTATCCAAGCAGGCCCATCAACAAATATACTGGCACATCACATCACTGTGTCATGCATATCACATGTGTCAGCACTACCATGATGGCAGACCATGGGGTTACTCCTCAGTTTGGTCTAAAATGTGTATGGCACACTTATATTGGCATATCAATGCATTAGACTTGCACAAAATGGCAGCCACCTTTCCTGCAGCTCTGGAGAGATGGAAGTGTCCTAAGTCCGCCGGCGTATGTCGTCATGGCGGTAGGCGGTCGCAACCACCGTGCAACTTGTCATTGGTTAACATTGCTGCCTGTGGGGGATTGGGGCCAAAGGCGATGATCGCCGGCATTGTCGGTCATGTACGTGGCGACCTGACCGCCATTTTCTGCAGCTTTGCTCACTTGACTCCTGACACTGTTGCTAGCAAGACCTCCACGACCTGAGCTGCTGTGTGCTGTCTCTGTGAGCCATCATGCCATGTTCTGCAGGTGATAGGGAGGGCCCCAGCCTTCACCCCAGAAGAGCTGGAGAATCTTATGGATGGGGTCCTACTCCTGTATGAACAGCTATATGGGGCACCAGAGGAGAAGGTGAGCCCAATGCCACAGTCATGTGTGATATCAGTGCGTGTGACAGTGAATGGGGTAAGTGTACCAGTGAGGGAGTATTGATGCATGCAGAGGGCATCAAGTGAAGGTGTGTGGGCACAGAGGATGGGCATGTGTGGGCACTTGGTGAGTCAGATGTGTGTAGGCCACTCCTGTAGGTATGGTGCCAGTGTAGATTAATTTCTCCTTTTGTTTGTCTCATCCATGCAGGTGAACACCCATCAGAAGAAAGGGATCTGGCGTGCCATCGTCAAGGAAGTGCAGACCCTGGGGGTCCATAGCCGGCGGAGCACCCATTGTCGCAAGAGGTGAGGGGACCTGAGACGCTGGGCCCGGAAGAACACGGAGGCCCAGCTGGGGATGTCCTCCCAATGAGGGAGGGGTGCCCATCAGATCCTAAACCCCCCCCCCCCCAATGGCCCGCATTTTTGTGGTGGCCTACCCTGACGTGTATGGGCGTTTGAGCGCACCACAGCAGCCACAAGGGGGTGAGCATTGACTGTATCCAGGGACTTGAATCGGGTTGTATGGGATTAGCTGTCTCGCTGTAGCTTATGTGAAAATGTAGTCAAATCAACAAGTATGTAGACTTGGGGGAAATGGATAGTAGCCACCCTGCCTGAGTATTAGATGGAGATGTATTTTGATGGTTTGCTATTAGTGGATGTACATCTCCCATATCCAGACTTCTCCATGTCTGCAATGTGGAAATGGTCTAATCACATTGGCACATGTGTGACTGCATCCTGCCTTTACTATGGATGTGAGCTTGTGTATCACCTTACCCAATGAGTATGAGCTGCTCCATCCATCAGCATTTGGACATTTGTTGCTCTAAAGTGATAGTCCACTCCCATCTATATAGCACACCAACTGTGTGACTCAACTTTTACCATTGGGACTATATACATTAGCTACTGGTGATGTTGTTGACTCCATGTGTGGAAGCCATTACATTTCCAGCATAGATATGGCTTTTATAGGACTGGAGTAATGGCTTGACAGTTGTATCCCCATATCTTGGTAATCTGCAATCTATTTGGTATGTGAAGGTTGCTCATTTGATATGTACCTTTGATTTGGTCTGATTGCAATAATCATGCATTTCTAAGTGCAAGACTTGTGGGGATTAAAGATTGCAATTCCAGTGCAACATAGCTTATTAGATGCCTACATCAATGGTTACTTGGGGGCATATCTGATGGTGTGGGAAAATGTCTGCCATCCTTGTCCTAGCTGAAGTGGGTGATTAGGACAGGATTGGGTATTGTATGACTTATGAGATTTTGATGTGAAATGAATGTATTTTCTCTTCTGAGGCTGCCCTATGTAGTAGTGTGATGTGTTGTCAGGGCAAATGCAGTGGTGTTGGTCCATGTATGCATAATGCTTACATGTATGTTCCATCTGAGATGCGTGTTGTCTGGACTTAGGTACAGATATTCCCAAATCTGGAATGGTGTGAGTGAAGGTAGTGTTATCATGTTGTGAAGTGCTACTGGTGATACTGCATGTGTGTTGATATTGTATGTGGACCATGATGGCATATGTGTGTTCCTGCTGTTCATCAGTTGTGACACTGCGTTGTGATTGAGTATGGATGTGTGATATGTGCAATATGGGCCATTGTAGATGCACTTAGATGCATGAATAGTTGTGATGCATGTGTATTTGGTGTTCGGTGTCTGCAGCTCTTCCTCTGTTATTGGGTCAGACTAATCACATGCCTGTACCCATGACTTGTATTGTTCACATCAGATGTCACCTGTATGGCTGCCTAACTTGTAGTGTCTTAAGCACTTCTTAGATCTAAATTGCCATTATTGTATACAGTGTTATGTCAGCCATGTAATGTGACAGGCAGATGCTGTGGGTGGGGGTGTGTGCAGTAGTATTCACTGTCATGGACATATTACAAAGGACATGGACTGATTAGCTGTTGTAACTGTACAGACCTGATGAGTTTGATTCAGTCAGCTGCACTTCCAATGGGTGATAGGAGTATGGAGAGGTATGCTGTGAATTCAGGGAGACATTTGTAGTTCATACAGGGCATGATGTCCATGCAGACATGGCTATGGCGGTGATCATGTGGATAACTTCAGTCGTACAGGCTAACTTGGATGTGGTTGTGGGTGTGAGGGTTGGCATACAGGGATGGGTAGTGGTGACATGTTGTGACATGATGTAGGACATGTGTATTGGCACATGAGATAGGCTAGGCAGGATATGTATAGTCACAGATATGCATGTTTACAAGTGTGTATGTGAGGTATAAGTTAACCCTCTCCCTATCTCTTTCCCTCCCTCCTTCTCTCTCACTATTTGTGTGCATCAATATCTGCTGGCAAAGGAGAAGGGGCACAGGTGAGTGGGGATGCTGAGGGGAGTCCACGGGGGAGATCAGATCATCCACATCATCTTCGTAATCATCCTCTAATGGACACTCCCTTGCAGTTGCAGACCCTTCTGGAACCACCTCAGCACCATCATTGTCCGCCACCCGCCTTAATACCACTGCCCTCCCTGTAATTCCCCAGACAGTTGCCCGTGCCTGCTCACCCAGGAGGGTGGGCGTCTCCTTCACCGCAGGAACATCTGCCCCTCCCCCAGTCAGCCCTGCTGCCCTCAGTGTGGAGGCTATTGACCTCCTGAGGTCGATCTCTGTGGATCACTCGACCTTTTTGAACGCCATCCAGGGAATGGCAGCTCAAGTCCAGCAGAGCAATGTGTTCCTGTAGGGCATTCACAGTGCACTGGCTGGCCTGCAGAGATCCTTTCAGGCTCTGGCCTCCACACTGATGGCAGCTAGTCATCCTTTGTCTACTGCCCCCCCTCCAATTACCTCTTCCCAATCCCAAACCCTTCTTCCCAAACCGAGCCAAAGCACACAGACACACAAGCATGCATCCACCTCAACAGTCAAAGGTACCACAGACAAACACAAGCACCACAAGACCCACCACCGGCATGCACACAAACAACCCCCACCTGCAGACACACCAACATTCACTACTTGCACAGACTGCCCCACCACGCCCTCCTTCACAGACACTACACCAGACACACCTGCAGCCACCACACCAACATTCACTGATCCAGCCACAACTCCTATTTTTCCTATAGTCATCACAATATCAGACCCCCAGATATCCACCCCAGTCACCACATCCGCAGCCACCACAACCACTGACAGCCCACATGCAGCATATCTACCATACCTGCAGACACCACACCAACAGATAGTCACCCATCCAGCATGACATCTCCCAGTACCTCTTCCACCCCTCCCCAAGACACCTAAACACCCACAGTCACCCACCCAACAGACACCCAGCACCCACAAGCACTCATGGCACGCACTTGCACCCAAGACATACACACCAACATGTCCTACAACCACTCCCTATACCTACACTCCCAAACCTTTTTGCCATGACTGCCTGTGTGTCTAAAAAGCATTTCCTCTCAGAGCTGTCCCTGGTCCCTATTCCTCTCCGACCTCGAGATAGCCCCAAATGGTCTGTGTTCCTCCCCAAGTCCAGCCCTTCCACCTCCAAGTCCTCCCTTGCCCCCGCAAGTACCCAAGCCCCTCCCCCTGCCAAGAAGTCGATCCCTCCCAAGCCAAAACCCAGGGACCTCCTCCCAAGCCCAAGCCCAAAGACCACCCTCCCAAACCCAAGCCCAAACCACCCCACCCCACCCCCCAAACCCTTGAGGTGCCTGCCTGCCCCCTTGATGTCCCTACCCTGTGGAGGTCATGTAGCAGTCAGGAGTCAAGTAGGGGCACACAGAGGTGGCATTTGTGCGTTTGGAATTTTGGACTTTGGACTGGCCAAGTGCCTTATATTTGTACACAGTTATTTATTTATATTCATCTTTTTATATTTTTATTTATTATATCTGGGCCAACCAGTTGCTGGTTCGATGGTAACAAACTTGTACTGCCTTTCTTTCCACATGGCTGTTGAGTAATTTGTGGCTTTGGTTTGTGTGTGTGTTGGTTGTGCTAGCTGTGGTGTCTGGCCTGCATGTGTGTGTGCGACCCTGCCATTTGCCCCGCTGTGATCGCTGTGTATTGTGTGTAGGATATATTTGTGTTCGGTACTTGTGTGTATGTAGATGAATTGTGTATTGTTTGTGTTGACATGTCTAATGGTGGTGTTGTGTGCCCCTGTGTGGTTGTTGTGTGTGTGTGCGTGTTATATGGATACGTCAGATGCGTTGTGTGTTGTGTTATCATGGTATGAGGATAGTTTAGTTGTATGGCTGTGTGATTGTGTATATTGATTGTCAGGTGTTGTTACATGTTGTTGTATGTATGTAGTGTCATGTGGAGGAGTGTAATGAAGTTGCTTGCCGAAGCGTTTGTGTAATTGCTGTTGTGCTGTCGTTGTGTGAATGTCTGCTGTTGTAGATTTTTGTGTTGGACTGTGCTGTGTATCCGCGGGTTGATGTGTGTGTTGGCTGTGGTGTGTGTAGCATGGGTGTGTGTGTGTAGTATGGGTGTGTGTGTGTGTGTGTGTATGTAGGTGTGTGTGTGTAAGAGTGTGTGGTTACATGTGTGTGTCGCCGTCGCTGGCCGTCCCGGATGTGTATGTTGTGTGTGCGTGTGTACTTTGGGTTTTCCCTACAGTGTCAGGTAGGTGTGTGTACTCACAGTTGTTGTCTTTGTCGCCGTCGCTGGTTCTGGAGTCGTTGTGCGAGCAGAAGCATTGGGAGGACTTCCAGTTCAGGTTCCATGGTGGCTTCGGACAGGTATGTGTTCCAGAAGGTGAGTGTCTCCTTTTATAGAGTTGGTTTCCACCAGGGTTTTCGGGGTGGTGTGACCTTGGCGGAAACCTTAGCGGTGTGCAGCCACACTGGCGATACTTGCTGTAGTTTGGCTATCTTCTGTTTGGAAGACCACCCTGGTAACAATTTTTCTGCCTTCTCTGCTGGCCCATTGGCAGTACAACCGCCGGCGCCGACATGGTGGTCCTGGTATCGCCAAACTCGTAATGACCCCCTATATATTATGTTATGTATTCAGCGTACCTTAACAGTTTTAAAACTATTGTAAACAGTTTATATGTTATATGTTATATGTTATGTTTTGTTATGTTATATAGTCAGCGTGCTGTCACGTTTTTGTAGTGTTGGGGCCCTAGGGCCCTCATGCTACTAAACGAGTGACACAGACACCGCTTGGTGGTTACTATAACTGGCCACAGGCACATGTGCCCGGACCCCTTTTATTAGCCAGGTCACCTGACTAGTGACGCCTGTGATGGATGGGTGTGGGGTGAGTGTGGAAGTCAGCCCTCAGCAAAGTGGCTGGTGTAAACATTAGAATGTGTCCAGCAGGACACTACAGTTTTCAAGAACACTATACACATGTTATGTTGCGTTATGTTATGTTATGTTATGTTATGTTATGTTATGTTATGTTATGTTATGTTATGTTGGGAGGTATTTTTTGATGTGAAAAATTAAATGTGGCCGATCCCACCAGGCACCTTGGTGGTCTGCTATGTCTGTGGATGGATGCGCCAAATGAGTTTGCCTTTTATTTCCTTCTGAAGATAAATGGTTGCCCATTGCCCAGTGTTTGCAGACTGTACTTAACAGGCATCGTGAGCCCAATATAACTCTTTGATGCAGAATTGTGCGCAGGGTGGTACGGTATGATGAAGATGATTTGTTGGTGCGGTGAAGGTGTGCTGACGAGTTGGCTCAGCTTTGTTATCGATTGGCCTCACTACGAGTGGGCTTCAAAACCGCCCAATATGCCCCCATCCTCGAGTTACCAATACTTTGTTGTCAGCAAGTCCATGGGTATGTTTGTGTGGGGGGGGAGGGATTGGGAAGGGGTGACCGCTATTATAATGAGTAGATTCAGTAAGAACCAGGAAAATCGGGTATCGGGAAACTGGGGATGGGATTGCTGCTGTAATCCCCCATTTCGGCTGCCAAAATGACCAAGTGAAACATGCAGGATCTGCCGATTTACCATAGATTTCCCTGTCCGGATGGAACTGGTAACTTACTTAACCCAACAAGTTACCAGAGATAAAAGCGAGACTCTCAATGAGGACCTAGTGGCTGGCTGTGCACGCGAGGGTGCCAGAAAGTCTTTCTAGCAGTGCTTAATTTGTGCATGTTGTTTCCGGAGCTGAGCACCGGCACTTATTTTTGAGGGCCGAGTCTTATTCTTCTTCTTCAACCATTTGCTGTGAGCAAAAGACACATATGGGAAAGACGAATAAAGGGAAAAACGAAAAAGCGTTATTAAGGGAGAAAGTAAAAAGCTGCAAGAGTGAGTTGATGGGGCAGCGAGTGGCTTTATATGGATTAAAGAGGCCCGAGATGGCTTCAGGATTACGCCGCCTCAGTATTCCAGGTTCAAACATTTAATTGCAGCAGCCGCGTGTTTAAGAGGAGGGCTTTGGGCACCGGCACCTTTTTATTTACAAATTAAACACTGTTTTCTAGCATGTAATTCTGAAGTAACCATTGATTTTTGATTTGGTCTCTAAATAGCTGCAAGTCAGTATGCATGAACTGTGGGAAGCATTTGAGTACTGAGTAGGCACTGTAATTCGGGAAACACATTAAAGGATTGTAAGCAATTAAAGCAAAAGGTAAGATTTGTAAGAATTCTTAATTTTACGCAAAACTAATGCAGACAAATATGAACGTTTTAATAATAAATTTCTTTAAACTAATGAATCAATTAAAAAATTGCAGAGTTCCACTTTCAAAGGTAGGTTTTCCTGAAACAACTGGCATAAATGCAATCTACTCTTGTCCTAAAATTGCTTTGGCTGAACCAGGAAACCACGCCTCTTCAAGGCCAACGAGTCTGCTGACTCCAGCTCATGGGTTGATTGACAGCTAATCCTCCCCAAGTCTATGATTTCCTTTTCAGTTGAAATGAACAGGAGGTGACGACAAATACACTTTAGAAAACAAAAATACCATGCCCGTGTTAAACAGTATTCGTGTTACTTAAATTACACCACTAGATGGCTCTTTGGACTCGCAGATTTAAATCTTTATATTGACCAAACTTAAAGCGTATGTGAATCAATCCTCTATTTTCACCAATAAAAGTCATAGTCAAACTAAGTTACTGGCACACATATTTCGACCCTGCTGGGAACAAGCAACATTTTTAAACAGAACACTGTACGGCTGTAAATGATGTGTTACTGAACGCGTAAGGCTCTCAAGATATATTTAGATACTGGCCTTGGCGAAAAGATGTTTGTACAAAAACTACAACAAAAATACAACAATGATCTCATGCTCAATCCCCCAAACTGTTTTTGTACGTTTTGTACAAGTTGCGCGTGGAGACTGTAAACATAAGTAACTGGTGCACACAGACATACAATGGGCTACAGGGCCGGCTTTAGCGCTGGTGGCGCCCTGCGCGACAGTATTTTTTGGCACCGCCCCACCCCATGACCACCTGCTCGGACTCACTCAGTACCACCCAGCAAATGTGCCCCTCATCTCTCCGTAGCCCCCCTTCACATACATTCACTTGTTTTAAAGCGCTTGTAACGGCTAGCTCTACTAATCCACTCAGCTATCCACATAAAATATAGTGCTGTTTTTTGCAGGCATATTAAACCTCTACACTACTTTATGGCGAGTCAAAGCTGCTGCTAGACATAACTCACATCCCTCTCCCTAGCAGGAACATTAATCACAGGAAGTATATTGATATTTTAATTGTTTCCTGAAGGCTGGACCCACAAGGAACTTTTCAGCAGGTGCTTTTAGATCGCAAGTTTCATAAGTCATTGCTAAACACAGCGTTCCCCTGAGGTCAGCGCGCCCCAATCCAGGTCAGCACCCGGTGCGGCCGCACTGCTCGCACAGCCCTAAAGCCGGCCCTGATGGGCTATTTTCTGCGGGTGTTGACATTTTATGTTAGTGTATTATTGTCTGCTGTCAACATCCATTATTTGTGTTGGAACTTCGCAAAGGCTCGATCACACCTTGTAATTGTGAGCAGATACAGGTAGAACAACGAGTGCACTGGTACTCATCAGTAGCGGTGCTTACCTGTTCTTGTAAATAAGGATGAGGCTCAGCCACTGGATGTGACTATTTTCCGTGAGCCAGTCATACTGCTGCGTTAAAGGCAACTAAAGGTCATGTGTGCATAAACATCTTGTGAGAAAGTTTTTTATTCGATGGGGTGGATTTGTCTCCACCACAAGTAATAAAGTCACTATATTGTTAGGTTCAGTCAAATGTTTTATAAATGTAAACCTGAACGTAACCCTTGGTAGCTAGGCACAAAACAGAAAGCCTTAACCTAAAGAAAATGTGTAATGCATTTAAAGTACAAAAACAGTTTAAAAAGTCAGAAAGACAATACAATAAAATCTCACAACTGATTATAAAAAATAGAGAAAAAGTCATTAAGCAAGATAACACCTAAAAAACTAAAATCCATTAAGGGGAACTGGAGATATGAATTTTTCAAAGGTTAAGAGAAAAAAATGCCAAGAAGTGCAAAACACCAATTGCTGTCAATAGTGGCAGTAGACTTGGACCTACGTGAGATTCAAAGCTGACTACAATGGAGCATGGGTCAAATACAAGTAGAGCGGGGGTCTAGAAGCAAGGAAGTTTGAAAATGTTCCAAGTTCCATTCTGAAAAGAGACGTTGTCATTTTTGTGAAGGAAAAAAAACAAATTTCCATGTGGGACAAACCTGAAATTCAATCTGATGCTGTGGAACTGCAGAACAGATACCTTTCACAACTGGGCCCCTTAATGCTCCCAAGCAAAAGGTTTGAAAAAGCTGCCAAACTTCTTTAGGTGCCCAAACAACCACAAGAACACACTTACAAGGACATCAGGACTTCAGGGGGAGCACTTAGCGACTCTCAGGGTGTTAGGCAGAGGGCAATAGTAAAGTCCAGTTCAGGTCCAGTTGCTACTGGTTAAATGGGATTTTTCACAAGAATGTCTTCATTAGCTTTTTAATGTTCCTGGAGCACCCAGGAGATCACCTTCATGATCCTTGGAGATCTTTCTGCCTTAGATTTCAAGTGACAGGGGGTCCTTCCAAATCAGGTCCTTCTCACAAGTCACAGATGCTAGGTGCAGCAGGTTAAGTCCAGCTAGTATCCTTTCACAAGTCCAGTCGTCTTCTGATGAAGCATTTATGTTTGGCACCAGCCAGTGGGTGGAGGTGACTCCTAGGCTCTCCCTCACCAAGTGGGTAAAAGTTCTATGGGGCAACCATACCTAATTTCTCAGTGGTTCCAATCTTACTGTAAACAGCCACAAAATGCCATGTGCCACGGCATCTTCCAGATGGCGAAAATCTTTAACCACATAAATAAATTAGTCACAGAGGCCAAGGGGTGTGTTGGGGTTTCATAGAGAAATCACCAGTATCCTGTCACGTCTATCACTAAAATGCAGTTTGAAGCAGCACTGTACTCATAGAAAACCCAGAGACAGAATTCTAGTAGGACAAAAGCAGGCTCCTTTACCAGCTAGGCTTGGAATACACAAGAATTGTCTTGGCATTCTATTGCCTCCCTTTTAAGTGTGCCCTAATGGTTGCCTGTGGCTCAACAGACCTGTCAAGCAGAGAATGTGGCATCAACAGGATGCTCACAGCCATTCCACTCTGAATAATCTGTGGAGTCCAGAAGAGTCACATCTGCCCATTTAGGTCAACCTATTATTTCCTCCTGGAAGACATTTCACATCTCTTTCACACCTCTTCCTGGGCTTGAGTGCTGGCTGAGAGGTAGCAGAGGCTTATGCTGATTAGCCTACTGACAGTTCAGGTAGGTAAAGGGTAACTTTCTAAAAGTTAATTGTCTGAAATATTTATTTAAAAAAAAAAAACATAATTAATTGGATTTTTAGTAATTATTACAAATAGTGGTTTAATTATTTCTCTAAATGGCCCCTCTCAAGATACAGTATTAGTATATTAATCAGAACTTTGCTTTTCTACATGGGACAGCTAGGCCTCCCTTTGAGAAAATAGTTTTTGGGCCATGTTGCTGTAGGCACATTGGCCCATATTTATACTTTTTGACGCACAACTGCGCCAACGCAGTTGTGCGTCAAAATTTTTACCGCCGGCTAACGCCATTCCAACGCGCCATGCGGGCGCCTTATTTATGGAATGACGTTAGTAGGCGCTGCGGACTGGTGTGCGTCAAAAAAAATGACTCACAACAGGCAGCGCTGGCGTATGGGAAAATGGGGGTTGTGCGTCAAAAAATGGGGCAAGTCAGGTCTGAGGCAAAATTCAGGCCTCAAACCGGATTTGCGCCATTGTTTTTGACGCCCAACCTCCATTGACATGACTCCTGTCTTAATAAAGACAGGAGTCATGCCCCCTTGCCCAATGGTAGGGCATAGTGGCATAGTGACCCCTATGACACTTAAAAAAAACGAAAAAAAATACTTACCCCAACTTACCTCAACTTCCCTGGGATGGGTCCCTCCATCCTTGGGTGTCCTCCTGGGGTGGGCAAGGGAGGCAGGGGGTGTCCCTGGGGGGCACGGGAGGGCACCTCTGGGCTCCTTCCGAGCCCACAGGTCCCTTAACGCCTGCCCTGACCCAGGCGTTAAAAAACGGCGCCCATCAGGCTGTGCGCCGTTTTTTAAGGCCCACCCCCTCCTGTGCGTCAAAATGACGTCAGAGTATAAATATGGGGCACAGGCCTTAAAGTCATTTTTGGAAGGGAACGCCTACCTTGCATATAATTAACGCAAGGCTGGTTCCCCCTTCCAAAAAATGACGCACATGGTGGAATTTTGACGCCCACGGGGTCGGACGTCAAAGTATAAATATGGGACAGGGTTTGCGCCGATTGTGCGTCAAAATTTTTGGCACACATTCGGCGCAAACAGAGTATAAATATGCCCCATAGTACCATTAGTATTCTACATGTCCTGCTTCTAAATACAATGCACCATACCTTGTGGCTTCAAGACTTACATAGGGTTACTTTTATAATATTTAAAAGGGAGGTTTTTATCTGTTAAATAGGGTTATTTTAACAGGTTTTACACTGCAGCAGTCAGGCTACAATTGAAGCCTTTGTCACAGCAGTCCAGAGGTGACATTTTAACTTTCAATGCCATAGGCGAATTATCTTCACTATTTACTATGGATGTATAAGAAAGTTAAATAAGTCAATCTGGGAATTCCCACTTTCTACAGAGCACCTACACTGGGTACTATACGGCAATGCCCTAGGGAGCAGAGTCTAAAAAACAGCAAAATAAATTCTGCCTAAAGTGGAGATGACTGAGCAAAAAGGAGCATTTTTTTCAGAATCTTACTGCCCAAAGTGCTGCAGGAACATTTATTGGTGGCCTGAGAAATACAATAACATCTGCCCATTTTCAGGTCAAAAGAAATGACTCGCCGTAGCCCAGAGCGTCTTCTTCCAATAACTCACAATGATGGGATTTTATTTCCAAAGAGTGATAGACAGAAAAGCAAGATACATTTGGTAGAGCTTCAATTTCGTCAAAACATTGCTTGGCTCTTGCCAAGAAACTCCTCTCTGAAATGTCTTTGGTTGAACGAGGCAGATTTGCACCTTTCCGGCGTATGTGTTTTTTAATTCCTACTCAAAGGTTCATAAATTGCTCTTTACTTTGGATGGCTGTCAGCTGATTGGCCATTGAGATTGATACTAAATCGAGACTCCAGAATATTGTTTTAATCACGACAGTTTAGGTTTCCTGAATTTTTATCGTTAGATGGCGCCATATTCTCACAAATGAATGCATAAATAACGTGAAGCTGGTCGAAGTTTGCAAAGATAAAATAGCGTTTTTGACAAACATATTTCGACCCCACTGGGTCCCGAGAGAAGATAGCTTTAAAAAAGAACATGGTATTGCTGTTCTGCTTCTTACTAGCATAACATGTCTATCGTTTAAACCTCAGAGCATGTCTGTGCATTGATCAGAGAGGATGCCGGTAGTGGCAACAAAGCAGGCATATCAAGGAAGAAAGGGCTGATGGGTGGACCAAAAAGGGCTGGTTTTCCCTGCAAACTAGTAAAATGGAGGACACACTTAGCTGGATTGTGTGAGAAATTGGCATCTGCAAGTTTGTGATTTCCTTAACATTAGCTTTTTGCTTGTTCATACGGGGGGACCCGTCTAGACGCTAGACTGGTGTGTGAACCAGACTTTTTTCCTCGTTGGCACTTGTCAACTAAATATTGTGACTATGTGCACGTCTTGGTATCATTTAAAACTTTAAGAGCCTATGTGCCTTCACAATTACTGCAGATTCATATTTTTGCAGGAACGTTAAGCAAGCATTTTAATTGTGTAAACGGGGTAAATCACACGAGGGTTCTGGTAAGCGAGTTTAACACAAGGGCAGATACTTAATATTGATGGTGTGGTGCTCATCGATGGAAAACCAAAGAATTGTCGACCATGAGCATCGAACTAGCATTTAAATTAGGAAAATGGCATTAGCTTGCAAACATTCACCATCATATCATTTCCTCATGGGGAACATTTCATTGTACACCAACTATCTGTGTCATCCAGTTGTAGGTAACTAATTCATTAACTCATTATGTTATATGTGCGCATAGTTGCTCTATGTATTGTTTTGCGATTATATGAACATTACTTTAGTACACGGTGCAAATATATTTTGTAATTATATGTGTTGTGGTTTGAGGGTTTCTAAGGAAGTGAGATTATTCAGATGAGGTTATTAATATAAATTTAAAACGGAGATATACAAACAAAACGATTTCGTTCAATTCACTTTAATCATAATTAACATAACTTCATAAAAATCATTGACAAAACGAAATAGTTCCTAAATAATAAATTAATTAGAGGCAAAGAGGTGTTTGGAGTGGGACGCATAATTAATAATTAAAACAATTTATTTATTTGAACTACATGTTATTTGGTATAATGGTCTCTTAATTAATTACAAAATAAAAAAATACACATTAATTACATTAAATAACACTTCTGTGACTTAATGCAGAGTTAGTGTTAGCGACAAAAATAAGAAATATATTAAATTAAAGTAAAACACAATACAAAAACATATTAAACAAATTTAAAGGTTACATTTGTGGATAATAAAAAGGTTTATCTTATGGCTACATTAAGTTATTTACAATAATTAACAAAAGAGATATAAAGAAATAGCTAGAATGATGAGATGGAGACAAGAACATTGTATAGATAAAGGAAAACACACCTCTACAAGAAAATGGTAGAAGAAAGGGAAGACACGAATATGGTTCATATCCCCCTTGAGGAAATAAAACTGAGAACATAGCCCTGAGAACAAAACAGTAAATTAAAAAGAACTATTTCTCTCAGAAGAGCTAGTTCCTAATATGGTACGGTATACAGAAACAAGCATTGGCAAAGCCAGTAGGTTTTCACTTATTCAAAATATATTGGTCTTGTCAATGTTTTCTACATTTGAGAGCTGTAAAAAACATTGTGTGTGCTGTAGCTGTGGTCGGTTGTTTCAAACTTAGTATTGCTGGCCTGCAATGGCATTTGTAGATTGTTTAGGAACAGTGGGTGGCAGGTGTTTTGCGGCACTAGAAGGCAGGGTTTGTCTTGAATGCACCGGTTTCAAGCAGATAGAGGTATTTGGGGCCCCATAGAGATGCTTGGACACCAGGCGCCACTAATATGAGTGGGCAGCAGGGGTGCAAGTATTACCAATATAGACATGCCTACGGCGAAGCAGTGTGTAAGGGCAGTGTCTCTGGAGATCATTATTATGTCTGAGATGTAGTTCGTTCAGGACACTGGCGGTGGTTTCACAGCTATGAAAAGTCTGTGTCTTTGAGAGTTGGGTAACAAAGCCCACTGCAGCCCCTTTGGTGCTGGGAGAGGGGAAAGCTCCAGGCCCCCTTCCCCAGCACAGTATCCTCGCTGAGAGCTCCTGATTGAGTCTGGATGGTGGGCCCACCATGTGGTTTGCAGGGGGCGGCCCTCAAGTTTCCTTACGCTAGTGATCTTTGAATGGTTAGTTCAAAAGCCCCAGGATAAGGGCAGGGGCAGAGACGTATGAAGTAATACACCTGCTGTGTGTGCATGTTTATCCGTGCATGAAGTGCAGCCATGTGAAGGGTGTACATGTCAAAGCATACGTCCATCTTGAGCACACCCAAGACGAGTAAAGTGTGCATTTGAACACAGTTGTGTCACATTGTCTGCCAGCACTGAATACAATTGCAGCATGGACAGATACCGACACCCCTTTGTCTACGCATTGTGAGGCCGCAAAATACATGAACAACGTGAGTGAGAATCGACAGCACATGCCTGCTGTTGTTAGAGAGTAAACATTATTAATAAAAAATGTATAACCAAAACAAAGTGTTTAACATGTACTAAAAGGCCTAAATAAAGAGACGTGTGTTAGAAAAATAAAACGTTCATGTTTAAAAATGTGGCTGACATGGTGACAGTCACCTCGAGTTTATTGTGAAATAATGTTTGTGAAAATGTATTTTGATTAATTATAACTACATATATTGACAAAACATGAATAATATTATTGTACTTCAAAACTAACTGTTTGAAATTATTAGAAATGTTTTATTCTTCATGTATTAGCATTACTAACAAGGCCTATGTTTTAGTATCTTTCCAGAAGTATAGTTTTTAAATGACATGCTGATTTTACTGAAACGATCTGCAAACATTGTTTTATTAAACATCCTGTTTGATGAACACTGTGGACATTTTCTGTCCTGTTCTTTCATTTCACTCTGTAATTTCTATTGCAACTTTTAACAATGAGCCTTAGTTTTTTAAGGGAAGCAATGTTAGTTAAATGTGTGTTCTCTGCTGCTGTTTTTAGAAAATGTAATTGTTACACTGAAACTGCCATCTGGAGAGGAAAGTGAATGTAATCTTATCTTGGAAAAGGAACGAAGAAAGATACAACTGAAGTCCAGATGGAGTTTATTGGCTGCGCACTAACCCACCTCACAGACTTGTCCAATAGAAGCTTAGCTAGTAACTTTTTGAGACTTTAATCTAGCAAGTTTTAGGTGATGTAAGTCAGTTTTTCTTTCAGCTCTATGCAGTTAAGATTTCATTCAGTTTCTTTCCAGTTCAATTTTGCTATTCAGCTCTTGTCTATGATTTTAACAGTTCTGTTACATTAGGCCCAACATTAGTGAGCTGTTTTCCCTTTCATGTTCCTGATGTGACGGAAGAACCTGCTGCTCCTGTGCTCTGCTGATGAAGGCTGTGCTCGCTGCTGTCTCATTTAGAAGAGATATAACCAATGTGCATTTAGTTTTCCTTTGCAGGTTTTTCCCTTTAGAAATCCAACAACATATTTTTTTTATTAGCGCCATAGTTAGATGTTTTCCAAATTAATTTTTATCTTATTTTTACTTTCCCATGAAGCCCACTCATGTTTTCCAAATTAGAGTAATAGATAAGGGCGCCTGACCTAATGTTTGATTTGAGTGTTTAATAACTGATTGTGATTGATTCATTTACACAACTAAATGAAGTCTGATGCTATTTTCCAAATAATTCTGTCGTTATTCTGTAATATTCTTTTATAGTGTTTAATGGTAATTGCTCCTATTAGGCTGGGATTCTTGAGACATTTTGAACAGCCTCTGTTGTTTCTACATTACTGTCATTTGGTTTTGCGCATAATTTACGTGGCCTTAGTATTGTCAACTTAAGGGCAATAAATGTTTAAACTTTACTAAATTGGTGTGGTGATTCATGACCACATAGGTCACAGTGCGTTTAAATTACTGACTCCTCATTGCATATTGTGGTCATTTATGATTATCAATTCTCATTGTTTGATTGGATGATCTCATTACTCCTGACTGAGTCAAAACATTCAAATAGACCTCTGAGGGTAGTAGATGTCACTGCCGTATTACGTGTCACCTTAGCCTAATATTAGGAGGTCAAATGCCCACAGATGTTGGTAGCAGAGGATAGTTTTGTCTCAATAGGAGAGGACCATTCTGGATTTAAGAGATTTGGTTTTGCCAATGCTTGCTTAAAATTCAGATTTTTGGAAATTTGGTTTTGCCAATGCTTACTTAGATGAGAGGATTTGCGCTTGCAATGCTTGAGGAAATTGCAGGTGAATTGTGATGTATGAGATGCATAGGGAGTTTGCGTACTTTAACGTAGTTGAGTAGAGAGTTTGCCTACTCCAAAGGGTGAGTGTAGGGAAGTCGTCGTACTTCAAGTGAATGTGGTGCTTTGTGCTAAAACAATTGCCCACGTTGTTGTTGATGTAATGGACCCTGCGTGGTCTAAAACTCTGGAGTATTGTACAAGTGTATGAGACACTTAGTTGTTGTTATTTACTTGTCTGCAGCTGGTGTAGTTGTTCCTAGTGTGTGCGTTTAGAGAGTGCTAGTTTGACAGGTACTGGGTGATTCCTGAGCACATAGGGAGGACCTGGTATTAGTCAAGGGTGAAATTTTCAGGTCAAGTTTTACTTGCACATGAGAGAAAGCTAAAGCCTGAAGAGTAGCTGTTAAAGCCAAAGGACACAGTCGAAATGTCCGTAAAGCTTCTGAAGTGATTGAGCCCTATTTGTAGTGAGCAGACAAATTGTTTTTTGTTGGTATTTTTTTAGTGCTCACAATATTTTGCATTTAGTTTTCTGTGTGAATCGAGTATGAAGGACGAGCCACAAGGCTTTGTCAGCCACTGTGTGAGTGAGTGTGACGTCACTGGGTTCGTGCTGGTATTGGTCGGTTGGTGAAAGGAGCCGTGAGTGGATTGGTGGACAACCGTGAACAGCTACTGGTTGAGAGTAGCAATGAAAAGGATTTTGGGATTGAAATACTTCCTGTTTTGAATTTAATTCTTAGTTCTAAGCCCTATAAAAGGTAAAAATGAAATTTTTCAAAACATCAAAAAGTGAGATAAGAGGAGATGCTTTAATTCCAGTTAGAGTAGGAGAAATTGCCCGGCCAGAAGGTACACCTGCATACATAGTAATTGAAGAGAAAGGTCCATCAGCATGTATTTGGTTAAAACATTGGTGCAAAATAACAGAGAAGGAAGGGAGCTTTCCTTTTCCTGCTCATGGAAGTTTTAATATGAGAATTTTAGAAAATTTGAGAAGAGTACTTTATGAATTAAAGCCACCTCAGAGACCAGCACAATTTTAAGCCTTAGCTATTTGGGAGCAAGTAGCCAGACAACAAGAGAAATAAAAATTTGAGAGACAAATGTGAAAAGCTGAGAAAACATTGCTAGAAGCCAAATGGGACAAGGAGCAGACATTTTGGGGAACAGAAACCTTACCCGGTATTCAAATGTCTCCTGCAATTTCGCAAGAGAAAGGGAACAGTGTCAGACCAAAGACAAAGAAAAAGAATAAGCATTACGAGGAAACTGAGTTATCGCTGACTTATGATAGTGATTCAGATGATGATGAATTTATAACACAATTATTGAGAAATAGTCCTCTACCATATGCAGCAGAAGAGGCAAATCAAGGTATTAGTGCTAGTCCAAGTGCACCTAAAGTCAAGTACAAGTTGCAACTAATGTTCCTATTATTACAGTAACTCAGACTCCTGTCATTCAAACTGTAGCTCAGCCTGTCACATATACTAAAGTTCCTGTTGTTAGTGCTGCACTGAGTATAACAGTTCCAATGGCACCACAGATTATTCAGAAACCAATGATGGTTCACTTGGAGTCTACTCCTAACTCAATGACTCCTGTGCAAGTTGCTAGTCAAGCCCAGACAATGTAAAGGTATACTCCAGTACAATAACGCAAATGAGTCTCTCAGTATTTTCAGGTCAGAGTTCTAGAGTAATTTACTTGAGAAATCAGAATACTTGACCATGCCCAGAAGCATTAACAGTCCCTGTCACAATTAGTCCAGTTGTTCCATTGTATGCTCAGGGAAATAATGAGAGCAATATGCAGAATCTTTTTAACTCAACTGAAGGAATGGAGAAACTCACTGTTACAGTGGCAGTTATGTCTCCAATAAATCAGACTTTTAACAAAACAGGCCACTTATAGATTTAACTTATTCTAGGATTTCACACAATTTGGAGACTCCTAATCCAAATTCAGTTCTAGTGTCACCTGAAAGAGTAATGGGTTCACCATGTAATAAACCACAATGTGTGCCTAGTGTGAATAATAATGTTTCTTTACAAGGGTTGGCAACTCAGCAATTAACAGAATGGTTGGAGAAAGTGAGTGGAGCATCAGCGATGAAAACAGTTGCTGAAGGAGAAAGAACACTGAATCTGGCAAGGTAAAAATTAGAATTAAATTAAATGAACAAGGGAACATTAGAATTAAAAGAAATAATTGAGGGAACACTTGCATTAAATAGAATTGACTCATATGATGAAGATGAGTAACGTTTCAGATGTCATAAACAGAGCAGGATTGGCACATTAGTAATTATCAGAACTTGCATAAAAATATGAAGTGGATATTGAGAAATCCAAACCATTAAAGAGCCAGGGTAAAAGACAATCAACCTCAGCTAACTCCCGCTCACTCCCTTGGTAGCTTGGCACGAGCAGTAGGCTTAACTTCAGAGTGCTAAGTGTAAAGTATTTGTATCAACACACACAGTAATTCAATGAAAACACTACAAAATGACACAACACAGGTTTAAAAAATAGAAAATATTTATCTAAACAAAACAAGACCAAAATGACAAAAATACACAATAAACAAGTCAAGTTATCACTAAAAATGTAAAGAGAGTCTTCATGTAATTTTAAACACAATGCTAATGCTGTTGGTGTGAAAATATACCTTGGGTGCGTTAAAAATAATCCTGCACGGACGAGTGTGGGTCAAATAAGGCTTGCGATGCGTCGATTTCACTCACAAGCGAGACCTTGCGTCGTCTCTCCTTTAGTCGGGTCGGCGTGTGTCGTTTCTTCTCTCCACAGGAGAGTGATGCGTCGCTCTGGTCACCACTCTCGGATCCGGGCAGACCTTGTGTTGTTTTTACATGCCTAGCGGTATTTGCGTCGGAAATCCAGCCACACGATGATCCAAAAACCACGCAGCGTGGGTTGTGATCTTACTAGCCTCCGTCAGCGATGCTGTGCGTCGTTTCTCCAGCCACGGGCATCGATCTTCGGTTCGCGTTGCAGGCGAGCGTCGATTTTCAGCCACGAAGCTGGCAGTGTGTCAATTTTTCAGCTGCAGATCGGAGTCACGTCGATCTTTTCCCTGCACGGCGTTCTGTGCGTGGATTTCTCACTCTTGGGCTGCCAGCTTCTCCTTTCAGGGTCCCAGGAACTGGATGAGCACCACTTGGCAGAGTAGGAGTCTCTCCAGAGACTCCAGGTGCTAGCAGAGAGAAGTCTTTGCTGTCCCTGAGACTTCAAATAACAGGAGGCAAGTTTTAAATCAAGCCCTTGGAGATCTTCACAAGAAGTAAGGCAACACAAAGTCCACTCTTTGTCCTCTAGCACAGGGAGAAGCAGCAGCTGCAGGATAGCTCCACAAAGCACAGTCACAGGCAGGGCAGCTCTTCTCCCTCAGCTCTTCAGCTCTTCTCCAGGCAGAGGTTCCTCTTGGTTTCCAGAAGTGTTCTAAAGTCTGTGGTTTTGGGTGCCCTTGTTATACCCATTTTGCCATTTGAAGTAGGCCTACTTCAAAGGAAAGTCTCTCTTGTTTGTGAAATCCTGCCTTGCCCAGGCCAGGTCCCAGACACACACCAGGGGGTTGGAGACCTCATTGTGTGAGGGCAGGCACAGCCCTTTCAGGTGTAAGTGACCACTCCTCCCCTCCCTCCTAGCACAGATGGCTCATCCGGATATGCAGGCTACACCCCAGCTCCCGTTGTGTCACTGTCTAGTGAGAGGTGCAACCAGCCCAACTATCAAACTGACCCAGACAGGGAATCCACAAACAGGCAGAGTCACAGAAATGGTTTAAGCAAGAAAATGCTCCCTTTCTAAAAGTGGCATTTTCAAACACACAATCTCAAAATCAACTTTACTAAAAGATGTATTTTTAAAATTTGTGAGCTCAGAGACCCCAAACTCCATTTATCTATCTGCTCCGAACGGGACTCTACACTTTAATCATATTTAAAGGTAGCCCCCATGTTAACCTATGAGAGGGACAGGCCTTGCAACAGTGAAAAACAAATTTAGCAATATTTCATTGTCAGGACATATACAACACATTACTATATGTCCTACCTTAACCATACACTGCACCCTGCCCTTGGGGCTACCTAGGGCCTACCTTAGGGGTGCCTTACATATAAGAAAAGAGAAGGTTTACACCTGGCAAGTGGGTACAATTTCCAAGTCGAATTTACAGTTTAAAACTGCAGACACTGCAGTGGCAGGTCTGAGACATGATTACAGGGCTAATCATGTGGGTGGCCCAACCAGTGCTGCAGGCCTACTAGTGCACTTTACTAGGGACTTACTAGTAAATCAAATATGCCAATCATGGATAAGCCAATTACATACACATTTTGTAAAGGAGCACTTGCATTTTAGCACTGGTTAGCAGAGGTAAAGTGCCCAGAGTAACAAAAATAGAGTCCAGCACACATCAACAACCTGGGAAACAGAGGCAAAACGTTAAAGGAGACCACGCCAAGGATGAAAAGTCTGACACAGATTAGAATTAGATTCAAAAGATATTGCAAATATGAGATCACCTGGACTAAAAATTAATATGAGAGAATTAATCCAAAGTAGTCAAACATGGGGAGCATTAGATAAATGGGAAGGCAGATGGGTAAAGAAAAGAGAGCAGAAGAAAAGCGAGTCTGTGACTTCGTACTCTACGGAAACTCAGCAGACTGATAGTCCAGTAAAGATATTACCAATGAGAGAAATTCCTGGCGGGGATTATGTTCATGTCCCTTATGCAGGAGTGATATTTTGTCATTCACAAATGATTACCCGAGATTGAGAGAAAAATTAGTGTAATGTTATCAGCAGACAGACAGGTTTGTGAAACTTACAAAATGTTTGTGGGAAGATTTAAATGCTCTTTTAGAAATAGAGGTCCCATCTGATTTATGGATTGAATACAAAAAGAGTGTTGACTGGCTGACAAGAAAGCCTTCACCAGATCCAGTTACAGGTGCACCATCTCCTCAAGTAATGAAAAGCTATTACAAAGTAATTGAATTTTTGAAAATGAGATATTGATTGGCAGAGAACTGGTAGGACAGCTCAGGAAGCGGAGTCAATTCTTGCATATTATGAAAGGTTGCTGCAGGCATTCAAGCATTACAGTGGTACAGAGACAATTGACCCCAAAGACATGATTAATTTCATGTTCAAGTTTGTGAAGGGGTTGAGACTTGAAATTAGTAACATGCTTAAGAGTCATTTGATTAGCTGGCAAGCAAAACCGGTTGAAGTATTGCAATTTGCTAAATATTGTAGGGACGAAATTGACATGAAGGAAAGATTGAAAGAAAAGACAATGGTGATGCAGATTAAAGCTGCACAAGCAGGGATGCAGAGAATTCCACAAGAACAGGGAAACCTGCCAATGGTTCAGAGTCAGGGACAGGTGAGAGGAAGAGGACATGGTGGTGGTGGTGGTGGAAATGGAAATTGAGTTGGTGTTGATCTGAATGCTAATGTTAATTCAGGTGATATGCAGACAATAAGGAAGATGTGACCTTGTCATGCTTGCGGGGTCTTGGACACTAGAAGCTGGAATGTCCATTGATGGTGCCAGAAGGTGTTGTGCAGATGAATGAAAATAATAATTTTTTCAAATTTAAGAGGACAGAGAAATCGGAATCCTAATATAAATGTTCAGGATATGAATAATCAAATGCAGATTCCACAAATGCAAACTCCCTAATTGCAGGTGCCACATTTTCAGGTGCCACAACAACAAATGCAAAAGCAGATGCAAATTATATCACAGCAGCGAATGCAAATACCTCAGGCTCCAATGGCACAGCAACAGGTAGTAATTCCTCAGCAGAACATGGGTCAAAGGATAAATCAAAAGTCATTTGATAACACAGTTCCCATTACACAGTGAGGATGAATTGAATGATGAAATTGTGAGTGAGAGTTCGGATGGAGAAGAATGTTGGTTAGCAGCTTCATTAGAGGTGGGACAGTTATGGGTCCTGAAGTCTCATTTTTGGTTGACACAGGAGCTACACGCTCTACTATCAGAACTGCAAAAGTTGCCAATGTGCCACTTTCTGAGAGATCAGCACAGGTTGTAGAAGTAGCGAAACAACACCTGACAAATCCAATTACTGAACTAATTTTTGTTAAAGTTGGTACTTTTGAAGGCATGCACACATTTGTAGTCTGTGACTCAAGTCCAGTATGACTGCTGGAAAGAGATTTGTTGTGCAAGATATTCTATTACTTGCACAAATGATGGAATTGTCATCCAAACAAATAGTGATGATGAGGAATCATGCAGACCAGTTGGCTGTAATCTATTTAATGAAGAATTCTCATTGATTACTCTTTTTCCTATATTCACAGTACAGGACTTGCCAAATTACCTACAAGATACATTTATTTTAAAGGTATAGGATCTATCTGGAAAAGATATTGGTCTAATTAAAGGAGTGGAATCAGTTAAAGTCACAGTTAAACCTAATGCAGTTTTCCCGAAAAATCCCCAGTATCACATGGCACCAGATGTAATTGAAGTAGTTACTCCTGTAATTGTAGATTTTGTTGAGCAAAGGGGGTTTTAAAGAAGTGCTGAGCAGCCCATGTAATTCACCTATTATGGGTTTGTGGAAACGTAGTGGGAAATTTTGCATAGTTCAAGATTTGAGAAACATTTATGATATAGCCGTCCAGGGGTTCCTAATCCAGCAGTGATTTTGCTCCAAATTCCATGTGATGCAGAATGGTACACAGTAGTGGATTTGTCACAAGCATTTCCCTCAATGCCTCTACATGAGGATAGCCAGTTTCTCTTCTGTTTGAAATTCTGCAATCGTGTGTATTGCTGGTGTAGCATTCCACAAGGATTTTCAGAATCTCCATCAATATTAAGGGCCATATTTATACTTTTTGACGCACAACTGCGCCAACGCAGTTGTGTGTCAACATTTTTAATGCCGGCTAATGCCATTTCAAAGCGCCATGCGGGCGCCGTATTTATTGAATGACATTAGCCGCTGTTAGCCTGCGCTGCGGTGTGGTGTGCGTAAAAAAAAATGACTCACACCAGGCAGCGCCGGCGTAGGGGAAAATGGAGCTTGGGTGTCAAAAAATGGGGCAAGTCGGTCTGAGGCAAAAAATCTGCCTCAACCCGATTTGCGCCATTTTTTTGGACTCCCAACCCCCATTGAAATGACTCCTGTCTTAGCACAGACAGGAGTCATGCCCCCTTGCCCAATGGCCATGCTCAGGGGACTTATGTCCCCTGGGCATGGTCATTGGGCATAGTGGCATGTAGGGGGGCACAAATCAGGCCCCCCTATGCCACAAAAAAATTACGGAAAAATATACTTACCTGCACTTACCTTAATGTCCCTGGGGTGGGTCCCTCCATCCTTGGGCGTCCTCCTGGGGTGGGCAAGGATGACAGGGGGTGTCCCTGGGGGCATGGGAGGGCACCTCTGGGCTCCTTCCGAGCCCACAGGTCCCTTAACGCCTGCCCTGAGCAGGCATTAAAAAATGACGCAAACGCGGTTGGACGTCATTTTTTTTGACCCGCTCACTCCCGTGCGTCATTTTTGCACGGGAGTTTAAATATGGCGCACAGGCCTGGGAGTCATTTTTTAGACGGGAACGCCTACCTTGCATATCATTAACGCAAGGCTGGTTCCCCCTTCTAAAAAATGGCGCACATGGTGGAACTTTGACGCCCGCTGCGTCGGACGTCAAAGTATAAATATGGGGCAGTGTTTGCGCCGAATGTGCGTAAAAAAAAACGACGCAAATTCGGCACAAACAGAGTATAAATATGCCCCTTAATGAGGTATTGAAAACGAATTTGGAAGTATTGGAAATGCCTTTCCAATCTACATTGGTTCAGTGCATTGATGAATTACTGGTTGCTTCAAAGAAACGAGAAGCATGCAGGCATGATACTATTGCCTTATTCAATCAACTGGGCGAAAATAGACATAAAGGGCATCATTATGAATCTGGCAGTCTACTGACCGCCAGATTCTGGGTGGCAGTCGGACCGTCGCCAATGTACAAGTCTAAATGCCGCTTTGTGACCGTGGCGGTTGCACGGTGGTTGGACCGCCAACACCACCAGGATTAGTCATCCCGGCGGTCTGGAGGTCGTGGTGGTCCTAGTCCACCAGGCTTTGCAGACAGTGAAGATTGTGACAGGTGCTAGTGCACCCTACGCACTACAGCATTGCCACCACCTGTATTGCAATTCAGAGACAATTGTGTAGGACGTTCACCCGTGGGGCCAGAAACTAAAAGAAAGAAAGAGGTGGAGTACTTGGGACATCAGATAGAGAAAGGTGAAAGGAAGGTGTTCAGAGAAAGTGTTGCAGCTATATTGCAAATGAACCCTTCTGTTACTCAAAGCGATGACAGAATGTGTTTGGGAATGCTGAGTTACTGCTGCCAATAGGTTCCTAATTTTTCTGTTATTTCCAAGCCATTGCAAAGATTGACCCACAAAGGAGTTACTTACCCAGTCCCTTTTGATGAAGCTTGTATGAAAGCTTTCACTGAGCTGAGAGAGAATGTGATTGTTGTGCTCTTTCTGGCCTAACACAGGTACATGGTGGCGTAAATCGCCCTGTAGCATATTTTTCTGCTACTTTGGATCCAGTTGTTGCAGCTTTGCCAGGCTGTTTTAAAAATGTGGCTGTGGTTGGAGTCAGCCTTGCTCAGAGTAAGAGCATTATCATGGGACATCCTTTAACTGTTCTGGTACCTCACTCCATTGAGGTCTTGCTTACCAGGACCAAAAATCAATACCTACAAATGCTCGACTGACTCGCTATGAGTTATTGATTTTGGGGTCCCCAAATGTCACCCTTAGAATGTGCGGAGTACTTAACCCTGCTAACTTGTTACCTATACACATTGCTGAATCTGTAAATGTAAATGAAGTAGAACATGACTGCCTGGATGTTACTGAACTGCGCAACAAACCCAGACCTAATATTCAGGATACTCTGTTAAAGAAAAATGATCAAATAATTTTTCTTGATGTTTCCTGTTTAAGAAACAATGCAGGATTGAGATCTGGTCATGCTGTGTGCACTATCACTGGTGTACTCGAAGCTTCATGGCTTCAAAGAGTATTTTCTGCATAAGTGGCTAAATTGGTGGCTCTTACTAGAGCCTGCTGCATTTCACCACAGGTTCAAATTATGATTTTTACTGGCAGCCAGTATGGATTTGATGTTGTGCATGACTTTGGGCAGTTATTGTCCCAGAGAGGTTTTATGACCTCTTCTGGCTCCCCGATAAGAAATGGGGACAGAATTCATGATTTACTACAAGCTTTACAATTCCCTGAGAAAATCGCAGTAGTGCAATGTAATGCTCTCCAGAATGCAAATGATTTTATCTCTATGGGTAATTCATATGCAGATCAGATCGCTAGATTTTGTGCACTTAATTGTGTCACTTTCACTGTAGACTGGAAAAATGAAACAAATACTGATGAGACAAGTCAACGTTTTCTGTTGACAGTGATTGATACTTGGGAGGAAATTAAAAGATTACATGATGAGGTTCCAGAAAATGAAAAGAAAAGCTGGATAAAATTGGGTTGTAATCAAAGAGAAATTGATGAAATTTAGGTTTCAAATGAAAAGTAGGTAGTCTTGACAAACTGTCTACTGACGCAAATGGCTAGATTAATTTAAGCAATCTTGGTTCAATCCAAAATTTAGGCAAGTTGCAGAAGCCATTTGTCACTGATGCATTCCATGCCAGCAAATGAATGTGGGAAAGAGAACTGTTGTCAATTTGAATCACATTGGAAGATCAGGTGGTCCATTTAACAGAATGCAGTTGCCTGTGTGTGGTGGTTTGAGATACGTGTTGGTGATTGTCTGTATATGTAGTCATTGGATTGAAGCCTACTCTACATGTAGAAATGATAGCCTCACAGTAGCAAAGCTGTTACATAGAAAGTTGATCCCAAGATCTGGTTTTCCGGCCTTTTTAGAATCAGATAGAGGAAGCCACTTCAATTACAATGTGATAAAAATGCTATGATCAGCCTTAAACATTGAGCGAAAGCTGCACTGTAGCTACCGTCCTGAGGCTTCTGGATTAGTAGAGCAAATGAATGGAACCTTGAACGCTTGACTGGCAAAATTGTGTGCATCCACTAATCTGAAATGGCCTGATGCTTTACCTTTGGTTCTGATGAGCATGCAAAGTACACCTGACAAAAAGACTGGTCTCTCGCCTCATGAAATATTGATGGGCAGAGCCAGGAGATTGCCAGCTGTTCCTGCAAATGTGCTTGTAACCATAACAGATGACTTGGTGCTGGATTACTGCAAGGGTCTAGCTGATGTGGTTCACTCTTTGTCTCACCAGGTGGAAACTACAGCCATGCCACCATCTCAAGACCAGTGTCACAGTCTCTTAGGGCTGGTGATTGGGTGGTGATCAAGAAGCAAGTGCTAAAAACTTGCTTGAAGCCTAGGTTGAAGGGGCCATACCAGATTACCCTGGTATCAACAACTGCTGTAAAGTTTGCTAGAATTCCAAACTGGATTCATGCGAGACACACTCTTAAAGTGCCATATCCTTTGGATGATGAATATCCAGCGTTCCTGAGAGCACCAGGAGAAGCTGTACAGTCTCAAGAAGAGCAAGTGACAAAGACAGCACAAGAGACTGCAGAAGTAAAGGCAGTGCAAACTGGTGAAGATCCAAATCCAGGTACTCATCTGAGAGATGACATTGAGGGCAATCTTGACACTCCTCTCTCATCAGAGGCAGAAGTGGATGTCGAAGGACAGTCAAGCCTGAGCCGGAGGACTCTCCCAGAAGCAGACGATTGGGAAAAACAGATAAAGCACATCTCATTTCCTGAAGTAGCCAAAGGTTTAGTTGAGTTGAATCAAAGTCATGCAGATTTGACTCCTCCTGAAGTGGCTGATGATACAGGTGAAACAAGTGAAAGTCAAAGAACAGCTTGTCAAATTCCTGCTAAACCACTGTCTAGAAAAAACTGTGAAAGGAGATAAATGCCCTTCTTTGCATCCAACTGAAAAGGTTACTGATGTGTTGTCAAGCATAAATGAGGAAGCAGAAACAACAGACAGAACAGATCTGAGCGAAGAAGAAATAAGTGCAAGTCGAAGATACTCAGGTCCTGAGTGGGCCACCTTGCAGCTGATGAGTGGGAACACAAGTTTATGTCGTTTTGTTTTGACCGTGAGAATCCATGTTCTACATTTTGGAACCTGAAGTCATAATTGAGCTGAGTTTTGAAATTACATTGACAAATGAGAAAGAAAGACATTATACACTGGAAGTAATAGTTAGTGATCAGCAGATTGTAATCTACCAATAAACATTCAAAAACTGATTTTGTCAAAGCTGCTAAACTGATTTTTGACAACATCTGGAGAGCCTGAAAAGCTGCTATGAATAATCACAAAGAAAATTGAAGACTATTTAGATTTTTCATTTTTGTTTGGCTGCATAGTCATATCTTTTTTTCTTTTCATTCATATTTTGATTCTTTACAGGCCATGAATACCAATCGCAATAGACACAATGGGTGGAAGTATGTGTGTGTGTTGGAATAGCAGTTGTATGTATCTTAATAAATTTAGTATTGATCATAAGCATGATAAAGCTGAAACTAATTACACACCTTCTCCAGAGATACTACACTTTCTGAGTTAGACAAGTTATATAAAGATGAGAGTTACTTACACTTAGATAGTTCACAAGGAGATCTTTCTTCTAATGTTTTCTATTGTTTGTTGTATGAATATGTTGAGACTATGGATGTGAGAGGATGTTATGTGTGTACACAAATTCCTTCCTCTGTGCAAGAAGGGATTATATATCATAGCTTACCACTATCATATGGGATTGGTTGTGGTCTTATATTAACAAGGCTTTATAATCATGAATACATACAGTATTTGTATTCTAATTATGATTTAGGTGCTCATTCCGAGTTTGTCGGTCATTACCGAAGACCGCCATGCAAACGGCAGCCGGTACACTGCCAGGGATGGCGGAGTGAAGACCGCTGCATTACGAGTGACCCACACAACACCTCCAAAATAGACCGAAAAAACAACACCGTCGGTCCAAACGACAGTATGAAGGAGGCGGCTGCACCACCACCACCCCCACGCTGAGAAAATTCCGTCTGCCAAATTCCGAGTCACAAATCAGCATCGCAGAAACCAACACTGCAGTAATCCATTGGCGGTCCAAACCGCCACTGAAAAAAAATAGCAACCACTGCATCAACACTGCACTAGATGGGATAACACCAAGAGCAACACCTGAAACACATACACACACCTGTCCACAGCACCACAAAACACAACCCCACACATACCCAGAACCCTGTGAAAATAGAAACCCTGACAGAGCGAGAGAAGAGCACACTGAAAGGAGGCACTGCACCTAGATACCACAGGCACCATCATACTAAGCACGCATCACACAACACATCACTGCACACAAATACCACAGAGCACACGCACATACCATTACACATATTCACAACTACGAACAGCACACCCAGAATCCCTGCACACCATACATCCCTACCTACAACAAAACTACCATGGCACCACAAAAAAAACCATATTCACAGAAGAGGAGCTCAGGGTAATGGTCGAAGAAATAGTCAAAGTGGAGCCGCGACTGTTTGGAGCGCTGGTCTAGCAGACATCCATAGCTTGGAAGAACAACTTATGGCAGAGGATAGTAAACAGGGTGAATGCAGTGGGGAACCATCCGTGCACAAGGGAGGACATTAGGAAGAGGTGGAACGGCCTTAGTGGGTAAGTACGGGCCATGACTTCCAGGCACCAAGTAGCCATCATGAGGACTGATTGAGGACCACCTCCCCCAGAAATGTTACAGTGGGAGGACATGGTCCTGGCCATACTACATCCGGAAGGGCTGACAGGAATTGCTACTGGACTGTACACTGGTAAGTCTGTTGTACTCACTGGCCACGATGTCCCTATGCACAGCATGTACCCCCACCAGCTTCTCACCTCTTCAAACCACCTGAACGTGCACAAAGCCACTATTGGCCCTATACCCACGCTTGCATGCCACAGCTCCCCACTGACGCCCTTCCCTCACAGCCCCACCTAGTGCATGTATGCCTCACACAGCAAAAAGTACCACAAATACCACAATGCAACACTCCCTACCCTTGCCAGACTGCTACGTCCATATCACATCTCTGCAATTGCACGTTAAACCATGTTACTCCCCATCACCAATATGTTGTAAGAATGCACATCAGTAGATGGCAATGACAGTAGCAAGACAAATGTAAACTGTACTCCAAAATAGGGCCATTACAACCTTCCACTGATGAAAACACAAGCAGTGGACTGGAAACTGTCAATGCCATTACTGCCCTGCAAATACAGTGAATGACGGCATACAACCATTTGTGTCACTGCTACAATACCATCATCTGACACAATACCTCTCATCCCAAAGGTCTCCCAAGTACTGACACACAGCAGAGGAGCCCAGCGACAGGAAGCCCAGGCCTGGATGCAGCACCAATAGGGGAGGATTCACCTGCAAGTCTGGATTTGGACAACGAACCTGGCCCATCAGGCATGAGTGATCAGTCCACCACCACCAGCCTCACCCTGCCCACAACTCAAACCACCTCCCCTGTGGCAGCCACTGCACAGCAGAGCCCACCTTCCCATACCTGTGTCCCAAGGTCACATCAATCATCAGTGTGCCCCACAGGACAGGGGCAGGAGTCAAGGGTGCAAACCCAAGACAATGACAGTCCTGATGTCAGTCGAAGGGGGCACACTGCACCAGGGGCAAAGTCACAGGGGGCAAGGGCCAGTGGGAGGCTAATCACGGGACAAAGGACGAGGCAGGTACAGGACACGACTGGCCAGGAGGCTGTCTCCAGGGTCCTGGGAGCCTACCAGCAAACCCAGGACCAGTTGGGCCAGATACTCACCTCCTTGCAGGACACACAAAGGCTGCAGGAGGAATACCACCAGGAGGCCAGGCAGCAGTGGCAGGCACACAATGCCACCATGACCTCCATATTAGTTCAAGTATCTCAACTGCATCCTGCGTACATTCTCCACCCAACAGCAGGCCCCATCCAGTAGTCAGTCAACACCACTGCCCTCAACATCAGCAGCTGCTACTGGAATGGAGGCACAGCAGGAGGACCCACAGGACACCAGCACCCCTACCCCAGCAGCTGAGGAACTCCCTGGTAAAAGAGGTCACCCATCCAGACATCCTGCAGGACCTCAGGCCAAGACCAATCCCCCCACCAGGAAGTGATCCCTCTTCTGAAATGTCACCCTTGTGTGCCACTGCTACACCCTGTTGTCTGTCCAATACCAAGGTCACATCGTTCTGACACAGGACCTATGAACCTAACAGCTGGACCACCTACTCTGATCATCACTTAGAGCACTACCACACTGCTCTGGACTGTGAAATTCTACACTAAATAAACACCTATTGTCACAAGTCATGGTGCATGTCTCTTTATTGTTTGTATTGCCAAATTTGTTACAGAACAACAACAAAATACACTGATGTAGTGGGATACTCCAGCAGGTGTGTAAGTACATCCATATTGTTTTAACATCCACTGTCAACTATGCCAACAGGGAAAACAGCATTCAGACTGCAAACAGATATGTCACCTGAAGAGGGATAAATACATTGAATGAGGTACAATCTTGTAAGGAATGTAATCCACAGTCATACATCAATAGCAGTTGAACACAAACACAGGATGAGTGTCCCAGCAGCTATGTTACACCAAATGTAAGGGTCTGCATTGGCATTCACACACATGTGGGACAGGGAAGATGAAACATAGGTAACATCCTCAATTGCACAACTCCCTGAGTAGTCCGGAACAGGTACTTGACACACAGCGGATGACAATGCATGACATGCCTACGCAGCAGGACAAGTCTGATAAGTTCCCCTAACATATCCCCAAACAGGCAGCCTGAGGACTCTAAACCTTTAGTACAACTAGAAGGCTGAACTGCAATGGCACCAGCATTCCACAAATGAACTTAGCAGGTGTGCATTCCCACTACCTCTCATGGTGAGTGACCTACCCTTAAAGGTCGTTAACCAATATGTAAGGCTCTAGGGATAGATGCACATCGCGTTGCCCAATCCCCGTTTTCCGAGTTGGTAATCTGGTTACCGATTCGTAAAAACGAGACTGCGAGTCGCAATTAGGAAGGGGTGTTCCCCTTCCTAATTGCGAGTTGCAGCGCAATGCTGTATTGTTTTGTGACTGCGAACGTGGTTGCAAAACAATCGCAGTTACCACCAGTGTCACACTGGTGGTAACCCATTCGCAAAATGTGAATGGAATGAAAAAATTTGTTTCAGAGCAGGCAGTGATCCTATGGACCACTGCCTGCTCTGAAAAAATGAAACGAAAACGTTTCATTTTTCAGTTTTGTAATGCATCTCATTTTCCTTTAAGGAAAACGGGCTGAATTACAAAAAAAAAAACAGCTTTATTTAAAAGCAGTCACAGACATGGTGGTCTGCTGTCTCCAGCAGGCCACCATCCCTGTGAGTGCCGCCACTCGCAAGGGGGTCGCAGATTGCAACCCACCTCATTAATATGAATGAGGTGGGCCTTTGCAACCCCCTTTGCGAGTCGCAGATAGTGTCAGGGACACCATCCTACATTCTGAATTGCGACTTGCAAATTGTGAGTCGGTCTGACTCGCAATTTGCGAGTCGCAATTCAGAATTTTACTACATCTGACCCCTAGTCCCCACACCTACCTTGATGTATGCAAATACTGGCTACAGATTGGCTTCAGCAATACATCTCCCATGTGCAATTATAATGGTGGTGCACCACTCATAAGCAGTAATCAGATTATATCTCGTAACTGAACATATTAGGAAAATGAATTTGAAGAATTTTTTACTCATGATCAACTGGAAATTGAATAGCACTGAAGAAGCCCTAGGTTAAAGGGCAAAACACGTTGGCTGTTTTCATTGTCTGTACACTATGTTGCACCAAGACCTATATGGAAGAAAATAATGGAAGAAAATAAAGAGGAGACTTGATGTACTCATATTACAAAAGAATTGGACTATATTTACATATAATCTGATTACTGCTTATGAGTGGTGCACCACCATTATAATTGTTATTTGGTTTCTGTTAACCTTTCGAGCATCTTTGCAGCAGGTGCTCCGGTGGAGTTGCACACCTTTGATATTTAATTGTATGACAGTTGGGAACGTATAGGGATTAGTGCATGTGTAATGTATTGGTCTGCAAGACACACCACTTGTACATTGAGTGAATATGTACTTTTCCTCTTTCTGTAGACTTGTGAATCCCATCAATAGGCCCAATTGCATGTGGGACATTTGAGATGTTTTAGAAGGCTGCTTTTACAGTGGGAAAATCTGAAGGAAGTGGGAACCTAATGTGCCTGTGCACATGCTTGAGTAGGGCATCCAGCACATCCTGCAACACTTTACAGAACTTGGTCTGCGAAACCCTGCAGCCAGTCCCACTGTGGCCTGAAACGAGCCACTCGCCAGGAAATGCAGGACTGACAACACCTGGACTGTTGGAGGGATGGCATGGGGATTCCTCAAGCCCGGCAGTAGGTCTGGCTTCAACTGGGCGACCAGTTTCTTGATGCACAAACAGTTTAGTCGATAGGTTATGATGATGTGGCGCTCTTCCATGGTTTCAAGATCTACAAGTGGCTGGTAAATTAATGCATTCCTCATCACTCCATTGTGGCCAAATCTGTGCAGAGACACAAACAACAATCTGGGAATCTCTCCCAATGTAGGCTATTCAGTATGACACATGACAGTCATTATGTAATAGTCATGCATGTTGCCTGTCATGTTGTGGGGGTACACATTACTCCACCTTCCGTACCTAACCAGACAATGGCACATAGGGCCTCATTACGACCCTGGCGGTCATAGATCGCCAGGGTGGAGGCCGGAGGTAGCACCGCCAACAGGCTGGTGGTGCTACATCAGGTATTCCGACTGCGGCTGTGAAGCTGCGGTCGCCCAGCCGGGTCCGGCGGTTTCCCACCGGATTTCCACCGGCTGGGGGAATCCTCCATGGCGGCGCTGCGTGCAGTGCCGCCATGGGCATTCCAACCCCCTTCCCGCCAGCCTGTTCCTGGCGGTTTACACCGCCAGGAAGAGGCTGGCGGGAACGGGTGTCGTGGGGCCCCTGGGGGCCCCTGCACTGCCCATGCCACTGGCATGGGCAGTGCAGATTTTCAGTGTCTGCTTGGCAGACACTGAAAATTGCGACGGGTGCAACCGCACCCGTCGCACCCCAGCAAATCCGCCGGCTCCATTCGGAGCCGGCTTCATCTTTGCTGGGCCTTTCCCGCTGGGCTGGTGGGCGATCTTTTAAAGATCGCCCGCCGGCCCAGCGGGAAAGTTAGAATGATCCCCGCGGTCATTTGACTGCGGGGCAGTGTTTGGGTGGTTTCCACCTGGCGGGCAGCGCCCGCCGCCCGCCGGGGTCGGAATGACCCCCATAATTCCTGTGGGAATGGACATATACAGAAACCTTCCATGTGTTCCCCTATACTGATCATATATGCTGACAATTGTTGTGATAAGTGTGGAAATGTCACTAGACACGAACTACGTGTGTTGAAATTCACCATGTCAGACCTGAAGTATGTATTTGTGATGACATGCAGGTAGTTATGCTGTGTAAACTCAGGACAGTAATGTCACAGACTAAAAATGCATCCGTATGTCCGCCATGCATTGGACTGCTGGAAGTGATGTCCAAGGGAGACTGGGACCAATGACGATCACCGCCGGCCGTGACGGTCATGACCGCTGTGGTCTTAACCGCCATATTGTGTGGGACAGTTCACTTGACCCCTGGCATTCGGTATAGACAGACCTCCACTTTGTGTGCTGCTGTGTCCTGTCTCTTGGAGTAACGATGGCACGCACTGCAGGGGAAAGGGCCCCAGCCTTCTCAACAGAGGAGCTAGAGAAACTTGTGGAAGGGTTCCTACCCCTGTATGGGAGGTTGTACAGAGCTCCAGGACAGCAGGTCAGTACAACGTCCTTTGTCCCACATGTTAGGTGGTGTTTGACAATGTATGTGTGTGCACATTGACATGTCATGACTGATCAGGTGTGGAGCATGCACATCATATGTGTGGGGTATTGCCAGCGTGCATGAGCAGTGTTCGTTGTGTGTCGCCAACGCTTACTGCTGGATTGGTATCATTTATATCATGTCCCCCCTTTTCTCACAGTTTCCCATTCAGATCAGCACCCACCAGAAGAAATGGTTGTGGCGAGCCATCACCAAGGAAGTGCAGAGCCTGGGGTCCATTGCTGGCGGAGTACCCACTGCAGGAAGCAGTGGTAGGACCTGCGACGCTGGGCCCGGAAGACCGCAGAGGCCCAGCTGGGGACGGCCTCCCAACATGGGAGGGGTGCACATCAGACCCTGTCCCCCCTAATGGCCTGCACACTGGCGGTGGCCTACCCTGAGTTGGATGGGCGCTTGAAGGCGGCACAGCAGTCACAAGGGGGAAAGTGCTGACTGTCAGGTGACTACTGCATGGTTGTGCTATGTCACCCTCCTTGGACTTGGAATGAACGTAGTCAGATGTGATTCAGGGAATGTACAGTCCTGGTTGCCACACCCAGCAAGTAGGAGTGTGTGACGGTCTCTATGTTGAGCCATGTAGGATAAGAAGTGGTGGTATTGTGACACATGTTCAGCTGTAGGTATGGGTCTCTCAAGTCTGCTATCATGCCAACGGCTTCATCCTCCATCTCTGCGTGTACTGTAGTAGTACAAAGTGGTCATGATGGTCCAGTATATGGGTAATGACAGGCATGTTACGTGAAGGTTGCAGTTGCATCACTTCCTACATCAATGGATCCTCTGTATCACATGTACTCCTCACATTCCTGTCAGTTAGTTAGTGTCCTGAGGCCCTCTCTGCTTAAATTAGTATCATCCTGTAATGGATGACATGTGGTTGGGTATCGTCCTGGGCTTGATTCTAGGAGTAGTCATTTTGGCATTAATGGGCATGTACTTGTCTTCATGCAGGAGTTTGGCCTGCAGGGTTGAGATGGGTTTTGACATAGCTTGCATGACTCTATTTGGGAATAATTGCTAATTGGTCTATTGTTTTGCAGGCAGGGACTGTTATCTGCATTGTTTGTATGTGAAGTGGATGTGTGGGTTCTAATATTTTCCTCCCTCTATGTTTCTGCCACCCTTCTTTTCTCTCTCCTCCTCTGTCTACGTGTGCAGTAGCATCATCTGGCGAAGGAGGAAGGGCACCGGCGAGTGGGGATGCAGCAGCCCACGGGACCCAGGAGGTGGCCAGCAGTGAAGCCGAGGGGACCAGTGGGACGGAGGGCGAGGGGAGCACCACGGGGGAGACTGGAGCTACCACAACATCGGATTCAGATACCTCCTCCGATGGTGGCTCCCTGGCAGTGGTGGACCCTTCTGGTACCACACCAACACCATTGTTGTCCGCCACTCCCCATACCAGCACTGCCCTCCCTGTTGCACCCCACCCAGTTGTCCGTGCACGCTCACCCACGAGTGTGGGCGTCTCCTTCGCGGCAGGCACCTCTGCTCCAGCCCCAGTCTGCTCCAGGCTATTGACCTCCTGAGGTCCATCTCTGTGGGGCAGACAACTATCGTCAATGCCATCCAGGGACTGGCATCCCAGATGCAGCAGACAAATGCGTTCCTGGAAGGCATTCACATTGCCTTGTCTGGCCCAGAGAGATCGTTTCAGGCTCTGGCCTCCTTATTGACGGCAGCCAGTGTCCCTTCATCTTCCGTCCCCCATCCAGCTACCTGTTCCCAATCCACAAGCCCTCTCCCTACACCTGTCCATGGCACACCTACAGTCGCACATACACCCACTACAACAGACAAGGTGCGCAAAGACAGACGTGGGCATCACAAACATTCACACAGGCATGCAAACACACAACACACGTCTGCAGACACAACAACAGACACTTCTCCCACCAACACCTCCCGTACAGTCATGTCTCCACTCATACCTACCAGCACTGCATCACCACACACTGGTCCTGCTGTCATTCCTGTCATCCCCTCAATCACCACAACAGCAGACTCACAGTCACACACCCCACACACCACTTCCACACTCACCACGACTACTGTCTCTGCCACCTGCAGCCCATCCACCTCACTTGCACACACCACCACAACATTCACTCACATATCACCCATTCCCTCTCCCTGCATCTCTGCCCCCTCCCAAAAAATGCATACGTACCCACTCACCCACCCAACATTCAGCCACCACACACATACAGACACTGCACACACCAGCATCCACGTACAGCACACAGACATGACAGACGAGCACTCCCTCTACCTCTACTCCCAACCCTCAATCATGTGACCGCCCTATGTACCTAAGACAGTTTTGCTTGCTGCCCTTGACCTCTTCCCTACTCCCCTCCCACCCCATCTTCCCAATAAACAGTGTGCCCCCATGCCCCTTTCAGGCCCTTCCATCTCCCATTCCTTGGGTACCCCCTCTGGTGTTTTCCCTGCTCCTCCACCCAGCTCAAAACCCACCACAACCAGTGCCAAGGTCACCCCTCCCAAGCCCAAGCCGAAACGTGCCCCTTCCACAACCAAGCCTCCCCCACCACCCCCACACCCATGAGGTGCCTGCCTGTCCCACTGCTATGAAGTGGAGGTCTATTTTCAATCAGGAGTCAAGTTGGGCCCATATAGATGGACAATGTGTCCTCCTGAAGTGGACATTGGACTTGCCATTGGCACATTTTGTATGTAGTATATAGTTTATTTATTGCTTGAATACAAATGCCCACATTGCTGTGGTTGGCAAGATAAGATGCTTGTCCTGGTTTTCTTCTACATGGTGGTGTGACATCTGTGTGCAAAGGTGTGTGAGGTCTGTGTGTGGATTGTGTCTGTGTTGTTGCATGCGCTAGGTAGATGGTTTGGGCCATGGGGATGTTGTGGTGTATGTGTCTGCTTGCTTGTGTGTTTGTATGGGATGTTGTGTGCGTCTGTGTGTCTAGTGCTGCATGTGTGTATTTTCTTGATTGTTGGTTGTACGTGTTGTGTCACCTGTATGATTGTTTGGATGTACATGGAGTTCATGGTGTGTGTGTGTGTGTGGTGTCGCACAACGTGCCCGTCTATGCCAGCGCTGAGGTGTTTGTGGGGTAGTTGTTGTGTGGTTATGAAGTGTGTTGGTGGTGTTGTGCGTTGTGCTGTATGTTTGGCACGTATCTACATGGCTTTGTGTGTGTATTGGGTATTTGGCATTGACGTATGTTGTGTGTGCGTGTGTGTGGCCTTCACTGTGTGTGTGAGGTATGTGTGTTCTGTGTAGAAGTGTATCACTGCCATTTCCCTCCCCTCTGTGCTAGGTATTCTTGCGGTTGTTGTCTTCGTCGTCATCGGTGGTCCTGAAGGTGTATGGCGAGATACAACGCTGGGAAGACTGGCAGTTCATTTGCTATGGTGGCTGCGGCAGCCTCTCTATACCTGGAGGTGGGTGTTTCCTTTTGTACTTTCTGTTTCTGCCAGGTTTTTCATGGTGGTAAGGCCCCACCGGATATCCTGGCTGAGTGGTTACTCAGAATATGGAGGGCGGGACGTTGGCTGCCACCTGCCTGAAGTTGCCTTCCACCGCCAGATACTGCTCGTCGGCAGTGGCGGTGCTCGCGGTGAGTTGTCTGTATTGCGTTGGGTTCACCGCCTTGCTCATTATTTGGCGGTCTGCACCGCCACCGTGCCGGCGGTCACAAGACTGCCATCGGCGTGGCGGTTCGGTTACCACCAAGCTCAGAATGAGCACCTTAGTCTTTTCTTTTGTTCCAGTTAACCAACACTTGAGTAGTATTGCTAAAGCTAGGAACATGGATATTGTATGAGGTTTCTTTGAGCCCCCACTGACACCTGGCACAGCCTATGCACGCTGGAATACCCTGACATGTACACTTTCAGCATCTGAGAAAACTTTCCTGGATCAGACTGATGATAGAAGAAAGGCAATGAAAGAGAAAATACAGTAGAGAAGGGTTTAGTGAAACAAAACTACAAGGATGACCATGCAGATAGTGTGACTAACATACAAGGAAAGCTTGCTTTAGATTACCAACATGTAGGAAAGCTTTGTACATACAGGCCTCAATCCAGAACTGATACTAGGTTTGTGGGAATGAGTGAATGCAGACATGTATTTCCACTTAAGAACACATGGGACTTTATGCTAAATGGACAAGATCCTGTGATTCCTGGTGCACATTACATCTGTGGAAGAAGTGCCTATTATTTTCTCCCGAGGGGATGGTATGGGACTTGTTACCTGGGAGTGTATTTTCCTAAAATGTACTAGATTGACAAAATAAATGATACACATGAAAACTTAAGACCAAGATCAAAAAGGTTATTCAGAAATAATTGGGGATATATTTGGAGCAACTATTCCTTATGTAGGAGTTGCTCGAAATGACATGAAAATAAGGAAGCTATCAACCATTGCAGACAAAATGTTAACAGATTTTTCTGGGGCCATACTTCTCATGGGCACAGAAATGTCTGCAATACATTTGATGGTTCTTCAGAACCGTCTTGCATTAGACATACTTGTAGCAAAATAGGGTGGAGTCTGTTGGATGCTTAAGGCGCAACATTGCTGCACTTTTATCCCTGACACCAGTAAAAAAAATTAGGAGCTATATTAGAAATTTGACACATTTGAATTCTGATCTAAAAGATCTGAAAGAACCATGTGTGTGGGAAAATATAAGCAAAAGGCTTACTAAAATGGGAAATTGGTTGGAAAATCGTGGTCAAGATACTGTGGGAATGACACTGAAACCATTATTAATAGTGGTTGTGCGTTTCATTTGTATAATTGGACTTTACAAATGATATAGATTCTTACAATTACAAAAGATGAAAAATGAACAAAGGAGGGAAGAAATAGAAATGGAAAAGATAAGGAGCAGATACTTTCATGATTTGAGAAATTTTAAAGAATTGCGAAAACCTCACTGTAGATATACTAAACAAACTAAATTTTGAAGTGTCTCATTCGTGTATGTTCTTTTGTGATGGCACATATAGCCATCCGAGGATGGACTGTTAAAGAGAAAACATTGTTAATAAAAAAATGGTTAACAAAAACGAAATGTTTAACATGTACTAAAAGACCTAAATGGAGAAACGTGTTTTAGAAAAATAAAACGTGCATGTCCAAGAATATGGCTGACATGGTGTCACCCACCTCGAGTTTGATGTGAAATAATAAATGTTTGTGAAAATATATTTGATTAATTGTAACTACATGTATTGACAAAACATGAATAATATTATTGTACTTAAAAAAAAATGGTTTGAAATTATTAGAAATGTTTTATTTTTCATGTATTAGCATTATTGACAAGGCCTACATTTTAGTATTTTTCCAGAAGTACAATTTTTAAATGTTCTGCTGATTTTACTGAAACGCTTTGCAAACATTGTTTTATTAGACATCGTGTTTAATGTGCACAGTGAACATTTTCTGTCTTGTTCTTGCTTCTCACTCTGTTCTTTCTAATGATAAAAATTGCAACTTTAAACAATGAGCCTTAGTTTTTTAATGAAACAACGTTAGCTAAATGTTGTGTTCTCTGCTGCTGTTTTTAAAACTTGTAAATGTTACATGGAATCTGCCACCCGGAGAGGAGAGTGAATGTGACCTTATCTTGGAAAAGGAACGAAGAAAGGTACAACTGAGGCCCAGATAAAGTTTATTGGCTGCACACTAACCCACTCATAGACTTGTCCAATAGAAGCTTAGATAGTAAATTTTTGAGATTTTAAGTTAGCAAGTTTTAGGTGATGTAAGTCAGTTTTTCTTTCAGCTCCATGCAGTTTAGATTTCATTCAGTTTCTTTCCAGTTCAGTTTTGCTATTCAGCTCTTGTCTATAATTTTAACAGTTCAGATTCCTTAGGCTCAACATTACTGAACTGTTTTCCCCTTCATGTTCCGGATGCTGACTGAAGACCTGCTGCTCCTGTGCTCCGCTGATGAAGGCTCTGCTGGTTGGTGTCTCATTTAGAAGCGGTATAACCAATGTGCATTTATGTTTCCTTTGCAGGTTTTCCCTTTAGAAATCCAACTGCATATTTTTTGTTAGCGCCATGGTTAGATGTTTTCCAAATAAATTGTTGTCTAATTTTTATTTTAGCTTGAAGCCCACACATGTTTTCCTAATTATAGTAATAACTAGGGTGCCTGACCCAATATTTGACTTGAGTGTTTATTCATTGATTGTGATTGATTCGATTGCACAACTGAATGAAGTCTGTTGCTCCTTTCCAAATAATTATGTTGTTATTCTGTATTATTCTTTTAGAGTGTTCAATGGTAATAGCTCTTATTAGTCTGAGTTTCTTCAGAGGTTTTGGACAGTTTTTGTTTTTTCTATATTACTATCATTTGGTTTTGTGCATCATTTACGTGACCTTAGTATTGTCAATTTAAGGGCAATACATGTTTAAACTTTACTAAATTGGTGTGGTGATTCATGACCACATAGGTCATGCTGCGTATAAATTACCGACTCATTGCATATTGTTGTTGATGATGATTAATAATTCTCATTGTTTGATAGGATGATCTCATTACCCCTGTCCGAGTCAAAAGATTTGAGTTGACCGCTGAGGGTAATAGATGTCACTGCCCTATTACGTATCACCGTAGCCTAATATTAGGAGGTCACACGCCCACACTGCACAAGCTGAAGATTGACAGGAGTGAGGTGGTGGGAAGGGAGGGGCAATCAACAAACAGAATGCGGCTGCTGGGAAAATCACCTCCAAGTGACTACCAACAATCAACGCGGCCTTGTGTAATGTAACTGGTGCTCATGTGAAGAGCGCCAAGTCCTTCTGGCAAAGTTTGTGCTAATAAACAGGCTATGATGGCGGTAGGAGGAAGACAACAAGTAACGGGTTGTGGAAGAGGCATGCAGCGATGGGAGTGAGGTAGTGGGAGGGACGGGCAATAAACGAAAGGAATGCAGATGCTAGAGATACTAAAGTGGCCAAAATGCATGTGTGTGCAACTAAAGGTTAGTTCAAATATCTTTCAAAATTTATAAACCTTGCACCAGTCTATCTCACGCAACAGCTGTTTCACTGCAGAGCCTGAGAAGATAAAGAAACCTTGGCGACAAATGCCCATCGTGCCTCCACCTACAGTACTGTCGGCTGGCTGCATTGTCTCCAACTCTGTATGTGCGTTTGCACTTTTATTGTCCCATGTTGTTTCAAGAGGCATTGCTGAATTTTCTCTTATCAAAACTGACTGAAGTTTATTCCTTCCATTCTCCACCCTTTCCTTAAGGAATTGTGTCACTAATTGAGCCACCTACCCTCCACCCGGCTGCCAATGAGCCTCATTCCATACCCTTTCGATTATATCCTCCTAATATCATGAAAAGGCGTGCATATTCAAAGCTGGAACACACCCAGTTCCAAAAGCACCCTAGCTGCAGGAATTTTGCATAATCAATACTTTTATTTTTTGTGAAAAGTTGACCTGACATTACACTCAGTGATGATAAAAAATGCAAAATTAGGTCATCATATTTCTCTGTGTACCATTCACACTGCCAGTGCTCCTGCTCTGGCATTCCTGCTGTAATATACTGCATCTTATTTTAGACCTTGTCTTGAGTGCCCTCTGTGGACAAATACATTGTTTACACCATTGTTTCGGGGACTAGATATTTTGTAGGTGTAACCTCGGTGTGTATTTGGTTTGGTTGCCTAGAAATTAAAAACAAAGACAAGAGAAATTGTTTTGTCAGCTTAAATTGATGTCAAGTTTGAAAAGCACTGTCAAATTGTTATTTTCTGATACATTTAAGTGGCCGGTTGAAGAAATATTTGGCAAAAAATGACATAGAAGAGCTTGTTGTGCCCAAACAATTACCCTTCGTGTATTGATCTTTTGTAACAGCAATAAGCGGCATTTGAGCCAATATTTATACATGATTGGTTCAGAAAACAGGAGGCTAACGGCAAAACATTTGGGGGAAGGCCCTGCATAGAGGGTCAAAAGAAAGTAGACTGTTAAGTGGGCTTTCCGGCTTAGGCAATAGAACATGGACAGTTCAATGCCCCTGTAAACTCTGTTGGATCCCTCTATTCAAACTCTCCTGAGCCACTGAACTGACACATGGGGAACCCTTCTACGCATCTGTGGACCCAATCAGTGAAGCTCCTAATCTTAATTTGCTCAGAGTTGGATCCCAGTAGGCAGGCAATACAGCTATGGCCAACAGAGTGATGTGGCCCATTCCATCCTTTGGATCAAACCAAGGAAAACTCTGACCATAAGGACAGCAACCAATAGAGGCCACTGACAGCTCTCTGTGTCCAAAGCCAGGCACCAGGCTATCCCGGGTTCTCTTCCTTTGAGGATTCTCAGAGGGGGGACAATAATTCTGGGCGTTAGGCACCCTTCTTCCAATCTCCTTCCCACTAGTCCATGAGTGGTAGTCTGAGACTGGCCACTCAATCCAGGGTCTGTACCCTGAGGCTAAACAAGTGCCTGGTGAGGAACCACCACCACCCTCAATGGTGACACACTTTGTCTGTGTCATGCAGTGGTCTGCCTGGTGCAGTTTCCAGTACTCTGCCCTTGGGAGTGGTATCCCCAGAAAACTGAACTGTCATGGCCTGTAGGGCAGCCGCACCTCCCAGCTCTCCTGACACCAGGTATCTCATTTCCCAGAATGCAGTCTATGGGCACCTGGGGACTAACTATGACACTTCTCTGGCTCTCCTCCCCACCTCAGTCCAGGGATACCAAGGCCATGGGCAAAAAAGGTCCTGCCTCTGGACCTGTGTAACCCTATACAACTAGCTGATGTACTGCTCTGGGGACACCAGCCATTCCACTACTATGGTCTGGCTGGCCTCCGTGTCCCTCAGAGCGTTGCTAGAGATACCATTCACTTCAACATGGTGGAAGTGACAACTCCCATCCCTCAGGGATCACCAGCTCACCCTTTGAGTCTACTTCCCAACTAAGGGAGACAAGGGCATGGTCTATCACCTGCCCATAGGAACTACCTACTACTTGAGTTAAACAAATGGTGAACGTAAATGCCAGGGCTTTGAGTAGACAAGCTGACTGAGAAGCTTTATCATAGCGATCTCATGCTTGGATTGTACTATCAACACATAATATCTCAGGGCAACAAGCTCATCTATCTGCGAATTTCCATTCATACACAAAAAATGCGATTCCTGGAATTCCGTTTTGGAGTTTTGCCAGCACTGGACCATCTATCAAGGTGGCAAACCTGACCATCTGGGGAGAAATAAAGGCTCTGCAGCGAGAAGTGAGAATCTTTTTTACATGTTTTATGTTTGCGCTCCACATCGTTAGAAACTCGCAGATGTTTGTTACGCCAACAAATTAACCTTCTGAATGTATGGGCTTGCAAGCAGGCTATTTCAACAGCCCTGAACCTGCTAAATACAGTTTTGGATGCCATGCTCTTTAAAATTATGTCAGCATTTTCACATATGCTGAAACAACAGGAAATGGCAAATGAAGTCAATGCAATTTATGACTCCCATCTTTCTATTTAGGATGAAGAGATTTGAATTTTTGTTAAAAATTAGTGTGCATCAGTTATTAGCTTTATCGGGCCTTTTGAATGATAGATTATGCTAATAACCTAAGCCCACTGGCCCAGGCACTTCGGAACTTTGTAGACAACATGGCACCTTGGCTATGTTTTGATATGAAACGATAATATCTTCTTATATCTTTTTAATGGTGTTTTATGTATTAGCACATTGACACTTTATATGATTTTATTATGAGTCTGTTTTTTCACTTACGTCAAGCACCAAGTTGTTTGTTTTCAATCAATCAAACTATTTGGTATCCTGACCATCACATTTATCAAACATACATTCATAAAGAAATAAAATATAATTTGTAATCATCATTATCAAATCTACAAAAAAACAAAAAGTGCCACATTCCAATTGCGCTATTAAAAACATAAAAATTTAAAAGTTAAAAATGCATTAAAAAAAAAAACTAAGCACATAAAGCAGCCACTAAGAAGACAAAGGAAAAAACATCCTGTAAAAGTAAAAGACACCTATACATTAAAAATACTTTCATAAAGCTTTGGCCAAATAATCATTGCACCCCATGTATTCCTAACAAACTGAGGGATCTGGAACAATAGACTATAACAAATAATTCAAATTAGTCATTTCATTTGGGCTATCAATAAAATAAATAAATAACATTAAAGTGTTTAGTGCATACTGCATAATAGTGCCAAATGCTCCCTAATTTACATCAGCCAATAAATGACTCAAAGACACAGTTATGTTAATGTGCGCTATTTCAGTAGCTTCTCACGCTTTATCCACACATTAAACAAGAAGCATCTGACAGAGTATACTGCTGGACCAGAAGTATCAGTCCTCATGATACGCTGCGCATCAATATAATGGATAATCCCCATAGTTAAACAAATCAGACAAAGCCATTATCTGTGCACGTCACAATACTCCGGGCAGACATACATGACGTGATCTGTTGTTTCAGGGGCTATACCACAAGATGGGCATGTCTTAGAGACTTGATCACCTTGCCAACTGGCTGGGGAAGATCTTATAGGAAGACAACTCTGTCTAAACCTCACATACAGATTCTTGGCTATTGGTGGGGTGATATTATCCAGATAAGATTCAAAGGCCGGAGCAGGCTTAAATTCCAGAAACTGTTCAGTCAAGTGCCCAAGATTTCCCCCTGTTTTTAATTTCTCGAGCTCATGAGACCAAAACAATGTCTTTTAAATCATTGCATCCTCTTTGCAAACACACTCTGGGACTTCTGATAATCTAAGTAATCCCATATTTTTGCACCACTCATCTATAAAACTTAGCCAGGGAACCTTTGCAACTTGATCAGAGGATAATAAATCTCTTAAAGAGTCCCTGTAGTCGGCTAATTCGGGGGTCGACCAAATCCGAATCCAAAATAACAAAGGTTTCAGTTGGGCCGGATCCGATACTCGCCTCATGCCTAGGTCAAAATAGAGTGGAATAAGGGAAGTACTTGCTGGTACAGAAACCAGCACTCTGATAAAATTGTTCTTTGCTACATGTAACATATAGGTCAGTGTAACCCCAAATTTCCACTCAATATAGAGCAGCACTCTGGGCTTTTGCCCTGTAAGCCTCCAAAGCTAGGGGAATGGAACGAATATAAGTGTTCTTTTAGAAGCGAATTACAAGAGAACCTTTGTTAATTTGCGACCCCCACTTATATTTATCGGGCAAGGTCACCCCCAAATAATCAAAACCATAAACCCTCTCCAGTTGTCCAGTTGTTCCTTCCCAGCCTTAAGCATAGGACTTCTGGTTACATTCTTACCAAAAAACATAAACTTGGTTTTTGGTTGTGTTAAGTTCTAGTCCGCAGTTTTGTCTAACAAATTTTGCAGGTTCAATAGGGTTTTAGATATTAATAAGGACTCATCTGCAAACAGCAGAATGGGTATGTTAGACCCATTCAAAGTAGGGGAATCATTAACACACTTCAATAATGCCTTGTGCACATCATTAATAAATAAAGTAAACAAGGTAGGTGTCAATACACAGCCTTGTCGAACCCCCGAGAAATAGGGGTACTCTTCGTCAATGCTCCATTGTTCCCCACCTTATCTGGGCCATAATTCCTCTCATGTCATCTAGTTATTAAGGGCCTCATTACAGCCTTGGCGGTAATGACCGCCACGGCGACGGCCGCCAACATACCGCCGCCGTGGCTACCATCCGCCAACACGTATTATGACCACCGGCGGTATACCGCCAGAAATCCAGCGGAACACCGCCGACAGTCATGGCGGCGGTCGGCGGTAAGGCGGCGCTGCTGACAGCAGCACCGCCACGCCAGCAAAACACCGCCGACCGTATCATGAGCAAAGATACAGCCTGGCGGTGTTCTTCTGGTGGACGCTGCTGCTGCCAGCACCGCCGCGGACCCTCTCCAGCCGGAGGACCCCCTGCTGCAGGTAAGTCGGGTTCTCCAAACGGAGAGGGGGGTTGGGGGTGTTGTGTGTAGGGGGGGGGAGGGTGTGTATATGTTTTGGGATGCGTGCATTCGGGTCTGAGTCGCGGTGGATGCATGCATGCATGAGTGATTGTGAGTGTTGGGTGTTGTTGGTGCATGTGTGTGTCAAGGTATGTTGGGGTGTGTTGTGGCGTGTGGGAATGTATGTGTGCATGCGTGGGTGGTGGTGGGTATGCGTGTGTACATGTGTGTGTATGGGTGCGCATGTCGGTGTGTATATGTGCGGGGGCAGGAAAGGGTGGGGGAGGACTCTGGGGAGGGGGTGGGGTGCGGGAGAGACCCCTATCAGTGCCAGGGAACGGATTCCCTGGCACTGGTAGTGCCTACCGCCACTGTTTTCGTGGTGGTACGGAATCCGCGGAAAGCATGGCGGTAGGCCGGGTCGTAATCCCGAGGGTGGGAATGTGATGGCCACCAGGCTGGAGACTGAAATCTCCAGCCCAGCGGCCCTTACCACCCTGGTGGTCGGTGTGTTAAAGCGGCGGTTTTGGTTGTCAGTAACCGCCATGCTCCAAATCCCAAATTTTTTACCGCCGGCCTGTTGGCGGTCTTACCGCCGCTTTAACACCGACCGCCAGGGTTGTAATGAGGGCCTAAGTCTTTTAAGCACCTCAGGACCCATACTCCCTAAACATTCCAAAGCTTTTCTCGAAGGACAAAGTCAACGAATAACACTTATAATTTTTGACTACAGAGCAAGGAGTGTTTCCAATACAGGAGGGAAAATGTAAATACTTGATCTCACATGCTTATCTTAGCGCAGAACCCTGCCTGAAAGGGAGCCAATATCTGCTCACTATCCATCCAGTATTGTAATTTGTTCAATACCTGTACCGCAAAGATCTTTTGGAGATTATCTATTAGACTAATTGGTTTATAGTTAGTTACAGGGGGAACTAGGATCGCCCTTTTTAAAGACTGGCATTATCTCCACCCCTGGCCATGTTACTGGAATCTCTTCTCCCTCTGCAATGGCGTTTGATAGAATATTCACAAAAGAAGCCCATATATAAGATTCTAATTTATATAGGTCACCGGGAACACAATCAGGGCCGGGAGCCTTTGAGGACTTCAGGCGGTCAATAGCAGAAGGGGTTTCCTCTAGGCTGAAGAATACTTTGGTGTTCTGAGGATCTTTCCGTCATAGCTCTCTAATTTCAACAGAGTCATTCGCCTCTCTACAAGACTGTTCGATTACGGGGTCAGAAGTATACAATTTTCAAAAATGCTCTTCCCATTTCTCAGGTTGAATGTTGCAGCACCTAGGATTTATATTACACGACCCATGTGAAATAACATGCCAAAAGGTCCTATTGTCATTTACTTTTGGAGCTTAGAGCAGATGCTGCCAATTTTTATCCTTCCACTCCCGTTTAGCATGAAAAATTGCCAACTTATACCTTGAGCGGGCTACTCATGTATCCAGACAATTAGGTCCTCTAATGGCATTTTTAAGTACTTGTCTGTCAGTCCCACAATCAGCGGAAAACCAATTGGGATCCCTAGTAGAGGTTGTTGATTTCTTATAAGTATATTTACAAAAGATACTCTCAAAGGCTTTAAACAAATTAGCATGAATGTCAAGTGTAGGTACATCATCTATCGGTGTATCTTCATATTTAGACAAGTTGTGTAAAAACCAATAATAAATCTCAGCAAGAAGTTCTGCTTTTGCAAAAACACTGGGCAAAGACACTCTTTTGCGATTATTTGCCACAATTGGTTCAGGCACCACAGTACATCGAGAATGTGCAGATCTTTTAAAGTTATCCCCAAGCCAATTAACATTTAGGGCATAATGATCACTGTCCATGCATTTGATTACCTCCATATCATGAAGCTGTGGCCACAGTTGTTTGTTTTATATTTGTTTGATTGATTGCAAAGTTTTTTTTAATCAATCAGGTAATAAAGTATTTGATGAGTACTTACCCCTAAGGTCATATTGGATACCTTTAGAGTTTCCACAGTAGGTGGTTTCTGAGGATTGACAGAGTCCCTCTGTTTGTGCCCTAGCTAACAACACTCAAACAGTGGGGTTGGAAATGGGACGCACTGAGTCCCCACTCACTAGAACTTCCCTCCTTGTTTCTCAGAGGGGGCTTGGGAACTCTTGCCCCAACTTACTCTGAAACTTGTCTGGGTCATTCTTAACCTCCCCTCACTCTGCTGAGGAGAACCTGATCCACCCTTCTTGGGGTCACTCCCAGGTACCTTCTTATGGAACCTGGTGCTGAGCCATAGGTCTGCCTCCTTAGCAAGCCCCCAGTAAGTTTACTATCAATCAGGTATTGGCACATCTCTGGAAGACTAAGACTGACCATGCACTCTCTTGTCATCAGATTGTACAGCCCCCAGTAATCTTCCACTTTACCGCCCTTCACCACAAACACCACAGAATCCACCTAGGGCTGACTTGGCAGCTTTGGCTGTCCCTAAACCTCATCCTGACTTTTTAAAGATGAGGTCATGCTTTAAGACAAGAGAGTCCTTCATGGTGTGTACCTCATCCTATCCCCCTTTTCTAAGGCCAGCAGGGCATCATTCCCTTCACTAGGCATGTGCCTCCAGAGACTGGCCTCCTGGTCTTCTTCAGGGACCCTATGGATCTCATAGGCTTCAAACCACTTATAGATGTCATCCCCCACAACAAAATTAAGTAACAGATCCTTGGGAATGTGGACCCTCTTGTCCCCAGAGGGCACTGTCAGTGTGCTGCCACCATTGTTGCTGCAACACTCTCTCATGCTCACTTCATGAGCCAGAAGTAATTTATTTTCCTCCAAGACTCTTTCAGCCTTCTTTTGCTTGGCCTCCATCTAAAGTTTGGCCATCTGCAGCCTAAACTCCCGGTCAGCTTTCCTGTCCACCAGTTCCTCTGGGATCAGGCCATGGGAGGACACACTGCTTTCCGCTCTGGGATGTATCTCCAATTCTGGAGGCAAGATATCCCCCTCCCTGTGTGTTGCATCACAGAACCTGCACTCAGGTCCTCTCCTTGCCTTCCCATATCATCTTCCTCCTCATCCTCTGCTGTTAGCAGTGGTTGATGGACTTCTGCTCTGGCATCTGGAGTTCAATCTTTCTGATATTCCTTTTGCCCGGGAGTTCCCTCGTCTTGAAGAACACTTTGAGCTCAATCCCAGTTTAATTATCCAGGTTGGCAAGCTCAAACTCCATTGCAGGCAGAGAAAGTCAGGTAGAATGAGGATAAATTTGGAAAAAGCAAAAGGGTCAATCAAGACAAATTTAAAAGAAACTTGAAATGGTATCGAGTTATTTATCTGGGATCTTAGTGTTACACAAGATTAATCTATAGCACTGCACAAACACAAGTCCTAATCTCACCTTTAAACACCAAAGTAGTTAACTGGGTTACTGGCTGAGGGGGGTGAAAGCCTGATTAAGCAGCAACTACAATGTTTGTCAGGGTGAAACACAAGCACACCCCAAATTTACCAGTGCCCAACTCTCTGTCAGCTTGGCACAAATGCAGTCAGGCATAACCTAGAAGCAATGTGTAAAGCATTTATGCAGCACTTCAAGCAGTAACAACGTGAAAAAATAACACTTAAAAACTCCCATACCAACTTACCAAGTAAAAAAAAAATGAGTAAATTATAATAAATTATTGGACAACAAAACAACAAAAATGTAATCAGTAGAACCAGAGAAATGCAATTTTAAAGATTTAAAGTAAGTCTAGCGCCTAAAAGCACTATGTGACACTCACGACCATCTGGTTGTGTAAGACCAGGTGAAAGTCACAAGTTGAGCCCAGCCCCAATGAAGAGGGGGCTAGACACAGGGAAATGATTAATTGCACTTAAAGACTTAACTTTAAAGCCTAGCACAAGAGTTCAGCTCTCAGTAGAGGAAGCCATAAGGGGCAGGGAGAGCTTGGCAGATGGTCGTCACTGTACCGTGAAGAGAAGGCCGGCTGTCATGGATAGTCGTTGCTGTATCACAAAGATCCTGTTGACCATCGCGAATGGTTGTTGCAGAAGATTCGCGTTTTCAGTCACTGTGGGCTGTCGATGCTGTAGTGCGAGTGCAGATCACACAATGCTGGTTGTCACTGGTGGTCGCTGTAGCGTGAAGAGTCAGGTTTACTGAAGCTTCACGCTGGTGGTCTGCTCTAGCGGCAACATCTTGGAGTGAACAGCCAGCTCACAGTCGAGAAGAGCCCAACACTTCAGGATTTCTCCTTCTCTTTGAGGTGGAATTCAATTGATGCCACAACTGTCAAAGATAACATGGCCTAAAACTCACAGCAATATTCTAATGCATGGATTACAAATCACTGCAAAAGTCTAATGCATAAATGTGCCACTACATAGCACTCTGAATTTCCCAGCAAAATCAGAGTCCCAAAATTTGGAGTGCAGCTACTAAAGTGAGCACAGAGCAATGGGCTGCAGAATAAACAAGGATCAGTGATATGAATGAGCCAGATTAGAATAGGATTTGCAAAAGAAAAACATAATCAAGGTATCAGTCCAAACAACTGCTGCTTCATAAGCTGAACGTATTACATTTTTTCAAGCAGATCTAAAAACAAATGAAAAATATTAGCAAAGCCAGTAAGAGTGACTATATTATTAGTGAAAATGCTCCTTTATTGATTAGGGAGTTAGTGAGTGAAATTGTACAGATGAGTGAATTGGTGAATGTCAGTGGTTAGATGGATGAACGCTAATATTATTGATGGATGGTTAAGTGACTTGTTACAATATTAATAGACGAGTTCCTAAATGGATGAATGGGTTAGTGAGTGAGTGAGTGCATGAAGGGATGAAGACAGTCATACCAATCTCACAGTCTAAACCATCAAACAGCAATCATAATACTTTTATAAAATCTTAAACATGCCCAATACTATGCCACTGCTATTATTACACCAGGTCTGGGCGCTAATATACCAAGAATGAATATAGTGCATAAAGAAATATCACCACTATGCCAGCACAAGCATTAGCACCTGAGGGGGCACAATTGTGCCAAGAAAGCTCACATTATTAAAATTATTTACCCCTTTTTTCCATGCTCAGGCTTGCCCTATCACTCAGTATCCCTTAGAACACATTTGGCCCATTATTCAGTAACGTGCCCCTTCACACAGTGATCCTCAAAGTATGATAAGATTTGCATCATCACTCAATAGTCTTGCATGTATGTACAGACTTGCAGTCAGGGATTTTGATTTGCCCCAACACTTAGGAGTCTTGACTGCATGGTTGTAGTGCTTCTGTTCTTATCTCGTTTTCAGCACTTACATAACATATCAAGAATGCACTTCTGAGTTCAAAGAAGACTTTTATTGTTGTTAATTCTTCCCCAACCGCAATTTCGTAAGAGGCGAATTAGTAGATTTCAAGCACACTTTCAATGAAAACACAGTTGCAATGTACACAGCAGGTTTTATTTATAAGATATTGAATGCAAAGCAAAACAAATACTTCACCGTGTGAGAAACTATTTACAGCTTCATCTTTCTAGGGTCTGCAAGCTGATGACTCCTGTCAGCTGCGAGAAAGAGATTTATCTACCCACACGGGATACTGGCAACTGGCGCCTAGTTCCAGTACGAAGTCAGGCAGATTCATATCTAATTTTCTGAAGCCTGTGACATCCGTTACAAAGGTGTGCCCCCTCCTCTCAGACTCAGGAAAACTACGCAAGCCTTTGGAGACTGGCCAGATCTCCTAGACTGCTCCTCTTCCCAAGCTCAAGCAGAGAGAAAAACACCCAATGTACCCTCTCTTATCAGGTCTAGTCTACTGTGAGAAGAAAACAGCTTGGTTCATCTTGTGCAAAAACTCAGCTTGGAAAAATACAGCTTGGATTCTCAACTGCAATGTCTAACTCCACATTAAAGGCAATAGGCAGCTAACCTAAATATCAAATGCAATGTCTAATGTCATGTCAAAGCTAATAGGCAGCTGAGCTGAATACAAAATGTAATGTATAATATCATGTCAAAGCCAATAGGCAGCTAAACTGAATACAAAATGCAATGTATAATATCATGTCAAAGCCAATAGGCAGCTAAGCTGGATACAGAATGTAATATCTAATAGCATGTCAAAGCCAATAGGCAGCTAGACTGAATACATCATGTCAAAGCCAATAGGCAGAATACAGAATGTACTGGCTAATGCAATATCAAAGCCAATAGACGGCTAGACTGGATAGAGCATGTCAAAGCCAATAGGCAGAATACAGAAAGTAATGGCTAATGCCATGTCAAAGCCCATAGGCGGCTAAACTGAACAAAACATATAATGTGCTACTGGTGAACATTGAGCAACTAATATGCGCAGTGGTGAAACACAAAGTCATTGGTCAAACTTAATCAAATAGCAGGACAATGGTCTCATTTGCAACATCATTAATCAATCCTTAGGGCCTATTCAGATGTGCCCTGTCACTCAGTGATCCTCAGTACATACCGGAATTGGCATCATAATGGCATCATAATGTTTGCAATTTTGAAAACATGCCCAAATTTGCCCTGTTGTTGTTTTGCTTTAAACTAGTGTGCACATGCAAAGGTTTAGCAGGTTAATTTAGTGAATCAGAGCATCTTCTACACGCTTCTCAAATGAAGAGAAGCAGTTCACAGTTGCTGTCTGGAACAGTCACAGTTCTTTTGGGGTTGTCTTACCTGGTCATCTTCAAAGTTAATATCCTGTTTCAAGGTGGACAGCATATCCAGGGACAGATGCTATGTTAGGTTTTGGTGGTAGTTAAGCAAACCACCAAAGTTTCAACAAGTGCAGCGCTTTGGAACCATGTGCCAGGTTCCATGGAGCTCCACCTGTTAGGGTGTTTTATACACCTTATTGGTTTTAATCCAAAGACCTCATGACCAACAGCTCCTACTCTCAAAGGCTGTCATCTGTACTGATGCAAAATGTAGAAGACGCAGGCAGCAAACAGTGGTTAAGGGGCTCTGATCCATTAACTTTCGCTCTACATCATGTTATCTAATGATTTTCTAAGACCTTGCAGATAGTTAATGTCTGAATTAGTTACAAAAACAGTTATAAATTACTGAAGATGAGGGAAGAGGAACACCTGCCCAACATAGAATGTATACACACAAATTACTCTAGGGTGAAGATAGGAATCAAACTTTGTTACTGTCCCACACTAGCTCCTTCTCTTCTCACTTCTTTGAAAGGAGTCTTTAGACACCCTGCTATTAACTACCATTATAAAGGACCAAAGACCATGACCCATTAAAGGATGTCATTTTTCGTGATAGAGCCAGTGCTTAGTTTAGAGAAAAAAAAGTGCAGCGGTCCACAATTTTTCTCAGATGATCGTGGCCAGTACTACCGAATGTCTGGTTTGCCAAATATCAAAGTAGTCTAGTCCTGTTCCATCTCATATCTATTTTTCACAACACCCGCCACTTCTGTCTCTATGTCTGAATCCTGCAGGTCATTTATCATCCTTGCTCTCCCTTTGCCACGTTTTCCCCATCTTTTTTGGCCACCTTATTTCTCTATTTTCTGCCTTTCTCTCTCTAGTTCTGGATCGAAATCTGAAGATGGAAAAATACATACCAGTCCCCAAAAATGCAACCTGCAACCACCTGCTTAAATTAAACAATGCAAAGAACCTTTCTTCAATAATTGTAATGCCTTCCAACTTATGTGGGCTCGACCACAAATTGGGGAGCTTTCTATTCTACCAAATTGGTTGGTTGAGTCAGGATGGAAAAACAAAGAATGAAGGGGTGAACAAACAGAGTAAAACTACCTGCTAGCTGTGAAAAGTACTTTATTCATGTTACTAGTCAGTAGGACAAAAAACTAAAACACTGCAGGAGAATACGGAGGTCGACATATTCCAATAAGATGCCCAGAAACAGGTCCACGGCTATTCTTCAGGGCCATACCCATTTTGTAAACATTACCCCAATGGGCTTCCTACTTCTCAGATAGTGTCATAGGTTAGTAAAACAATGCACTTCAGTGCAGTCTCTTCTTGTTGTATAATTCGAATAGAGGGATCGATCTACCCTTGTGTATCGCATCAGCTATTGAGCGCATCATGAAACTGACCGTATTGTTTACGAGATGTTAACAATAATGACAGCGCCCGGCATTGGCAGAGGAAAGCAGAACGTGGGGAAGTGAATGCGGGTCCTGAGCCAGTATAGCAGGATGGCATCGGAGGATACCGTTCGAGTGAAAGCTGAGCAAGGGGTCAGTCCGCAGTTAACTAGCAAGAAATAAATATACTTTGCATTTGTTGAAGCAGCCCGAGGGGACACGAGGAATATACTGTAAAGCCCTAGAAACAGGCGGTGAAGGCTAAAAATGTTTTGATAATTACGTTTCTCATTTTGCAACAACAGTGAACTTTTGATCTTTATATTTTTTATATTTTTTCAAGAATGGAAGCCAGAAAAGGCTAAATGCTTGGCAACTATGTTATTTGTTGAAAGTAATCAGGAATCAGAAACTGACGTTATGACATCGCGAGTGAATGAACAAAAAGACTTGTCTCTCAAACATCAATTTATTCAATTAGAAAAATTGTATAAAAAAGAGATAATTAAGAGGTGGGAAGTGATATCATTGGAAAAATACATTGAAGTAAATAGAATACCAAGAGGTCTATGTATAGTCACTATACCAACATATAGAGGGGTCAAACCAGAATTATTTTTAAGAGAAGGGAGAAAATAATGTCCAATGCTCATTAAATATGATGAGAAATAAATATGCTAAATTTGATTTAGAAGAAACACATAAGAAACACATAATAAGATCAAAGAAATAGAAGAAAAATTGCATAATTATGAAGATTAAAATGAACAAGTGGCACTGAGAAGAAATATGGAAAGTAGGTTTGACAAGTATGAAGATACTATACAAGAACAGAAGAAGAGTAAATTCATAGGAGATGAGAAAGATTATAAACATGGAAGAGTTTTGACTTTTGCAAAGAGATTTCAGAATTGGAAACACAATGCAAAGTGGAAGGATGCAAAACAAGATTTAGACTGTGGTGATGTTTTTAGTGAATCTGATGTTGAATTAAGCGAAGGAGAAGGTTCTTTGGGATATGAAGATGGTACAATCAGGAGTACTTTTTTAGAGGAAATGCAAGTACTTTATTTGGACCAACAATTATCAAGGGGGAGAGGAAGAAACAGAGGTCGAGGGTCTGTAAGAAATTTGGACCAACCGGAAAAAAGAAAAGAAAAACCAGAAGAGCGAAAAGAAATAGAAAATAAACAATATCCTCTCAGGAGACAGAAGAAACAATAGAGACACCAAATTTAGTAGTCAATTTATCTGACCACGAATTAACAATAGTAGAACAAAGAACATTAAATAAAGGCCTTTCCTTTTGTCCGGAAATTCATTTTAAATATGTTGACACTCGGATTGACATTTATAAGTTCATCAGAAAATTGAAATTAGTAAAATTTCATGCAATTCAGTCACAAGGATTTAAATTAAATGAGGATGAGGGCAAAAGTAATGAATTGGAACATGTAGAACTATGCATTGATCAAATCTCAAATTTAAAGACTATTTTTGATTTATATCATGATTGACAGGATGAGGAATATACTGAAATGGTGATTTTACAACAATTGGATATTGGTACTAACCAACATAAATGTAGTAATTTTAAGGAAAAATCCAAATTTTGTCCAGTCCTGTCACCAGGTAACAAAATTTATACTTTTTCAGAACTTGTGTTGAGATATCTAGAAAAATTGAAAAAAACAAGACATCATGGAATACGTGAGAATTTAACTAAGAAAGAATGTTTGGCTGATAAGGGAGGAAATATTGTGATTCTTAATACACAGGATTATATTGTAGAAGCTTATAGGCAATTGAATAATGGGCATAATTATAATAGACTTAGTCAAAATCCAATTAATCGGATGATTCATCAATTACATTCGAAATTAGATGATTGGCATCAACAATTGTTACTCAATATTGATGAATATACATTTTTGAAAAAAGACAATCCAACCATACCCACAATCTATTTTTTACCCTGGAAGACCAATTGTATCGGCATGTGATTCACTCTATGAAAGAATATCTGATTATGTAGATCACTATTTGGCACCGATTGTAATGACTTTGAGTTCTTATATAAAAGATTGAGGTGATCTATTGAGAATTTTAACAAATATAAACTAGAATGATGAATATCTTTTGGTAACAATTAATGTGGTGTCTTTATACACATCTATAAAACATGAAATTGGGTTGAAAGCCTTTGAATATTTTTTGAGACAAAGGAGCATTGGAGAGTTAGAACACTCTAAAATGATACTTTCTATGATTGAAATGTGTCTCAAAAATAATATATTTATGTTTAATCATGAGATTTCTCAACAGATGTGTGGTACAGCAATGGGAATTTCTCTTTCTCCAAACTATGCCAACCTTGTAATGGGTTGGTGGGAAAGAGAAATAGCATGGGGTAGAAATAATGATATGTATGTAGAGAAGATTGCATTGTGGGTGAGGTTTATTGATGACCTATTTATTATTTGGCATGGGTATCAAAATGAATTTATGACGTATTTTTCAACTTTAAATACTAATGATGTTGGGCTACAATTTACATGTGAGATGAGTAAAAACTCTATAAATTTTCTGGATTTGACAATTTATGTCCAAAATGACAATATAGAAACAACATTATATCGGAAGGAGACATCAATGAACAGTGTATTACATGGGAAAACATTTCATTCCAAGCCATTGATAAAAAATATACCATATGGTGAACTTATAAGAATGCGGAGAAATTGTTTGAATGAAGAGGAAGTACAAATAAAATTTAGGGAAACAATTCAAAGATTCAAAAGGAGAGGTTATGAACAAGGAATTTTAAGTAGGAATATGGAAAGGATGAAAACTGTAACTCGTAATGATATCTTATTTTCAAAGAATGCTAAAAAAGAGGAGACACAAGAAAATAATCATTTGAGAATGATAATGAACTATAGTAAAGAAAGTGGCAGAATAAATAACATCTTACGTAAACACTGGAATGTGATCTGTAAGGACCAGGATTTAGGTCCAAAAGTGGGTTCTACTCATTTCTTTATATGTGTACTAAAACTTCAATATAACATATTCAACATTTAAATTAATCAAAGAATCAGATGAAAAGTTTTGCTGTAACTCTTTTGCTCAGTGGTATTAAAGGATGGATAGCTTTCTAGTGGGACTTTGTAGAGATGCATATTAATTTGCTTTCACTTCAATAATCATCATATCCAACATTGATGGATGTGAAAATGCATACAAATAGAAAAAACAAGTCTTGAGACTCCACATTAAAGGAAGCCAAAACATAGATTTTAAGGAAAGACAATCTTAAGGAAATGCATACATATCCATAAAAATTGAAAAATAAAAGAAACAATTTAAAGGAAAGATCATTTTAAGGAAAATCCCAAATTATATTAAAATTAGTTGGGGTTTAGGGGTAGTGAGAGGTTTTAAAGTTCCAGGATGGGTGATGTTCTGAAGTAGAAATGTAGAATTTGGGGACCGGTGGTGTGTAGGGGTATTGGATAGGGTTTTGAGGTAGTAAAGGTTTTTGTTACGGTTGATTAATGGGTGGAGTTTAGAGGTGGTGACAGATTTTAGGGGTTCAGGTGGTAGGGGGTCAGGTATGGGTGGAGTTTGTGGCCTGAAAGAGTTTTAGGGTTCAAGAATAGGTAGAGTTTAGGGTGGTAAGGGATTTTAAAGGGTCTGGGATGAATAGTGTTTATGAGTGGTGAGGAGTTTCTAGGGATCTGGGACAGGTGTTGGCTATGGGTGTGAGTGTTTTTTAGGAGTCAGGGATAGATAATGTTCAGGGGTGGTGAAGGTTTTTTTAGGGTTCAGAGATGGGGGTTTAGGGCTGGTGAGGGGATTTAAGGGTTCTGGGATGGGTGGGATTTAGATATAGAAAGGAGTTTTTAGTGTTTAATAATGTGTGGAATTTTGGGGTAGAGAAGTATTTTTAGGGTTCACAGTTGGGTGGAGTTTAATGGATAAAGGGCTTTTAGGGTTCAGGGATGGATGGAGTTTAGGAATAAGGGATTGGTGTAATTTAGTCATGGTGACGGGTTTTGAGGAAGCAAGGATATAGTGTGTTCAGAGGTTGTAATGTGGTCAGGATGGATGGTGTTTACGAGTGGTGATTGGAATCATCCTAAGCAATCGATTGACAATGTAAGATATATAAATTAAAAAATATAGTGCCCTGAAGTAAAGCGCTGAAATTAAATACCTCTGACAAAAATGTTTCTGAGAGTAGAACCTGCAACTACTCCATTTACACCTTTAGAAAATATGCATGCAATCCTCTCTGATCACTGTCCTGTTATTTGCAGGATAGCATGGGGGTAGCGGAGTGAGAGTGAGAGCATGGCAGAGACGGGTAGACATACTGGAAGACCCAGTGGGGCCCGAGGATTAATCAGATGTCCTTACAGGATACTTGTTGATGAACTGGGGGTCCACGACATTCAGCTCCATGAAATTGGAGGCCCTAAAAGCAGTAGTGAGTGGCGCATGTTTGGGCCTCAACTACGGGACATGCTGGAAATTGCTGTCAGAACTCCTTAGGGAGGTAACTGAACTTGCACAAACATAGGCGGAAGACCCTAATCGCCCCAATGCACAGGGGTGGGAATACCTTATCTGTCGTTGAATAGCTGATATCTGGGTCAGGCTAGACAAATACACTCTACAACAATACCGACAAAGACTGCACTGGGAAGGGGATAAATCAGGAAAACTATTGGCCTGGATACTGAGTAGGAAAACTGCCCCTCCACTCGCAATGCATCTAATGACTCTTAGGGGCAAGAGGGTCACTTTGAGCGCGAAAATAGTGCAAACCTTCAAACAAACACAGGAGTCAAGGCACAGCATTATATTAGGTTCCTGGAGGGTTTAGACATCCAGAAACTTAGTCTACTGGTGGTAGAAGCACTAGAGGCCCCTCTAAACTTGGAAGAGCTTTGGCAGCATTAATGAAGCTCCCACGCTAAAAAAGCACCGGGTGGTGACAGCTTTCCACCTGACTTTTATCAGACATTCTCAGCGCCAGTGGGACACAGAGGCTGTTCGAGGTATTTCTGGAGGCCAAGGATAAGGGCGTTTTGCCACCAATCATGAAAAAGGGGGAGATGTGCATGCTCTTGAAGCCGGGAGGCTGACCCAGCCGCATACAGGCCCATCACAAAAATTAAGATTCAGATATTAAGGTACTCTGCAAGCTGCTCCATTGCTCTCAATTACATAATTGACCCAGCTGGTGCATAAATACCAGTGTGGCTTCATTCCAGGATGCAACACTGGTTGACCTCCAGACGGGTAACCCATGTACTTCAAGAGGATCAGGGCCTTGAAGAAGAAATGACATTAGTCACGATTGACTTGGAAAAAACATTCAATACTGTGGACTGGCGTTATGTGCTTAAGGTGCTATGGGTCATGGGGTTTGGCCCTCAGTTTTGCAGCTGGGTATGCTTTCTCTACTCTGAGCCGAGGGCGAGAGTTAGGGTGGGGAGTACTCGCTCTGAGGAGTGGACATTAGGACGCGGAACAAGACAGGGATGCTCACTTTCGCCACTCCTGTTTGTGCTCGCAATAGAGCCATTGGCGATTTGGTCATGCCAGGAGATGCATGTCTGGGGCATACAACTGGGGGATGTCTGACATATAATCTCACTTTATGCTGATGATGCTTTGTTCTATATGTCTTCCCCTCGGGTTTCCATACCATTACTACTTCAGCTGTTGGAGAGTTTTGGAGGTCTTTCGGGACTTCGACTTAGCAGAGGCAAGTCCTTACTATTTCTGCATGCTCCGTTGTTGGGGAGTTGAGCTGATGAACTGCCACCTCTGGGCCTGAACTGGGAAACAGCCCACTTTTGATGCATGGGCATCAAAGAAGAACATACGGGGGCACAACAGCTTAGCCTTAATGTAGGCAGGGTATTAGATGGCCTTAGATCCTCCATGCTTTTGTGGAACACTCTGCCCCTCTCTCTGATGGGCCGCTTAGCCATCTCTAAGATGGTGCAGCTTCCAAGATGTCTGTATTTGTTGCAGAATTTGTTATGCCCACTTCCAGTAAGGGTCTTCAAGCAACTAGATTCCCTACTTGGCTCTATCCTGTGGGTGAGTAAGCGATGCAGGGGGGCTCTGCTGACTCTAAAAAAGACCTATGAAGATGGGGGGCTGAAAGCCCAGAGCCTTGACCTACATTGCTACACAGAGCATCTACAGCTTGTGGCGATTTGGCTAGATTCCGAAGATAATTGGAAGAAACACCTGATGGCGGTAGAGTAGCGGTGGAGCGCCTGCCTGAACTCCTGAAGGAGGGGGCTGGACTCCCACCGACTGTACCGCAGATAGTGCAAGTCACGGCCCCCATCTGGCAAAGGTTTGCCCAAAAAGAGTTCAAGAAGGCCTCATTCCATTGGGAGCTCCCGATCTGGATATTGAAACCCGTATGACAATTGATAGACAAAGTGCTCTTTCAGGATTGGAGCACAGGTACCCGGTGAGATCTAGATATCATTTGAGGAGGCATGCATCACATTCACACTGGGTCAGGGCCACTTCTGACATTATGCCAGATTGTCCGACATAGCTAAGATAACTTGGCCCACTTTTCCAGAGGCCCCTGGAATCACACACACACTGGGAATACTCTTGTCCTGTGGGGCTGGCCACCACTTGATCACATTACTATATAAGGCTATGAGAACAGATAGGGATGGGCCACATCCACGGTCGCAGGCCGCTTATGATCATGGTCTGGACGACCAACTGGGGGAAGTGGACTGTGTATGGATTAATATTAAAGCCCTCACCCACTTGGTCTTCTGCAATGCATGTTTCAAGTTAATCCACTATAATTTCCTGCACCAGACTTACCTTACACCTACAGACCTCCACAGAATGTCTGCCTCTCCATCTGATAGCTGTCCTAGATGCAGGAATAGTAATGCTGGTCTTTTGCACCTTGTGTGGGAATGCCTGGAGGTGAATAGGTATTGGGACCAAGTGGTAACAGACTTGAAAAGGACTGTGAGCATTACACTGGATCTCATGCCACTGTGTTGCCTGCTGGGGAACATATGGCACCCAAAAGGGAAATAGATGGCATACAAATTTCTGCAATTGGCACTAGTGCTAACCAGATGCCGGGTCACCATCTCTGGGATAGGTCAAAGAGTACCTGTTATAAATTGTTGGCTCAGTGACATTAAGGAATGGGCCTTGGCAGAAGGAATACATATAAAGTTAAGTAGACCGGACAATAAAGTGTTGGAGGACCTGGAGGTTTAGAGAACCCTTTGTGACAAACTCCTGAATCCAGAGGACTCTACCAGTGCCTCCGATAGTGACAAAATGATGGATGAAGGAGAGGTCGGATCGTCATAGGGGGGTGGGAGGAGAGTCAACACCGGGGCATGCCTAAAATGAACGTGTCAAAATGTGGGGAGAGTTTGGCCCTGGCTGGGTTCTTACTACTCATATGATCAATAATTGCTACATAGGGCTCTATCCAGTGTTTTCTTGAAGAGATATGTATCTGATAATCTGTTCACTGCTGTATGTTTATTTATAAAAAAATCACAAAATAAAGGTTTTAAAAAATATGCATGCAAAAGCCCATTTTGAGAATTTGTTTCTATCAAATGGTAAATGCCATTCATTCTTCAAATTTCCATTAAACAGTTTAGGTGAAACGGTTTCTCAGGAATGATATTGCATTAAATTGTTTTTCTATGAAATCACATACAACCTACAAACATACACAGTGCATTTAGTTCAAATAGCACTGTTCTTTGATTTTTGTATGGAATGGATAAAGCAACTTGTACATCAATATTTTCACAAGTACATTAGGGGCCACATGTACGAAATTCAGGTTTTGCAACTCGCAAATTGCGAGTCGCAAAACCTAATGGACAACATTGACAATGACACTGTTTGCGATTCCCAATGGGGTCGCAAATGACCTACCTCATGAATATTCATGAGGTAGGTCGCAATTTGTGACCCCATTGGGAATGGCCACCCTCACAGCGATGGTGGCCTGCTGGAGACAGCAGACCACCATTTCTGTGACTGCTTTTAAATAAAGCAGTTTTTAGTTTTTTTTTAAATGCAGCCTGTTAAACGTGATGCATTTCAAAAACAAAAAAAGAAAAGTTTTCTTTTAATTTTTTCGGACCACTGCCTGCTCTGAAAAAATATTTTTGCTGCCATTCACAAAGGGGAAGGGGTCCCATGGGGTTAGCACCAGTTTCGCGGTCACAAAACAATCATACATGGGACTGCGACTCGCAATTAGGAAGGGAACACCCATTCCTAATTGCGACTCACAAACCCTTTTTGCGATTCGGTAAATAGATTACTGAATCGCAAAAATGGGTCTGTACATCCCAAATAGCGTTTTTCAAGTCGCAAATGGCCTGTTTGCGACTTGAAAAAATGCTTCGTACATCTGGCCCTTAGTTATTTGTTCCTATATGTATCCTGTAAATGTTACAAAAGTTCATATTTTAAACTATATAGTTCTTTTCCAAAAATGTTGCACTGTTTGATACAGTTTCAGGAATATTCACAAGTGTAACTTACACCTGTGACTAATTTACGCATGTACATTTACTCTTACACCTTTGAGTAACTTTAATAATTTTGACTATTTACCATTAACAAGTGTACAATTACTCAAAAGTGTAGACTTACTCGTCTCCACTCCAAGACACAGCAGTGAAGTCAAATTTACAAGTGCAAGTTACAACAGCCATAAAGGAAAATGGATCATTTTTTACTATAATAACTAGAAAGAAGTGCAGTTTGTGAATAGCAATGAGTAAAGGAAATGTTAAGAAAATAAAGCTGTGAATGTAAAACAGAGTTGTTTAACATAAGACCGGATCTATGTCAGATTTTGAGGATAACCATTGACTATGTATTGACTATGGGTCTCTGCCCCATCTTGAACCCCCATAAAAACTCCCTATGTTCCTCCTTACTCCTCCTTAAATCACTCCCATTTAGTAATAATTATGACCCTTTTTCCAGCCACTCCCCTGTCTATCCTACATTTACTACTAAATAGTAAATGCACATGTGTGAGGATCTCCACATAAAAAAGATAGCATGAGTGGAGAAGGATTTACACTTTGTGAATAACATTTTGTAGTAAGTAGGACTACTGTAGTGGTACTTCACATACTACAAAAATAAATTTGTGAATCAGGACCACCATTATTACAGTGTAGGTGTGCTCTTTCTTTACAGTGCTTCTGTTCTATTTGTCTTTTGTTTCTGGTGATGCAGTTCCCATTGAGGTGACTTATCTTAAGAGCTTACTATATATGTTTTCTGAGTAGTTTTGTTTGCAAACAATACATCTAAGAGCAATCTGGAAATCAAGTTACCCTTTTGGGCTCTGTGTCTGTTTGTTGACCATGGGATTTCTAAACAGCTGGTCCACTCCGGTTGGTGGGGCTTGCTTTGGGCAAAAGTTTAAATGGCAGTCATTGCCCTAGCCAAATGTTTTGGAGATTTGATTTATCTATTTCTTCTTACTTCAGTGAATATTAAGTGGTCACATTCTTATGAGTGGGCTCTATTCACCAGATTGTAACATTGTACATCTGATGCTCTGCTGAGTGGTTTCCATTGGATGCATGTTATAAGTGTTTACATTGTGCAACACAGGTCCTCCAAGCATATTTGAGGAGTGAGGTAACCCCAGGCATTGTGTGAGGGGGGGTGAAGGAATGAACATCTGTCAATCTGCAAGCTCCCTAAAACCACACTGTTGAAAGATTATTGTACTCCTTTTATAAGAGCCTAATTTATTGTTAACATGGCTGCACACATAACACTCAGACAATTGACAGCAATAAGTTTTAAATAATCTTCATTTGCCAGAATTTGAGGAATTCATATGCTCACCTATGAATAATAAATGTATTGAAAGGAAGGAGGTACACAGACCCAAAATTTAAAAGTAGTAGGTGATTACTTCCAATTTACCTGAAAATTAATTGAGGGCCACGTGGACTAAGTATAACTACATTTCCAGTTTATGGTAATTGAAATAAAAAATGAGTTTAAAATGGGTAAAGATCACCGATTTCAAAAGTTGGTGAAACATGGTTAGCTAGAGTAAAGGAAATGTAAAGAAAATAAAGGTTAGGGCAAATCAGCTGTGAAAGTAAAACAGAATTGTTTAATTTAAGTCTAGATCAACGTCAGATTTTGAGGATAACCATTGACTCTGACAATGATTTCTATTTAGATTTATTATATGTTAGATTATCCTACTTGGTTATCCCAAAATCTGGTCCAAGACCATGCATACAATTCTTGATGGCTGGGAAAATAACAAACAGATTATATCTGCATTAACAACGTACATTCAAAAGAGACAAATGTGATTATTATCTGGGAAGCATCTATACCTTTGGTAAAGAGTGTGATTTTATTTTACAAGACAGGAGGTGGTAATTGCCTCCTATACGATGAGAAGGAATAGGGCCTGCTGCAGGCTGGTTATTAGTGGAGGCAAGCCATACCACTAGCAATAATGCCTCCAGAGACACTGTTAGGTCCAGCCAAGGTCTCAAAACATCAGCCCCTGGTCCAACTCCTGGTAGCATGGCAACGAGAAGGCAGGCTTAAGTTAGGAGACAGGTATGAAAACCATTTAAATACACTAATACAGTAAATAAGTAAGACACAACACACACAAAAAATCCCACACCAATTTATAAAAATAAAGTGCGTCCAGTGGACTTCAAGGATTTGGCCAGGTGCATGGTAGGAATTGTTGTCCCAACATCCCAAGGAGCAACTCGGAGATTCTGGAACCTTGGATTGGGATTGTGGACAGCTTTCATGCACCAAGAAACACTTCTGGAAGTAAGTGTAAAGTGTTATATTGCAGGCAGCTGGAAATCTTGACTGTGTCCTGGTCCAGTGCAACCTTCCCTCTAAGTGCTATTGGCTTCTAAGCGCTAGTTACCTTTAATATTTAAAACTTCATATCTCTCGTTCCCCATATTGGATTTTGTTGCTTTGGTGCCATTTTAAAGATAAAAACATGTACTATTTGTATAAATTGGTGTGGGATTTTTATTGTTTGATGTGTCTTATTTATTGTATTGGTGCATTTAAGTGCTTTACATACCTGTCTCCTGAATTAAGCCTGACTGTCCATTGCCAAGCTACCATGGGTTGAACCAGGAGCCATTTTGTGGTACCTTGACTGGGCAAAACCCTGTGTTGGTGGTGTATTGCTAGTGGTAGGTGTGTACTTACCCCTACCAATACCCAGCCTCTAACAATACGCTTAACCTGACATTGGCCTGTGTTTGTTTCTGTAATGGTACAACTGCATCAGCATTTTAATTCCGTCTTCTTTAGTATTTGTTCATTTGCAAAAGTGAATTATAATAGTTGTTGTACTAGGAATAACTACACTTAAGCCAGCTCACGTAATAAATTTGAAAACAAATTTTAAAGGTAAAACCTTTCACTATTAAAGAATGGTTCATTTGGTGAAGTCAGGCGTCTTTGTGATTTTGCTGCAGCAGAAGTCAACTGTGGGGGCTTCATGTTGCTTTCTTCCTCAGTCCATCGGGGCTGTTGGCAAGCCTGCCCTCTCTCACCACTCCTCTTCCTGCTGGCCCTTGAGCCTCTCACTACTGTCATTCACTGGAGGTGGAAGGCATCAAGATGGGTAATGAGGAGGTGAAGGCGTTATTATACACTGATAATAGTCTGTTCCTTCTGACGCGTACAAATGTTTCTGTTCCAGTTCTGATGTCCATTATTTACCACATCTCTTACCTGTCCATGTATAATATTAACTGGACAAAATGCAAAGCCCATCCTAAGTCAGAGGTGACTACCACCGCTTGTATTCAATCAAATGATTTGCAGTGGCTTACTAAGGTGGCTCAGACACTTAATATTTATATGAATAGTCATCTTACTGGTATGGTTGAGGATATTCTTCTGTCATTGGTGGAAAAGTCTAAATATGATTTTCTCAAATGGAAAAATATGACTCCCTCACTCTGGGGGAAGGTTCAAACAGTTAAGAAGATGGTGGCCCCAAAGTACAATTATCTGTTAGGGATACTACCGCTCTGGATACCTCATGTGCTCCTCTTGGATATAGAGACAGATAATTATTCTCACATTTAGCGTGGGTAGAAGCTTTGGCTTTGCACCTCATGGTTGTGGGCAGATACTAAGGTGGGGGCTACATCTCCCCCACATGACGTCATATAGCCTAGCTTTCCACCTTTCTTAAATATCCTGGCACTTACTTGATCCTCTGGAGGCCCCTATTCTGTTCTATTCTATTCTATTCCTTTCTATTCTATGAGTACTTATATAGAGCACAGCTACCCACAGACATCCCAGCATTAGAAGAGCACAGCTAACTCCCAGAAGTGTAAAAAGCTAGCAGTAAGAAAGAGATAGAAGGTGCCCTTTTATCCCAAATTGCCCTATGCGCAATGCAGGGTGATTTGAACTTAATCCTTTTAGCCACGAGAAGCCAGAGGAGGAGGCATAGGGCTTGTCGGGCCGATTGATGTCTCAGTATGTTGAGCAGAACTCGAGCATCAGAGTTCTGTACTACCTACAATTTATTTATTGTGGCTTTGGGTGCTCCAAATTAAAGTGAATTGCTGTAGTCCAGACGAGAAAGAATAAGAACCTGGACTACCAGCCTTTTTGAATTCAAAGGAAAAAGGGGGAGAGTTCTGTGCAGCATCCTCAGCATACCATAGCAAATAGTGGCGAGTTTTACAGCTTGGGTGTAAATTTAAGAGATTTATCCAGCCACATTCCTAAGCTCTTTATGGCTGCATCTGGAGCTGGGACAGTGGACACCTAGGCAGATTGACCAGCCCAAATTCAGGGATGAGTTGAGATTGTTCCCCAGGATCATAAGCTCAGTTTTGTCTCTGTTTATTTTGAGACAGGAGCTCTTCATCCACTTGGCAACCATCTCTAAACAGGGGCCTAATGAGGGGGATTTATAACCGTGGTTCCAGAAAAGAGAAATGACCAATTGCATATTCTCTGCATAAGATATTATTGAAACCCCAATGGCGAGGATGATGTCTGCAAGAGGTCTCATATAAAGATTAAAAAGAGTAAGGCTCAGCGAGGAGCCCTGTGGTACTCCACCCGTAAGGGGGAGACTGGTCGTTATACAGTCTCCCTTAAAGAGCTGAAAGGTCCTATCTTCCAAGAAAGACTAAAGCCAAGCTATAGCAGTTCAGGCAATTTCAGCCCTCTAATCTAGCCACATGGATATTATGATTCGCAGTATTGAAAGTTTAACTAAGATCTAGGAGGATAATCGCTACGGACCCTCCCTAATTTAGGAGCATTTTAACTTCTTCAACCAAAGCCAGAAGAGCGGTCTCTGCCATGAAAGGAATGAAATCTGGGCTGCATAGAATGCACGCATCATGTTTCTGTAACAAATCCGAGTGCACAAAATTGATATGTCTTTTTCAGTATTTTGTTCATCCCAGCTGAGAGAGAAATTGAGCGATAATTTGCTAGATCGACGGGGTCAAGGTTAGGCTTTTTCAGGAGTGCTTTAACCATTGCGTGTTTCCATGCCACTAGGACAATGCCCGTGGTTAATGAGAGATTTGCCAATTCGAGTTGAATGCCATATCATGGGGTGTCCAGCCACAATCCTTCCAGTATACTTGTCTACCCTGCATTGCCTTAAGATGGGGAATCTGATTCTTCATGCAACTCTCTTGGCATGGCACTTGGTGCATAAGCTACTGGGGTTACTTCACTTCCTCCATGCTGCTGTACCTCTGTGGTGTAATACATACTTCTGTAACGTTAACGCACCATTCTATTGGGTGTCATGGCACAGGAAAGGATTATGAAGTGTGGACAACGTTTTGTGAGACGGCATTCAGAAACCTTTTTTGCAACTGGGAGAGGAGTATGGATCCTCTGTCACCAACTACTAGATATATGGACAATTAGATGACAGTATTAAGAGTGCCTTGGAGCCTTCTCAGATCATCCTGGCTGTGTCCTTCATTTCCCACTATCTGGGGCTTTGGAGCTGCTTTAGGGAATAGTGTTGGGGCTCTAAAGGTTTCTAATCATTGAGTGGATTCCGATATGTCACTCACAGACTACATTTGCAGGTCCTCTGATATTCGCATGAGGACTAGGGTACCTTGCTTTTTGATCATGATAGAATACTAAGAGAGACTCTGCCTAAGTTTGTTTGTTTTAAGGTCCTTCGTGACTGATACAGGCCTCCATCTAAATTTAACCAGACTTGTCTGTTACAGCACAACCAATGTTGGAATTAAGGACACCCCCATTGTGACCTTTACCATATTCTGTAGTCCTGTGGGCCTCTAAACCTCGAATAGACTTCAGTATGGGACATTCTGGACAGGTAGAGCTCCCTGTCATTGACTCAGTCTTCCCACTTGTCACTTCTGTATGACATGACTGATATCAACTCGCATACTGATCATTGGCTGGCCCAAGCTCTTTCTGTGATCAAAAACTGTGTTCAATGACATTGGTGTCAACACATGAATCTCACAGGCCATGATTGTTTGCTAGAACTTGCTAGTGATGGCACATCCTGATTGTACTACCTACACCCTATATAATAGCCTGGAGATTTATGAGAGAGTTTTGGGAGCAATTGTCTCCTCATTTGACTAGGTTGCTTTTCTGCCCCATCATTGCTTCCGTTTCACCCCTTTGTTTTGTATTTCTTTGATTCTCCTGGCCGGGGATGGCTATGGACCGGCTGTGTTAGTGTAGTTTTCCCATCTCTTCTGGTGGCCCATGGGAATCTCACCTGCTGGTTCAGTTGAGATGCGATCCATGGCACGTGCAGTAGGTGTTCTACTTTTTTGATGCCATAGTGAGTCCAGGCGGGTGAGACCTACCATATTATGTGGATGGCTATCTTACTGTTGGGTTGCACACATGAATGGAGGGAGGGTGGTTGTAGTGCACCACACCGTCTCATTTTTGTGCCATTCTCTACCCCTTCATGGTTACTGAACAGTTACTTACTCGGCCAACCTGCACCACTCTTACCATGCTGACACTTTAGGCTGGTCTGTCTGCCACTTGAACCTGATCCCTGCTGGGATATTGGGTTATGTTATGTTCTGCTTTGTACTACCTCTTTGATAGCTTATCATAGAGACTCATATTTGCTTCTCCAGAATATGACTGTATCATTAGATTGGCATACTGTTACTGTGCTGCTGTTCAAATTAGGTATGAGAGGGATTATCTGTCTGAAGACTAGTGGACTCCTGATTCCTTATTCTCCCTTTGTCCTTCCTATCCCTTCCCCTTACAGAGTGACCTCCCTTCCCTCCCTACCTGTTCACTTACTCCCCCTACTACCTCCTCCCCTCGATGTATCTTTGTTTTTATAATGGTGGATGGACTGATAGCACTGTTTTGCTTCTACCCGTCCCCTTTGTTAGTCTTTTGCGATGAACCTTGAATCCTTTTTGTTACCCCACTATGGCAAAATAAATAAATGATGCAAGAAAGAATGGCTGAATTTTCCTCCTTTTTAGTTTTAATAGTAATCTATTAGCTTCGCAAGATGATGGGATTTAAATTTAGAGTAGCCTCCTGTAATCTGAATGGGGCTAATAACAACGCAAAATTCTGCCCTGAGCTTATTTGGCTGGAATCTGCACAGATTCAAGTACTTCTTCTACAGGAAACACAGCTAAAGATTAACGCTAAGATGCCTAGACTCCCGCCATATGTTGCCAATTCTTTTTATGCTTCAGGGGGTGCCACAGTACGGGGTGTGACAATTCTGTTCTCTAGGAAATTTGTAGGGAGAATTAATAGCGTCGTTCGAGATTCACAGGCGAGATGGATAATAGTCTCCGTAACTATGGCAGGCAAAGAGGTCCACTTTGTAAGCTATTATGGTCCAATAGAGGATGATATAAACCCAATGCAGTCATTATATACGCATCTTTCTCTTCTTCAAGGGTATATTGTAATAAGAGGAGACTTTAATGTTATTCCAAATACTCTGTGGGATTCATCACAGAAGAACAAAGCACAAAATAAACCAAAAACTACGTAACTCCTTGCAAAACTGATACAAGAGTTAGCTCTAGTAGATGCGTGGCGTGCCAATCACCTCTATGTTAAAGAGTACACATGCTACTCCAAAAGGTATAATACGGCATCAAGAATTGATTATATTCTAGTTTAATTTACATTAAAATGGTATAGAACAGGAATTCTTGGAAATTCCTTCTCAGACCACTCTGTTCCCTGGGTTGATCTCGACGAATTCAAGAACTCGGGCGATCAGCCTCGTCGTTCACAATGGCGTCTGGATGGATCTCTTTTGGCATAGGAAGACTGGGTAGCCAACCTTAAAGTGTTAGTAACTGACTTCTTGAGGGTAAATAAGGGATCCTCCCCTATTTTTCACATCTGGGAGGCAACCAAAGCCTTTGTACGAGGGAAGGCTATCTCCTTTAAAGCATGCCTAAGTAAAATAGCTTGTGAAAAAAAGCACCTTACTCCAAAAGGAGCTAGAACAGGCACTAAAAAGAAAGCAATTATTGTCTAGTCCGGAGAAGGTACAAGGGCTGGCAAGGGCCCAGTCTAAATTAAGAGATTTTTTTCTGTCAAAGGAAATTCTAAATAAACACACTAGTTATCAACGTCAATATGAAGAAAGTAAACATGCTGGCAGATTTTTCGCCTGGTCGATTAAAAAGCGTGCCAGGACTAGTTTAATAAAAGTTATTTTCGATGAAGAGCAGGGCAGAATTGTTACACACCCTAAAAAGATCGATAAAGTGTTTCTTTCACATAACTGTAAGCTAAATACAGAGAAATTACAAGCAAATAACTCGCAAATTAAATAATATTTAGATACAGGAATTTTACCAAGGCTTGACGCGGTGGCACAGAATTTATTATTATCCCCCATCACCTTTCAAGAAGTTATTAAAGCAATAAGGGGTACTCCCAATGGTAAAGCCTCAGGTGAAGACGGCCTTCCGGCAGAAATCTATAAAATTCTGCAAGATCAAATCGCTGATATATTATTAGATTTATTTAATACAATATTAGAAGGACCAGAGGTTCCCTCTGAATTTTCAAGAGCTATAGTGGTCAGCTTTATCAAAAAAGATAAACCACTGGAATATCCTGGTTCATATCGACCAATTAGCTTGTTAAATCAGGATTATAAACTTTTTACTAAAATACTGGCAGCTTGTGTAGCTCAGGTGGCACACGTATTGGTACAGACGACATCAGAACTCTGATGGACAACGGAGAAACAGTCGCCCTCATCCTCCTCAACCTCTCGGCTGCCTTCGACACCGTCTGCCACCGAACCCTAATATCCCGCCTCCGCTCCACCGGTATCCAAGGACAGGCCCTGGACTGGATCTCCTCCTTCCTCTCCAACCGCTCCCAAAGAGTCTACCTCCCACCGTTCCGCTCAGACCCCACTGAGATCATCTGCGGCGTCCCTCAAGGCTCCTCGCTCAGCCCGACTCTCTTCAATGTCTACATGAGCCCCCTCGCCGACATCGTATGCAAACACAACATCAACATCACCTCCTACGCCGACGACACTCATCTGATACTTTCCCTCACCAAGGACCCCACCAGCGCCAAGACCAACCTGCAAGATGGAATGAAAGACGTTGCAGAATGGATGAAACTCAGCCGTCTGAAACTGAACTCAGACAAAACGGAAGTCCTCATCCTCGGAAACACCCCGTCCACCTGGAGCGACTCCTGGTGGCCCACGGCCCTTGGCACTGCACCAACCCCCTCAGACCACGCACGCAACCTCGGATTCATCCTGGACCCTCTTCTGACCATGACCAAACTAGTCAACGCCGTATCATCCTCCTGCTTCCTCACCCTCTGCATGCTCTGAAAGATCTTCCATTGGATCCCTGCCAACACCAGAAAGACTGTGACCCACGCCCTCGTCACGAGCCGCCTGGACTACGGTAACACCCTATACGCAGGAACCACCGCTAAACTCCAGAAACGTCTGCAGCGAATACAAAAACGCCTCCGCCCGCCTCGTCCTAGACATACCCCGCAACAGCCACATCTCCGCCCCCCTGAGACACCTGCACTGGCTTCCCGTCAACAAAAGGATCACCTTCCGGCTCCTCACCCGCGCACACAAAGCCCTCCACAGCAAGGGACCTGAATACTTCAACCGTCGCCTCAGCTTCTACACGCCCACCCGTCAACTTCGCTCCGCCAACCTCGCACTCGCCGCCGTCCCTCGCATCCGCCGCACCATGGCAGGTGGGAAATCCTTCTCCTACCTGGCGGCCAAGACATGGAATTCCCTCCCCACCAACCTCAGGACCACCCAAGACCACCTCGCATTCCGGAGGCAACTCAAGACCTGGCTCTTCGAGCAGCAGTGACCCCCTCCCCCTAGCGCCTTGAGACCCTCACAGGTGAGTAGCGCGCTTTATAAATGTTTTTTGATTTGATTTGATTGTTTGATGAGGACCAGTGCAGATTTCTGCCGGGTAGGTTACTATTCACTAATACCAACTTTTTAGTACAGGCATTAGATTATCTATTGCATAGTTCCCATCCTGCGGCAATTATGATGCTCAATGCCGAAAAGGCATTTGATTTAGTTCGATGGCAAGTGTTATTCTCGGTGCTTGCAAAGTTTGGCTTCCCCGGGAAGTTCATTCAGATAGTACAGACTCTGTATACTGGGGCTCAAGCCAAGATCTCAGTTAATGCTCAAACAGTAGGGTCAGTACAAATTACACGCGGCACGCAACAGGGCTGTCCTCTTTCTCCTGTTCTATTCGCACTCTATATCGAGCCTTTAGCTGCAGCGATCCGACAAGATGCAAACATTCAACCCCCTCTATCTCCCAAAGTAACGCTATATGTGGATGATATGATCTTGTATCTTCGTGGGGATCAATACAATATCGATAGAGCATTGGCAAAGATTAGGGCATTCTCAGAGCTAGGGCGGTATAAAATCAACCAATCTAAATCTGAGGCTTTGCTATATAATGCAGAATCATCGGTCCTGCCGCAAGGTATTCGTGTTGTATCTTCAGCTTCCCACCCCATTAGATATCTGGGTATATGCGTATCTCAGAGTTCGGCAGATTTGTTCCAGCTGAACCACATGAATGTTCTAAAAAAAATTCAAGGATTATTTCTTAAGTGGCAGGAGACTACTATGACCATTATAGGGAGGACAGCATTGGTTAAAATGTTGGTCCTTCCTTTACTATTATTTGTTTTCTCAAGCGTAATTTTGCGAGTTCCCAAAAAGTTTTTTTACAAGCTAGATGCATTAATCAGACAATTCATTTGGAATCACAAGAATCCCCGGCTCCAGTTGGCAAAGCTATCTTTGGCAGTGGAAGACGGGGGATTATCTCTCCCCAATATGATGGTTTATTATGAAGCAGCAGTATTGAATTGGGCATTAAGAGCAGCGCAAAAGCCAAAATTCAACTTCTATTTCAATCAGATGATGCTAGAAACCAATGTTCAATTTCACGTTTTTTTTTATTCCCTCGCCTACCAAAAAGGGTTAGGTATAAATTACTGGTTATGATTTAATCAACCATATCACAGATAAAGGGCAAGTATCAAATTGATAAGGCATACTCGTTCCTACGAGTAAGGGATATTTGGCTTTTAGAAGTGGAATTAACTCAAGGTAATATACAGCAATGGGACACGCTGGGCTTCACGATTTTAGAGGATTTTTATATAGCAGATCGCTTTAAAACATAGGCACAGTGTGTAATGGGTGCAAGTGATATTCCAGAAACTTAAAAATTTTCATATTGCCAAATTTTGCACTCCTTACATTCAGCGCAACAACCATTGAACGGTGCTAATAAAGCTATTGCTCAGGCCTTCTATGATAATCAATTAGGTATTGGTAAATGGTATAAACTACTTCAGGATGCAAGGTCAACCAAGGTAATCTCCCAACTTGGATGCGAATAGCCAGCATGACAGGATGTAAGATAGAGATACAGCATTAGAGAAAGCACAACGAGGTGTCGTATAAAGCACTAAGAGGCGCCAACTTTAAAAGGATCACCCTGTTTTCTAAGTGGTTGTTGTATTATACCCCGCTTTGATAAGAGAAATGTATCCAGAGATATCAGCCTCCTGTCCACGTTGTCAAAAATTACAGGGGGATTGGATACATATGTGCTTTTCTTGTATATTTTTAGCAAAATATTGGGACCTGATTTTTCAGAGGTTGAGTTCCTGGATAGGCCATGTGATTGCCCGTAGCCCATTGGTGGCTCTCTGGGGCATTACACAGGATACAAACTTGTCTATTCCATCCAGACAAATGATAATCGTGGGTACTGTAATAGCCTTATCACTTATTCTGCAGGCATGGAAATCACCAGTCCCCCCGACATACGCACAATGGTAGGCGAAAATGGAGTCCACTAGGGTTAAAGAAAAATGATATGCCCAGCGGATAGGAGCCATGCAAAGTAACAAAGGGATATGGGCTAAAATGACTAACTTGCTGATAAATCAAGCGGAGGGGAGGGGAAGTTAAAGGTACACATTTAAGAGGGTTTTTCTTTTTTTTTAAATTCAACATTTATTATATGTAAATAAGTCTAGCATCAATGTATAAAGCAATGTTGTGAGTTGGATGAATGTATGTAATGCAAGCTTTACCTGCTGAATAAAAATAATAAAAAATAATAATAATAAAAAAGTAATCTATTAGCTACAACTAAGATATCAAGTGATTCATTTTAATGAAAATAAACGTTAAAAAGGAAGAAAACGATGTTATTACTAGTTGTAATTGTCCACTGCAGTCTCTTTACAACCCTGTTGAATTGTGCACTGAAAGGAATGTGACTGTTGAGCGTTGAATGAATTGGTTCTGTTCATTATTCTAATAGGTTTTCTAAATTGTTATTAAAGCAATGGTAATATGATATATGGTGCATTGCCTTGGCAAAGCTCTCATCGGTGAAAACAATTTGCTGCTTTTCTTACAAAAAATATACCAAAAGAAAAATGAAACACTACATTAATCACACAAATATGATCCACATTTATCAATCAAAGATGTTGGTGTGGCAAACTGAAGCAGTAGCAAAGGGACTGAGAGCACGTTGGAGGGATGCCTAGTGTTTGAGTTGATCTGAGTGAAAATAATTATATGTTAAGTATTGAGAACTAAATTGCACCAAGAAGTTAGTGCAGAACAGATGGGCATGAGAGGGCACACAAAGCAAGGTAAAGGATGAAGGTGCCACTCACATAAACATATCCTGTTACTACTACTAAATATTCTTGAGAACGTATGCAATAAATCAGTGATAAGAGAAACGTAATATTTGTATCCCTTAGAACATATACGTTCTTTCTCTTATCTCACAGCATTAAGTGGTCACTCTAGCATTTTAATCCTGCCTGCTTTGCAGACTAATACATATATTGATGGACAGGTTTATAAATGATATCCTACTGCAAAATAGTATTCATGATTTTTTCTACTGAATTGTATTTATTTTATGCTCAATTTAGGTGGCAAAGGACACAAAGGTCTATATGGTCTTCCTGGAAGAAAAGGAAAGACAGGTAACTCGTGGTTATAACATTTAACCGTGAAAATATTTTCTGTTACCAAAAACATGAATGTGTTTGCAAGACAGACAGACAGATTGACGGGCCAGTAGACCATGTTATGCATGCATTACTTCTAGCTTTTTCTGAGCATATATGTATTTCATGTTTTGTGCATAAGGCCCTCAATGGTTTTGCAGAAGAACTAACTTAAGACCAAATGATCTATATCACTATATACCTTTCAACTAGGATGTTCATCTTTCGAATAGGTACGCAGTGTTAAATTAAGCAGATCTCTTTGCATTGTAATACTTAATCCAGATACTGCTATTAGGAACGTATGGACTAGCATGCCAGCTGGGCATGTATATATGGCATGTGTATTTGTACAGGGCAAATCTAGCCAAAAGTCAGCCAAACAATATGCATGGTCAAATACAACGATGCAGTCAAGGTGATTGGAGGAATGTATGCTTTCGAAGAGCAAAAGTGTACTGTGACTGCATTATGATATAGAAAGCCACCATCTTTTGGCAATGAGGGAGTTTTGGCAAAGTATGAGAGTGGTGAGGGGTTTGAAGGATGACCACTGAAAAAATCACAGAATGCAGGATTGGGTGTCAGAGGAAAAGCAGGCCTTATTTTGTTGCTGTGCAGTCAGATTTTCTCTATTAATTTGTTAAAGAAGATGTTGATGGCATTACACTTATCCTTGGAGTGTGGGATAGGAGGGTGAAGCAGTGGTTTGATTGTTTGTCTTGAAGAACTTCTGTTGGCAGCTTCAATGATGGTGCTGGTATACTACTTCACTTTGGCTAATGTGATAAATTGTTTGCATGATATGCAGCAGGATTTATTAGCACGAGGTTGTCAGAGTTCTCTTTTTATTCCATTTTCTTTCCTGTCTTCTGATTGAACTGTATGTTGTTGGCAATGTCTTTGGCATACTAGGTTGCTGAAGGGTTCCACTTGAACTTGCATGGTTTAGTTGGAGTGTGAACGTTCACATACTTTCTTAGAAAGGTGTTGAAGTTGTTTAGAAGGGTGTTGACATCATTTGTTGAAGTAGCAGAGTGATAGATGAGTTTGGGTTTTAGGTTTTTGATGTGAAAGTCTTAAAAAGATCTGGAGGTTTGTTGTTTTCTTTTAGTTTTACCTTGATGTGCTGGTTGGACATCAAGCAGGAAGACAGGATTAGCGAAGTAGTCAGTATGTGGGTGTATAAAACTGGCATAGAATGTTTTCTTTTGGTGAGAAGACAAGGTCAACGTTGTGACTTTTGGAGTGCATTTGTAGGATGGCATGCTGTACAATGTTGAGTGTGGTGGTGAGGTTGTGGTGGATGTCTCTTGTTAAATTCATTCTTAAGTTGACTGGGAGGTTGAAGTCAGGGATAGTGGCAGAAGGCAGAGGGAGTTGCAGAGAATGGGAAGTGGCATGTTAAGACCTCCATGAAGTTGTGTTGCTTGCTTGCCTATGAGACAAAGAGAATTTATTGATAACGCTGGCCCACCTCCTATTTTTTATAAGCACATGCACTTGTTCTATGCAATGGCTTTTAAGAACAAGGACATGTAGAATGTGCAAGGATGTGGATTGAGCAATGTTTCTATGAGGAAGAGTGTGATAGATGAGATAGGTTTTCCATGTCTAGGACATGGACTGCCGCAAGGTGTGTGTGTTAATGAGCATGTGTTTGAGTGTGTGTTTGTTAGTTTTATGGTGAAAGGGTAATTGATGGGGTTCACATGAGACTGGGGTATATGTTTTGTGAGGAAGCAGCACATGTGAGTTTGTGTGGCCTAGGTTTGGGTATGATTATGAGGATGGTGTCACTTCCTGTGGTGATGGATGTTTGAAATTACAGTGATGTACTATTCTGGGGAGGTGGATGCTGTGCTATGACAATCGTTGATCTGGCTTCTTTTCTTAAAGTTGGTTCGGGTGCTGGGAAATGCAGTGATGTCATTTCCTGAGCAATGCATACTGGAAACTGCAGAACTGGCACTTCCTGTGCAGATGGACGCTGAGGAATAAGGCCTGCTGGCCTGGATTCTTCCATTAAAGATTGTTTTGGAAGGAAAACAGTTTTGTGAAAGTGTCCTCTTTCTTTCACTTACATTTTCTTCTTCTTAAAGTGTTTTCTAAACTGAGTGTATTGAAACAAGCCAAACTTTCTGCATTTCTGAAAGATGAAGGTATGTATCCTCAAATAATATTTTTGAATTTTAAACCTACCCTGTTACGAAGGCAATAATACTTCTAGTGACACACACCTCCAACATTAACGTTCACAATTAAAAACCCCTCTACAAGGTCTGGTGGCTCAGTAGACTATTACAACATTGGAATATTGGAAGCTCCATTGAAGACAATGAAGTGGGTCTGGGCTTCTACTGGCTGGTAAAAGCCCGGGGCTCAAACATTCTAAGGTTTGTCTCACAGCAACAGCTGTGAACAAAGGCCTCAAGGAGCCCGAGGGCTCCCCTGTGGCCTTTGTTAGAATATTTTGCCCTCCTGTGGCGAAATGTTGTTATAGCCTTATAGCCCGCCATAGCTGAGCTACACTGGCAATGAAAGGCCCGCTCCCTTATCAAAGGCCCTCACCTTCAACTCAGGCCTTTAATGACTGGTATAGACGACTACAGTGGGCTATAAAGCTATATTATATCCACTTCACTGCAGAAATCAGTTTGACACCATGGTCACATTTTTGAATTCCAGCAAATTAACTGGGCCGTTCTTCCTTGGAGTCTGATAAATGAGTACTGTGATTAGTTTAACAATAAAAATCTTTTATTTGTCAATAGTGCCAAAAGACAAACTCAGAAGTGAGAATTCACTCTACAAATCTACCTTTGAAGTTGTAATTTGATACTCTGCTACTAACCAGCGCAAAATAGGGCCAAATGAGTAAATGATAGGCTAAAAAAGGTAGATCAAGTCACAGCTACCTAAAATATCTGCTTTGGTGACGACAGAAGAGTTCTCAAATTGTCTAAAATGCCCAATAAAACTGTAATATATAACATAACATCGTTTCGTATCAGCCACTTAGAGCATTAAGAAATGTCCAACACAATTTAATGAGAGTTCTGAAATAAATACTACTTTGTAATGGCTGAATGGGTTTTGCCTTCCAGGCAGCCAGATTCTAGGACACTCGTCCCATTGAAATCCATTAATGAACCTGTTTTATGTTCTGCAAACATTGGTTTTAAAACCTGGCTACATAAACATGCCCATGAAAGATAAACTTCAGTGCCTACTCTGGGGCTCATTTACAAGCCCCTTGCTTTGCTGTAGCGTCATTTTTTTTTGCACTACAGCAGCACAGATTAGTCTGCCACCCCGCGCCATATTTACAAACTGGTGCAATTAAACCATTGTGGCAGTTTGTAAACCCTTGTGCCACAATGTACCTGCACCAGGTATAATGTATGTAAGGGAGGCGTTCCCTCGCTATGAGGCCCGCAGGAATGGAGCAGTAAAATCTACAAGTTTTCGCTATGTGATTCTAGCGTCATTTTTTAATGCCTGCTCAAGGGCAGGTGTTAAAGTGGTGTTAGGCTGTTTTAAATGGACCCCCCTAGCTTTGCTGGACTAGCGTCAAACTTTTTGACACTAGTCCAGCCAAGCATCACAACTGCATCAGAAATTCTGACCCAGCTGTGCTAACTAGCACCACGGTGTGCTGTATTGTAAATACAGTGCTACCATTATGTTGTTAGGTGGGTGCAGGGCAGCCCAAGCAAACTGGCGTATTGTGATCGATCTGCCAGTTTGTAGTAAATGAGGCCCAATGTTTGTAAATTGACCCTAGAGCATGTGAGTTCAGCAAAATACAAGCGGTAGCTGTAGTGACAGTATACACCCTTTGAAGCCTTATTGCATCAGAGGAAGTCGTGTTTGCCCTGGTGCCATCATAGGAAATAAAATCAAATGACCTTTGCTCTTAATGACATCACCAGAAATGCAGTTATGAAACAAAACATGTTAGTGCAAGATCAATAAAATTACAAAAATAGTTGCTAAGAAAATAAAAGAGGAGTTGAGTTGGCAACCATATGACATGCAGGGGTCACATCCATTTTCTGCTCAGGCACTGCTATCATATGCATGACCATTAATATATATTCAAATGTAATCTGAAATGCCCAAGGTCCAATGAAATGTGTGAAAGCTTTAGCCAGCCCTATCTTTTTTTTTTTTTTAACCAGAAACATACTGAATCGTGTCAAATGTAGTGGCATGCGTTCTTCTACCAAAAGACTTCAGGCCATACAATACACAGCAACAAGGCTCACCCTCAACCTTCCACCTTGCACTCAGACCAACCCTCACCCTCAAAGAGCTCCACTAGATCACAATCCATAAACAAGTACTCTTTAAACTCTTAATGCACACTAATAAAGCCTTACACAACATTGTCCCCACATACATCAACAACTACATACAGTTCCACAAACCTATCATACACCTGTGCCCAGCCAGACTCCAACTTGCATACATCCACCACATATGCAGAACCAGATCTGGTGGTTGGACATTCTCCTTCCTCACTCCTAAAGCCTGGAACAACCTGCCCCTGCATATTAGAGCCTCCCCAGTAATTTCATTCTGCAGGAAACTGAGGACCTGGCATTTTTCACCTCGCCCTGACCCTGGCACAGCCCATGCAGCTTATGCTTCAGCACCAGGATACCCACACAAATTAGTTTTTGAGCTATACAAATACACAAAAAATAACATAACATATAATGTGCTCAGTTATGTGTATGTGGATAAAACTCCAGTGTACCATGGTTTATAAAATTAAAGGCTGGTGGAAGGTATAATATATGAACTGTGGTTACTTGCTAGGTATCTTATCTTACATCCTTTGCACTGTATGGATGTTAGAAATTGGGATCCTTGTTGGCAGAGGTATGCACCCTGTCCAAGCAGGAACCACAATCCTAATAATGATAAGTCACATACCCACCATAAATTAACCTGTGTTCACCCTCTGGTAGCTTAGCAACACAACAAGATAATGACGGAGTGCTGAAACTTTTCAAACACTCACCCCTAGTCACAGATCTGGGTTTAATACATCATTCTTTTGCTTACCTCCCTACACCAGTTTGGACCCAGTCATATTCAAATCAGTCTTTACCTTGCTCCCAATGGGAACAGCCCTGCCCAAACTGATAGGCCAGGTCCTCACTGGACCGGAGACAAACATCCCGGGACCGGTTTCGGAGTATCACCCCTCATCCGCCAGGCTAACTTGAATCCAGTGGCACAGTGAGCAAGGGAACCATGTCTGGGCATACCCTGGCCACTTAGGGTGAACATGGCAACACAACAAGATGATGGACGGAGGTCTGAAAGTTTTCAAATACCAACCCCCAGTCACAGAGCTGTGTTAAATCCATTGTTCTTTTGCTCAGCATGCCACTCCAGTTTGGACCCAGCCACATGCAAATCAGCAATGGTGCACAGGTTGGATACAGGGACCAGCCTTAGCCTGCTGAAATCAGTACCTGGTTAAGGGTTGCATCTGCTTCAAGGGAGGATGTGAGGCGCAGCTAAGTTAATTCATTGTCGATCCTGACGATGTAGGTGATACGTCGGTTCCTAACTGTGCAATCGGTGATGCATCATTGATGAACTCCTGAGATGTAGGTGATGCGCTGTCATTGAGCAGCGCATCCAACAACAAGATGTCTCTTGAAGCTGGGATGCATCAGCATTGTAGGCGATGCATCAGTTCCGATTGGCACAATGACTGTGATGCATGCATTTTACAGTTGCAGCACTTCATACCAAATTCCAAGGGCCCAGGACGAGATTGGCACCACTTGGCAGTGCAAGACTTGTTGTAAGCGAATTCCAGGTACTGTTGTGGGATGTAGTGAAGTATTTGATGTCTCTGAGACTCAGAACAGGAGGCAAGCCAGCAAGCTCCTGGAGTCACTTTGGAGCTGGGGATGTAGAGATGTAGGCACAGTCCTTCTCACTCCCAGGCAAGGGGGACAGCAGGCAGGAAGGCTGGCACAGCAGAGCAGGAGTCCAGCAACGTCCAGCAGTGTGACATTCCTTTCAGCAGCACAGCAGTTCTTCTTACTGGCAAGGCAGGAATGTCCTCAAGTCCAGAAGGGTATTGAAGTGGTGGTATCTGAAGTCCAATACTTATACCCAGTTGTGCCTTGAAGAAGGGGAGACTTCAAAGAGAGGTCTTGAAGAGCCAAGGTCTTTGCCTCTTCTGTCCTGGTTCCAGACTCACTACAGGGGGGTATGCAGCTCTTTGTGTGGGAGCAGGCACAGTTCATTCAAGTGCTAGTGTCAGCTCCCCACTCCCACCCTGCCCAGGATGACCCATCAGGATGTTAATGGTCCAACAGGAGGTGGATGGCCAATCAGGCACACCTAAGCGCCCTTTGTGTGTGGCTGTCCAGACGGAATGCACAATGCTCAACTCTCACCCACCCAAGATGTGTATTCAGACACGACCACACGCACAGAATGGTTTAAGGTGAGACAATGCCAACTTTCTAAAAGTGTCATTTTCAGAATTGTAATTTAAAATATGACTTCATCATCAGTTGTGATTTTAAATTGGGGTCCCATCTCTTCCCAATTGGAAATTACGAGTGCTGTGGTACACTTATAAAATGTAATAAGGCAATCCCAATGTTAACCAATGCGAGAAATAGACCTTGCGGTAGTAAAAAAAATTAATTGAGGAGTTTTTCACTACCTGGACATGTAAAACTTAAAAGTACATGTCCAGTTTTTTAAAATACACTGTACCCTGCCCTGGGGACTGTCCATGCCCATCCTTAGGGGTGACTTATATCTATTAAAAAGGAAGGTTTGGGCCTGACAAGAGGTTTAACTTGCCAGGTCAACATGGTAGCTTAAAAGTGCACACACACACTCTGCAATGGCAGGCAGAGCTACCGCAGTGGGTAGCACCATCAGTGCTGCAAGCCCACGAGTAGCATTTAATTTACAGCCCCTGGGCACAGGTGGTGCACTTTACCTGGGACTTATATGTAAATTAAATATGCCACTTGTGGATAAGCTAATGTTATCATGTTTTAGGGAAACAGCACATGCATTTTAGCACCGGTCAGCAGTGGGAAAGAGCCCAGAGTACTAAAGTCAGCAAAAATGAAGTCAGAAAAACAGGAGGTTAGAAGGCAAAAAGTCACCAAGGATGCCAAGTATAACAGTAACTATATAGGTGAATTCACAACTTGGGCATATTCATGTAGACCAGAAACAAATGTTTGCCTGCCACCACATAAACACAGTATTAACATTTCAAACACAGAAAGAATTGTGAGGGGCATAATAAAAATATATTCTGAAAGATTTATTGTCTAAGCGGCCAACATGTGTTTCACAATAAAAATTGTCTCATTAGGGCCGACTTAACAGTTCCAGTAGTCTAGTAAATCACTAAAATACAAAATGTATCACCAATCAAACACATACAAAACTCCGCAAAAAATCATGGGTAGTCCTAAAACGTAGGAGAGACAAAACAGTTGTTGCTTCCTCAACAATGTATAAATATCACTCCAAAGTACCCATCTCAAACTGAAACTCATAAGAATATCAAAATAGGACCTTGAAAAAATACAAGAAAAGAATAATACCAGGCCCTGAGCGAGTCATTTATGAATCCTCACTTAAAAGTGCCAAACAAGAGAATGCGGCTGATTATGTCAGAGGCCAGAAGGCAAAGCAGGGTTGTGTATAATATGGGCGCAATATGAAAACAAGATAGCAGCTAAGGATTCAACATGGTCCTAGTTATTACATATAAAGCACATTTTCACAGGGGTTGTCAATCTCTGTGTTTTGCAGTAAAAGTGCAACCTCTACAACAAATCTAATGACATCAGTCGGTTAACTTCAGCATGTAAGCAAGTGTCATTACATTTTTTTCAGCATCAAAATCAGATCATCATTTTCAGGGACTGTCAAGGGAAAGGAGGGGGCATTGTCACTACTAGAGGTGAAACGAGTGGTGCACATGTAAATCAGTGTGTAAATGGGAACTAATATAACAATACCGTCCAATCAACTTTCCCCATCCTCCAAAATCACCTTTCAGTAAGGGCCACATGCTAACCCTGTCTAAATTAAATCCACTATTATTTTTCTCCAGTTTGTTCATATGTTCTCTAATTTCATCTATCTGTTCATAGATGCTAACGAGAGCTTTGGGTACAAAAGAACTGCACTCGGCACACCTTACCCTGACAGCAAAGAAAAAGTACAAGTCCATTCTGATTTTCAAATGACAGTTCTCTGACCCTTTAACTGGTTTTAAATGAGCCCTAATGTGGGAGCTGTTGCATTTGCAACTTCCTGTAAGTTTTTAGCAACAGTTTGAACTTCGTGTATGGCCATTCCAATCCCATACATGGGACACAGGATGGCAAACAAATGGTCAGTTTCTGCAATAGCTTGAGGCAGTCTCTTAGGGGGAGGAAGTTAGTAGGGGGTGCATGACAGGGACACCATAGGTGAGGTAAAAGGTTCCAATCTGAGGACGACGAGGCTTATACTTTATTTCTGTAAACATAGAAAGTTCAGTACTGTTTACTGAGCTGTACACAATACTCCAGGACTCCTGAGATCACTCAGAATAAAATCAAAGGATGAAGCAGGGACGATGAGGTCACACTCATTATGCTCTACAAAGATGCTGGAGATTCTCCTCTGTCAAGTTCTAAGCAGTGTTAGCGAGTTGAACAGCGGCAGGCATGATGCTTTGATCTGGATATGGAAGTGACGCGTCCCTTACTAGATAATTTATTCACTCTGGGACTCGTTTTAGGCCGATGAATCTTTTGACCCTGATTGAAGACACCTTAAAACAAGATAACTAATCACCATGTAAAATCAATAAGTCAATAACGTCATCAATAATCACCATAACACATCAATTCAATGTCATTAATGAGAATCGGGGCACACCATGACCTTTCAGTCATGAATAACCACACTAGATTTTAGCAAGTTTGTGATGTTTATTCCCTATTGATTACACTCTACTAGCAAGTTTATTAGTCTCAAAACCAAGAAGCACATCAACATTGTCATAATATGGCAACTCGAATAATATTTAATCAAAGCAAAGATTATGAATATTAGAACATTAGCACGACGTCAACATGGATTAACTTTAGCAGAGTATTATTAGCGCATTATTCAACAAAGCATTGATTCAGTCATTTGTCTATTTGCGTCCGTTTAGTGAACCCCTTAACTAACCTCGAATTAGCATTGGCATGTTGGGCTTCATGCAAAACAATTTTGATAACACATATTTAGAAAACATCTAACTAAGGTCTCTGTCAAAAGAAGCAGTTGGTACCTAGAAAGGAAAGGCAAACAGACAATTACAATTTCATCATCATATAGTTACCCTCCGTAATGGGTTAGCATACAGAGTCAGTCTTCGTCCTCAGGACATCAGTTTATTCACCGTCAGCCAGGAAACACAGTAAAGTTCAGCAAGACGGGGTAAGTAGGGACACTTCCCTCATAAGGAGGAGAAGTATAGAACGGGCAAGATAAGGGTGAGGATGGGTTGAAGAGTCAAACAACAAGTCTTTAGGCAGAGTGACAAAGTGGCTGGGTAATAGCAAGAATAGTTCACAATAGCATCTCTAATGGCTCCTCGTGTCAGAGGTTTTTATCCCTTTTCTGTTGTACAGTCCCCTAATTTCCAATTGGGCAGGTTTGGCACACCACTATCTCCGTCCAATGGTTTACTGATCGTCCCATCAAAATTGTCACCTCATAACAGTTCTCACGTAGTTTATTGGCTCCTGTGATTGACGTATCCAACGGGTAGAATGTCCGGTATGATTTCATATTCTCGTGGTCCTCTCGCATCCCCAGTCAGTAGTTTCATTGTCTACACCGGTTTAGGCGACCTTGTACCTGTTGCAAGTCTACACTGTTGCATTCAGCAAGAATGTTTCCTTGAGCAAGTCGAGTTTCATGAGAACGGATCTACTACAGTTACACTCATCTTCTAGCTTCTGGAAAAATACGATTGCATGTCCTTCAGCAAGTCAGCACACTGCACGTTAGAAAAACAATTTAATATGCAACCGGGCAGCTAGGCCCGACTCATGCTAAGGCCTGGTGAATTAATTAGCAAAACAATATATAACTCTTAATACTAATACAAAATCATACATTAGTGCATCAATAACTCATTAGTAGTCAATTTTATTAGTCCCCGTATATATTGGCAGCCACTCCCCGTGGGCACATTTCAAACGCACGTTTAGTAAAATACAGCAATATTTTCTATGCAGAATTATTATGCATTAGTTCATAAACATTTTCATGTTAATTTTGATTACAAGAGCTACGCTCCAACAATCCCTCCTCTGATGACACCTGTCATCACACACAACCATTCCCTTCATAACCTTTCACTTTCTTAATTCACGTATTTCAATTTCTTCCCCCCTTTTTGACTTTTCATAAATTTCTTAAAATATTTACTCCTTTTTCTTCTCCTCTTTCCTTTTTTTGCGTTTTGCCAATTTTTCTCTAATTCTTTTACTAATTTTGCATGATAACCATAGTCCCAATAAACAAGCTAGAACAATCAATATCCCCCACATTATTTTTGCAAGTATCCCATTCTAAATATTACTAAACCAGCTTCCCACTTTAGTAAGTCCCTTTCCAACCTTTTCCCAAACTCCAGGTTCTTTCAGTTCCTTCAAATACGTACTATCTCTTGTTAGGTTAGTAAGCATACTCCTAATCTTATTACTATTGTCAGGTATGAATGCACAACAGTGGTGCTCATTAAGCATCCTACAGACTCTGCCACTTTTCGCTAAAAGAATGTCTAAAGCTAGCCAGTTTTGAAGAGTCATAGCCCTCTCCACAGCAAGTTCAGTATCCATCAGGAGTATAGCCACTGTGAAGTTTGTCAGCATGTTATCCACAATAGTAGACAATTTTTGAATATTTATGGAGTTTAAGATAACCCCCACTGAAGGAATTATGGCTCCAAATATATCACCTACGACAGCAGCTGCTGTCTCTCTCCTCTGTCTAGTATGATGTAATTCAGACATTTTAGGAAACTTTCTTAAGTCATCAATTTGGTAAATCTTTGGGAAAACTATTCCCAAATAACATGTCCTATAGCATCCCTTTGGAAGATGGTAATAAGCATTAAGTCCACATATGTAATAGATCCCAGGGATCGCTAAACTCTGTCTATTTAGCATGAACGTCCACTTACTCTGAAACAAAAACACATGTCTGCACCCACTCGTTCCCACAAATAAAGTGTCATGATCAGATTTTGGCCTATATATACAAAGCTTTCCTACGTGTAATGCATCTATAGCTAACTTGCCTTGCGTCTTTATTGCAATATAATTGTAATCATTTGCAAACATTTGTTTTTCTAATCCCTTTTCTAGCTTTTCCTTTAACGCTTTTCTTCTATCATCAGTGTGATCTAAAAAGCTCTTTTCTACAGCCGTTAATAAGCACGTTAGATTATTGCGATGCGCATAAGCCGTGCCAAATGTCAATGTGGGCTCAAAGAAACCCCTAACTATTTTTATACTATTATCTCTAGCTATCTTGCTCAAATATTCATTTATAGGCACAAAAGAAAACACTACATCTAGATTAGAATAGAAGTATTGAATATATTCTTGATTATAAAACCTTGTTAATAGCAAACTACAACTTATCCCGTAGGTTAGCGGCAAACTATGGTAAGTAACCCCTTCTTGTAATGATGAAGGAATCTTTGTCCACACATAACAATTCTTCGCATCCATTATTTCAACATACTCATTCAGCAAGCAATAGAAAACATTAGTAGATAGTTCCCTTTTTGTGTTAGTTCCCTCGTGCAAATATTTCGTATCCTGCTCAAACCTCTCCCATGGTGTTAGTGTAGCAGTCTCAGGAGCTGGAGCATTGTTAATCGCACTCTTATCCACCAATGGCATTCCCACAATTACACCTAAAATTACTATTGCACATGCAACACCCAAAACAACACTCAACTAACTACGAATCCTACCCCTATTATCATTATCTCTAATGTTACTCATGATCTGTACAGAATCAGAGAGCAGAATAATATAAAGCAAACAATCAACTTGAGGGAGATCTAAAGCTCTTTTTTTTTTTTTTCTTCGAACAAAGTCTTTCTTTAGCAAGCATTTGCGGCGTTTCACTCACTCCCAGGACACTTTGTCAAATCAGGTTAGCAGCTTGTCATAACCAGTTTTTCAGAGTCAAATCAGGTTAACAGTTTCACATCCGGTCTCTTTTCTCAGGTTTCTTTCTCTATTCAATTTCAGCTTAACACATTCTCTTATTTGTGGGCAACTTCAAGTACCGTAATATTGACCTGGAATTTCACGATCAAAACAAAATGCCAAGAACTCTTGTTGCCACTCAGCTGATGTCGCATAAGCCCATTCAGGACCTGCGTATCTCTTGTTTGCAACTCTCTTTCTTTTCAGTTTGTGATCACCCTGCAACTCTCCTTCACTGAGATCTTCTTTCCTTGTTGTGTCAAGTTCTTCCTCTATTGTTTCGTTAATGACCACTTTCTCCTTTGCAGTTTGTGGTTCTGGCCAGTTATCTCCTTTAAGTGTTTTCCTACCACTCGGCTTTTCAGGATGTTGACCAGTACCCTCCTCTTGTGCTATGGTGTTTTCTCTTGATGGATCTGCAAGCGGCTCAGGAGGAGCCGGAAAACTCTGACCTCCTTCTGCCTCACCTCCTTCAGGGTCTGCCAGGGGTTCAACTTCAAACCTGTATCCGTCTGCTTCTGGGAGAACCTCTCTTTAGGTCGGTCCTCCTGGCGCCTCAGTTGAGATAAGCTCACCGTCACCCCTCCGGATTTCGTTTGCTGGTTGAGTGACCAAGCCGTCCTCAACGGGCTCTCCATCAGTCTCAGTTCCCTTTTGATTACTCTCCGGCCCTGAGACATCCTTCTCTGCAGCTGTTGCTTTCGACAACTCATGCTCCTCATCAGTTGGACACATCACCTTCTTTGTGTGACTGGCATGGATCCAGTTTGGAAGTCCTGCACATTTCACAGCAGTAGTAGTTGTCAGTATCACTTGATATGGCCCCTTCCAACGTGGCTCTAAACACGACTTCCTCACGTGTTTCTTGACAACAACCCAGTCACCGGCTTTCAGGTTGTGACCTGGATCATTTATCGGAGGCAGTGTGGTTGCTTCCACCTGGTGAGAAAAAGAGCGGACCACGTCAGCCAGACCCTTGCAGTAGTCCAACACCATATCATCCATGATATTCACAAGAGCATTTGCAGGCACTGCGGGCAACCTCATAGCTCGGCCCATGAGAATTTCATGAGGAGACAGTCCTATTTTCTTGTTGGGTGTATTTCTCATTGACATTAGCACTAAGGGTAGTGCATCTGGCCATTTCAAATTTGTAGCTGCACACATTTTTGCCATTCTCAACTTCAAGGTACCATTCATTTGCTCCACTATTCCTGATGCTTCAGGGTGGTAGCTACAGTGCAACTTCTGTTCAATGTTCAAAGCAGCACACAAGAGCTTAATCACCTCATTGTTGAAGTGTTTTCCCCTATCTGATTCTAGAGAGATCAGAAACCCGAAACATGGTATTAACTCCCTAAGCAGCAGCTTCGCTACTGTGGGACTGTCATTTCTACATGTACGGTAAGCTTCATTCCAATGACCGAAAATACACACAATCACCAACACGTTCCTCAGACCTCCATACACAGGCATCTCAATAAAATCCATCTGCATTCAGCTAAATGGACCTCCTGCTCCCCCAATGTGGCTCAAATTCACCACAGTCCCTTTTCCCACATTCATCTGCTGACAGATGATGCACCTATGACAAATAGCTTCTGCAGCTTGTCTGAATTTCGGATTGAACCAATCGATTTTGAACAACCTGATCATTGCGTCTCTCCCAACATGTGCTTGACCATGGTAAAACCTCGCAAATTGTGACAAAAGGCTGTTTGGCAAAACCATTTTCCCCTCCTCTGAAACCTATAAATCATCAGGTCTTTGTACACATTGCATTTTGAGCCAAGAGCGTTTCTCCTCTCTGATGGCACGTCCCTGCAACGATTTTAACTCTTCCAGTGTGTCAACCACCCTCAATGCATAAGCTGAGCATGTTTCATTTTCAGTTTCAGGTAACAATTCCCACTGGTCATGGAACGATATACAGTTCAATGCACAAAACCTTGCAACTTGATCTGCATATACATTTCCCATTGACACAAAGGGCCTGATTCTAACTTTGGAGGACAGTGTTAAACCGTCCCAAAAGTGGCGGATATACCACCTACCGTATTACGAGTCCATTATATCCTATGGAACTCGTAATACGGTAGGTGGTATATCCGCCACTTTTGGGACGGTTTAACACTGTCCTCCAAAGTTAGAATCAGGCCCAAAGTCTTGTGATTTAACATGAGCATTGCATTTCACCACTGCAATTTCAAGAGGTAACTGAATCGCTTGCAACAATTCCTTAATTCTTTCGCCATTATTCACTGGAGAACCAGAAGAGGTCAGGAAACCCCTCTGTGACCATAGCTGGCCAAAGTCATGGACAATTCCAAATCCGTATATGCTGTCAGTATAGATAGTGACTTTCACATTTTCAGCGGCATGGCATGCCCTTGTAAGAGCAACCAATTCAGCCACTTGAGCAGAGTATACTCTTTCGAGCCAGGACTCTTCTAGGATACCAGAGATTGTACACACGGCATATCCGGCTATCAGTACTCCTACTGAGTCTCTCAGACATGAACCATCAACAAAGATAATGTAATCATTTTCTTCCAATTGGGTATCTTTAATGTCGGGTCTCGGTTTGGTGCACAGATCTGTTACCTCAAGACAATCATGTTCTACCTCCTCAGCATCATCAATGTCTGCATTTTCATTAGGAAGCAAAGTTGCCGGGTTCAACACAGTACATCTCTTCAAAGATACATTAGGTGACCCCAGTATAATTGTTTCATACTTTGTCAGGCGAGCATTCGTCATATGTTGAGTCTTTGTTCCGGTCAACAGAATTTCAACTGACTGTGGGACCATTACTGTTAAGGGATGTCCCATCACTATACCTTCACACTGAGTGAGGCTTTGACCAACTGCTGCAACTGCACGCAAGCAACCCAGTAAGATTGCTGCAACTGGGTCCAAAGTAGTTGAAAAATACGCTACTGGGCGGTTTGCACCTCCATGGACCTGTGTCAGGACAGACAAAGAACAAGCATCACGTTCATGACAAAACAGTACAAAAGGCTTTGTGTAATCAGGCATACCTAAAGCTGGTGCCCTGCACATGCTCTCCTTTAGTTCAATTAATACCTTCATCTCTTTCTCGGACGTGGTTATGGCACCCAGGCCATCCGCAATTTCCTTGACAGTTAACCTCACCAAAGGTTTAGAGATAATCAAGAAGTTGGGAATCCACTGACGACAGTAGCCCACCATTCCCAAAAACATCCTAACGTCCCTCTTGGTTGTCGGGGGGTTCATCTGCAATAAGGCTGTCACCCATTCTTTGGATATTTTCCTCGACCCTTTTCAATCAGGTGACCCAAGTACTTCACATCTTCCTGACAGTACTGTAGCTTCTTTGGGGACACTTTATGTCCGTTCTTTCCCAAATGATTCAGTAGGGCAATAGTATTGTACCTGCAATCATCTTTCATCTTGAACCTAATTAACAAATCATCAATGTACTGTACTAGAGTCGAACTAAAAGGCAATTCTAATGATTCCAAGTCCTTCTTCAATATCTGATTGAAAATGAAAGGTGATTCTGAAAACTCTTGAGGAATTCGACACCAACTGTAAACCTTGTCCAGGAATATGAAACTGAAGAGAAATTGGCTGTCCTCATGAAGAGGCACAGAAAAGAATGCTTGAGATAGGTCCACAACTGTGAACCACTCTGAATCGCACGGAACCTTGAACATAATCACAGCTGGATTTGGAACTATGGGGCAACATTTTACCACAGTCTCATTAAGTTTTCTCAGGTCTTGGACAATTTGAACTTTCCCACAAGGCTTTTTCAGACCCATTATTGGTGAATTACACGGGCTGCTCATCACTTCTTTTAGGACCCCTTGTTTTACAAAGTCTGCGATTATTTGCGTCACCTGTATAAGGACATCTTGTGCCATGTGGTACTGCGGTACTTGGGGAAACACTGCATTTGGCTTCACTTCTACCTTGACTGGTTCTACTCCTTTTATTAATCCCACTTCCTTTCTTGTCAAGTCCCACACTTTCTCTGTCACTGTCCCCTGTAATTCGGTTGGCAAATCAGTCACTGTAAACATCGGGAAGAAGGTTATCAAAGGGTACTCCTCATCTACGGTCTCCGTCTCCGGTTCTGAGATTTGACCCTCCTCCCCTTCATCATCACTGTTTGTCTGCACCTCAATCCCTTCATTGGAACAGGTAATTGAACACCTTGTCTTACACAGTAAGGGCCATATGTAGCAAAGGTTTTTACCCATTCTGTGTCTATGGGAAATAGTGTTGGTACATATGGCCCTAAGTCCCTTCCTAATAGGATACGGGACTCGAGTCACAGACTACAAACCTATGTAATCTCTGGAAGGTGCCAATCTCAACTTGGACTGGATCTTTAATCGGATTTGTCAAGAGCTGATTTGCTACTCCTACCACCCTCATGGTACACCCCGAAAGCGGCAATTTCGGAACCTCTGCACCTCTGACTGTTGAGCATGTAGCTCCTGTATCAACTGGGAATTAATCCTTGAGACCCATCACCTTCCCTTGTACGTAAGGTCCGCTCTGACCTACTTCTAGGGACGCTGCAAGCCTGCACTCCTCACTATCTGAACAATCATCCGACCATTCATCGTTTATTCCATCCTCACCACGCAATGGGAACTGTTGTACTGTGTTATTTTGACTCATTGTTTGGCCTGTGACCTGTTGAGGAAGCATCACATGTTGCTGTCCCATTGGAGCTAATGGTAACTGCATTTGCTGTCTAGGTACCATGGGAATCTGCTGCTGTACCTGCTGCATCTGTGCTGGTTGAACACGTGGCATTTGTAATTGTTGCATGGGCTGGAGACCCTGCATCTGAACCATATTATTCTGAAAGCTGGGATTTGGACCCCTCATTCTCGGACCCCTTACATTTTGAAATGTACCGACATTATTGCTTTGTTGATTAACACCATCCTGCACCATCATTGAGCACTCCCGCTTCCAATGTCCCATGCCCCCGCACGCATGGCATGGCAACATCTTTTTCATCCCTTGCACATCATTCTGAACCACAACAGTATTCAAATCTGGACCACGGTTCACAAAACCTCCTCGACCTCGTCCTCTCGGTTGTGTCGGAAACATCCAGTTTCCTTGCGGTTGCTGCTGTACCATCTGCTGTACTCCATTTCCCTGCATCCCTGCCTGAGCTGCTCTAATTTGCATCACCATCACCTTTTCTTTCAGCGTTTTCTGCTTCAATTCAATCTCATCGCTACAGTATTTCTCATACTGCAACACCTCATCAATCGGCTTTGCTTGCCAACAGATCAAATGATTCTTAATCATCTGGCTAATTTCTGGCCTCAGTCCTTCAACAAATCTGAACACAAGGTAATTCATGTCTTTCGGTTCTATGATCTCAGTACCACTGTAATGCTTGAATGCCTTCAACAACCTCTCATAGTAAGCATGTATCGACTCTTTGCCTTCCTGTGACGTTCGATCAATCTTTTGCCAATCAATAACTTTCGGCGACACCTTCTGTTTCAAAAACTCAATCACCTTATGGTAATACCTCATCACATCAGGAGACGGTGCTCCAGTAGCCTTGTCCCTTGTTGGTTCCTCTGTTGGCCAATCCACACCCCTTTTGCACTCAAGCCATAAGTCAGCTGGGACTATGATCTCAAACAATGTGTTCAAGTCTTCCCAAAGACATTTCGCAAGCTTCACAAACCTGTCTGTCTGCTGATACCACTCTATTGGCTTCTCCCTCAACCTGGGATAGTCATTTGTGAATGACAGAATGTCACCTTTAGACCACAGTACATGGACTAGAACCCCTCCAGCTGTTTCTCTCATTGGTAACATTGTTATTGTTCCCGTGTCTGGTGCAGCTTTCCCCTGCTTCGGTTCTGGGCAGTCACTTTTCTCTTTATCTCTCTTCTTTGCCCATCTGCCTTCCCACTTCTCTAATGCTCCCCAAATTTTAGAACTCTGCAATATTTCTTTGAGGTGTGCCTTCATTCCAGTGGATCTCATGTGATCGAAATCTTTAGGTTCAAAGTCTAACCTATAACTCCTCTTCAAATGCTTAGTATTGTCTAAGTCTATGCCGTACTTGTCCGCTAGGTTTGCCAACCTCTGATGCACCCTGCTCACTTCTTTGGTTATTTTGGGGCACAGAAACCTCAATTCTGCTTCAGTGTATGACTCTATTCTGTTCACCCCCATCGTTCCTTCTACTAACTCTGTAGCTTCCACACCCAGCTTCACAAAATTCAGGTATTCCTCTCTTTCTGATCGCTCTATGTGGTCACTAAAGTAGTCTGCGGAATGTTGAGTTTATCTAACCACTCGTTCAACTGTGGCGCTGTTAAGCCTTGCAACGAGACATTTCCAGTCTGCATCATTGATGTCTGTGACGTATTTGCACTCATTACCTGTGGCGTTAGTGTACCCAAACCTGCTTGCCTCATTGTATCTAAAGGAACCCCAATCGGACTGAAGTCCAACAAAGATCTAGACCTTTCGGCCGTCTGCTCTCCTTGCGTCATCACTTGGGATCTTCCTGCAAACCCTCCTCCTATCGTCTCTTGAGTCATTACCCCTTGGTCGCATACGTTAGGCTTTGCTTCTGCATACAACAGTACTGGCGGGCCAACAGTAATTAGCAATGATATAGCAGCTGGTGTCTGTCCGGTTCCCAAACCGTGTGGAGCATTAACTCCCATAGCTTGATTCATCATGGGTGCTGTAGCTATGGCTGCGGTCCTGCAACCGAAGTGTAATTCGGAACCACCTGTTGCTGCGGCTGGGGCAGCAATTGTGGAGTTGCTGAATCTGCACTAACTTTGATCTCGTATATACCGGATCAGGCGGCACCATCAAATTCGTAGTTGTCTCTAGTATTGGGACATCAGGGTAGAGCCTCTGAATTGGTGGTGGCTGCAACTGTATCTGTGTGTCTGGTGCAGTGGATACACTGACACCATTCTGTATCGGAACTGTATTGATTGTCTGTAATGCATTCATGATTCCCTTACTTTGTGCCGGATCTTCAGGACCTGCACTAGTACTCGGTCGATTATCATTCATGGCATATGGTGGCGGTCGATCATGTAACAACTGATTAAGAAAATCATCATCGTCTGAATCATCTGCCCAAGACTTTTGAGTCTCCTTAAGCTTGCTAGAGCCCTTGTCATTTTTACAAGTGGCCTTTTTTCCCTGTGTCTCGGCTTCTTCAGTTATTGCCGGAAACATCCTAACTCCGTCTACTATTCCCCTTCTCCAAATCTTGGTCTTGCTATCCCATCTAGCCTCTGCTAGTCTTTTCTGCCTTTTTCATTCTTCTCATGAATTTCTGCTGCCTCTGTTGTATGGCCATTAAATCCCAAATTGCTAATGCCTCAAACTGAGCTGGTCTCGGAGGCGGTTTTTGCTCACTCAACACCCTCCGCAAATTTTCCAAAATCCTTATATTAAATGTTCCGTACTCCGGAAACACTAAACATCCCTCCTTTTCTGTCATTTTGCACCACTGCTTTAGCCAAAGACATGGCGCGACTCCCTTCTCCTCCATTACGGTATAATCCAGAGTATCCTCTGGCAGTGTAGGCTCCCCCACACTCGCGGTAATGTATGTATCTCCCCTCAAAGCACTCTTTAGAGCCTTGAAAAACTTCATTTTTGTGTCTTTTATTTTGTTTAGAATCTAATCAGGAAGTGACTTTAATTCCCAGAACACTCTTCGCCTACCCTCTCAACCAATTGCCTCACACAGACGGCTGCCAATCCGTGGGCGACCCTTCTCGGCAACTGACCTTTCCCGGCGCGGCTCCAATGACGTCACACTCACACACACTGCGGCTGACAAAGTCTTGCGGCTTCTCTTCCTCACTCTAAATCCACACAAAACTAATGCAATATATTGTGAGCACCTTAACAATAAACTCAAATTTGCCGGTTCACTACAGGAAGGGTAACACATTCGCTTCAGAACTTTACAGAGATTTCACTTGAAGCCTCGGCCGCTACTCTCTCCTTCTCAGATCCCGCACTCGCAAGCAGAATTCGACCCGCAAATCCTACTCTCGACTTGTCAATGGTTCATTCTTGTGCACTTTAGAACTTACCAAATCTCCATCAAAGGTTTCACATACACACTTTGACTCAAACCTGACTTGTCAAACATGCTCGATTGACCTATTAAACCGCACAAATTACAACATAAACCAAGTGTCTCATACACTTCTCAATATACTCCGGAGTCTCAGAACGCAACGGGTCCGTACATCACCAACAACCACGCGGACAATTTTTTTGAGCACAAAGCGCCACACTCACATGAAGTTCGCCGGCTTCCCTACTCTCATACTGTGGAGTATGCCCACTCCTACTAAAACATTATCTGGCCTAAATTCACACAAACCTCACAATTCACCTGGAATATGCATAAGCTGAGCAAGCGCAAATTCTACACCACACATGCTAGAATGCCGAGAACATACCCAACTCACTTAGGCTAGCTCCGAGATTCCGGGAAAGTCATTTGGGACTTAGGGGCACATCATACCTCCAATTTGCATTATTTCGAAAACAAATTTTAAACAATGATCCCTCGTCCTAGGGCCCCAAAGGGCCTAAACCGTCCTCTGCTACCAGAACTGATAACGCGTCCCTTACTAGATAATTTATTCACTCTGGGACTCGTTTTAGGCCGATGAATCTTTTGACCCTGATTGAAGACACCTTAAGACAAGTTAACTAATGGCCATGTCAATCAATAAATCAATAACGTCATCAATAATCACCATAACACATCGATTCAATGTCATTAATGAGAATCGGGACACACCATGACCTTTCAGTCATGAATAACCACACCAGATTTTAGCAAGTTTGTGATGTTTATTCCCTGTTGATTACACTCTACTAGTAAGTTTATTAGTCTCAAAACCAAGAGGCACATCAACATTGTCATAATATGGCAACTCAAATAGGATTTCATCAAAGCAAAGATTATGAATATTAGAACATCGCACGACGTCAACATGGATTAACTTTAGCAGAGTATTATTAGCGCATTATTCATCAAAGCATTGATTCAGTCATTTGTCTATTTGCGTCCGTTTAGTGAACCCCTTAACTAACCTCGAATTAGCATTGGCATGTTGGGCTTCATGCAAAACAATTTTGATAACACAAATTTAGAAAACATCTAACTAAGGTCTCTGTCAAAAGAAGCAGTTGGTGCCTAGAAAGGAAAGGCAAACAGACAATTACAATTTCATCATCATATAGTTACCCTCCGTAATGGGTCAGCATACAGAGTCAGTCTTTGTCTTCAGGACAGCAGTTGATTCACCGTCAACCAGGAAACACAGTAAAGTTCAACAAGACGGGGTAATTAGGGACACTTCCCTCATAAGGAGGAGAAGTATAGAACGGGCAAGATAAGAGTGAGGATGGGTTGAAGAGTCAAACAACAAGTCTTTAGGCAGAGTGGCTGGGTAATAGCAAGAATAGTTCGCAATGGCATCTCTAATGGCTCCTCGTGTCAAAGGTTTTCATCCCTTTTCTGTTGTACAGTCCTCTAATTTCCAATTGGGCAGGTTTGGCACACTACTATCTCCGTCCAATGATTTACCGATCGTCCCATCAAAATTGTCACCTCATAACAGTTCTCACGTAGTTGATTAGCTCCTGTGATTGACGTCTCCAACGGGTAGAATGTCTGGTATGATTTCATATTCTTGTGGTCCTTGCACATCCCCAGTCAGTAGTTCCATTGTCTATTCCAGTTTAGGTGACCTTGTACCTGTTGCAAGTCTACACTGTTGCATTCAGCAAGAATGTTTCCTTGAGCAAATCGAGTTTCATGAGAACGGATCTACTACAGTTACACTCATCTTCTAGCTTCTGGAAAAATACGATTACATGTCCTTCAGCAAGTCAGCACACTGCATGTTATAAAAACACATTTAATATGAAACCGGGCAGCTAGGCCCCGACTCATGCTAACTAAGGCCTAGTGAATTAATTAGTAAAACCTTAATGTCTAACTCTTTATACTAATACAAAATCATACATTAGTGCATCAATAACTCATTATTAGTCAATTTTATTCATCCCGGTATATATTGGCGGCCACTCCCCGCGGGCACATTTCAAACGCATGTTTAGTAAAACACAGCAATATTTTTTATGCAGCATTATTATGCATTAGTTCATAAACATTTTCATGTTAATTTTGATTATAAGAGCTACGCTCCAACAGAAGCTATCATTGGATAAAAATATCGGTGCAAGGACATCTTCACATTCATCAGGGTGGAGGTTACAGAAGACAAGACCGAAACAAGGTACTTCTTCTTCGAAAGGATAGGGACCATGAGCACACCTCCTTGTGCCTCACTGGGCAGATGAGTGCAAATCCAAAAAGGAAATTTTGAAATCTTGTTGATAATTCTCCAGGCAGTTCAGGCAAGTGTTTTCAATGTATAAAGATTGACAGTCCCAAGTGTGGCCATGTGGCAGGATACACTATTCATATCTGGGTGCCCTTAACCTTATTTTTCAATGAAGTCCCACATTATTGATGAAACATCAACAGTTGCTGAAAATGTCACAAATCAGACCCACTGCAGGATCCAGGAGTTGAAGGCCTGTCCACTGCGGGAGGCCAAGCTGGTAGCCGTGATACTGCAGATGCTTCCTGAGGTAATGAATAGTAGGAAGAAAGTAGTGGACAGAGCCGCAGCAGGAGATGCAGCAGGTGAAGAAGAGCTAGAGTCAGGGGGTACAGTTGTCCTCATGCAGTGGTTGGAGTGTGTTCAGGCAAGAAAGCCACAGCCCTTCAAAGATGTGCTGGTACAATCCCTACAGGATCTGGTAGGGATATTTACATTGTGGCTGTAAGTAGTTGGAATGGAAACTGCAGAGACAGTAAATAAGTTGGCTGCAGTTCTGCAGAACCATATAATTTGGTAAATGCCATGGTGTCAAGGTCCTTTGTGAGGGCTTGGGAAAAGATTGAAGGGGAATCTCTAAATCCCCGTGGGAGCCTTCATAACATCAGCTGCCCCCCATCCCCCAAATTGGAATGAAAAAAAATATGTTTTTTCTTCATGAATAGGACTTGAGAGGAAAGCAGAACACAATAATGCTAATGACAGTGAACCATTTCACTGAGGCAGAAATGTGTGATAGAATTGGTGCTGGATTGGGTGCCGCAGGAAATTTAGGTAATACAAGTGTATTGACTGCATGAAATCATGCACACATTTGTGACAATTTCTCTTACTTACCCTTTTTATCAGGACTATAGGAATACTGTGAGGACTCCCAGTGGGGAGTAAGATTCCTTACTTTATTAGAGCTGTGATGACAGGTTAAATTCTAGCTTAGGTCTCTGGATGCAGAGGGAACTGTGGGATACAAGGCAATATATTCATGGTGTTAACTTGAATTTTAACTGGGTCAGCTGAGAGTAAAAACCCTACATAGTTTGCCTGTTTAGGCTATAATAAAAAAAGGTACTTTTGTGAGCAATTGATCTGATGATTGTACCTTACATAATTTGTTTTTCTCATGCAAACTACCCAAGACTCACGCAAAACCGCTAATTCTTCATTTTCAAATGTCTTTAGTACATTGAAGTAGACCCCATAAAATGTGCAGTATAATATGCAATTCAATTTACATAAGTCTCAACATAGCAAATTTGCAGGTAAGGATAGACTCAACAAAAAGGGATGTAGATCAATTAAAGCTCCTTAAGTTCTGTGATATTGTAGGGAACTCAGGCATAGGAAATGCCAACTGCATTAATGAACAAGTTCAAGAGAGCCAAAGAAGATAACTTTGACATCTTCATGGCTGCTCAGCTAGGACCTGGATAAATCAACCATGTCGTGGGTTTATCATTAATAATACACTTCAGGTGTGGGCTGCTCTTGATCATCTAAAATTAGGGCATTCATGAAGCAGTTAATGCCCCTCATGATGTCCTAGTAAGGTGGGTGCAGAGATTGTGGTAATTGAGAAAACGTGGGATTTCAGGTTGAGTGGTAACATTAGAAACTAGATTAGGGCAAACATTTTCAGTGACCCAACTGGCCATAATTAAATCATGAGCCTCCCAGAGGGATTGTATGCTCTCTCCTTTTACCGTGTCCAAGTCCCTCTCGCCCTCCAGTATTACAATTGTGGTCTCCCGTTTTCTTAATGGTTCTCCTTTCCCTCCATTGTGCACTTTGTTAAAATTACTACTTCTGCAAAGCCATTAATTTCAATTTGTTCAAGTATTTCTTTCTTTCCTGTAGTGTCACACAATGATTGGTAAAAGTGACTCATTTTGTTAAACCTTTTGTCTGCTATCTAATAGTACACAACTGTTTTTGAACCTTCATTAGTAATCACTGCACAAAAGCAGCACCTACAGCTTCCTGTGCTTGTTTCACTGCCCAAGCAATGTCTGATTATCTTTCAAACACATCATTTAGCCTCCCAATTGATATGCATGTGATTTTCGTCCACTCTGCCTTAACTACATACGCACCCACCAGAGCATTCAGCAGTTCAATATTAACTACTGCCAGGCCAGGTTCATTAGCACGTATGTGCTGGGGCTGATTGCCTTTCTCTATCAATCTCTGACTTTATTGGGCAACATCAAACTCAGCGACTAAACCCAATTATGCTTAAAACATTCCAATACAGTCTGTAACTCCTGATGGAATATCAAAGTGTTTTTATGGATTTGGGGAAATTGTTTCTTGATATTGATCAAATCAGCTGGGGACAATTACACGCCTGTATTCTCTCAAAAGTAGAAGAGGTACTGGGGATTCATCTGGGGTATCATCCTCATCAATGTCACTAGAAGATTGCTGTAGAATGTAAATTCCTTAACGTCAACAAAGAATAACCACAAGTGTACTTCTTGAAGCACCCCTAACACTCAGCTCCAAAAAGAAACTTACGTTCAACTGTCATCTGTAACTGACTCAAAATACAAAATGGATCACAGATGATGAGTTGGCAATGGGCTGCAATTACAAAAGTGAACATTGCATAAGACAAAGGACACAGGTGAAGACACAGTATGACGAGATAAAAGGTATCTTGTGAGCCAGCACACAAACAATGAAGAATTTAGTGTGACACACAAATGTAAAAGAACACAAGAGTAACCTATAAACATAGAGGGCATGCAAAGAAGATAATCATGTGGTTAAGCATAACATACAATAAAGAAGGTACCATATTACTATGATAGTGTGTGCAGTCACACGTGGGCATTCAACACAGGTTTGAGCTAGTCATCTTCCAGGGTAATAGTTGGATTGCGAGCCCCAGTTGTTTGGTGTTTAGCTGTGAGTGATTGTGCAGGAGGTTTGAATTGGGAATGTGGAGTTGTTGTGTTCGCCGCTTGTTTCTCACGGTCCTTTCGCGCCTCCCCATCAATTACGCTGCGGGTCACTGGTGCAGGTCACCCTCTCTGCTTCCTTGTGTACTGTCTTCTTGGTGCAAGCTGGGCACTCAGCGCTGCCCCTGTTGTGGGCGCTCCTGCAACAGCTCGCCCAGGGCCACCTGCTGGTTTTGTACAATTTAGAGGATATCCAGCATGTCCTTCTCCTTCGCCTACTCTGTTGCAAATATGCCATCAGTAATTTGTGGGAACTAAAAAGGAGGAGGTGGGGCAGTGGACACACAAGACCTAACTCTGGGCCTTCAGTAGGTATTTTGGTATTGGAGTCTCCAGTGGGTCTGTTTCAACCCACACATTTGAGACTCATGCCTGATTTTGTTTGGTTCTTCTTACCAGTTCAGGGAAGCTGGCCCTTGTTCATCATATATGTTACATTTAGGATCCTTTATCCACCTTATCAAATTGATTACACTTTCTAAAACAAAGCTGTCTTCCTCCAGAAAGGACTTATTTCTATTTTGGCTAGTGATTCCCAGCCACTGTTTCTGCAACCTGCCCATGTTCGTTCCATACTGATGGCACAAGGCATGGGTCAGAGTCCCTTTTGACAGGGACTCTTCAGTCTGATTTTCTCACCCCAATCATTAGTGCACTTCCGGATACAGTCTTAGGAACAAGTGAAGGTGTCTGTCATTCTTGTGTAGCAGCTACTCCAGTGGAGGGAGGTAGGGTGGCAGGGAAAAAGGGAAAGGCAGGGTCTAACGGTTAGCAATCTAACTGTTCTAGTGGTGGGAGGATGGGAAGTATCTCACACTCACATCCACTGACTCCATAGCTTTTACAAATTTTGTAGCCTCAGCCGTGTAACTCACAGAAACTCTAGGGCCCCGTCATCTCCTACCCAGACAACACACTGCACATTTACGCAGCTTGCCCCTTTAAAACACAAAGTAAACATGCATAAAATACATCAGCTGAAGCACTGATATGCATCTGCAAAGAGGAAAGCATGCATTAGGAGCAAAACATTTTAAAAGTGATATTTTCGTGTCGAACATGTTGCTTTGTCTTTTACAAATAAAATATAATTCCACATTCCAATTACAATAAAAAATGCCATATGTTTGTATTTTTTGTTTTGAATTAAATGCAACACATCATAATTTGTATATTTGATGTGTACTTGTTTCCGAGGTTCAATACCAGCATCCAGTAGTGATTCCGTGGGAGTTCACAAAAGCCAAATATTTATATCCGCTGATCTAGCCTGTTTCACTTCTGAATGTCCCCTTACACTAAGCACCTCACTCTTTTTGTCAGTAGCAGTGACAGAGATTATATGGCTACATTCTAACCATTTCCTCTCCGTCCCTGCTACTGACAAAACGTAAGCCACGTGACTACAACACTGAGTGTGATTATTGCTTTTTTCTTTAATTTGGGGTATTTAAGGAGTGGCAGAGCACAGCACGGGGCGCATCAGCATGCCCCACAATGTTACAAGGAAAAACGAACACGGACATTTACATAGAACTTTTTTGTTCACATGTTTATCTGTGTTTGCTGAACAGTGAAACTAAATATTGTCCCATTACGGCCCTTAATCAGGAAGTTTCTGCGACTGTGGACGGTACCGCAAGGTGGTGGGACAGCTGGATGTCAATGTTGCTCGACTTAAGACATCACTGAAGTTTGTTAAAAATGGTACGTTTTTTCGAGGTAACCTATATATGTTGTTTAATCCTCTTGACTTTGAGATGTGTAATGAATAGATCTGGGCATGTCACAAATCAATATTTACATTTTCTGTTCTGTTTACTTATTTCCTTGTAACACCTCTCAGATGAGGAACTCACCCCACGCTATAGCATAATATCTTTCTGTCATCCATACATAGATTTTGGCAGAGGATGACTATCAGCGCCATCTTGTCTGGCCACTTTTCTACCAACTGCTAAAGCCCCAGACATGTATATAACAATAATGTTACACGCTTTTTCTAGGATGGAACGTGAGGAAGTCGCAGAACTGAGAAGGTGAAAAGATGGTGAAGTGAAGCAAGGAAAGCTGGTGAATTATAGAAAAACTGGAAGCAGCTGCAAATATCAAGGGGGGGAGAGAAAAATAAAACAATATTGAAATATTGTTTTATTTTTCTGCTGCTGGCTCTTAGCCAGGGGTGCGACACCTCTCCACCATTGCGGAGAAGCCTCCCCTGAAAACTGGATGGCCAATTGCCATTCATGACTGTATGAAAGACAGTACAATATGGAGACAGACGCTGAGGGAGAGAAGAATATTGTAATCCGCCTTGTTGGGGCAGCTCCTTCGCAATGGCGTCACCCCACTAGCTAAGCCAGGAGCTGAAAGATAAAACGATATTTCATTATTGTTTTATCTTTCAGCTGCTAGCTCAGCCACCAGCAGGTGCAGGAAGGGGTGGAGTTGGGGCACGGGAGGGGGAAGTGGAATCTGTGCACTAAGTGCGCATGTGTATTTGGCCGGCCATCTCAGACCGGCCCAAACACACATGCACGCTTGGGTTTCTCCAACCGTCTGTGCTACATAGCCAGGCTGGAGAAAATCCACAGACTCCCACATAGTGTCGGAGCATCAGAACAAGCTGCTCAGACCAATCCTGGTCACACTCATCCTCCTAGACCTCTCCGCAGCCTTTGACACCATCTGCCACCACACACTCCGCACACGCCTCCACAACATAGGAATTCGCCACAAAGCCCTAGACTGGCTCACCTCCTTCCTCACCGACCGAACCCAGAGAGTCCATCTTCCACCCTTCCACTCCAACACTACAAAGATCACCTGCGGAGTCCCCCAAGGGTCCTCTCTCAGCCCCACACTCTTCAACATCTACATGATCCCCCTAGCCAACATCCTCCGAGCACACGGAATCACTATCCTCTCCTATGCAGATGACACCCAACTCATCCTCTCCCTCACCCGCAAGCCCACCACCACCAAAACCAACCTACACGCCGCTCTCCTCGACACCGCCAACTGGATGACCACTAACCACCTCAAGCTCAACTCAAACAAAACCAAGATCATCATCTTCGGCCCCAACAAAACCACATGGGACGACTCCTGGTGGCCCACCACCCTAGGCCCCGCAGCCACCCCCGCAAAGCACGCACGCAACCTCAGCATCATCCTTGACCCCTCCCTCTCCATGACACAGCAAATCAATGCTCTAACCTCCTCCTGCTTCCACACACTCCGCACTCTAAATAAATCCTTCAAATGGATTCCCGCAGAAACCAGAAAGACAGTCACCCACGCACTCATCAGCAGCAGACTGGACTACGGTAACGCCCTCTACGCCGGCACCACACTCAAACTCAAACGCAAACTCCAGAGAATCCAGAACACAGCCGCACGCCTCGTCCTTGGCCTCCCCCGCCACTAACGAATCTCACCACACCTCAAATCCCTTCACTGGCTCCCCATAGACAAGAGAATCACATTCAAGATCCTCATCCACGCACACAAATCCCTCCACAACACCGGCCCAACCTACCTCAATGAAAGAGTTAACTTCCACACTCCCACACGCAACCTCCGATCAGCCGATCTCGCCCTAGCCACAGTCCCCCGTAACCAACGCGCCACCACAGGAGGCAGGTCTTTCTCCTATTTCGCCCCCAAATCCTGGAACTCCCTCCCCACCGACCTTCGCAAAACCAAAGACCTCCTGGTCTTCAGAAAGAACCTCAAGACATGGTTGATCGATCAGTGACCCTCCCTGCCCCCCCCCCCCCAGCGCCTTGAGACCCTCACGGGTGAGTAGCACACTCTACACATTTTTTTGATTGATTGATTGATTGATGCTAGGTTTAGCATGAGCACAGTGCCAGGATTGCTGGAGAGCCTGTGCTGGTATCCCAGTAAATGCTAGGAGACCAGAGGAAGAGCAGAGGAGCAACATGGGAGGCGGCAGCGATGGGAACAGGTACGTTTTTTATTTTTTTCATTTGCCCACCCACTCCCCACTTCCCTGCCCTCCCCCCGCTCATCCCCCTGCTTGAGATTTGCGGTGGCCGCTGCTGGCTCACTTGAGCATAGCAGCAATGGTCAATGAATTTGGGTACAGTATAGGAGTGAAAATAGGAGGTCAGAATGATTAGTGGTGGCAGTGATGAGTGGTGGGAGAGTGAAGGGAAGGAAAGGGGAAGAGATGGAAAAGGGAAGGTGTGGAGAATGAAGGAAGGATGATGTTGGATAAGTGAACAATAGGTTGACAAAATTTCCTGGATTTCCCCGGACAGACTTGGTTTTTCAAGGACTGTACCAGGGTCCCAACCCTTTTTTGTACTGAAAATACATGCCCCAGTTTTCGAAGAAGGTCTGGTGACCACTTTCATGCCAATGTATTGCTCGTGTTTTCACTTGCCCTCTTCTCACACCAGTGACAGACGTTCTGTACTTGGTAGAGTTACTTGTTGTGCTGTCTCACCTTCATGAAACACAGCAGGTATGATAGAGGGGTGAATCAGAATCCACTGCATCACCAGTCACTGCACCCACCTCCGGGACGCCTCCCAGCATGCTCAATGGCAGAGTTTGATCCAATTCAAGCAGCTCACACAGTTGGTGGAGGCATGGGTGAAGGTATCAGGAGGCATCCAGGTCACACGGTCTTCAGTACAGAAGATACAAAAGCACAAATTAAGGCTTATCCAGGCCTGTTTTTTATTTGTATTCTAATACTTGTACTCTTATTTTACCATTATAAAAAAGCCTAGAAGTCCCAGAACGCAAAGAAAGTCAAACTGGACATGAGCTTGTCTTAAATGTTTGAAGTAGAATAGGTCATACAACTTCTGAAACACGTTTTTTTGTTTTATGACATATAGCCATTTTAGTAGATTTGTAGATACTTTATGCTACCTCAAAGTCTATGGTAGATGTCAATGTTTAGGTCTATTTCTATGTCTCATACCATCCAGTTTTTGGTTCTAAAAGTTTGGTCACCCTAGGGGTAGAAAAAACTCCAGAATTGAAATGAATATAATATAGTTAGTTACTGGTGATATCTTTGTTTGCCTGTAATAAAGCAATCATTGTAGCAACATGTTACAGATGAGTTTTGATGTCATACCTCGTGCTGCCATACCAAGCAGCCAAGGAGAAAGGCAGCACCTGGAGCATACTTAAAACTGCAGTTTAAAAAACGGAAAAGAAACCTGTTTTTTATTGTTCTGCTATGTTTTTCCAGATGATCAGTGATCAGTAGAAAGAAGATATTTATGGAAACATTTATGTTTTGCAATTTAGGTAATTAGAGTAAAGACAGAATCTCTCTGCATATGTCTACACAATTCTGAGGTACAGCATTTGAGTTAATCTGACTTGTATTAAACTTTTTTTTAGAAACATAGCTGTTCTCAAGTATTGGCTCCTTTGCTGAGCATGGTAAGGATTTCCAACTTCAAAGATGTAGATGTTTCTTGGATATTTTTTGAGGTGGAGTCGGGCGACTTTTGGATAAACTCCAATGTATGACCATTGGTAATCAGGTCTAAAATGCAGCAGTCTGTTGTAATTGATTACCATTTTAGTAAGTAACGTGAAATTCGCCCTCCGAGCAATGATGGAGGAAACTATTGTGCAACCGGCACCTTCCTCTCGTCACCGTCTTCTTGAGTCTTTATCTTGAGGGCCTGCCTTTTTTCTTTTACGTTGTCTTGTGTAAAGTGCCTGTCTCTGTGGGTATTGCGGTCGAAACTGTTGTTGGGTAGGTTGTTGCGTGTGATATCTGTGCGGCTGATAATTTTCCCTGTAAAAAAATTGCCCTCTTCCTCTTGATCCATGGAAATGCAACCTTTTGTACTGTAACGTACCCAAAGATCTTGCGGTATCGGTATCTGAGTGAATTGATTGTAATGAATCATCAACATATTTTCCAAAAAGAGCCTCACCATCATATGGGAGGTCTAGAATCTTACTATTTCCAGCCTGAAAGAAGTGGGCTTTTAGCCAGTGGATGCAATAGCTGTAGCACAGACTATACCTACTGAGGCTGGTGTCTGCAGGCGTCTTTAAAATACCTGTTGCTGTTGTAAAAAAAGCCCCACTGTGCCACCTCACCTGCGGTGGCAGTGCTTGCACCTCCTGTCCCGGCAGCCGCTCAGTCTCAAAGTCTTTATCCCTGGCATTGGTGCTGTCTTTCCTCTGCCACCGTGTGCTACACTCTCCCAGTCTCTAGCTCCCTTCACGGATCCCCCGCCGGTCCTGCCCCTCTCACCACTGATCCCTCCCTCTTCCTTTCAACCGTCAACCCCCGTAGTTCTATTTCCCCGTGCCCCCCAGCACCGCTAAGTGGCTAGCAATGGCACCCTAAGCCTCCTCAGAGAAGCAGCTGCGCAACGGGGAAAGCAAGTACAATTAAAAGAAAAAAGG